>NC_082645.1:95045936-96245936 GCF_028023285.1 Balaenoptera ricei
TTAAAAAAAGGACTATACATAAAACAGAATTTTATTCCTTTAAAAAGGGAATGCTGACACAAGCTACAATATGGATGAACCTTGACAACTTTATGCTAAGTGAAATAAGGCAGTCACAAAAGGATAAAAACTGTATGATTTCACTTATATGAGGTACCTAGAGTAGTCGAATTCATAGAGATATAAAGTAGAATGGTGGTTGCTAAGAACTGGGAAGAAGGAAGAATGTGGAGGTATTATGTAATGGATATAGGGTTTCAATTCAGGAAGATGAAAAAAGACCTGGAGATGGATGATGGCAACTATTGACAAAAATGTGAATTACTTAATGCCACTAAAGTTAAAAATGGTTAAAATGGTATGTACATTTTACCAGAATTTTAAAAATTCTTACTCAAATGATGAATTTTCTTACCTTCACATTTACTTAAATACATAAAATGAATACTATTTATATGCTTAACAGGATACCTTCAGAAAGTGCTTTGTGGTTAAGTGTCAAGCTTGAATAACATTAATTAGACTAAGTCCTTACTCCTGAAAAGCTTTAAGTTTGAAAGATGTTTCGTTCATATAAAACTATATGTAAAGAAAAAAAATAACAATAATATTGGAAAAAAAGAAAGATACAAGAAATAAAACTAGGCCTTATTTGCCATTTTACTCCCAGAGTCAAAAGGTTCATAAACAAATAAATTTCACACTGCTTCAATACAGATATCCCTAAAACAAAACTTTTTCATACATTACTATAATGTGAAATTATATATCCTATTAATTTTCAAAATCTATGGTAACATTCTTAAATATGAGTAATGTAAAATAATCTGTTAAATTTATAGAATTTCACTATGTATTTATTTTATTAAAAATTCAATTAAATAATACTTTAATAGTTTTACAAATATCATGTACTTTTCACAATATAGTTAAGATACTAAAAAAACAAAACAAAAAAACCCCCTTAGAAACCACATACCATCCTTCTTCAGGGGTAGGCTTCTCTGCTACTGAATAAGGAAGGGAATAGAGGAAAACACAGGGAAGGGGCTGTGTTTTACTTGTCAATGTCTATCCAAACCTTTACCAAACTCCTTCAGCCCCCTTTCCTACTTTTAATTTAGCTATAGTCATTTTATAAACAACTGCATCTACATCCATTTTAATCTCTTTCACTCCACTTTCAAGGAACAAGTAGATTTCTCCTGTCATAAGGTCCCTCCATAATTTTGTGGTATGTATCTCTACATTTCCCATCTCTAGCTCTTTCCCTTCTCTTTATTTTAATACAGATGCTTACATTTCTTCCATCTTAAAAACAAAAATACCTTCCTTGACTTTGTACATACATTTTATTACAGCCTTTACAGTCAGCAGCCTTGAAAATATAATCTTGACTCCTCTATATTTCATCTCCCATTCCCTTAACCCACTCTCATCTCTCTCTCTGTCATGCCACTATACATTCTTGCTAAGGTCTCAACTTATAACTGACAAAACCAAGAGATATTTTTTAGTATCTCTCTTTGACATCGGACACAACGACCACATATCTTAAAAATTTTCTACTTTTCCTTCAGTGTTATTACTCTCTTATCTGTAATATATTCCAGTTTCTAGGTTCCTGGTTAAATATATTTGTATATTATGGTATATATTATCATAAATAGAATTTTTTACAAAAATTTTAATGAGACCTGGAGTATCCCCCAAATCGTTTGTTTCATATAACAGTTTGCTTGTTATTTGGTACCAAGACTTATTAAACTTAAAGATCAATTATACATTTAAAAAACTCTAACATTCTACATTTTCTCACCTCTCCGAGTTGATGAAAGGTAGCTGTATTACATTTTCTAGCAAATGTTAAAAAATAAATACAATCTTTCCTTCAAGGGAAATATAATATTTTGATAACAAATGTGAAAATAAGTGCTTTTTGAAAAAAACTCATGCTATGTACAAAGGATTTGGAAAAAATGATGATTGTTGTCAAAAATAAATACATTAGTGAAATGAATAAAATTAATTAAAACACATATGTCAGCACACTTCAAAAACTGGAGGATGAATTTTTACCTTGCTTAAATCTATCAAAAAATTTTAGTAGGTTTTGAACCAGTTATAAACTTTCAAATTAATTTGTACGAACAACTACTTAAAATCAGGAAAGATGGCAGTTACTAGCTGATTTCAACAAGAACCTTTAACTATTAGTAGAGAGGACTGAAAAAGTATCATGATTTAGTAAATACAGCCTATGGTACATTTCTTTCATTTGGTTTTTTTTTTTAATTTTTAAATTTAATTTTATTTTTTTATACAACAGGTTCTTATTAGTCATCAATTTGATACACATCAGTGTATACATGTCAATTCCAATCGCCCAATTCATCACACCACCATCCCCACCCCCTTGCGGCTTTCCCCCCTTGGTGTCCATACGTTTGTTCTCTACATCTGTGTCTCAACTTCTGCCCTGCAAACCGGTTCATCTGTACCATTTTGCTAGGTTCCACATATATGTGTTAATATACGATATTTGTTTTTCTCTTTCTGACTTCACTCTGTACGACAGTCTCTAGATCCATCCACGTCTCAACAAATGACCCAATTTCATTCCTTTTTATGGCTGAGTAATATTCCATTGTATATATGTACCACAACTTCTTTATCCGTTCGTCGGTCGATGGACATTTAGGTTGCTTCCATGACCTGGCTATTGTAAATAGTGCTGCAATGAACATTGGGATGCATGTGTCTTTTTGAATTATGGTTTTCTCTGGGTATATGCCCAGTAGTCGGATTGCTGGATCATATGGTAATTCTATTTTTGATTTTTTAAGGAACCTCCATACTGTTCTCCATAGTGGCAGTATCAATTTACATTCCCACCAACAGTGCAAGAGGGCTCCCTTTTATCCACACCCTCTCCAGCATTTGCTGTTTGTAGACTTCCTGATGATGCCCATTCTAACTGGTGTGAGGTGATACCTCATTGAAGTTTTGATTTGCATTGCTCTAATAATTAGTGATGTTGAGCAGCTTTTCATGTGCCTCTTGGCCTTCTGTATATCTTCTTTGGAGAAATGTCTATTTAGGTCTTCTGCCCACTTTTGGATTGGGTTGTTTGTTTTTTTAATATTGAGCTGCATGAGCTGTTCATATATTTTGGAGATTAATCCTTTGTCTGTTGATTTATTTGCAAATATTTTCTCCCATTCTGAGGGTTGTCTTTTTGTCTTGTTTATGGTTTCCTTTGCTTGTGCAAAAGCTCTGAAGTTTCATTAGGTCCCATTCGTTTATTTTTGTTTTTATTTCCATTACTCTAGGAGGTGGATCAAAAAAGATCTTGCTGTGATTTATGTCAAAGAGCGTTCTTCCTATGTTTTCCGCTAAGAGTTTTATAGTGTTCAGTCTTACATTTAGGTCTCAAATCCATTTTGAGTTTATTTTTGTGTATGGTTTTAGGGAGTGTTCTCATTTCATTCTGTTACATGTAGCTGTCCAGTTTTCCCAGCACCACTTATTGAAGAGACTGTCCTTTCCCCATTGTATATCCTTGGCTCCTTTGTCACAGATTAGTTGACCATAGGTGTGAGGGTTTATCTCTAGGCTTTCTATCTTGTTCTATTGACCTATGTTTCTGTTTTTGTGCTAGTACCATAATGTCTTGATTACTGTAGCTTTGTATTATAGTCTGAAGTCAGGGAGTCTGATTCCTCCAGCTCCATTTTTTTCCCTCAAGACTGCTTTGGCTATTCGGGGTCTTTCGTGTCTCCATACAAATTTTTAGATTTTTTGTTCTAGTTCCGTAAAAAATGCCATTGGTAATTTGATAGGGATTGCATTGAATCTGTAGATTGCGTTGGGTAGTATAGTCATTTTCACAGTACTGATTCTTCCAATCCAAGAACATGGTATATCTCTCCATCTGTTGGTATCATCTTTAATTTCTTTCATCAGTGTCTTATAGTTTTCTGCATACAGGTCTTTTGTCTACCTAGTTAGGTTTATTCCTAGCTATTTTATTCTTCTTGTTGCAATGGTATATGGGAGTGTTTCCTTAATTTATCTTTAAGACTTTTCATCATTAGTGTATAGGAATGCAAGAGAGTTCTGTGCATTAATTTTGTATCCTGCTACTTTACCAAATTCATTGATTAGCTCTAGTAGTTTTCTGGTGGCATTTTTAGGATTCTCTATGCATAGTATCATGTCATCTGCAAACAGTGACGGTTTTACTTCTTCTTTTCCAATTTATATTCCTTTTATTTCTTTTTCTTCTCTGATTGTCGTGGCTAGGACTTCCAAAACTATGTTCAATAATAGTGGTGAGAGTGGACATCCTTGTCTTGTTCCTGATCTTAGAGGAAATGTTTTCAGTTTTTCACCATTGAGAATGATGTTTGCTGTGGGTTTGCCATATATGGCCTTTATTATGTTGAGGTAGGTTCCCTCTAGGCCCACTTTCTGGAGAGTTTTTATCATAAATGGGTGTTGAATTTTGTTAAAAGCTTTTTCTGCATCTATTGAGATGATCACATGGTTTTTATTCTTCAATTTGTTAATATGGTGTATCACATTGATTGATTTGCATATATTGAAGAATCCTTGCATCCCTGGAATAAATCCCACTTGATCATGGTGTATGATCCTTTTAATATGTTGTTGGATTCTGTTAGCTAGTATTTTGTTGAGGATTTTTGCATCTATGTCCATCAATGATATTGGCCTCTAGTTTTCTTTTTTTGTGACATCTTTGTCTGGTTTTGGTATCAGGGTGATGGTGGCCTCATAGAATGAGTTTGGGAGTGTCCCTTCCTCTGAAATTTTTTGGAAGAGTTTGAGAAGGATGGGTGTTAGCTCTTCTCTAAATGTTTGATAGAATTCACATGTGAAGCCATCTGGTCCTGGACTTTTGTTTGTTGGAAGATTTTTAATCACAGTTTCAATTTCATTACTTGTGATTGGTCTGTTCATATTTTCTATTTCTTCCTGGTTCAGTCTTGGAAGGTTATACCTTTTTAAGAATTTGTCCATTTCTTCCAGGTTGTCCATTTTATTGGCATAGAGTTGCTTGTAGTAGTCTCTTAGGATGCTTTGTATTTCTGTGGTGTCCGTTGTAACTTCTCCTTTTTCATTTCTAATTTTGATTTGAGTCCTCTCCCTCTTTTTCTTGATGAGTCTGCCTAATGGTTTATCAATTTTGTTTATCTTCTCAAAGAACCAGCTTTTAGTTGTATTGATCTTTGCTATTGTTTTGTTTCTATTTCATTTATTTCTGCTCTGATCTTTATGATTTCTTTCCTTCTGCTAAATTTGGGTTTTGTTTGTTCTTCTTTCTCTAGTTCCTTTAGGTGTAAGGTTAGATTGTTTATTTGAGATTTTTCTTGTTTCTTGAGGTAGGCTTGTATAGCTACAAACATCCCTCTTAGAACTGCTTTTGCTGCATCCCATAGGTTTTGGATCGTCGTGTTTTCATTGTCATTTGTCTCTAGGTATTTTTTGATTTCCTCTTTGATTTCTTCAGTGATCTCTTGGTTATTTAGTAATGTATTGTTTAGCCTCCATGTGTTTGTGTTTTTTACGTTTTTTTCCCTGTAATTGATTTCTAATCTCATAGCATTTTGGTCAGAAAAGATGCTTGATATGATTTCAATTTTCTTAAATTTACTGAGGCTTGATTTGTGACCCAATATGTGATCTATCCTGGAGAATGTTCTGTGCACACTTGAGAAGAAAGTGTAATCCTGCTGTTTTTGGATGGAATGTCCTAAAAATATCAATTAAATCTATCTGGCCTATTGTGTCATTTATAGCTTCTGTTTCCTTATTTATTTTCATTTTGGATGATCTGTCCATTGGTGTAAGTGAGGTGTTAGAGTCCCCCACTATTATTATGTTACTGTCGATTTCCTCTTTTAGAGCTGTTAGTAGTTGCCTTATTTATTGAGGTGCTCCTATGTTAGGTGCATATATATTTATAATTGTCATATCTTCTTCTTGGATTGATCCCTTGATCATTATGTAGTGTCCTTCCTTGTCTCTTGTAACATTCTTTATTTTAAAGTCTATTTTATCTGATATGAGTATAGCTACTCCAGCTTTGTTTTCATTTCCATTTGCATGGAATATCTTTTTCCATCCCCTCACTTTCAGTCTGTATGTGTCCCTAGGTCTGAAGTGGGTATCCTGTAGACAGCGTGTATATGGGTCTTGTTTTTGTATCCATTCAGCAAGCCTGTGTCTTTTGGTTGGAGCATTTAATCCATTCACGTTTAAGGTAATTATCAATATGTATGTTCCTATGACCATTTTCTTAATTGTTTTGGGTTTGTCTTTGTAGTTCTTTTTCTTCTCTTGTGTTTCCCGCTTAGAGAAGTTCCTTTAGCATTTGTTGTAGAGCTGGTTTGGTGGTGCTGAATTCTCTTAGCTTTTGCTTGTCTGTAAAGCTTTTGATTTCTCCATCAAATCTGAATGAGATCCTTGCCAGGTAGAGTAATCTTGGTTGTAGCTTCTTCCCTTTCATCACTTTAAGTATATCATGCCACTCCCTTCTGGCTTGTAGAGTTTCTGCTGAGAAATCAGCTGTTAACTTTATGGGAGTTCCCTTGTATGTTATTTGTCGTTTTTCCCTTGCTGCTTTCAATAATTTTTCTTTGTCTTTAATTTTTCCAATTTGATTACTACGTGTCTCGGCATGTTTCTCCTTGGGTTTATCCTGTATGGGACTCTCTGCGCTTCCTGGACTTGGGAGGCTATTTCTTTTCCCATGTTAGGGAAGTTTTCAACTCTAATCTCTTCAAATATTTTCTTGCGTCCTTTCTCTCTCTCTTCTCCTTCTGGGACCCCTATAATGTGAATGTTGTTGCGTTTAATGTTGTCCCAGAGGTCTCTTAGGCTGTCTTCATTTCTTTTCATTCTTTTTTCTTTATTCTGTTCTGCAGCAGTGAATTCCACCATTCTGTCTTCCAGGTCACTTATTCGTTCTTCTTCCTCAGTTATTCTGCTATTGATTCCTTCTAGTGTAGTTTTCATTTCAGTTATTGTCTTCACTATCATTATTCTGAATTCTTTTTCTGGAAGGTTGCCTATCTCCACTTCATTTATTTGTTTCTCTGGGGTTTTATCTTGTTCCTTCATCTGGTACATAGTCCTCTCTCTGCCTTTTCATCTTGTCTATCTTTCTGTGAATGTGGTTTTTGATCCACAGGCTGCAGGACTGTAGTTCTTCTTGCTTCTGCTGTGTGCCCTCTGTTGGATGAGGCTATCTAAGAGGCTTGTGTAGGTTTCCTGATGGGAGGGACTGGTGGTGGGTAGAGCTGACTGTTGCTCTGTGGGCAGAGCTCAGTAAAACTTTAATCCACTTGAGTGCTGATGGGTGGGGCTGGGTTCCCTCCCTGTTGGTTGTTTGGCCTGAGGCAACCCAACACTGGAGCCTACCTGGGCTCTTTGGTGGGGCTAATGACAGACTCTGGCAGGGCTCACTCCAAGGAGTACATCCCAGAACTTCTGCTGCCAGTGTCCTTGTCCACCACAAGCCACAGCCACCCCCCGCCTGTGCAGGAGACCCTCTCAACACTAGCAGGTAGGTCTGGTTCAGTCTCCCCTGGGGTCACTGCTCCTTCCCCTGGGTCCCGATGCGCACACTACTTGGTGTGTACCCTCCAAGAGTGGAGTCTCTGTTTCCCCCAGTCCTGTCAATGTCCTTCAATCAAATCCCACTAGGCTTCAAAGCCTGATTCTCTAGGAATTCCTCCTCCCGTTGCTGGACCCCCAGGTTGGGAAGTCTGACGTGGGGCTCAGAACCTTCACTCCAGTGGGTGGACTTCTGTGGTATAAGTGTTCTCCAGTCTATCAGTCACCCACCCAGCCATTCTGGGATTTGACTTTACTGTGATTGCGCCCCTCCTACCGTCTCATTGTGGCCTCTCCTTTGTCTTTGGATGTGGGGTATCTTTTTTGGTGAGTTCCAGTGTCTTCCTGTCGATGACTGTCCAGCAGCTAGTTGTGATTCTGGTGTTCTCACAAGAGGGAGTGAGAGCACGTCCTTCTACTCTGCCATCTTGGTTCCGGTCTCTTATTTGGATTTATATATCTTTATGAGGTATGTTTTTCAACTATGACAGTTATTTAAACCAAATATTCAAACAAATGCACACAATTCCATTATTAATATATGTTAGTGTAAACAGTGACATGTTTCATCTACTAGACTGTAAGCTATTTAAAAGTGGAGATTTTGTCTTCATCATTGTATTCCTAGGACTTTGACTATATGGCATACAGCAAACAGGTATGCAATAAATACTTCGTGAATGAATGACCAAAAATATAGTTAAGTACATTAAAATGAAAATTAGTACACACACACACACACACACACACACACACACGTATATGTATAATAGTGTAATGCCTAGTTAGGTAAACAAAATATTACCTAAAATTGACTTAGCCCAAAATCACAATCTGATGGTGTTTAATGGCTCAACTTGTAAATATTACTTTCTTAATGAGGAAATGTTCCCATAAATGAAGATATCATAGTTATCCTATATAACATATGAGAATCTTTCCTTTCAAAGTGAATCATCAGTGTTATAAGGAATGAATATAAAGTTAACAAAAATAAAGCAAAACCAGTAGAATAACTGTTTCCATAATAGAACAATGTAAACATGACCCAGCACAAACAAAACTGTAAAAGTATTAAAAATTAGACTTTTGGGCTTCCCTGGTGGCACGGTGGTTGAGGGTCTGCCTGCTAGTGCAGGGGACACAGGTTTGAGCCCTGGTCTGGGAAGATCCCACATGCCGCGGAGCAACTGGGCCCGTGGGCCACAACTGCTGAGCCTGCGCGTCTGGAGCCTGTGCTCCGCAACAAGAGAGGCCACGATGGTGAGAGGCCCGCGCACCGCGATGAAGAGTGGCCCCCGCTTGCCGCAGCTGGAGGAAGCCCTCGTGCAGAGGCGAAGACCCAACACAGCCCAATAAATAAATGAATAAATAAATAATAATGTAAAAAAAAGAAAAATTACAGATAATTTTTTAAAAAAATTAGACTTTTGAAATAATAACTTAGAAATAAAAATAAAATAACAGCATTTTTATTTTAAGACTTAGTTTATATCCACTAGTCTCATTAAGAAGCTGATAGCTCCTTTGCATAATTTTCACCATGGTATGAATCTTCCTTTCATGTTTTATTTTTTAATTTAATAATAAATCATATCATTATTAATATAAGTATTTCTGATACTAAATTACACTTAGTTCTTTTATGGTACTTAAAGCAAAGAAGCCCTCACTGCAATTTTATTTGAAAAAAAAATTAGATGCGCACACAAAATAATATTCTAGTAGCTTTTTAATTCTAACTGCATCTTTAAAAGGAAAGATTCAAAGAGAAATGTAAGCAAAATAAAGAAAACAAATGCTGTTCCCAAAAGAGGATTCATAATATCTATATTTTTTGCTAACATGATATAATAAATTGCTAAGGATTATAGGAATTATTATATTAATTACATTTAGTAAAAAATTTACCTTATAAAAGCTGAGATACAGAATGACTCTTTTAGGGGAACTTCCCTAGCGGTCCAGTGGGTGAGACTCCCTGCTCCCACTGTAGGGGGCGCGGGTTCGATCCCTGGTCAGGGAACCAAGATTTCACATGCCGTGCAGCGCGGCCATAATAAAAATAAAAAAAAAAAAAAAACAACACCAAAATGACTCATTTACAACATGAGTAAAACTTAAGCTGAATTTTATGGATATCTACCAATCAATCTTCCATGCCCAAACTATATGTAGGGTCTTTCACTCTTAAAATGTATTGCAAGGGCAGTATGGAGCTGAAGACTATAAAATGTATAAAATGGAAGGTATATTAAATATGGAAGTAC
Source organism: Balaenoptera ricei (assembly GCF_028023285.1). Lineage (NCBI taxonomy): Eukaryota > Metazoa > Chordata > Mammalia > Artiodactyla > Balaenopteridae > Balaenoptera > Balaenoptera ricei. The sequence goes on from NC_082645.1 coordinate 95,055,848, forward strand.
TTCTGTAGCAAATGGTATCACTGTTCTTCATTTTTAGAAACATTATAAAACTTCCTGGAAAGCTTTTTCCCTCATTCTCAGGTTTATAGTTCCCTTAGTTATGAAAGTTTGATGTTATCTAAAAATGTATCCATGATTTATTGATTGTACTCTAATAATGCTTAAGTAAGAAGAAAAAAGAAGCTATAATACTTAAAAGATCAAAACAAAATAAAAACAAAATAAGCAAAGCCAAATTTAGAAGCAAAACTATCCCATTGACACCTACCTCCTGGAAATGCCATTAGCCAGACATTTACGGCTACAGGATTTAGAGGAGAGGGGTGATGACGTTGGGGACAAGTTGAGAGGGGCAATCAAACTGCTGATGATCTCAGTCAACTGTGCACTCTGCAACAAAACAGTAAATCTTTTACTACTGCTAAGCAAGGAATATGGTTAAATCTCAGACCTTTAGTGCCTATTAAAGTTTAACTTCTCATGAAACAAGTAAATGTTTATGTTTTAGTAAATATTTTACCTACAAAGACAATTTACACCATTACTGATTTTTCCATTATTATAAATAAATCTACATTTTAAAGTACTCCTTTTTTTCCATATGCTTTTTTGCTTCAGTTCTTTTGTCTACTCATCCTATCCTCTAAAACATTTAAGCTCAGCTGATAGAATCTACATAAATATTTTCTTTGAGGCAGCCAAATTAATAATAACAAACTCATAGCCATAATTTATTAAGTGCTCATTATGTGCCAGGCACTATACTAAGCACTAAACATAGAATATTTCTAATCTTTACAACTAACCTGCAAAGTAGATAATATTAGAACTACTGATACTACTATTATTAAAACCAATTACAGATGAGGAAGCTGAAGCAAAGACAGGTTAAGCAGCTCGTTCATGGATTATAAAATTGGTAAGAAATGGAGCTAGGATTCAAACTTAGGCTTGAATCCTATATCATACTGCTTCTCAATATTTTTCCTAATTCGAATATACCAGTTTTTTCAGGTACCACAAATTTTCATTGACCCTTATCCTAAACTTATATGTAAGATATTTGTAATATACAATAAATATTACATTATTCTCAAAACAGTCACATACAACAATTATAATAAGCATAAGCCACATCAATGGAAAACAGTACACTTCTACAAAAGAATGACAACATTTTTCATTACACATGTAATCCATCATAGTTCATTGTAGAAAAAAGGGAAAGTATGAAGAGGTTTCAAAAATGAAACGAAAATAACCTGTAATCATATTTCACAGAGAAAACCATTGCTAATATCTTGGTATATATCCATACCCCAAGAAAAAACTTTTTATTTTGAATATATGTGAGCATGAGTGTATGTACAACATGCACACATGCGCACACACACATCCTTTTAAGTAAATTATGCTGCATCAATTTTCTAAAATCTGGTTTTCTTACTTAATATAGTGTGACTATATTTTTAAAATATATAGACATATTTCACTGTTTTATTAACTGAAAGATATTCTATTCTAAAATAGAAGGGCATATGGAATAATTATTTTGCAACTCTTTATTTGTATGAAACAAATAACATGCTATTAGAAATGAGACTAAAGAATATGATAGAGCTAAATATAATATTTGAACTCTTCAAAAAGTCTTCCATGAAAAAGACCCTGAAATGTTTTCACCACTTATTTTCTTGAAAAATAATACATATCTTATGACTTTATTTTTTAAATTATTACACATTTTTAGATTAAAGTTAGTTTTCAAAATCACCAATACATTCTTTATCCATCTATCAAGTATTCATTAATTTGGTCATACAAAGAAATTTATAGAGTACACTCTTCTCATTGTTCCACCTCCAAAAATATCTAAAAATCTTCTTAGCCATTGGAGGTTGCTAATCAGTATGTGTGAATAACTGGTCCAGAGTGACAGCGTCACAACCAACCTCCAGCTTTACCCTAACAACCACCCCACTCCTGCCCAATAAAACCTCATATACTTGAGTCCATATTTGGGATAGAAAATTCACGGTAAAAATGAATATAAAAGTAAAATTAGGAGAGGCATAATTTGAACTCTGAAAAAAAAATAATCAATTTTAAAAGTCAAAACACTTACTAGCTATTTATAATAAGGTTTCTAATATAAATATACCAGTGTGAAATTTATTTTAAATTATCTGAAGTTCTAAAATAATGTCACCTTTCAATTTATGAACAAAATATGTTATCTAATAATGGAAGTATGCATTAATACTATGAATCAATGTTATTTTTTAAAACACATATCAGTCTACAACCCAATAGTGCCTTTATATCTTAACTGCCAACTCTTTAGTTGTTTTTGAGGAACATAAATAAGTTTGGTAAGCAAAACATTCCTCTAACAGTAAATTTAATCAAGTCAAAGGATTACCTGATCTATATTCAAGTTCCACTATGGTAGGCAAACAGTTATATACCAATAGATTATATTTTAAAACATATGTGTAATACCAGGCTTGCTAGCCCTTCTTCCATTTACTCACCCCTAGACTGTCTTCTTCAATGAGTATTTGAAAACAACTTAATTTTTAATTGGCCTATAAAAACATTATTAGCATATGTTTCAAGAGCACATTACCTGTTCACAGGTAATTTATAAATGACCTCTACAAGTGATTGGTGTTGCCCCTTTCTGCATCCTTTTCCTCTCCATGTCTAGAGCCATTAGTATTCTCACAACTCCTGGTTCCTTTCCCTCCCAAAGCCTCTGACACTCCTGTCAGCAATGGGACTTAAAATGAACATGATACCCAAGGCCACCTTCATAGGTGAGCAACCTGTGCAGTAACATGGGGCTGCACTCAGAAGGATCCCATGTTTGGTTAATGCTCTGCTGTCACTGGCTTAAAACTTAAAACTGTTTTTAACAAAGGGCTGTGCTATTTTGTCCTGGGCCCAGCAAACTAGCCAGTTCTGATGTGAACTCAGGTCCAACCAAACAAACTGGTGCTACCAAGGAGAAAGAAAAAATACAAGAGGGACTTCCCTGGAGGTCCAGTGGTAAAGAATCCGCCTTACAATGCAGGGGAAGCGGGTTCGATCCCTGGTGGGAGAACTAAGATCCCACATGTTGGGGGGTAACTAAGCCCACTCGCCACAACTACTGAGCTTGCATACCTCAACGAGAGAGCCCACCTGCCCCAAACTACAGAGCCCATGCACTCGGGAGCCCACAGGCCACAACTACAGAGCCCATGCACCCTGGAACCCATGCCCTGCAACTATAGAAAAAAAAAAAAAAACCCGCACACCACAACTAGAGAGAAGCCCGAGCGCCGCAAGGAAGAGACCACGTGCCACATCGAAAGATCCTGCGTGCCTAAACGAAGACCCCGCGAGCCACAACTAAGACCCAACACAGCCAAAAAAATAAATAAAATACATAAATAAAATAAATAAATATTAAACAAAAAGAAAGAAAAAATACAAGAAACCTCTTTCCAAAGGATAAGTAGTGACCTACAGGTAAAAAGAGTCAAAGGTCTGACTGATCAAGTGCTCACGTTATTCTGTGTGAAATAACTAGGATCAAACTGAAAAGGTAATGATCCTAAGGGATGAGGGGAGGGAAAAAAAAAGAGGGAAGAGGAATATAACGAGTATTGATTGAAAACACCACTTATATGGTAAAGTGCATTCCAGTTTAACACCAGATAATTACAAAATAACTTTCTGAATTATAAAATATTCATAATAGTATTTTGACAATGCATTGGAAATTGGAAAATTAAGAAAAACTCTAGGCAATTGCAAACTTAACAAATATGGGGTGGGAGAAGTTACTCAACATTCTGACTTACCAGGATTAAGACAGTAGTAATCTGGTACTAAATTATTTCACAATGTATGTCAGAAAAACAACAACAACAACAGAAAAATTAAATATGGGCAGGGATGAGAATACATATTACCCACTGGAATAATGTGATCATGCAGCTGTGGTCCCAACTGAGTATATTCTGGCAGATTCAATATGGTTGCAAGTTAACAAACTCTTAGAAAGCCAGGTTTGTTTAAGAGCCACCAAAGTCTAAATTAAAATAAATGACTTATATTTTTTCTATTTCCTTAGTTTTTCGATTAATCTGCTTACCAAATAAAATATTTTATTTATATTACATTCACTATTTTAAATGTATCTAAGTTTTTGCTCATTTAATATTTTGTAGATATTAGTATCAACATAATCAGCTTTCAAAAATGTCTTACTGCTATTTTTCATTACGTTCACATTGGGCTAATAAATTTACTGTGATTTGCAGTGATGTGTTTTCCTATTCAAGTACAAGTTATGACTCAATTATTCTTATTTTATGTAATGCAGTTGATATTTATTTTTTTATAAAATACCTTCATATTGTCTATTTCTATACATTTGATATTTTGGCTATTATATATGTAACCTCTTCTTCATTTAAATTTTATAAATAATATGAAATAAATTTTAAATATTAATCTTGCAAAAAAATGTTTTGATTTCAAAGGATAAATATAGGACAGAATAATTAAATTTCTGGAGTCATCCATAAGAGGATTTAAATACCAGGAAAAGCTTTGGAATCAAAGTAATTTATTAGTTTATTAGACTCTCTATTTCCACGATCATTTTTTAATGAAAGAATCCATATTCTAATGTTATCTTTCACTAAAACTTTCTATCAATAAATTAATCAAACACCCCATTCAGATCTATTAAGTGGTACCACTGTTCTTTCCCCATGAGAAAAGTCCAATGATGAGCTATTTTGTTAGAAAACAAGATTTTCCAACCCTAGTATAAATGAGTTATCACTCTATAGCTATGTACCAACACTTTACATATAATATTTATTTATTTAATTTATTTTAATATTTTAAAAATTTATTTATTATTTGGTTGTGTAGGGTCTTAGCTGTGGCTGGAGGGCTCCTTAGTTGTGGCACGTGGGCTCCCCAGTTGTGGCATGCATGTGGGATCTAGTTCCCTGACCAGGGATCAAACCCAGGCCCCCCACATTGGGAGCGTGGAGTCTCAACCACTGTGTCACTGGGGAAGTTCCACATATTATATTTAAATAACCTTAATTATATCAATATTATAATAGAGACTATATATACTAAATATTTTAATTGTATTTAATGTCAAACGGCCAACTTTAATAACCAATATCTTAAGCAGAGACACACGTTTATTTGAAGAGTTTATAAAATCAATTAAAAGTCATTTTGATGCCATTCACACTTTACTCTTACTTCACATTACCTGTTTTTCTATATTGCGAAGAAGTAGTGTAGGGCTACTTGGTGACATTTCAAAATCTTGCTCTGGTAAAGGATCTTGACTCTCCTGAGGAATCTGGGGATTCCCTGTAGTGTTTAATGAAGCAGCTTGGTCTGTGAATTGGATTTGCTTTTTCAAAATGTCTTTTGGAAGTCGACATTCTTCTAGGATCACTATCCCCTAGACAAATAGCAATTAAAGAGTTGCAATGAAAACAAATTGACTGCTAGATCAACTTTAAGATTACAATGCTCTCGAACCATGCTTTTTATTATTCCTTGGAAATCAGAAAATAGACATTTGGAAGTACAGTTTAACTCTGTAAAAAAGTCACTGATTTAAAACATGTGCAGCTAAAATAACGTATATTTGATGGGTTAGGCTTGCAAAATATTGTCACAAATTACATACAAGAAGTTATTTTTCTTACTGGTTTTAGTTATTAGCATTAAAAGCATGATACATTTAGAATAAAGTAAAAGGCTTATATGCAGAATATGAACATTTCTGACTAAAATTTAGAACATTTTCGGATATAACCTTCTGATATTTTGGTCACTAGCACTTCCACTTGAGTTCTGTATTTAAGCAATCCTAATTTCATAAATCAAAATACCAAAGTTACAAACATCCAAACAATAATCTAACTTTATATTAACTTCTTTCAGAGCACTCTAAAGAACCCCAACCCTGTTGCTGCCAGCCAGGGTTGGCAGGACTGCACCACTGAGAAAAAGTACTCTCTAGGCCAAAGTTCTCATTGCTTACAGAGTAGACGAGTTATTAATAAAGACACAGGTTTTCAACTTTGATGGAGTATTTTCTGAAATGTAAGTAACTGGAGAAATGAATAGGGATCTAGCTGCCTCTGTACTCCCTGCCTACCATTCATACACACACATTCCTCAACTGGCTTGCTGAACTTTCCCCACATTCCCTAGCTTCTTCACTCCAACTGTCCTCACCCTTAAGTCCCTCAGAAGTAATGAAGACAGGAGAGAAAGGGCAAAAAGGATTCCACAGATATGATCTTAATGGTTTCACAGTTCTCGTCATAAAATTTCTTCCCTTCCTACCCCTTTTACTACACTTCCCCCTGCAAAGAATAATACATATTATTATTAAATATATGTGTGTGTGTGTGTGTGTGTGTGTGTGTATATATATATATATATATACACACTTTTTTGGGGGCAAAATGTCAATAAGTTCCTATAGGCTAGTTGGAAAGGTATTAAATGCCTAATGTGGCTAAAATATTATATTCTTGGAATGAAAAATAGACTAAAACATTAATATAAGCATAGAGTATTTCAAGATGGGACAAATTAAATAATTGCTGTGGGCTAGGCTTATATCATGTATAAGTACTATACATAGGATGGAAACCACCTATAGATTATATGTCATATATAAGTAGTCTTAGTTTACACTGTAATTTAGAGAATATATCACTTTAGAATTAACATATTCAGATATTGTATTAAACATACATTTTATTATTTTATAGTAATATATTACAAATGATGCTTGGTAAAAGTAACATTTCCTTTTTTACCTATACTTGTAACAGTGCTACTAACTTTTACAAAGATAAAAGGACCCAACTGTTGATCCCATCTCAACGACTATTTTCATAGAATGCACAAATACGGCTGTCAAGAAATCCGAATAAATATATTTAAAAGAAGTTTCTGTTTCACTTGATATTTTAAAAATTAAATTAGACTTGACAGACAGTATCATCAATCCAAAAGCTCTTGAAAGTATCTGAAATGTCTACCCAAAATTTGTACAAGTCTCTAGTAGGTTTTTCACAAGTATCTATATACAAAAGAATATAAGTTTTCACTATATTAAATTAATTATAATTCTATTTGGTTTGATTACAGTTTATATTATGGGCCAGGCTTCTGTGAATTACCCTGATTTCATAATCCCTACTTACAGTATTGTTTCTATGCAAAAATTGATTCTGAATTTCAAAAAAGTAGTATAAGAATACTACCTTTTTATAAGTAGGAGGCCTGCTATAGTTAATTCATTGAAGAATAATATTTTAAAGATTCAACAGGGGAGAAACTCATAGTCAACTTCATAACCTATTTTGTTCTCTCAAACTGTTGCCCTGGACAAAACTCTCACAATGTAAGAATGGCCCATGATTTTTCTCTGCCATAACTGAGGATAGAGAAGAAAGGGAAGATTAAGTCCTCTGGAGACAAGGCAGAAATAATTCCTCTTCTTAAAAATCAGGAAAAGAATATACATGTGTTGGGTCACCATGATGTATATTTTACAGTTTTGTTTGTTAATTATAACTAAATTAATCTGAATTCTTTAAAAGATCAGGAAAGTAGTCTAATGATAGATAAAATAAGGTAAATAACAAAGTCATAAAATTTTTTTAGAAGGATGAGTTGTGTTAACTGAAACAAGTGAAAACCTTAGCATAAGATGAAAACAAATCAGCTGCTCAGAGAAGACAACTATTCCTGATAATAACACTAGAGAGATCCCCACCTCCACTCCCAGGGTCCTCATAGAGATGACATAGTGTGAAAAAATAAACAATTGCCTCAGTGAAACAGGAGGTAAGGGGGAAGGGCACAACCCTTAAAAGAATGACATAGCCATAGGACATGACAAAAACTGGTTAGAACCAGCTAGGTCCAGGATGGTAGAATATTCGACTTCCAGTGGAACTTGAGCCTCATCATAGCTCTTTTTAATACATTAGCATGCTAAATGACACACCCACCAGCGCCATGACGGTTTTGAGGCCAACCATAAAAGGTCAAAAAGTGGACAGTGGCCCTATTCCTGGAAATCTTCACCCTTTCCCTGAAATAGTTGGAATAATCCACCCACTCATTAGCCTATGAAATTACCCAGCCCATAAAAACTAACCACGCTGTATTTTGGGGACTCTCGCCTTCTGAGATGCCCCACACTCTGTCTGTGAAGTGTGTTTCTCTCTAAATAAATCCACTTCTTACCTATCACTTTGTCTCTCACTGAATTCTTTCTGCAATGAGACATCAAGAACCTGAGGTTCACTAAGTCCTGAGACCAAGTGTGCTCTCAATTAAAAGATCGTGGGTTCAAGTCTCAATCTGGGTCCGGCCAGGTTTGAGTCCCAGCCCATGGGTTCAAGTCCCAGTCTGCGTTCTGGCTGGATTCAAGTCCCGGCCAATGGGTTCAAGTCCCATTTGAGGTTCACGGTTTCATAAGCAACATATTTATTATTTATATAAAGTCATCAAAACTAATTTTAAGCAAAAACTTAAATGAAAACTTTAAAACAAAATGTACAATTTAAGATGTGGAAGACCCTATTATAGGATAACAAAAGAAATCTAAAGGGGAAATCATTTAATATAGGATAGCCAGTCTCTCTAACAAAGAAAAACTATTTTAAATTTTTTTCTGAAAGTGAGAAGAAGCTGTTGTCTCAGTAAAAGCTGGAGCAGAGAAAAAGAGAAATATGGCAGTTGTAGTGTGTTGACAAAGTTGTTGCAAGAACAAGGTATGGTATGTTGCTAATACCTGCTTTCTTCTAAGAATTTAAGCAAAATTTAGACCACCTGGAGTGTATCAAAGAAGGGGCAAATGACACATTTTAGGTCATTTGTCCCTTATTTTACACTACTAAAACACTGTGTGTTTCCCGACCAGAGACACAAAAGTAACACTTATTTTAAAAGGCTATTTATAAAAGAGCACCTCAATTTCTTTCCCATTTCCTTATCTCTAATTTAACTGAGAAGAAAAGTTTCTTTTTTCCTTTCAAGATACATTAAATAAAAAGTTCTGTCTCACTTAAAATGCATTAAACCACTCTTCTCAATTTTTTAATTACAATAACTCAAGAAGGTATTAGAGCAAAAAAGTGTTGTTTTCCCTATTCCATACAATAACTCAACTAAACTGCACATAAATAAGCAATTAAACATCTTAATTTCTAAGAAAGGTAAGCAGAAGCTATCAAAGAAATATTGTATTTTGATAGCATAATTATAATGATATCTTCCATAAAATAAACATAATATGACTCTTAAGGGAACAAAGGGCCAGAATCCCATCTAGCCTGAAACAAGAAAAAATGTAAGGCTACATAAATTATTGCTGGAAAGACTTATTTCCTTAAAATAATTTATTACAAATAGATATTATATAAACATATAATCAAACTTCAAAAAATGTTTAAACAACAAGTATAAAGCATTGCTTAGAACACAGAGAATATTAAAATACCCTTTCTCAAGTCAAAGCAAAATGAACCAGACTGCCTAGATTCAAATATAAAACTTAGTTATCAATTCAACTAGGAACCCACTTTCTTGGAAATTTCCAAATTGCTTTAAACTTGATTTGGTCTTAGAACTCTACTGGCTTTTATAAAAACTACTTGTGACATCTTTCAAAGAAAATCATCAAAGAAAACTATCTGGTGATCTTGAGAAGATTGGGAGATCACTACAACTTAAGGCCCAGGTGAAGACAGTTAAAAAGGAGAAAGAGTAACTGAATAGGAAACTTCCATCAGGAAACTATTCCTGAACACAGTTGCCTCAAATCCAACAGACAGAATGGGTAAGCCTAAGTTTCTATGTCTAAGTTTCTACCTTCCTACAGACATCACCACCAAATTTTACAAAGCATTAAACAATATTCATGACTTCCTAGCTTCCTCTCCCATCCCTGCACAGCTCAAAGTTTCTGCTCCTTTGAATACATACTAATTTGTCATTCCTAAAACAGATCATGTCGTATGCCTGCAAAATTTAAGGAATCCCTTTTCCAGTTCCATAGGTTCATTAAGCAAACTACTATGTATCCTCCAAAATCATACTGAGGCATCACCTCTTTACTGGTGTATACTCTGACCTGCAAACCCCTAATGACAGAGTGAAACATTCTCTCTATGCCACATCTATATCTTATTAAAAACACATATCATTCCACATATTGCATTATATTGTAATCAATGATATTTACATGCTCTATCTCCCCTACCAGAATATAAACTCATGATAGACAGAATTTAAAATTCACTAATATTTATGGATGTGCAGACCCTAGGTGGGGTTAGGCTAACTACATGGTTTGAGGACTCTAATTCCTTCCCTTCTCAGCTATTTTGTTTCAGACCAGTCACCATCAACCTTATAATATTATCTCCATTATGTCTACAGTTTCACCATGTAGAATACAGTTTCTCAAAGGCAGAATTTTTTTGTTTTTAGATTCCACATATAAGTGCTATCATATGATATTTGGCTTACTTCACTTAGTATGAGAATCTCTAGGTCCATCCATGTTGCTGCAGATGGCATTTTTTCATTATCATTCATCAAAATGATACAAATGAACTTATATACAAAACAGAAACAGACCCGCAGACATAGAAAACAAACTTATGGTTACCAAAGGGGAAAGAGGGGGAAGGATAAATTAAGAGTTTAGGATTAACATATACACACCACTATATATAAAATAGATAACCAACAAGGACCTACTGTATAGCACAGGGAACTATACTGAATATTTTGTAATAACCTATAAGGAAAAAGAATCTGAAAAAACTAGATATATATGTATGTATAACTGAATCACTTTGCTGTACACCTGAAACTAACACATTATAAATCAACTATACTTAAATAAAATATATATATGTGTGTATAAATACACACGCGCGCACACACACACACACACACACACACACACACACACACACAGCTCGTAAAGCTCAATATCAAACAAATAATCCAATCAAAAAATTGGCAGAAGACTTGAATAGACATTTTCCCAAAGAAGACATAAAGATTGCTAACAGGCACATGAAAAGATGCTCAACATCACTAATTATTAGAGAAATGAACATCAAAACCACAATGAAATATGACCTCACACCTGTCAGAATGGTTACCATCAAAAAGTCTATAAATAACAAATAAGTGTTAGAGAGAATGTGGAAAAAAGGGAGCCCTGGTACACTGTTGGTGGGAATCTAAATTGGTGCAGCCACTGTGGAAAACAGCATGGAGGTTCCTTAAAAGACTAAAAATAGAGTAACCATATGATCCAACAATCACACTCCTGGGTATATATCCATAAAAAGCAAAACCACTAATTTTAAAAGATACATGCACACCAATGTTCATAGAAGCATTATTTACAATAGCCAAGACATGGAAGCAACCCAAGAGCCCATCAACAAATGACTGAATAAAGAAGATGCAGTGTATATATACATATATATATGTATATATGTATATATACACAATGGAATACTACTCAGCCATAAAAAAGAATGAAGTATTGCCATTTGCAAAAACGTAGATGAATCTAGAGAATATTATGCTTAGTGAAGTCAGACAAAGACAAATATATATGATATCCCTTATATGTAGAATCTAAAAAATAATACAAATGAATGTATATACAAAACAGAAACAGACTCACAGACATAGAAAACAAACCTATGGTTACCACAGAGAAGAGGGTGTGGGGAGGGACAGATTCGGTGTATAGGATTAGTAGATACAAACTACTATACATAAAATAGATAAGCAACAAGGATTTACTATATAGCACAGGGAATTATACCCAATATCTTGTAATAACCTGTAATGGAATATAATCTGCAAAAATACTGAATCACTATGCTGTACACCTGAAACTAACACAATACTAAAATCAACTATACTTCAATAAAAAATTGCATTAACAGTCAAAAAAAGATAGAAAGAGATATTTAGCAATTTTTAGATTAAATAGGACTTATGGGATTGCATAAGAACTCTTTATATTGTTACTTCTATGGGAAAATATACTTCAAGTTCCAAGTAAACAGCCTATAATTTGGGGGAAACAATATATGCTTAAGCTAGGGAAATTCTGTGTTAAATTTCCCCTGATGGGAAATAAAACAGTATTTATTTCTGTAATCATTTGCTCAATTTTTCCCCCATTAGACTAAACCCTAAAAATATAAGAACTCTGTTGGTTTTATTCATCACTGTATACCCTAAGCACATATTAGGCACCTAATAACTGTGTGTGAAAGGAAAGAAGGGAAAGAATGAAGGAAAGGAGGAGGAAAGGCAGAAAACAAGGAAGGAAAGAGAGATGAATAAATTTTATTTAAAAAATTGCTATAATATAATAGCATAGCTTTAATTGCCATTTCTACATCTGCATCTTATAAACCTGCCTTCTCCAAATCTCATATTTCTAACTCTATCAGGACATCTCAACATGAACATCTGACAGAACTTGCAAATCCATGTGTGAGAAAGTTAGCTTATTTTTGTCAAATTCCCTATAAAATAAGCACTTTTTGTCCTTTCCTGGAAACAGCAGTTCAATAATTAAGAGGGGAGATCATGGTGATGTTTACACAACTAAATATTTGTCAAAATTCAGCAAATCGTACAGTTAAAAAGGTGTACTCTGAAAACAAGATAAAGAAAGATAAATCCATAATTAAACACCTGTTAGTTTAAAAAATGTAGAAAATCAAATAAACAAGAAAAATTTTAAGTTACCAGCTAGAAAGGACAGAGTACTTACATAGGAAAAACAATTACATTGATAGTAAACTGCTCATCATTATAAAGAAAACAATGAAATACTATCTTTAAAGGTCTAAAGGAAAATAACTATCAAATCAGAATTTTCTATCAACCTAAAATATCATTGAAGAGTGAGGGTAGTATAGAAGTATTTTGAGACATACAAATACAAAGAGAGTTTAAATGTTCAGAGATTAATATAAAAAAATACTAAAGAATTTACTTCAGCAAGAAGCAACCCAAGAGAGAAAAGATAAAGTAGCAGACACTGCATACTCTTCCCAGTACCCATTTTCCTCTTCTTTTCAAGACCCCACCCCTACCGGAGTTTTAGCTACACATACAACTTCTCAGTGAAAGACAGTATTATTCAGCTTTCACTCCTACACATGGAGTGTACTCATGCTGTACTCATGTGGCTAAGTTTGGGCTAACGGAGTGTGAAACAAAGTAGTGCAACTTCCAAGTCACATCCAACTTAAAGACAAACTATACCACACTTCTCTTCACACTTCCCGAGAGCACAAATGAGAAGACTACAACCCTGTTCAACAGTGCAGTCAACACACCTGAGAGTATGTCAAAGAAGCAAGACCGAAGGAACCTGAGTCCCTGAATGACCCTGTTCAACCAAGTTGCCCTACCAGCATGTACTCACTCTTTATTTTTGAAGCATTATGTATCTTTATAAAGCCATTATATTTGTGAGTTACTTTGTTACAGAAGCTTACTCTGTAACCTAATTTTATAAACAGAATACAAAAAAATAGTGAGCATATTTTTAATGAAATCTGTTAGAAATGTAATTAATTACTGACTGTAAAATACGTAACTAGATTGAAGCAGATATATATAATGCAGAGTTAAATAGCATTAAGATCCATATCTTAAGAAAAAAAGAATATAAAAATACTGAGTACTTTTAGTCATTGTTAGAATTATTTGCTCTTAAGGAAGTATGTTACAAACTAGGAGTAATGACAAAGAATAAGACTATAATGTATAGCTTTCAGAAGAGCAGAGAGAGAAGAAAGGAATAAAGCAAGTTCCATCAATCCAACGAAAGACAAGTGAAAAACAAAACACAAAGAGAGGAAAATAAAAGAAAATCAAAATTAAAACTACTCAGAGTGGATTTTAAAAACCTAGCTAAATGTACCTTATAAAACAAACACCTGGAAGAAAAAAATAATTGTATCTACCAAATAGCATTAGTATTTCAAAGTGTAAGAAGCAAAAACTGACAGAATTACTAGGAGAAACTGAAAAATTCAAAATGATGACAAATATTAATAAATATATATCAAATATATATATTAGAATTGAAAGATCTAGATATATAAAGATATAGCAGATGTATACAACAAAGTCAACCAGTTTAACAGAGAATTCTATAATCAACAAATAAAGAATTTACATTATCTCTACTACACATTGAGCATTTACAAAATTTGATTAGTAGTTGGTCACGAAGAATGAAATCCATACAAGGTAATCAGTTCACAGATTACAATGCACTTAAATGACAAAATACCAAAAAAAAATAAAAGGACTCCTGAGTTCAGGAACATAAAGATGTATTATTAAATAACTCAAGTTAAAAAGGTAATCACATTGGAAATTAAAACACATTAAAAACAGAACAATGAGAGAATTAAATACATGCTATGCGTTCAAAGTAATACTTAAATATGAGTTGAAAATAAGAGTTATAAGGCCAATTAAAAGACACAGAGTGGCTGAATGGATACAAAAAGAAGACCTGTATATATGCTGTCTAAAAGACACTCACTTCAGATCTAAAGACACACACATACTGAAAGTGAGGGGATAGAAAAAAGTATTCTATACAACTGGACATCAAAAAAAGCTGGGGTAGTAATACTTATATCAGACAAAATAGACTTTAAAATAAAGACTGTTACAAGAGACAAAGAAGGACATTACATAATGATCAAGGGATCAATCCAAGAAGAAGGTATAACAATTGTAAATATATATGCACCCAAAATAGTAGCACCTAAATACATAAAGCAAATACTAACAAACATAAAGGGAGACCTCAACAGTAACACAATAATAGTAGGACACTTTAACATCCCACTTATATAAATGGATGAATCATAAAGACAGAAAATCAATAAGGAAACACTAGCCTTAAATGACATATTAGACCAGAGAAACTTAATATAGATAGATATAGATAGATAGACAGACAGACAGACAGATAGAACATTCCATCCAAAAGCAACAGAATACACATTATTTTCAAGTGCACATGGAACATTCTCCAGGATAGATAACATGCTAGGCCACAAAACAAGCCGTGGTAAATTTAAGAAAATTGAAATCATATGAAGCATCTTTCCCAACCACAATGCAATAAGACTAGAAATCAATTACAAGAAAAAAAACACAAACACATGGAAGCTAAACAATAGGATACTAAACAACCACTGGATCACTGAAGAAATAAAAAAAAAATACCTGGAGACAAATGAAAACAAAAATACAATGATCCAAAATCTAAGGGATGCAGCAAAAGCAGTTCTAAGAGACAAGTTCATAGCTATACAAGCTTACCTAACAAAACATGAAAAATTTCCAATAAACAACCTAACCTCACACCTAAAAGAGGTAAGAAAAGAACAAAGAAAACCCAAACTTGGTAGAAGGAAAGAAAGCACAAAGAGCAGGGCAGACATAAATGAAATAAATACAAAAACAAAAATAGAAAAGATCAATGAAACTAACAGATGGTTATTTGAAAAGATAAAATTGATAAACTGTTAACCATACTCATCAAGAAAAAAAGAGGGCCTAAATCAGGAAAATCAGAAAAGAAAAAGGAAAAGTTACAACCAAGAACACATAAATACAAACGATCGTAAGAGACTACAATAAACAACTATATACAAATATAGTGGACAACCTAGAAGAAATGAAAAAACTTCTTAGAAAGGTACAATCTCCCAAGACTAAACCAGGAAGAAACAGAAAATATGAACAGACCAATAACCAGTAATGATACTGAATCAGTAATTTAAAAAAAAAAAAAGTGTCCAACAAGCAAAAGTCCAAGACCAGATGGCTTTACAGGTGAATTCAACCAACCATTTAGAAAAGAGTTAACACCTATTCTTCTCAAACAATTCCAAAAAATTGTAGAGAAAGGAACACTTTTAAACTCATTCTACAAGGCCAGCATCACCCTGATACCAAAACCAGACAAAGATATAAGGCCAATATCACTAATGAACATAGATACCAAAATCCTCAACAAAATATTAGGAAACCAAATCCAAAGATACATTAAAAGGATCATATACCATGATCAAGTGGGATTTTTCTCAAGATTTTTGCAAGGATTTTCAACATATGCAAATCAATCAATGTGAAACACCACATTAACAAATTGAAGAATAAAAACCAAATGTCATCTCAATAGATGCAGAAGAAGCTTTTAACAAAATTCAACATCCATTTATGATACTCTCTAGAAAGTGGGCATAGAGGGAACATACCTGAACATAATAAAGGCCATATATGACAAACCCATCACACTCAGTGGTGAAAAGCTGAAAGCATTTCCTCTAAGATCAGGAGAAAGACAAAGACGCCCACTCTTGCCACTTTTATTCAGCAGGGTATGGAAGTCCTAGCCATAGCAAGCAGGAAAGAAAAAGAAATAAAAGGAATCCAAACTGGAAAGGAAGCGTAAAACTATCACTGTTTGCAGTTGACATGATACTAAGAAAATCCTATAGATACCATGAAAAAACCACCAGAGCTCATCAATGAATTCAGTAAAGTTGCAGGATACAAAATTAATATACAGAAATCTGTTCCATTTCTAGACACTAACAACAAACTAGCAGAAAAAGAAATCAAGGAAACAATCCCAATTACAATCACATCAAAAAGAATAAAATACCTAGGAATAAATTTACCTAAGGAGTTAAAAGAGGTGTACTTGGAAAAGTATAAGATGCTGATGAAAGAAACTGAAGACAATACAAACAGATGGAAAGATATATGGTATTTATGGATTAGAAGAATTAATATTGTGGGATTTCTCTGGCAGTCCAGTGGTTAAGATTAAGAATCTGCACTCCCACTGCAGGGAACACAGGTTCAATCCCTGGTCAGGGAACTAAGATCCTGCATGCCATGCAGTGCAGCCAAAAATAAAAAAATAAAAAAATAAAAGAAAAGAAGAAGAAGAAGAATTAATATTGTTAAAATGACCATACTATCCAGGACAATCTACAGATTCAATGCAATCCCTATCAAAATACAATACCAAGGGCATTTTTCACAGAACTAGAATGAAAACTTTTAAAATTTGTATGGAAACAAAAAAGACCCCAAATAGCCAAAACAATCTTGAAAAAGAGGAACAGAGCTAGAGGAATGACACACCCTGACTTCAGACTATACTACAAAGCTACAGTAATCAAAACAGTATGGTACTGGCACAAAAATAGACACATAGATCAATGGAATAAAATAGAGATCCCAGAAATAAATACATGCAGTTATGGTCAATTAATCTATAAAAAAGGAGGCAAAAATATACAATGGAGAAAAGACAGGCTCTTTATTAAGTGGTACTGGGAAAACTAGACAGCTACATGTAAAAGAATGATATTAGAAAATTCTCTAACATCATATACAAAAATAAACTCAGAATGGATTAAAGACTTAAATGTAAGACTGGAAACCATAAAACTCCTAGAAGAAAACATAGGCAAAACACCCTTTGAAATAAATTGTAGCAATATTTTTTTGGATCTGTCTCCAAAAGCAAAGGAAATAAAAGCAAAAATAAACAAATAGGACCTAATTAAACTTACAGTCTTTTGTACAGCAAAGGAAACCATCAACAAAATGAAAAGACAACTGACTGAATGGGAGAAAATATTTGCAAATGATATGATCAGTAAGGGGTTAATATCCAAAATTTATAAACACCTCATACAACTCAACAGCAAAAAAACCCAAACAACCCAATTAAAAAATGGGCAGAAGACCTAAAGAGAAAATTTTCCAAAGAAGACTTACATGTGGCCAATAGGCACATGAAGAAATGTTCAACACTGTTAATCATCAGAGAATGTAAATTAAAACCACAATGAGATATCACCTCACACCTGTCAGAATGGCCATCATCAAAAAGAACACAAATAATAAATGTTGGCAAGGATGTGGAGAAAAGGGAACCCTCGTACATTTTTGGTGGGAATGTACATGTATGTATTTTTGGTGCAGCCACTGTGGAAAACAATATGAAGGTTTCTCAAAAAACTAAAAATTGAACTACCATATGACTCAGGAATTCCGCTCCTGGGTATATATCTGAAAAAAAAAAATTAATTCAAAAAGATACATACACCCCAATGTTCATAGCAGCATTGTTTACAATTGCCAAGATATGGAAGCAAACTAAGTGTCCATCAACAGATGAATGGATAAAGAAGATGTTAGATACACACACACACACACACATACATACACAAACACACAATGGAATGCTACTTATCCATAAAACAGAATAAAATTTTGCCACTTGCAACAACACGGATGGACTTGGAGGATGTTAGACTAAGTGAAATAAGTCACACAGAGAAAGACAAATACTGTTTGATATCACTTATATATGGAATCTAAAAAATAAAACAAACTAGTGAATATAACAAACAAACAAAAAAACCAGACTCACAAATATAGAAAACAAACTAGTGGAAAGAGGAGGGCAAGACAGGGGTAGCAGATTAAGACAGAAACTACTATGTATAAAATAAATAAGCTACAAGGGTATATTGTACTATTATATATATATATATATATATATACACATACGAGTATGCATATGCCAGATTTTATATATATACGTATATATGCATACAGATGTAAAAATGTGTATATAAACATGAATTAATATAAAAAAAGTTATAAGATCAAGAACCTAAAACAACAATAGCAACAATAAAGCAAACCCACTGAAAATGAAACAAAAAATAAAAGAGCAAACAATTATGCGTAAGAAAACATAGAGATAAAGGAAGAACAATAAACCCCCAAATTTGCTCTTGGATAAAAGACTAATAAAACAGACACAAAATTTTTGAAAATTTTTTAAAAACAATATATGGGGACTTTTGTATTAAAAGCAGACTTATTGTAAAACTATATAATCAAGATAGATATATAGATTAGTAAATCAAGTAACAAATTTACACATATATGAAAACTCAACATATGACAAAAGTGATATTTTAAACCAGAAGGTGAGGATGAACTACTACAATTTATAAAGAGGTGCTGGAATGACTATCCACATTGAAAAGAGATATTTAGGTTATTACCTCACAACAAATACAGAGATAAATACCAGGGGTATGATTTCTTATACAAGACACAGAAAAACACAGCCCATAGAGAACAACATTAATCCATATAGTTATATTAAGATTAAAATCTCTGTTCAAAAATAGATACACCAAAAAAAAAAAAAATGAAAAGACAAGTTACAACATGAGAGACTTGTAATATTTATAGCTGACCAAGAATAGTAACAAATATTTTAAATGAATTCACATGCACACACCACCATCACCACTACTCCTAACCTTTGATTAAAGAGTAAAAAAGATAAGTTAATTCTTAGACAAAATCTGAGGGTCAATTACACTGAGGCCCAATCTCATTATATTTGGGAACAATTAAATTAAAACAGTAATAATATTTCACTCTTACTATACTGCAAAAATTAAGAGACCAAAAAATTCAAAAAGTTCACAAGGATGTGGAAAACCAGGCGCTCTCACGCACTGCCAGTGGGAATACTGATTACCCAATCACATAAGTGGTATAGGAAAGCATATACAGCCATGCCTAAGATCAAGCATTTCCACTTTTAGGCATATACCCAAGAAAAGCTCTCCATAGGTTCACCAAAAAACACATAAAAGACAGTCACTGATGTATTGTTTTTACTGGTATAAAGACTGAAACAATGTACATGTCTATTAATAGAAAATAGAAGAAGAGATAAACATCCATTGTATTTATAAAATTCCATTCCATTCATACAATTAAATGTCATACAGGAAGTATAAATATGTATAAGAATTATGCTGAGCAAATACAAGCAAGTTGCAAAAGAGTTTGTAGTATAAATATCACTTATATAGACTTTAAAAGCATGAAAACCAAATTTTATTTATAGATACAGATAAATACCTATGGGCCAATAAATATTCATAAAAATAGTACCTATCAATACATGTTGGAGTCAGGGAGGAGGAGAAGACAAGACGGTGGAGTAGAAGGATCTGAGCTCACCCCTTCTTATGGAAACACCAAAATCACAACTAACTACTGAACAACCACTGACAAAAAAATGCTGGAACCTATCAAAAAAGATACCCTACATCCAAAGACAAAGAAGAAGCCACAAGGAGACAGTAGGAGGGGAGCAATCATGATAAAATCAAATCCCATACACACCAGGTGGGCTACCCACAAACCAGAAAATAATTATACCACAGAAGTTCTCCCACAGGAGTGAAAGTTCTGAGCCCCACATCTAGCTCCCCAGCCTGGCAGTCTGGCAACAGGAGGAGGATCCCCCAGAGAATCTGGCTTTGAATGTCAGCAGGGATTGATCATAGAAATTCCACAGGACTGGGGGAAACAGAAACTCTACTCTTGGAGGGTACACACAGGGCCTCAAGCACACTGGGACCCAGGGGAAAAAAGTGGTGACTTCATAAGAGACTGGGCCAGACTTACCTGCTAGTATTGGAGGGTCTCCTGCGGAGGTGGGGAGCAGCTGTGGCTCACTGCAGTGATAAGGATGCTGGCGGCAGCAGTTTTGGGGAGTACTCATTGACATGAGCCCTTTTGGAGGCCACAATTTTCTCACCAAGACCTGGACCCACCCAACAGCCTGGAGGCTCCAGTTCTGGGATGCCTCAGGCCAAACAACCAACAGGATGGGACACAGCTCCACCCATCAGCAGACAGGCTGCTTAAAGTCTTCCTGAGTAAACAGCTGCCCAATAAACACACCCCCTGACACAGTCCTGCCCACCAGAGGGACAAGACCCAGCTCCATCCACCAGTGGGCAGCTACCAGTCTTTTCCATCAGGAAGCCTGCACAAGCTTCTTAGACAGCCTCATCCACGAGGGGGCAGACAGCAGAAGCAAGAAGAACTACAAACCTGCAGCCTGAAGAATGGAAACCGCAATCACAGAAAGTTACACAAAATGAGACGGCAGAGGATTATGTCTCAGATGAAGGAACAACATAAAACCCCAGAAAAAACAACTGAGTGAAGTGGAGATAAGCAACCTTCTGGAAAAAAATTCAGAATAATGATAATGAAGACGATCCAGGATCTTGGAAAAAGGATGGAGGCAAAGATCAAGAAGATACAAGAAATGTTTAACAAAGACCTAGAAGAACTAAAGAACAAACAAACAGAGATGAACAATACAATAAATGACATGAAAAATACACTAGAAGGAATCAATAGCAGAATAACTGAGGTGGAAGAACGTATAAGTGAATTGGAAGACAGATGGTGGAAATCACTGCTGCAGAACAGAATAAAAAAAAGAAGAACGAAAAGAAAAGAGGACTTCCCTAACATGGGAAGGGAAAGCGTCACCCAAGTCCAGGAAGCACAGAGAGTCCCAAGGAGGAAAATGCTTCTCTTCACTGTTTTAAGCTCTCCACATGCATCTTACTATGCTGAGACACATAGTAATCAAATTGACAAAAATTAAAGACAAAGAAAAAATATTAAAAGCGATAAGGGAAAAGCAACAAATAACTTACAAGGAAACTCCCATAAGGTTATCAGCTGATTTCTCAGCAGAAACTCTGCAGGCCAGAAGGGAGTGGAATGATATATTTAAAGTGATGAAGGGAAGAACCTACAGCTAAGAATACTTTACCCAGCAAGGCTCTCATTCAGATTCAATGGAGAAATCAAAAGCTTTACAGATAAGCAAAAGCTAAAAGAATTCAGTACCACCAGGTCAGCTTTGCAACAAATGGTAAAGGAATTTCTCTAAGTGGAAAAGAAAAGGCTGCAACTAGGAACAAGAAAATTACTAATGGAAAAGCTTACCAATAAAGGCAAACATACAGTAAAGGTAGGAAATTACCTGCACACAAATCAAAACCAGCAACTGTAAGAGGAGAGCACAAATGCAGGATATTGGAAATGCATTTGAAATTAAAAGACCAGCAACTTAAAACAATCTTGTTTATATACAGACTGCTATATCAAAATCTCATGGGAATCGCAAACTGAAAATCTACAAGATACACACGGAAAAAAGAAAAACGAATCCAAACACAACACTAAAGTTAGTCATTAAATCGCAAGAAAAGAGAAAAAAAGATGAAGGGAAGAGAAAACACCTACAAAAACAAATCCAAAACAACAAAATGGCAATAAGAACAAACATAAGCTTCACGGAACAGCATGGAGGTTCCTTAAAAAACTAAAAATAGAACTACCATATGATCCAGCAATCACACTCCTGGGCATATATCTGGAGAAAACCATAATCCAAAAGTACACATGCACCCCAGTGTTCATTGCAGCACTGTTTACAATGGCCAAGACATGGAAGCAACCAAAATGTCCACCAACAGAGGAATGGATAAAGAAGATGTGGAACATATATATGATGGAATATTACTCAGCCATTAAAAAGAATGAAATAATGCCATTTGCAGCAACATGGATGGACTTGGAGATTACCATACTAAGTGAAGTAAGTCAGACAGAGAAAGACAAACATCCTATGATATCGTTTATATGAGGAATCTAAAAAAAAAAAAAATGATACAAATAAACCTATTTACAAAACAGAAACAGACTCACAGACTTAGAGAACAAACTTATGGTTACCAGGGGGGAAGGGGGAGGGGGAGGAATAGATTGGGAGTTTGGGAATGACATGTACACACTGCTATATTTAAAATATATAACCAACAAGGACCTACTGTATAGCACAGGGAACTCTACTTAATACTCTGTAATAACCTAAACGGGAAAAGAATTTGAAAAAGAATAGATACATGTATATATATAGCTGAATCACTTTGTTGTACACCTGAAACTAACACAGCATTGTTAATCAACTATACACCAATATAAAATAAAAATCTTTTAAAATATGTTGGAATCAGTGGCATAGGGAAAGGGAATGGGATCAGGAAGGATTATACAAGTACTTCAATTGTAAGGTAATGCTTTATTATTCTAAAAACTAAACCCAAACTAGTAAAAATTTAATATTTGTTAAATTTGGGGGTGGGTACACAGGTATTCATTATATTTCTTTCTAGAACATTTTTATGTGTTTATAATTTTTCTTAAAACAAACAAAAAACTCTAAAGAGATTCCAATAAGATACACTCAGAATTTCTCACATATGTTAAAATAAATGCCAACAAAGTAGATGTTTATAAAAAATGTTTATCATTTCTATTAACTGGAATCCAATAAAGAAATTCTTAACTGCTCAATATGATAAAATGTTTGTGATAAGTTACAAAAATAGTTTCAACTTACAGAATTAATATATCAAAAATCTTAACATTAACTACATTTTTATAAAGCCTAATAACAATTATTTTGCATGGAGAGATGAGAAGAAACTAAAACTAATAATATTTTTTTAAATAGAAGAGCACACACAATACCTTGGAGGCACGAATCTGCCTGTGAACATCCGTTAGTTGTTGGATTTTGTATTCGAGCTCTGAAATCTGGGCTTGAAGCCACGTCCAACGGCTGCCAACTCTTGCTCTGTCTACAAGCCACTTCCATTCAGTACTACAGTTACTGTGAACAAGACAAACACAGTTAGTCAAAGCACAAAGACAATCAAGTTTTCACAGAGATTGCTTAATAGCTTCCTTGACTCTTGTCATACAATCCCAAATTACTTTATAAAACATCTAATTATATGAAAGAAGAATGGTATATCAACTTCTCAAAGATTTGATTTCCTTATCTTTCTATCACACAAACACCTGTTTTTATTCAATATTGTGTACGCAGTAGTAGGATAATCTCCTTGCTATTTAATACTTTATTAATGGTCAAGGGCTGAAACAGAAGTAAGCCAGCAAAGGAAAAGAAACAAGAATGACAATACTAACACCATGTAAAAACTGTTACATGAGCCTTTTATATGTAAGTAGATGTCAAGTATAGGACAAGTCATTTGAACTGTGCTAGATCTAAATCCATGTAACAAACCATAGAGTACTCAATTTTACTAAATGTAATTTTCATTTGCTAGAACAGGAATCAATTTTTTAATGTCAAAAATGATCAAGAATAAGAATGCTCTGCTACATTTCAAATAAACATATCAAATATATAAATCCTGAGATGTTTATTAAGATAAACAGCTTGTTAAAAACTTTATTCCTAGGATTCACAGCTCAGAGATGAGAAAGAATTTATATACAGCCTTTCTTTCATGCATATTTGAAAATAAGGGTTGAACATTAATTAGCCCCTCTATCTTTTGGCAAGGGCACTGCTCTAATCCACAGTTTGTGAGATTACAAATTAATTACCTTAAGAAAATATTTCAACCACTCCAACTAGAAAACAATCACTTAGAGTGAGGGGGGAAGGAGAGGGAGAGAGAGACAGAGAGAGAGAGAGAGAGAGAGAGTTTGTGTGTGTGTGGTGTTTGGGATAATTAATTAGGAGCTTCATACTGCCAAGGAAGAAATTGAAGAAGGCATAACAGAAGAAACTGAAAGTACAACTGAAGGGAAGTAACTACTTAATGGCAAAACACAAACTTCATGAAAAACTTGTTTAAAAATTGCATTTATTGTCAAAACCCATGGAATGCACAACGCTGAAAGTGAACCTTACCTAATGTAAACTATGGACTTTGAGTGATAATGATGTGTCAATGTAGGTTCATAGATTGTTACAAATTCACTACCTTTGTGCAGTATGTTGATAGTGGGGGAAGTCATATCTGTGTAGTGACAGGGGATATACAGGAACTCTGTATTTTCCACTCAATTTTGTTGTAAACCTAAAACTGCTCTAAAAAATAAACTTTATTAATTTTTACACACTTAACCATAATGAAATATCTTTCATGTAAACTTTAGCCAAAGAAAACATTCATGCTAAGAGATCACTTGTTGTCAGAGAAACAGAATTATTGTAACTCTACTACACAGAATTTATTCATTATAACAGATTTTATGTCAATGTTCTCAAAAGGCTTTTTTTTTTTTTCAGATTCTAATTACATACAATGTGACTGCAGAGACTGCCATATAAATTAGGACTTCTCTTGGTATTATTATTCAGTTTATAGTTATTATTGTGATTTTGTAAATGTGACACTATTTTAAATCACATTTTCATAACTATGGACAAAATAAAAAATGCCTATTCAAAATACACTATTCACAGATAATAACACTAACTGCCAATCATGAAATTAGTGAAGAAGGCAAGGACCATATCATGCAGTAGTTGCACAGGTAAGGGCAAAGTGTTGGATTTTATGCAAAAAGGAAGTTACTGGCGAGATAGTAACAAAATTTTTTTTTTTTCCAAGCACTCTAGCTACTAGGTAGAGAAAGCATTGTAGTGGAACATGAGAGTAAATAAGGAAACCAATTAGGATGCAACTATAATAATCTAAATGTGGTACAGATAATTGTGGTCTCTAAATATTTCATGTGCTGTCCTACATTTCCCAGCCTGCATTGCACTTAAGTTGGAGCCATGTAACTAGCTCTGACCAACAGGTTGTGATCAAAAGTGATAAAGTCATTTCTAGTCCACCTAGCCAACTTCAAAGCCACTGTGCAGATATTATAGCTGCAAGATGGAAGAGGATCACAGCTCAAACCACACTGGACTTTACGTAAGCCACAGTAAACCTTTGCTGTGTAAAATTACTGAGATTAGAAGGTTAATGTGTTACTCTAGAGCTTACTGTGACTAAAACAATGAATAAAAGATGAAAATGGCCTGGACTGGAAATGGGGTGGGAGATAAAGAAGAGACGAAGATAAGAGGATGGACTCAAGGTTGACTTTAAAGTAGATAGGACTTGAAGAAGTGTGATGTTGAAGTAAGCATGTGGAAATCAAAGATGACCTTAAACATTGTTTCATTAAATTTTGCTCCAGTCAGAAAACTTCCCTGTAACATGCAACTTTACTGGGTTGTCAAACTGATTATTAGCTCATGGAAACAGAGAAAAATAAAAGTTTATGGAGTTAATGTTATTGTACTTCTAGTAAAAATACTGATACTGAAACTAATTTTACAAAAATCATTTTTATGTTCATATGTGACATTAAATTATCCTAACATAGAAAAAGTAGTAATATCAGATTTAATTTAAGTAAACTAAATAATACTGGGGCTTTGTAATAAGTGAAAGGAATTTTCTGTAAAGGATACCTTATTCTACATTTTAACAGGAGTAAAATCTGTTTGCTATGCTTAAAAATGGTAACCAATCTTTTCCATCAAAAATGTTCTCTTGCTTGAAAAAATGTCTTTCTAAAAAATAACTATGGTTGTAAACATGTTACAGATAAGTATATGGCTCATTCAAAGGAGATAGACACCTGTTGTACCTCAAACACAAAACGTTTCATGTAAACAATTTATATAACCAATTATGTAATGGCTTATATCTTAGAGTGTAACCAATCAGAACACAGCTGATGCAACAACAAACTAATAAGAATGTGAGGCAAACCCAGAGTGTCTAGACTCCTCAGTTAGCATATAAGCCTGGCCTGCCAGGCCACTAAGAAGATTTACTCCCTACATCTCTCTGGAGTGTGTTGAACTGAACAAAGACCAGCACCTGCCCTGATCTTCACTGGAAATAGGAGCCCCTACTTCTAGTGAAGATCAGGGCAAATACATCCATGAGTGGAGACCACCTGGACAGTGAGGCTAGTCAGTCCTCAGAAAGGCAGCACATGCCTTCAATCCTCATCCTTACTTGTTTACATCCTTACTTGTTACTGATGGAAATAAGTACAAGCTGTTTAAACCAAGTGGTTTTCAGTACAATTTCTCTTGGTACTAACTTCTGGTCAACATCATGAATCTACATCACTGTTTTGTTGTTGTTGTTTCGTTTGTTTTGTTCTCTCTCTACATCACTGTTTTAACCTTGAAGTGTAGTTTGTTCCTGAGAATAAGACAGAGCTTTCTAATATTACACCTTAAGTTACCAAGACTTAAAGAAAAACTTGTATAATTTTGCCTTTAATAGAGTTTGTTAGCTTAGTAATAAAAATGAATTAACTATGATTTAAAAAATAAAAAAATAAGATTCAATTGTAAAAAATTATAATTCCAAGAAAAATAAGTTTCATCCTGGGGAAAATTACATTAAATTAGGCCAAACTTCTCCACTGGTGTTTGCTCACCTAGGAAGAGCTTAGTCTTCCCTTGAAATTGATTCCTTTAGACCAGGGGATAGCAAATTTTTCTGTAAGGAGGCAGACAGGAAATATTTGTTTTGTGGCCACAGGGTCTCTTTAATAACTACTCAACTCTCCTGTTATAGCATGAGAGCAGTCATAAATGAATGGGTGTAACGATGTTTCAATAAAACTTTGTCTACAAAAACAGACAATAGGCCAGATTTGGTCCATGGGCCATAGTTTTCCAATTCCTGATGTAGAACATGTTTTCATAGGCTTCCTATGCTTCCCAAGGGATTATGACTTCCTTTAATGAAGTGTCTTTTTAAATCTTTTGCTCATATTTAATTGGCTACCTTCTTGTTCATATAAGACTGTCAGACTGTATGTATTGGAAATACTTATAGCTCCCAATCTGTAGCTGGCCTTTCATTTTCCTAAAGGGGTCTTTTGAGCAGCAAAAGATTCTAATTTTGATGAAGTCCAATTTTTCAAACCTCCCTTTTATAGATAGTTCTTTTTATGTCCTAAGAAATATTTGCTTAACATGAAGTCATAAAGACTTATTCATGTTTCTAAAATATCAAAAAGTTTTAGAGTTTTTACTTTTAGATCTATAATCCAATTCAAGTCAAGCTCTGTGTATTGGTCCAGGTAAGGGTCCAGATTCATTATTTTCTATAGGATATCTAGTTCCTGAACCATTTGTTGAAAAGATTCTATAATCCTTTAATAGAAAAAAAAAAACTATCCTTGAATAGATAAAAGACTACCTATATGAATACATGTTGTATATACACTTACCACACAAAGAGCACTTAGGATATCTATCTACCTACCTATGTCAACACCATGACCCAATATGACACTATTATTGTAGTTTAGAGTAATTCTTAAAATCCAGTAAATTCTTCAACTTTGTTTTTTCTCAATATTGTTTTGACAATTCTAAATTTGAGAATCAGCTTGTCAATCTCTAAAAAAAAAAAAGAGCAGCATTTTCATAAGGATTTCATTGCATCCATGGATCTATTGGTGGAGAATTAACACAATACTGAATCTCCTAATCAATGTATAAGGTATTATTTCTCTGTGTATTTATGTACTGGTAATTTCTCTCAGCTATGTTTTGTAGAGTTTTAAAAATTTATCTCTATGTATTTCATGTTTATGGAAGCTAGTATATAGCATTCATAAATTGTTTGGATGATAGTATATAAAAATACAGTTGATTTTTATGTGGTGACCTTATATACTTTGACCTTGTTAAATTCACTTAGTAGTTTTAGTATCTTCCTCATAACAAAGTCCTTAGGATTTTCTATGTATATTATCATGTCAACTGCAAATAAAGACAAAGACAGTTTGATTTATTTTTAATCTGGATTCCTTTTATTATTTTTCTTATCTTACTGCACTGGCTATGAATTCCAGTATAACATTAATTATAAGCTGTGTGAATGGACATCCTTACCTTCTTCCTGATCTTACAGAGAAAGCATTCAGTCTTTCATCATTAAATGTAATGTTAGCTGTATACTTTTTATAAATGTCCTTTATCAGATTGAAGAAGTTTCTGTCTATTCTGGGTTTGTTGTGAATTTTTATCATGAGTAGGTTCGAATTTTGTCAAATAGTTTTTTGGTATCTCTGGAAATTATCATATGCTGTTTCTCCTTTTTTCTTTGATTGGTTTTAAATGTTAAAATCAACCTTGCTTCCTGGCATAAACCCCTTTGGTCATGATGCATTTTGTAATATGTTTTGCTAGATTCTGTTTGCTATTTCATTAGGGATATTTTGCATCTACAGTCAAAAGAGATATTGATCTATTTTCCTGTAATGTCTTTATCTGATTTTAAAATCAAGCTAATGCTGAACTCATAAAATGAGTCAAGAAGTGTTCCCTCCTCTATTTTTTGAAGGAGTTTGTATAAGATTGTAATTGTTTACTCCTTAAGTTTCAATAAAATTAATCAGTGAAGCCATCTTGGCTTGGAGTTTCCTATAGGGAAAGTTTTTAATTATTAATTTATCTAATTGACATAAGGTTTTTCAAGTTTTCTATTTCTTCTGTCAGTTTTGGTAATTTGTGTCTTTCAAGCACTTAGTCCATCTAAGTTATTGAATTTACTGGCATGAAATTGCTCATACTATTCCCTGATTATTCTATTAATGCCTATAATATCTACAGTGATGCTTTTCTTTCCTGCTATTCGTAATTTTTTTCCTGATCAATCTAGCTGGATATTTATCAACTTAATCTTTTCAAAGAACCAGCTTTGGTTTCACTGATTTTTCTCTGTTGCTTTTGTGTTTTATATTCATTGATTTCACTTTTTATCAGTTCTTCCTTCTTGCTTTGGATTTAAGTTGCTCATGTTTTGCAGCTTCTTAAGAGGGAGGCTTATGCCATAAACTTTACACCTTCCTTCTTTTCTAATATAAGCATTTATAACCATAAATTTTCGTGTAAGCATTGCATCCCACAAAATTTGATATGCTGTATTTTCATTATCATTCCATGAAGAACACTTTATAGATTCTCTTGTGATTTTTTCTTTGATCTAAGCATTACTTGGAAATGTAGAGTTTAATTTCCATATATTTTTAGATATAAATATTTGCCATTTCCTACTATTTCTTCCTTCCATTGTGTAGAACTGAGTTTTCACTCAGTATTATTTCCTTTCAGCCTGAAGATCATTTTAAGATTTCTTATAATATAGGTATACTGACAGGAAATTTTCTCACTTTGCTTATTTGGTAATATTATTTTGCTTTTGTTTTTAAAAATAATTTTAGGTTGTTTTTTTTTTCCTTTCAGCCCTTTAAATATATCATTCCACTGTTTTCTAGCTTGCTTACCTTCTGATGAGAAGTCAGCAGTCATTTTTTTTTTCTTTGCTTCCCCATATAAAATGTTTTTTTTCCTCCTCTTAATGCTTTTAAGATTTTTTTCTATATCACTAGAACTTGGTGATTTGACTACAACACACCGTGGTGTGGTTTTGTTTGTAATCCTGCTTGTGATTTATTGGGATTCTTAGATCTGTAGTTTTATGATTTTTCAAGTCCTTGAGCATACTTATCATATTTGAGATATTTTAAAGTCTTTGCCAACTAATCTCATCTCTGTCATTCCTGTCTGTTTCTATTGATGATTTTTCTCCTCCTTTGTATGTCTAGTAGTTCGTGTGTATGTATACATATGTATATGTATGTATGTAAATACACACACATTTATTATGGACACTATGAATATGATATTGTTGAATTTCTGGGTTTTATGGTCTTCCTTTAAAGAGTGATAAATTTTGTTTCAACAGGTTATTAAATTACTTAACATTCAACGTCACTCTTTTCAGCTTCCTTCTAAGATTTGTTAGAGCACGTATAGAGTAGCCATTAGTCATCAGGTCAGACTCAGCCTTACTCTTTGAGGTGTGACCAATCTGGGGTCTCTACTGAATGCTCCAGATGTTCAACAAAGTCTCTCCACTCTGCTTATTCAGAACTCAAACATCTCTTAACCTTGTATGAGCATTGGAAGTTGTTCAGATTACATTTCCTAATAACTTTTTGTGTGCCCTTATGGAGTTTCACCTACACACACAGAGCTTAGTATTTAACAAAGGTCTCAAGGCAACCACATGAAGATTTATGATGCTCTTTCTTTGCATACATAGGTCCCTCCTCTTTAGTATTCTGATCTAACGATTCCAGCTATCTCATCCTCCCCAAATCTAATCTTTATTTCAATCAAACAGGACCATTGTGCTCTACTTGGCTTTCCTCTCCTTGCACCAGATATCTGAAAGTGCCTCCAGGCAGAAAACCAGGGCAATCACAGGGCTCACCTCATCTGTTTCTCTTTTCTCAGGAATCACTGAACCTCTGACCTCTGCTGCCATTTTCTGAAAATAATGACTGTTTCATATATTTTTGTCTAGATATTTACAGCCAAAGAGAAAGAATAGCACAAGTGACTCCACTCCATTATGGTTAGAAATCAAAGAACTTTTATATGTGTTTGTGTGTGTGTGTGATCTCTCTAAAATGTTTCTATTTTGTTTCAAATATTTCATATTCAAAATTTCACTGCCTTTTTAAAAAAAACTACAGTTGCAGTTTAAGACCAGAATCTTAACAACAACAACAACAACAACAAAAATTGAAAGTGCTTCATGGATTCCTTTTTTGGGTGTTCCTGGACTATTTCATGAAAGCAGAGCTGTTTATCCATCTTATATCACACATCTATCTACCTTTCAACTGATCTATAAGAAAAACAGTTAATTTATGTGTTTGAGCCACTATAGTTTTAAGTCTCTTTTTTACAACTTAGCCTTTATGCTAAATGTTATAGAAATTCTTAGGACCAATACAGTGGGTTATAAGATAAATCCAAAGCATTTCTATTAACTTAGAGGTAGGACAGAAAGCAGATAGGAAAGAGACATAGGTTGTTGATCCTTTCTATACTATACTATACTATATATACTATCCTAGCAAAATATGACCATTTAAAAGAGAAACCAAGTGCCTACCAAGACTGTAGTTCTAGCAGAAGCAGCTAGAAAAAGTCATAATGTTGTAATGAATTGACTATTACTTGTTGTTTTAAGCCTGATAAATGAATGAATTTAGGCAAGAATTAGTTCATTTACAAGCAGAGAAATAAAAGAATACAACTCTGCTTAGGAAGGCTCTCTCTGACTACAGCCTACTTCTAACTTAATGGATAATCCAATAATACAGGGTACCTTGAAGGAATAGAAAAGCCAGTTGCTTCTCTACAGCTAACAACAAAAAAATGTATTCCAACAATCTCTCTTAAGAGTTCTAAGCCACATAACGAGAGCCTGCCTAGAAGCAAAAGTCAGATTAACCCCTACCCAAATGTACTGTTTCAGGTGGCCACAAGGTATCAGTTATTAAGTTAAGGGAGAGTTGGATGGTCTGAGGAAAATAACTAGTAAAGTAACTAGTTTGTAGGCTTAGCAATTATGAGCAAGTGAGATCTTTGGTATTGGTATTTTCACATATAGCTGACTGGAGGCAAACAGAATTGAAACCTACATTTTTGAGGCAACTCTATTAGCAAAAAATACCACAAGCCTAGCATGCTCTACCCAGGGAGCCTAAGTTTGCACTGACAGGACACAGGGTGAGAATCCAGTGCAGCCTCAAATAAGGGTATGTTCTCCAACACCCATTTCCAATATAGACACAAAGGATGATAGATAAGGAATAATTCCCAAAAAAGCAAAGCCAGGGACTATGGAAAACAAAGGACAAAGGAGCTTCTCTCAGAAAGCAGAATTAGGATCCTATCAAGACCTTACTCCACTTCCAAAGCAAGAAGTCTTATTAATTATTGTAAGGACCAGGAACTTTCATGTGTATCCCATCCTTCTCTCTTCCCAGTAGGAGTTTTATTGTAGCTTTCCTGTCCTTACTTCAACATACATACAAGAAACAAGGCAAGAGCATTAGAAAAGTTGTCTGTGGGTTTATAGGTTACCGCATATAAGGAACCACATGTGGAACCGAAAGAGAGGACTTTACTCCACCTGTTGAATGTGGCTTTGAGTCACAATCTTAATATATTGTGCAATTCTGCCTAGAAATCTGGCAAAACCCAATTTGTCATCTATCTAAACTGAAATTTGCAGTATTAGTTTAAAGAATTCAAACATTAGATTGGCATATTTGGTCTTGCTCTCCTACAATCTATCAGCCCCTCCCCTTCAAAGAAAGGAAGAGAGAAAGAAAAAATGGAGAGGTTGGGGAATACTTATACATTCTATCAGTACCACCCCCCTCTTTCTCTTGTATGAAAAGAATTTTGAAAGTTAATAGTCTGTTAAATTGTCTTACCTGTATTTTTAAAATCCTCACACAACATCAAAATTAACAATTAGGGACATACAAATAAAGGAAATAAATGATTTCTAAACTAATCAAAATATATTTGCTAAAAGAACAGTCTGAAGTCATGCACATCATCAGTTCAACAAGCACTGTGTGTATGTGTGTGTGTGTGTGTGGTACATGCACGTGTTTATATGTGTGCATGACTCTTTTGTTCAGGAAGCCAGGACATGGTGTAGTGTTTCCAAACTATACACTGCATAAGGGCCTGGCTGAAAGGGCAAGCAGGACTAACTCAGCAAGAGTTTTGTACTCCAAGCTCTGCAATTACAAATCTAAATCTACTCAGAGGAAGGAGCATTTTTTCCCTACTGCACACAAAAGGGCTTGGGATAGCCCTGCCAGCCACTATGATGAGCACTGAAAATAAATGAGATAAAACAGGATTAGACTACCCTTGTTACTCAAAAAGGTGGCTACCACTAACTCAGAATTGAGTACAGGCATTTCTGCTATAACAGCATATATGCATTCCTAAGTAACTCCATGTTCTGTAAAATAAAAAGAGCTAAACCTATGGAAAAAGTAGAATTAGAGTGAGAGGACTCAAAATCTATGGAATTAAGGACTATGGAGTCCTAACAAAACAATAACAAGCCGTATAAAAATATGAGTACAGTTGAGTTTCCACTGGCATTTGTATTAAGAGTAAGTCAGTCCATCCTTTAAAGCTTCATTTCCTGGAGCTCGTTTTTTCCTTTGATGTGGGTCCTTGAAGACATTCACTTCAAATAGAGACCAATTTAATAAAAATTAAAAATATCATCTGGAGATAGTTCCTTTGTATTCAAAAGAAATTGATTGATAAAGGCTATCTTTACAACTTCTTCAACAAAACTTGCAACTTCCTCAGATCTTTTAACATAGTAGAATATACAGCAATTTTTTGTTAAAATTGTTAAGGTGCCAATAAACCAGCACCTTATTTTATTATAGAAGGTTACTTTTACAGAATATTCAGCATTTTTCTTATACTACTAACGCTTTCTCTTTAGTTGTGAAAAAGCTTGCCCCTGATCTTTCCAAAACAATAACAGGTTCGAACTTGTTTGGGGGGAAAAAGTCCAAGCCGAATTCCACATATTATTGACATCATTCCCCTGTATGCCAAATGTTAAAAGAAAACAATTTTCCTTCTCTGAAAAATTAAGTCAGAAACTTAGATATACATAAAGAGAAGAAGTACACTGGAGAATAACTAAGGGTAAAATAAGTTTTATTTTTCTTATTCTTAATGGATCTAACAGATAATGGATTTGTTTGTTCAAAATAACAATGGCAACAATGTAACCAATTAGGCATGCACATGTGTGTGTGCTTATAAATGCCTACATATGCTTACATGTATAAATGAAATGAACGACAGGAGTGATACAAGGGACAAAGACAACAGGATTTTTTGTTATTATAAGGTACTTGCAGTAACTGGGAAGAGTTATAGTATTATTTGAAAGTAAAGGTGGATTAGCTATAAAAATACATTGCAAACTCTAGGGTAACAACTAAAAAAAAAAAATAAGATGTATAACTGATATGCTAAGACAGGAAAGAAAGTAGAATTGTATAAAAGGTTCAATTAAAATTGCAAAAGGCAAAAAACTACAAAAGGCAGAAAATATATGGAAGACAAAAATGGGAGAAAAGAACATGAGCAACAAATAGGCAATAGTGACAAATATGGTAGATATTAAGCTACTATATCAATAATCATTTTAAACACCAATGGTCTAAATACACTCATTAAAGGACAAAGATTGTCAGAGTGGATCAAAACACAAGACCCAACTAAACGTTGTCTACAAGAAACCCACTTTAAATATAAAGACACATATAAGTTAAAAATAAGAGGGCAAAGTAGAAGGACCCTAAGCTTATCTCCTCTCATGAGAACACCAAAATCACAACAATCTGCAGAACAACCACCCTCTACAACTAAAGACATAAAGATGGAAACACAACAAGACTTGTAGGAGGGGCCGACTCATGATATCATCAAATCCCATACCACCGGTGGGTGACCCACAAACTGGAGAATAACTATATTACAGAGGTTCTCCCACAGGAGAGTTCTGAGCCCCATGTGAGTCCCCCCTATCTAGGGGCCTGGCACCAGGAAGAGCAGCCCCCAGAGCATTTAGTTTTGAAGGCCAGTGGGGCTTGATTGCAGGAGCTCCACAGGCTTGGGGGAAATAAAGACTTCACTCTTAAAGGGCACACACAAAATCACACACACCAGGACTAAGGGCAAAAGCAGTAATTTTATGGGAGCCTAGGCCAGACCTACCTGTTGGTTTTGGAGGGTCTCCTGGGGAGGTAGGGGGTGGCTGTGGCCCACTCCAGGGTCATAGACACTGGTGGTGGATATATCAGGGAGCATTCATCAGCAAGTGAGCTCTCTAGGAGGCTGGCATTTTGGCACCAAGACCTGACCCCACCCAACAGCCTGCAGGCTCCAGTGCTGGGATGCCTCAGACCAAACAACAAACTGGGTGGGAACACAGCCCCACCAATCAGCAGTCAGGCTACCTAAAGACTTCCTAAGCTCACAGTCACATCTAGATATGCTCCTAAATACAGCCCTGCCCACCAGAGGACCAAAACCCAGCTCCACCCAAATGCAGGTCAGACACTAGCCTGGGACCAGCTGGCTCCTGGACCTTGGGTGTCGAGAGGGAAGTGCACTCCTGGGATGCATAGCATGTTTCCTATAGAGGGCCTCTTCTCCATGGTCAAGAAATGTAACCAACCTACCACATACATAAAAATACAAATAGCAATTTACATAAAATTAGGCGACAGAGTAATATGTCTCAGAAAAGGAATAAGATTAAACCACAAAAGAAGAACAAAGTGACATGGAGATAGGCAGTCTCCCTGAGAAACAGTTGACAGTAATGATCATAAAGATGATCAAAGAACTTGGGAGGAGAATGGATGCATAGAGCAAGAAATTAGAAGTTTTTAACAAAGAGTTAGAAAATATAAAGAACAAAACAGAATTGTAAAATATGGGACTTCCCTGGTGGTCCAGTGGTTAAGACTGTGTACTCCCAGTGCAGAGGGCACGGGTTCAACCCCTGGTCAGGGAACGAAGATTCCTGCATGCTGCACAGTGTGGCCAAAAAAAAAAAAAAAAAAAAATTGAAGAATAACTGAAATGAAAAATACACTAGAAGGAATCAAGAGTAGACTAAATGAGGCAGAAGGACAGATCAGTGAGATGGAAGACAGAGTAGTGGAAATCACTGCCGCTGAATAGAAATAAAAAAGAATGGAAAGAAATGAGGACAGTTTAAGAGACCTCTGAGACAACACTTCGAAGCATGCTAATATTCGCATTATAGGGATCCTAGAAGGAGAAGAGAAAGAGAACGGGCCTCAGAAACTATTTGAAGAGATAATAGCTGTAAACTTCCCTATCCTGGGGATGGAAACAATCACCCAAGTCTAGGAAGTGCAGCGTCCCATGCAGAATTAACCCACAGAGGAATATACCACAACACATTGTAATCAAAATGACAAAAATTTAAGATAAAGAGAGGATATTAAAAGCAACAAGGGAAAAGCAACAAATAACATACAAGGGAACTCCAATAAGGCTATCAGCTGATTTTTCAGCAGAAACTCTGCAGGCCAGAAGGGAGTGACATGATATACTTAAAGTGATGAAACAGAAAATCCTACAACCAAGAATACTCTACCCAACAAGACTCTCATTCAGATTTGATGGAGAAATCAAAAGGTTTACAAACAATCAAAAGCTAAAAGAATTCAGGACCACCAAACCAACTTTATAGCAAATGCTAAAGGAACTTCTCTAGGCAAAAAAGAAAAGGTCACAACTAGAAACAAGAAAATTACAAACTGGAAAAGCTCACTGGTAAAGACTAACATAGAATAAAGGTAGGAAATAATGCACGCACAAAGCTAGTAGGGAAGTTAAAAGACAAAAGTAGTAAAATTATTTGTATCCACAATAAGCAGTTAAGGGATACACAAAACAATTAGATGTAAAATATATCGAAAACAATAATCATAAAGGGAGAACAGTACAAATGCAGGGTATCTAAAATGTGTTTGAAATTAAGAGATCAGCAACTTAAAATAAGCACATAAAAATATACACTCCTATACAAAAACCTCATGATAACCACAAAACGAAATCTATAATAGATATACTCACAAAAAAGAAAAAGGAATCCAAACATAACACTAAAGACAATCATCAAATCACAAGAGAAGAGAGTAAAAGAAGAAAGGGGGGGAAAAGACCTACAAAAACAAATCCAAAACAATTAACAAAATGGGAATAGGAACATACATATTATTAATTACCTTAAATGTAAATGGACTAAATGCTCCAACCAAAAGACACAGAATGGCTGAATGGATACAAAAACAAGGCCCATATATTTGCTGCCTACAAGAGACTCACTTCAGACCTAGAGACACATACAGAATGAAAGTGAGGGCATGGGAAAAGGTATTCCATGCAAATGGAAATCAAAGGAAAGCCAGAGTAGCAATACTTATAAAAAGTTGACTTTAAAATAAAGACTGTCACAAGACAAAGAAGGACACTACATAATGACCAAAGGATCAATCCAAGAAGAAGATATAACAATTGGAAATATATATATGCACCCAACATAAGAGCACCTCAATAGATAAGGCAAATGTTAACAGACATAAAAGGAGAAATTGATAGTAACACAATAATAGTGGGGTGACAGTAACACCCCACTTACATCAATGGACAGATCATCCACACAGAAACTCAGTAAGGAAAGGCAAGTCTTAAATGACCCATTAGACCAGATGGACTTAATTGATATTTATAGAGCATTCCATCTGAAAGCAGCAGAATACACATTCTTTTCAAGTGCACATGGAACATTCTCCAGGACAGATAACACCCTGGGCCACAAAGCAAGCCTTGGTAAATTTAAGAAAACTAAAATCATATCAAACATCTTTTTGGACCACAACACTATGAGGCTAGTAATCAACTACAAGAAAAAAAAAAACTGCAAAAAACACAAACACATGGAGGCTAAACAATATGCTTAACTAAACAACCAATGGATCATTAAAGAAATCAAAGAGGAAATCAAAAAATACTTAGAGACAAATGAAAATGAAAACACGACAATCTAAAACCTATGGGATGCAGCAAAAGCAGTTCTAAGAAGGTAGTTTATAGCAGTACAACCGTACCTCGGGAAACAAGAAAAATCTCAAATAAACAACCTAATCTTACACCTAAAGCAACCAGAGAAAGAAGAACAAAACCCAAAGTTAGTAGAAGAAATCATAAAGATCAGAGCAGAAATAAATGAAATAGATATTAAAATAAAAAACAGAAAAGATCCATGAACCTAAAAGCTGGTTCTTTGAAAAGATAAACAAAATTGATAAACTGTTAACCAGACTCATCAGGAAAAAAAGAGAGAGGGTCCAAATTAATAAAATCAGAAATGAAAAAAGAAGAAGTTACAACTGACACCACAGAAATAGATTGGATCATAAGATACTACAATAAACAACTATACACTAATAAAATGGACAACCTAGAAGAAATGGATAAATTCTTAGAAAGGTACAATCTCCCAAGACTGAACCAGAAAGACACAGAAAATATGAACAGACCAATTATCAGTAACGAAATTGAATCAGTAACTAAAAACTCCCAGCAAGCAAAAGTCCAGGAACAGATGGCTTCACAGGTGAATTCTACCAAATATTTAGAGAAGAGTTAACATCTATCATTCTCAAACTATTCCTGAAACTTCAAAGGAAGGAACACTTCCAAACTCACTCTATGAGGCCACTATCACCCTGACACCAAACCTAGACAAAGATATCACAAAAAAAGAAAATTATAGGCCAATATCACTGATAAAAATAGATGAAAAATCCTCAGCAAAATACTAGCAAACCGAATCCAACAATACATTAAAAGGATCATACAACATAATCCAGTGGGATTTATCCCAGTGATGCAAGGATTTTTCAATATCTGCAAATAACTGAATCTGGTACACCACATTAACAAATTGAAGCATAAGAACCATATGATCATTTCAATAGATGCAGAAAAAGTTTTTGACAAAATTCAACATTAATTTACAATAAAAACTTCAGTAACCAGGCATAGAGGCAACTGACCTCAACATAATAAAGGCCATATATGATAAACCCACAGCTAACATCATACTCAATGATGAAAAACTGAAAGCGTTTCCTCTAAGATCGGGAACAAGACTAGACTGTCCACTCTCACCACTTTTATTTAACATAGTTTTGGAAGTCCTAGCCATAGCAATCAGAGAAGAAAAAGAAATGAAAGGAATCCAAATTGGAAAGGAAGAAATAAAACTGTCGCTGTTTGCAGATGACATGATGCTACACACAGAAAATTCTAAAGACACTACCAGAAAACTACTAGAGCTCATCAATGAATCTGGTAAAGCTGGAGGATACAAAATTAATATACAGAAATCTATTGCATTTTTATACTCTAAAAGAGAAAGTAAGGAAACAACCATAATACTCTGATGAAAGAAACTGAAGATGACACAAACAGATGGAAAGATCTACCACGTTCTTGGATTGGAAGAATCAATGCTGTTAAAATGACCATACTACCAAAGGCAATCTACAGATTCAATGCAATCCTTAGCAAATTACCAACGGCACTTTTCATAGAACTAGAGCAAAAAAACTTTGAAATTTGTATGGAAATACAAAGACCCCAAATAGCCAAAACTATCTTGAGAAAGAAGAATGGAGCTGAAGGAATCAGGCACCCTGACTTCAGACTGAACTACAAAGCTACAGTAATCAAAATAGTATAGTACTGGCACAAAAACAGACACATAGATCAATGGAACAGGATAGAAAGCACAGAAATGAACCCACACACTTATGGTCAATTAATCGACAACAAAGGAGGCAAAAATATACAATGGGGAAAAGACAGTCCCTTCAATAAGTGATGCTGGGAAAACTGGACAGCTACATGTAAAAGAATGAAATCAGAAAATTCTCTAACACCATATACAAAAACTCAAAATGGATTAAAGACCTAAATGTAAGACCAGATACTATAAAACTCTTAGAGGAAAATATAGGCAGAACACCCTTTGACATAAATCACAGCAATATCTTTTTCGATCTGTCTCCTAGAGTAATGGAAATAGAAACAAAATAAACAAATGGGACCTAATGAAACTTAAAAGCTTTTGCATACCAAAGGAAACCATAAACAAAACAAAAAGACAACCTACGGACTGGGAGAAAATATTTGCAAACGTTGCTACCAACAAGGGATTAATTTCCAAAATATACGAACAGCTCATACAGCTTAATGTCAGTAAAACAAACGACCCAATCGAAAAATAGGCAGAAGACCTAAATAGACATTTCTCCAAAGAAGACATACAGATGACTAACAGGAACACGAAAAGATGCTCAATATCAGTAATTATTAGATTAATGCAAACCAAAACTACAATGAAGTATCACCTCACATCAGTCAGAATGGCCATCATTAAAAACTCTATGAATAATAAATCCTGGAGAGGGTGTGGAGACACAGGAACTCGCCTATAGTGTTGGTGGGAATGTAAATTGGTGCAATCACTATGGAGAACAGTATGTAAGTTCCTTAAAAAACTAAAAATAGAGTTACCATATGATCCTGCAATCCCACTCCTGGGCATATATCCAGAGAAAACTTTAATTTGAAAAGATATATGCACCCAGTGTTCATAGCAGCACTATTTACAATAGCCAAGACATGGAAGCAACATCGACAGATGAGTGGATAAAGAAGATATGGTATATATATATATATACACAATGGAATATTACCCAGCCATAAAAAAAGAATAAAATAATGCCATTTGCAGCAACATGAATGGACCTAGAGATTATCATATTAAGTGAAGTAAGTCAGACAGAGTTA
Organism: Balaenoptera ricei; assembly: GCF_028023285.1. Classification (NCBI taxonomy): domain Eukaryota; kingdom Metazoa; phylum Chordata; class Mammalia; order Artiodactyla; family Balaenopteridae; genus Balaenoptera; species Balaenoptera ricei. The sequence continues at coordinate 95,097,129 of NC_082645.1, forward strand.
AGACAAATATCATATGATATCACTTATATGTGGAATCTTAAAATATGATACAAATGAACTTATTTACAAAACAGAAATAGACTCACAGACACAGAAAACATTTTTATGGTTACCAAAAGGGAGGGGGAGAGATAAATTAGGAGTTTGGGATTAACATATACACACTACTATATACAAAATAGGTAAACAACAAGGACCTACTGTATAGCACAGGGAACTATACTCAATATCTTGTAATAACCTATAATGGAAAAAAATCTAATATATACACACACACATATATATATATATATATGACTCAATCACTTTGCTGTACACTTGAAAGTAAGACAACATTGTAAATTAACTATACTTCAATTAAAAAAAATAATAATTTTTTTATGTACAAGGCTAACAGGTCCAGAGGGAGAATTGTAACCATTAATCTCACTAATAAATAACTGCTATACTTAAAAAAAAGAAAAAAAAAAAAAACTAAACTGAAGAGACAGAGAAAGTTAGGCCATGCTAACACTAATCAAAAGAAAGTGGGAGTAGGTATGTTAATTTCAGACAGAGCAAACTTCACAGCAAGAAAAGTTATCATGGATAAAGAGGGGTATTACATAATAATAAAAGGGTCAACACTTCAAGAAGATAACAATCCTTAATGTGTATGCATCTATCAAAGAGCATCAAGCTATGTAAGGCAAAACTGATAGATGACTGCAAGAAGAAATAGATGAATCCACTATTATATTGGAGACTTTAACATTCCCTCTATCAGAAATGTGCAGATCCAACAGGCGGAAAATCAGTAAAGACAGAGATGAACTCAACAGCACCAGTAATCAGCTGGATATAATTGACACCTATAGCCTACTTCATCCAACAACAGCAGATTACACATTTTTCTCAAGCTAACATTAAACATTCACCAAAAGAGACCATATTCTGGGCCATAAAACACACTTCAACAAGTTTTAAAAAACAGAAATTATATAATGTCTGCTCTCAGGCCACAATGGAATTAAATTAGAAATCATTAACAGAAAGGTTAACTGGAAAATCCCAAAATACTTGGAGATTAAACAACACACTTTTTTTTTATTAGAAACAGTTATTTAATTTTAATATGCACTGTATTTTTTAATGATTTTGCTTGTCAGAGTATTTTGCCTGGTTTACACAAAAGAATCCTATTGAATCCAGAAGTATTTTGCCTGTAAATTTAAAGTAAATGCAATAAAAGCTAGAATGAGGGGCTTCCCTGGCGGTCCAGTGGTTAAGACTCTGCGCTTCCACTGCAGGGGGCATGGGTTAGATCCCTGGTAGGGGAACTAAGATCCCACGTGACACGCGATACGGCCAGTAAAGAAAGAAATAAATAGAGGCTAGAATGATTTATTAACAAGAAGGTGCTTAAGCTGTTTCTCATGATACCAAGAAGAAAGGAAAAAAATTGAAGAGAAAGGAGGATATATGAAAAGAAAAATAAAAAGTGGTGTGGAGGGAGTTTGTATTCAAAAGAACAATTTTAGAGTATCATCAACATGTTTAATAAAGTTAGAAGGAAGAGCTGGTAGAAATTGAGAATACCTACCAATATATAGCTGTACAAAGGGGGTACATAGTGTTCTAAATGATGTCGATCAACCTGAAAATATTGATAATAGAGTAAAATATCTTCTTTGGGGGGGGCAAGATAATTGTCTGGAAAGATACTTGGTCTTCAGCTAGTTAATCTAGATTCTAGATTCTAAAAAGACAGCCACAGAGCCAGACATTTTTCGAAATCAACCTTTTTGACAGATAAATTGCTATAAACTAAGAAACTTTTAAAAAAGAAAATTTCATGAAATTTTATACCTGCATAGCCATTCACTTCAATATTTTCTACCATCTGCAGCTGTGTCATGATTGTATCATAAAATAAGTGATACATTTTTGACCCAGAGGCATCAAGAAAAAGCTCTTGCAAGGCAAGGTACAAAAGTTAAGGAGGCACTCACTCTCAATAGCTGAATCTTCACATACACTAGCTTGTGAGTGACTGTCTCCTTAAATTTTGCACCCAGGGCTTTTATTCCTTCACCCTTGTGTTGGCCCTCCTGTTGTTTTGTTTCATTCTATCAGTACTTCAGAGTGGCCAGGGTTTTGTTAGGTCTTTTGGAATAACTTCACTTAAAAAACATGGCTAAAATACTCCTTAGCCACATAAATGACTAAAATTTAAGTTAAATGTAAAAATGTTCTCTAAAGGACTTTTGATTATCTCGTGTTACAGATAATTCAGATTAAGGGTACTTAGGAAGCACACCTGAGGTCTCTTACTTCTCCAGTTCTGTTTAGTAGTTACGCAGAGGTTGATCTTCATTGGGAGGGGAGGAATTAAGCCTTGGGGCAGCCTCTCCAGGGCAGGCTGATTGGGTGGCTCTGTCTCACCTTTCCATCAAATACTTTTGAAACCGGAACTAGCTCCATTTTACTACTGAGACCCAGCTGGCCAATGAGCTTTGAGATGGGGCTATGTGTAACTACTCTTCCCTCTCTCCTATGCTTGTAGCCCCCACCATGCTGAGGAAACAACACACTTTTAATTAATACATGGGGTGAAGAAGAAATTTCAGTAGAAATTTTAAAATACTACGAATGAAAGGAAAATGCAAATACAAGTCTCAAAATTTGTGGGATACAGTGGAAACAGTGCTTACAGGGAAAAGCATCAGAGAAAAAACAGAATTTACAGCATTAAATTCATACATTAGAAAATAAGAGAGATCTAAAAATCAACCATCTAAGCTCCACTTTAGGAAACTAGAAAAAGAAGAGCAAGTTAAATCCAAAGTAAGGAGAAGAAAAGAAATAATAAAAATCTGAGCAGAAATCAATGAGACTGAAAACACGAAATCAACTGAGAAAAATCAACAAAACCAAAAAATGGTTCTTTGAAAAGATCAGTGAAGTCAATAAGCCTTTGTCCAGGATAACTAGAATTAAAGAGAGATGACAGAAATTACCAATATCAGAAATGGAAGAGGAGACTTCACCACAGATCCTATGAACCCTAAACGGATAATAAAGGAGTATCATGAACAACTCTAAGTCCACTAATTTGATAATGTAGAGGAAATGGGCCAATTCCTTGAAAGGTACAATCTGCCAAATCTCAAACAAGAAGAAATAAACAATCTGAATAGGCCTGTATCTGTTAAAGAAATTAAATCAATAATTAGTAACCTTCCAAAACAGAAAGCAGCAGGCCCAAATGGGTTCACTGATAAATTCTACCAAAAATTTAAAGAAGAAATTTTACGAATTCTCTAGAATCTCTTTCAGAAGATAGAAGGAGAGGGACTACTTCCTAACTCATTTATGATGTCAGCATTACCCGAATACCAAAACCAGATAAAGCTATTACAAGAAAACTACAATCTCATGAAGATAGACACAAAGAACCACAAAATGTTAGCAAATTGAATTTAAAAATGTATAAAAAGACTTACATACCATAACCAAGTGGGATTTATCCTACGTATGCAAAGCTGGTTCAACATTCGAAATCAATTAATGTGATCCATCATATCAACAGGCATCATATTATCATATCAATATCACATCATTACATCATATCACATCAAAGAGAAAACAATCACATGATCATACCAATAGGTGCAAAAATAGCATTTCACAAAGTACAACACATACTCACAATAAAAACTCTTAGTAAACTAGAAAAAGGGGATTTCCTCAACCTGATAAAGATTATCTACCAAAAACCTACAGCTACATCATACTTAATTGTAAGAGAGTAGAACCTCTCCCACTAAGATCAGAAACAAGACAAGATATCCTCTCATCTGTCCTTTTCAACATTGTACTAGAAATCGTAGCTAAAGCAATAAGACAAGAAAAGGAAATAAAAGATATACAAGTTTGTAAGGAAGAAATAAAACTCTGTTCACAGATGACATGATTATCTATGGGAAGAATCCAAAAGAATCAATTTTTAAAAGCCTACAACAAATAAGCAATTACAGCAAGGTGGCAGGATACAAAGGTGATATACAAAAAAGTCAACTGCTTTCCCATAAACCAGCAGTAAAAAAGCAGAATTTGAATTAAAAGCACATTACCATCCCCAAAAATGAAATCTTAGGTATAGATCTTACAAAATATGTATAAGATCTATATGAGGAAAACAACAAAACTATGATTAAAGATATCAAAGAAGAACTAAAAAATTAGAGAGATATTCCATGTTCATGCATAGGAAGATTCAATATTGTCAGTATACCAGTTTTTCCCAACTGGATCTATAGATTCAATGCAATACCAATTAAAATGCCAGCAAGCTGTTTTGTGGAAATCAACAAAATGATTCTAAAGTTTATATGGAGAGGCAAAAGACCCATGATAGCCAACAAAATATTGAAGGAGAACAGCAAAGTCAGAGGATTGACACTATCCATATTCAAGACTTAGTATAAAGCTACAGTAATCAAGACAATGTGGTATTGACAAAAGAACAAAGAGATTAACTGAACCAGATATAGAGCCCCCAAATAAATCCACAAAAATATGGTCAACTGGTTTTTGACAAAGATGTGAAAGCAAAACAGTGGAGAAAGGGCAGTCTTTTCAATATATAGTGTTGGAAAAACTAGACATCCACATGTAAAAAAAAAAAGAATCTAGACATAGACCTTACACTCTTCCCAAGAATTAACTCAAAAATGATCATAGAACTAAATGTAAAACACAAAACTATAAAATTCCAAAAAAGATAACATAGGAGAAAATCTAGGTGACCTTGCATATGGTGATGACACTTTAGACAAAACAAAGGCATGATCCATGAAAGAAATAATTGATAAGCTAGACTTCATTAAAATTAAAAACTTCTCCTCTGTAAAGGACACTTGAAAGAGAATGAGAAGGCAAGCCACAGACTGGGAGAAAACACTTGCAAAAGATATATATAATAAAGGACTATTATCTGAAATATACAAAGAACTCTTAAAACTCAACCCAATTAAAAAATCGGCAAAAGACTTGAACAGACACCTCACCAAAGAAGATACATATATGTGGCAAGTAAGCATATGAAAAGATGTTCAACATCATATGTCATTTGGGAATTGCAAATTAAAACAACAATAAGATACCACTACACATCTGTTATAATAGCCAAAATCCGAAACACTGACAACACCAATGCTGGCAAAGGTGTGGAGCAATAGGAATTGTCATTCATTATTGGCTGGAATGCAAAATAGTATAGCTACTTTGGAAGACAGTTTGGCAGTTTCTTACAAAACTAAACATACTCTTACCATATAATCCAGCAATTGGACTCTTTGGCATCTACCCAAATGAACTGAAAATGTATGTCCACACAAAAACCAGCATGCAGACATTTATAGCAGCTTTATTCATAATTTCCAAAACCTAGAAGCAACCAAGACACCTTTCAACAAGTGAATGGATAAATAAACTGTGGTTATAGGCAGACAATGGAATATTATTCAGTGCTAGAAAGAAATGAGCTATCAAGCCAGGAAAATACAAGGGAAAAACTTAAATGCATAGTACTAAGTAAAGAAGCCAATCTGAAAAGGCTACATACTGTATGATTCCAACTATATGACTTTCTGGAAAAGATAAAACTAAGGAGATAGTAAGATTAGTGGTTGTCAGGGGTTATGAGGGAGGAAAGGATGAATAGGCAGAACACAGAGGACTTATAGGGCAGTGAAACTATTCTGTGTGATACTACAATGGTAGGTACATGTCATTGTACATTTGTCCAAACCCATAGAATGTACAATACCAAGAGTAAACCCTAATGTAAACTATGGACTTTGGGTAATAATGATGTGTCTATGGAGGTTCACTGATTGAAACAAATAGTACCACTATGGTGGGGGATGTTGATAGTGGGAGAAGTTTGTATGAGTGGAGGGGGAAAGGGGTATATGGAAACTGTACTTTCTGCTCAATATTGCTGTGAACCTAAAACTGCTCTAAAATAAATTTTACTAGTTAAAAAAATAAAACAATGAGCTTATTTTAACTGAAATATTACTTTCCTCAGTGATGTACCTATGCCACAATATAAAATATTTCTTTACCATTTTGTAGCTATTAATCTGTTTCACAATAACATTTTTGAATTTCTGCTCTTCACTTCCTTTTTGTCACAAATTGTCACTCAACTATCATTGCAATTCCTCTAGGATTGTTTTCCATTCAACTTTTTCTGTTTCCCAACAAGTAAAATAAAACAAATAAAATAAGTCTTCCCCCATCTAGTTATGAAGTGTAGAGAACTTAAAAGGTGATAAATACAAAACAATTTGTCAACTTGATATTATACAAGTATAAAAGTACTCTTATTTGCAATTTATTAATATAATGTTATTCGTCTCTTTACTCTCTGAATGTCACACTGAGCTCATACTCCTATTTATCAAATTTCTCAAAGGGAAATTCATCACCTGGTTTTTTTCTTTCTACTGTCAAAATAGGAAGTGTTTATATAGAAAACTGAGTATTCATTTCTGCAGCTCTGCAAGAAACTATTTACTTAGCTCTTTCCCGTCTTTCAATCTAGAAAGAGTCACCTCACAGCTTATAATTAAACAACTCTCCCTTCTTTCTTAGTAAATATCTGATTTTGTTTAAAAGAATTTCCTTATCAAGACAGCCAATTTACATACTGAAGTAAAAACTAAAAAGAAAATTTGAATACATGGAAACTCATTTGGAAAAATGAAGAGATTTTTCTCCAAACATCCAAGATGGTTGAGTGATTTGGAAGATACTGGCAGATTTCCTCAAATAAGACAAGAAGCCATGTTTCTTCCTTTTTCTTACAACATTGAAGGATCAGAACATGTCTGTGTTAAAATCTATGAGTTTTCCCACATGCATCCTGGAAGAAAGTAACTAATCATCATTTCCCAGAAGAGAAGAAAAAATAAATAAATAAAATCTAGAACTCTAAGGCCTTACCACCAGATGAGAGGTGACATAATTGTAGCAGAGTGTGTTGAACCCACCCTCACACATACCAGTTCAGCAGACACAGACCTGACTTCCAACTGCCAGCACCTGCATTTCTTTGAGGGCTTTTTGTTGTTGGTGCTTAAGTGGTCTTTGTCACTCAAGTGGCAGAACAGAACTGCCAGGGAATTAATACAACCAGGAATAGTCTTCACCCAGTAACTGACGGGATTTGATGTACAAATACTCCAGCTTCTTCACCTCTCAAATGATTAACTCAGGCATGTATTTTACACTGGCTCCCCAAGTTTTCCATGGGATATTAAGCTCCAGTCTTCCACAACCATGAACTGCTTAATAAGGCACTCTTCATTGGCTATCAAATCAGTGCCTTATTAGGCATAGTCCATATTTTGGCATATTTTATTCATGCATTCATTCAACACACACTCATACGGGTTCTAAGACGTATAAGATACATCTTGTGACCAGTTTGTTACTAGAGACCAAGGAAGAAAAGAGGGAAAAATCAAGTAAAGATATACTGCAGAATGGAAGAAGAAAAAATAAAACATATAGAAAGAGAAAATTTTACAGACTGCCAACCTCGATTTTTGTACCTTTACAGCTACATATACAAATACAGAAAAATTCATTCATTCACTCAACAAACACCAAACAACCAATAAAAAGCAGACAGTGCTAGGAACTGGGTATACAATGACAGAAAAAGTAGGACTTGCTTTAAGTTGCTTAAAATTAAGTTGCATAGCAAAGGAAGCTATCAAAATATCAAAAGGCTGAATACTAAATGGGAAAATATATTTGCAAATGACATATCTGATAAAGGGCTAATATCCAAAATATACAAAGAACTCATACAACTCAACATCAAAAACAAACAAACAAACAACCTGATTAAAAACTGAGCAGAGGACCTGAATAGACATTTTTCCAAAGAAGACATACAGATAGCCAATAGGCACATGAAAAAGTGCTCAGCATCACTAATCATCAGAGAACTGCAAATCAAAACCACAATGAGCTATCACCTCACACCATTAGAATAGTTATTATCAAAAAGACAAGAAACGACAAGTGTTGATGAGGATGCAGAGAAAAAGGACCCTTGCGCTCTGTTGTTAGGAATGTAAATTTGTGCAGCCACTATGGAAAACAGTATGGAGGTTCCTCAAAAAATTAACAATACAACTACCTTATGATCCAGCAATCCACTCCCTGGTATTCATCCAAAGAAAATGAAAACACTAACTCAGAAAGATATGTGCACCCCCATGTTCATTGCAGCATTATTTACAAGAGCCAAGATACGGAAGCAACCTAAGTGTCCATCCATAGGTGAATGGAGAAGTTTTTTTTAATATATATACACATACATACAATGGAATATTATTCAGCCATAAAAAATGAAATCTTGCCATTTGCAACAATATGGATGACTCTAGAGGGTATTATACTAAGTGAAATAAGTCAGACGAATACCATATGATCTCATATATGGAATCTAAAAAACAAGACAAGCAGAACAAAACAAAAACAGACTAATAAATACAGAGAATAAAAAGGTGGTTGCCAGAGGGGGAGGGTGTGGGGTGGTGGGGGAAAGAAGTGAAGGGGATTAAAGGGGTATATACCTCCATTTATAAAACAAATAAAGCACAGAGATGTAATATACAGCATAAGGAATATGGTTGATAATATTGTAATAACTTTGTATGGGGACAGATGGTTGCTAGACTTATTGTGGTGATCACTTCAAAATTCATGTAAATGTCAAATCACTACACAGCATACCCAAAACTAACATAATATTGCACATCAATTATATTTCAATAATAAAACACCCTGCCCATTAGCTCTTCTCAACAACAAAATGTAAATAATTTACAGCATTTACCTACTAAATGTTATTAAATTGAATTACTTCAAAAGCATTATAAACAGAAAACCTGATAAATTTCTGGACTTCTTATAGAACACATTTGCCTAATAATGTGTAAGCATCATTGATATAATGTTGACAAAGTTGGATGGTCCAACAGAAAGTGCATAGGTTTAAAGTTTCACATACATGGGCAAGAAGCCTAGCCCCACCACTTATCTGTCTTTTTGACCATAGACAAGTCACTTAGCCATGCTGAGCCTTTTTCTCATTAAGCGAAATAAAGATAACAACAATTACCTCCCATGGTTGTTGAAAGGATTAAATAATATATCAAATGTAAAGTAAATAGCACAATGCCAGTTAGAAAAATATGTCCTCAATAACTATTAGCTCTCATTCAAATCCATTTCAAATATAGTGATAACAGAACACCAAAAGCCTGGAATGCTCACTTTGTTTTATATTTTACTCCTCACTATAAAAATTAATATACTGACCTTCTATTTATTAGTAAAAATTAATGTATTCCGCTTCTAATTCTATAATGATTCTCACTTATCTTTGAGAATTTGATAAAAATGATAAACTTCTTCCTCCCCAAATACCACATATATACACAGTATTTTGCATCAATTTAGGGACATTAACAGATTCTCTGAAAGCTAGATTCGAAACTATATTCTACCTGGCTGTTTAAAATAAAATTAATTCAAATTAAATAAAATTAAAAATTCAGTTCTGGGCTTCCCTGGTGGCACAGTGGTTAAGAATCCGCCTGCCAATGCAGGGGACATGGGTTCAGGCCCTGGTCCGGGAGGATCCCACATGCCGCAGAGCAACTGAGTCCATGCGCCACAACTACTGAGCCTGCGCTCTAGAGCCCGTGAGCCACAACTACTGAGCCCATGTGCCACGACTACTGAAGCCCACGTGCCTAGAGCCTGTGCTCCGCAACAAGAAAAGCCACCACAATGAGAAGCCCGTGCACCGCAACGAAAGAGTAGCCCCAGCTCGCCGCAACTAGAGAAAGACTGAGCGCAGCAACGAAAACCCAACACAGCCAAAAATAAATAAATAAATAAATAATAAATAAATTAAAACAAAAAATTCAGTTCTTCAGTTGTACTGGCCACATTTCAAGTGCTCAATAGCCACATGAGGCTAGTGCCTACTGGATAACACAGATATAGAACATTTCCATCATCCCAGAAACTTCCATCAGAGCTGTTCTGCAGTATTAAAATGGTATGATAAGTAAAACTATTTTTCTCTGTGCTTCTGTTTTGTTTTGTTTTATAAAATATCTAGTTATCTCTCTTTGAAGCAGATTCCCAAGAGGGTAGAGGCTGTGAATATTTTGCCTATCACTGAATCTCTAGCGTCCAGCACATAAGCATTCAATAGGTATCTAAGAGCTGACGTTATAATTTTGTTTTGGTTATATTAATCTAAAAAAAATTGACTAAATTGGTAAAGACAAGAGCTGAAAGCTGTGAATATGAGCATATAAATAGTTAAAAAAATTTTTTTTAAGTAGCAGGTCAATTTATATGTACTGCCAACTGATAAACTCCTGAAGCCAGTGAGGGCTACCTACGCAGACTTTCAATTTTTTTAGCTATACATTTTGGCTAGATAACTTAAGCAAAATTTTAAGCCATGTCCACAGCCTATTCTATTCAAGAACAGGAAAAATACATATTTATAGCTAATTATTTTTCATTATTCCTATTTGGGTATTTTTCCTAGATAGAGCAGTTGGGTAACTTATTTTTAAATAGTATGTATATATTCACAGACTGTCATTTTTAACAAAAGAAACATTTTAAAAATCCACCAAAGTTTTATAACTTAAAGATTATGGCTTTAAGATTTTAGAAAATCTATTTCTTTTCAACATATCTTGAAATCAAGACAAAATTGCTGCTATATACAGAATAGTAAAAGGTCTAATAATAATTTTGCACTTACACGGACACATTTTTTCTAATGGTATATTCATCCAAATCGTCATCAGAGCTGCTATCAGTTGCATCAGAATCCAGACCCTCTTCAACATGAGACAACAGCCCTGTAGCAGACAGTGCAAATCTTTGGATTTCTGCAGCTGTACACTGTGCAAAGCCATTTTTTGTATCATTCCACAATTTATTCTCTGCAGTCAATAAGTTGGTGTCTGGTTTAATTTCAGTGCATTTAGGTAAACTGTTATCCAAAATTGTGGTAGGTTCATGAAAAATCTTCATTTTGGGGAGTTGATGTTCCATAGAACATTTCATTTGCTGACCATAGTGCTTAACAACATGCTTTGCCAGGAGCATCTGCAAATGTTTCTGAGTTCTTCTAGCCTGGCTAAGTAAAATTTTCTGTTTGCTTATACAGTGAAGTAAACGAGCACTCACTTCCTCCTCTTTTTCAGCAGTTGAGAAACTAATAGGCACGTGTGAGTGGTCAGGCCCAATTTTGTTTTGAGCACAGTGCAATAAACCCTTTTTAATCTCAGCGTCACTAACTTTATCCAAAAGTGCATTCTTTTGGTACCACTTACAGTTTTTCAGTTGTCCTTTACCTACATTAGTGTCTTTGGTTATATTTGAATCCAGAATAATTTGTACATCTGTCATGCACTGACTCGTGGTATCTGACAGAGGTTCCTTTTTGATGAACTCTTCAGAACGAGAATGACAGATTTTACTGAGCTGAATGTTGCTGCCATTACACAGTATGTTTTTCAGCTTATTGCAGTGGGGTTCCCCTAATTTCTTTTGTTTATAATTCTCACTGTATTTATTTAATGTAGCATTAGAACTCATTAAAAGAACAGTCTGGTAATGTTTTGAAGACTGAGAGGAGCCAAAATGTTTTAAATTCACAAAATTAGTGCTAAGAGTAGGTTCAGAAGTTGGAAATCCCAGCATCTGAGAGAAAGTGTCTCCTTTTAGCTTTTCATCTACAGTTCTTGGACCTTCCATGCATAGCATCTTGTCCGACTCCATGGTACTTGGTAAAGATGAAAAGCAGATACCCTTTGTTGCTGCCTCCCTCAGAGCTGGGGTCATGGCGAATCCTGCAGATAATTACTGCAAACCTAAAATAATGTAAAAATAAATGATCAAATATCAAGAAAAAAGTTTTACGCTTATACTTTCCCCAAGGGCAACACTTTCAATGTCTCTGATTAAAAAGTGAATGGAACTAAATTCCTCCTCTATTTCCCAACTCCTAACATTATCTCTGCTCTTTGCTAGCTCATAAGGAATTCAATAAGGACTATTCTTCATTCTGACTGGGGGCCTAATACCCAAAACTCCAATGAAAGTTGCACAGTGCCTAGTATTTAAGAGTTAGACAAATATTTGTGAATGCAATTACATCTTAGGGTTCCATTTTGTGGACAATGTTTGGTGAGAGTTAAAAGAAAAAATCCAACCTGGGATTCATACTTGAAAATGTGACTCAATCCCACATTTTCAGCCAAAAGTATTATTTTTATAAGATATAATAAATTGCTCAAAACCTTCATTTCTCAATTTAAACTTCACAGTCTGAACAGTATTAATAACTAAAATGTAGGAAATAAGGTAAGAAGATATAAGTGAACTGAACTACAAAAAAAGTATATAATTGGGAATTCCCTGGCGGTCCAGTGGTTAGGAGTCTGCACTTTCATTGTCAGGGTAAGGGTTCAATCCCTGGTCGGGGAACTAAGATCCCACAAGCCTCACAGCACAGCAAAAAAAAAAAAAAAAAAAAAAATGTATATAATTTCACAGGTGCTAAAAATAATGTGGTAGTAAAAACTAGCCTAATCTGCAATGTGCAAAATTTTTTTTCTGAAAAAGCATCTGCAATCATTATTTTCCTTTTCACAAATGGATAGACATCAATTATCATTATAGAAGCTCTTACTCCTGCCTGAAAAATAGTGGGGAATGTAACAGATGACACTAAAGATTAATCCCATAATTAAACAAATTTTATCAAAAGAAAAAGTATAAAACCATATATTCTGACTCATAAAAAAGTTAATCTAGTACTATTAAAAATTATGAAGATTGAAGAGTTAGTGAAAAAAATTTTCTTCATTAACAATTACAAGTTTTTGAAGACACTTTGGAACTATGACACTCCATAATTTTTGTTTCAATGAACATGACAGTTAATAGTCATTTAAATGGCCACACTCCCATACTGTATGTCCCCAGGAGGTAGCTGTAACTCTAGACCCTTCATTCTTGTTTAAAAACACAGAACCAAAAGCTGATTCTTTGCAAAGACTAATAAGAATGATCAAAAGGAAAAAAAGGCACAAAAACTTCTATGCAATTAAAATAAAAATCTACACACAGGGTTAAAAGCAAGTGATAGACTAGGAGAAGATAACTGCAACGTATATCAATAGACAAAGGATTAGTATCCAGAATATATTAAGAACGCCTAGGAACGGGCAAAGGTTACAACAGTCGGACACTTCAGAGATGATGACATCCAAATGGTCATTAAACATATACTCAACTTTACCAGTAATAAATGAAATGCAGATTAATAATGCAAGAGACCAGTTTTCTAATCACCAAATTGAAAAGAGGGTTTTAAGTCTGAAAATATCACTTACCATGGGAACATGGGTAAATAAGATTTTTCACATCTATTTGAACTATAAATTGATTCTATAATTTGACAATAATGTGGAAAATGTGTTTGTCACAGGTGCACAAGAGATCAGTGTTTATATGAGCAAAACACTCTTTCAAAGCAACCTAGATATCTAACAGTGAGAGAATGGATATTAAAACATGATGGAATACTAGAATAGCAGTTAAAAAAAAAATGACCTAGTATATGTATCAATATGGACAAACCTCAAAAACAGAATAAAGTTTAAAAAAAAAGAAATGGTGCAGAAAATGTATAGTATGGTACCATATAAATAAAACACAAACACAAAACCATACCATATTTATGTACATATACATGTTGTGTTTATGTGTTTACAAGAATAAAAGACGAACCAGAAAAATACCCACCAAAGTTGTAACAGTAGTTGCATCAGGTAAGTTCCATGAAACAGAACTAACAGTGGTGTTTTAAGAGGAGCTGAATTTTAACTACAATATTTTATTACTTGGGGGAAAAAGATTAAATGAAATATGAGCAAATGTTAATCATTGTTAATTCTGTGTGATAAAAATGTTTGCCTTTTTTATATTTTACTGTATAATGTCTCCAAAAAATGTAGATTTCTGTATAATTTTCTGTCTCAAAATTTATACACTTTTATATAGTGCCTCAAAAATAATAAATCCTATATATAACAGATTTTCATTTATTCTAAATCCAAAACAAATAGGAAAACAAAAATAACCATAATATTGGGTTTTCTTTTTAAAAATATAGTTTGCACTCTACTTTTATGAGAAATAGAAAAATAATTATAAAACAAGCTAGCATTGGGAAATTTTTTTTTCAAGATTCAGTCTGTCACTTGATCAACTCAATGACCTATAACTTCTAATTTATAAACATCTACAACAGTATTTAAATAACTACATTGCTCTCTGAGGGAAACTGCCCTAATCACAGTTCTCTCTGAGGTAATCATATTCAAAAGATACTGTACTCTATCCCCTCCTTACTCACCTTCTCTCTTTCAAAAATTTGAACAGGGTGCTAAGGATATAATCAAAGTGGCTAGCAGCAGGGGCAGAAGGTGAAATAAGAAGAAGCAGTGGAGTTCATCTTAGGCCCTGGATAAACTAAAGATAAGGGGAAACTAAAAATAAGTAGAAAAAAGATACATAGATTAATAGATAAGAAATGGAGTTGGTAGAAAAAAGAGAAGGGAAAGAAATGTAGACATTGAGAGTGGCTACGGAACCTTTATGGTAGAGAACTAGAATAAAACATACACACAAAAACTCTGGTAAGCTCTGTAGGGCTTACTTGGTATGATAGGCAGCTTCTAAAGTGATCTTAATAATCCCCATCTCCTGGTATTCATGCCTTTGTGTAATCCTCTCCTCTTGAGTGTGGACTGGATTTAGTGACTTGCTTCTAGCAAACAGAATACAGCAGAGATAATGGGATGCCACTTTCAACATTAGGTTACAAAGATACTGTGGCTTCCATCTTGTCATCCCTCTCATTCAGGAGCACCAGCTGCCATGTTGTGAGCTGGGAAGACGCTCATGGCAAAGAACTATTGTCTTCAGCCAACAGACAGCAATGACCTAAAGCCTGCCAACCAGCCACGTGAATGATCTGAGAAGCAGATCCTTCCTCAATCAAGCCTTCAGATGCCTGCAGCTCCAACCAATACTTTGACTGCAGCCTTGTGAGAAGCCTTGAGCCAGAGGCACCCAGCTAAGCCATGCCTAGATTCCTGACCCCCAGAAGCTGTGAAATAAATGTTTTAAGCCATTAAATTTTGGAGTAATGTGTTACATAGCAATAGATAATTAACACACTTGGATATAAAGATTTGGGGATTCTGGACTCTGGAAGGCCCAGCCATATCACAGTTCCTATTCTAGGATTTCCATGAAGTTCTTCTGTATTCTACTCCCGACTCTATCCTTATTAAAAAACCCTAGCCTGAAAGTCTCTGTACTTTGCAGCCAAAAGAAACTCAAGAAAATAAATGTCTCCTATTATTAAAAAAGGTTAAATTATGTTCATATAGTTTTAGCATAAAACTCAAGTCCATTTATTCCAATTTTTTAAAATACCTAAATATGTAATCACTGTGTATAACCAATGCTTACTAACTGATCATTCTAAACTCTACCACTTCTGACTACCTCCATATTAACATAAACAACTACACTTATTACTAACATTTCTAAGATCTACAACTGCTTGGATTTTTTACTATTTTGTTAACTGCTATGTTGTCAAGATGCAAAAGTATCTGACATATAGCAGATACTGAATTAATATTTGGTGAAAAATAAGTGGTTGCCATTATACTTAAAATCCAAAGTTTTTCTTACCATGGCCTACAAAGTTCTACACTATCAAGTCCCTGACTACTTAGCCTCCTGTAACTTTCTCCATGGGTTACTGCACTCCATAAACACTAGCCTCTGTGTTATTCTTGAAACACACCAAACAAGTCCTTGCTTCAGGACTTCGTATTTGCTGGAACAATTTTCCACAAATAAGATAGCTAGCTCCCTCACTTCATTCATGTTTCTGCCCTACAGTCACCTCCTCAGAGAGTCCTGCCTTGACTAGTTATTTAAAATAGCTTTAGCCCCTCACTTCATGATTCTCCATTCCCCTACACTGTTTTGTTCCTCAGGGTGCTAATGTCAGAACCTGACTTTATATTACATTCTAGGAAGTAATATCGTCTAAGGGCAGAACTCAATTTTGTTCAATGTTCTAATCTGCAGCACTTAAAACAATGTCTACCACACAATAATTGTCAGATATTTGTTGGCTGAATTAATAAACAAACAGACAAGAGAGTCATGATTTTTAAAGGTATCCCAGAATTTAAGTAATAAAAGTAGAAACAACACCTATTTCAGTTATTATTTTTAAAATAAATGTTACAAACACAGCAATATATAAAAAGAATAATAAGTCACAACCAAGTATGGCTTATTCCATGAATGTAAGACTGGTTCAACATTTTAAAAAAATTAATCATTGAAATTCACCATATCAAAAGACTAAAGAAAAAAAACAAATAAAAAGCATCCGACAAAAGCCAGTATCTGTTCATAATTAGAAAAAAAAAAAAGAACTCAGTAAATTAGGAAAAGGAGGGAAATTGCTTAACCTGAAAAAGAGTATCTACACAAAAGCCTAGAGACCGCTTCATGGTTAATGATGAAAGACTGAATGCTTTTACTATAAGATTGGGAATGAGGCAAGGTGTCTGTTCTCATCACTCCTATTCATCATCACATTGGAGGTCCTAGCCAGTGGAACAGAAGAAGAAAAAAGAAACAAAACGCATAGAAATCTGGAAAATAAAAAGTAAAACTGTGTCTATTCATTGATGACATGATTTTCTACATAGAAAATCCCAAGGGATCTATAAAAAAAGCTCCTAGATCTAATGAGTTTACTAGGGCAGCAGACATAAGGTCAAGATACAAAAATCATTTATATTTCTAGATAATGGAAATGAAAAAAACAGAAATAGAAATTTTTAAAATAGTATTAATTCCAATAGCTTAAAAATATGAAATACTTAGGTATAAATCTAACAAAAAATGTGCAGGATCTACACACTGAAAAAAACAACCACCAATGCAAAACAATCAAGTAAGATCTAAATAAATGGACTGACACATTGTGTTCATGGATTAATTATTCAATATTGTTACAATGTTAATTCTCCTTAAACTGATCTATAGATTCGACACAATCCCAATCAAAATCTTGGCAGAATTTTTGTTAATATCAACAAGCTGATTCATAAATTTGTATGGAAAGGGAAAGCAACTAGAATAGCCAAAACAAGAAAGAGAACAAAGCTGAAGGACTCATACTACCTATCTATTTACAGTAGTCAAAATAAACATGGATTGGCAAAAGAATGGACAGATAGATCAAAGGAAAAAATAGAGTTCTGAAATAGACCCACACATATATGGTCAATTGATTTTTGGCAAAGATGTAATGGCAATTCAATGCAGAAAGACTTAGTATTTTTAAAACAAATGATTCTGGAACAGTAAGGCATCCATATGCAAAATCCTGAGCCTTAACCCACACCTAATACCTTATACAAAAATAGTCACATCCATCAGAATGGATCATAGACCTAAATGTAAAACTTAAAACCATAAAATGTCTAGAAAAAAATAGGAGAAGATCTTTGTGATATTGGGTTGGGCAAAGATTTTTTTTAGCTATGACACAAAAAACATTATTCATAAGAGAAAAAAATTGATTAACTTTCACTTCCTCAAAATTAAAATAAACAATGAAATAAACATTTAACAACTATTTAAAATATAACAACTGAGGAGCCTTTGACATAAACATACAGAAGATAATATGTCTAGGAATTAGTGGAAATCAGATGTGCAAACTCCTGAAAGTCACTGAATTTACCATTCAGGTTAACTCTGAATAATGGTTTTGACCATATACAGTTTTAAACTGTAATTATTTTCAATTGTATATTATTTCATTTTTACACATAATAGACAACTGGTTAGAGGCAGAATGCATAAGGAATACTGATTTGAGAGTATAAAATAATAATTCTGCAAATTCACCTGAAGATATCTCCATTAGTTCCATAATGATCAAAATTATTTTATAGCATCTAAAAGGTGTCTCCAGTATTTCAGAAGCCAATTTAAGACAGTGAGAATAACTAACCACAAGTAAGACCATCTGGTTTTCATTTGGGTATAAATCCATCCATACCACAACAAGTTATTTATAGAGAAGTGCTTGTGAATGACAGCTGTAAACCTATTTCATCTTTTAAAAACAAAACAAATAAAAATTTTCCAAAAATTATGGAAATTAACCAGTTGACTTTTTAAAAGCAGAAAATGAAGAAATGGCCAACATTAAGTCATAAATGTAGTTTTGTCTATTTTTGGTAGAAGCTGGATTTTAACTTCCATTTAATATATATTTGATCTAAGATCAAACGTTCAACAGTTCAGTTAACACATATTTATTGAGACGTGTGTAAGAGACACTACCCTAGGTACTAGAAAGATTGTAGAGAGCATGACAAATAAGGTTTCTATTCTCACAGAGCCTACATTCTATCTAGCAAATGGTAGGTAGAGAATACACAAACAAGAAAACAAAAAGATCAGAAGTAAATAGGGGTCTCATAGTGTTTTTATAAAAATTAAACAAAGTAGAGTAATAGAGCATAACTACACTGCAGTAGGAGCTAATTTAGATTTGTAGATGAAGGAAGACTTCTATGTTGGTGACATATGCTCTGAGACTTGAAATGACAATAACAAGCTAACCAAGGTTTGGGGTAAGAGCTTTCCAAGGAAAAAAGACAATTAATAGAAAGCTGTAAAGCAGGAATAAATTCGGTGTTTGTGGAACAAAAATTACAAACTTGTCTAGAACATAATGAGCTAGAGAGAGAAAGGAGATCAGGATCAAGCCAGGGGGTTCACTCACATTTATCTGAACAAAGGAAGAGGTGTTACAAAGGAGGAAGAGCCCTAAGAGGAGACTTAGAAAGTCCAGTTAGTGGGATTTCCCTGGCAGTC
This sequence comes from Balaenoptera ricei, assembly GCF_028023285.1. Classification (NCBI taxonomy): domain Eukaryota; kingdom Metazoa; phylum Chordata; class Mammalia; order Artiodactyla; family Balaenopteridae; genus Balaenoptera; species Balaenoptera ricei. Next base: position 95,116,242 of record NC_082645.1, read on the forward strand.
CAGTGGTTAAGACTCTGAGCTCCCAATGCAGGGGGCACAGGTTTGATCCCCAGTCAGGGAACTAAGATCCTGCATGCTGCACGGTGTGGCCAAAAAATAAATAATTTTTTAAAATGCACACTCCCATTCATTAAAACATTAAAAAAACCCAAAAACCAAAAAAAAAAAAAAAAAAAAGGAAAAGAAAGAAAGCAAATAGAAAGTCCAGTTAGTGAGAGAAAAGGAAATTCCAGAGTGTATGTAATTGAGATTCCAAAGTGTTCAAAAGTATGTTAAAAAGACATGGGCAGCTCTATCAAATGCCACAGTGAGTTCAAATAAAATGAAGATAAAGAAGTGAAAGATGATTATTACGTTCTAAGAAATCTGTTGAAGAGTCTTGCTTTTTCTTAAAATAAATTAAAGAAATACCCCGAAAAAAGAAAAAAAAAAAAAAAAGAAATACCCCGCTCCAGCTTTTACTAGCCTTCCATGTGGGGGAAGGGAAATACCTAACCCCAGTCCCATCGAGCCATCCTATCCCACCTAAGAGGTGGAAAAATCTGTGAAGCATTTGTGAAGTTGGGGCACAGCCTCCCTAAAAGACAGACTTAATCATCAGACTATAGAATGCTTCCTCTATACCTCACATCTTACTAAAGACCTATTTACTAAAGTTCCTTTTACTAGGTATATCATGTTCCCTCTTTCAACAGGAAATTACAAGGCATACTAAAAGACAAAAAACACAGTTTGAAGAGACAGAGCAAGCATCAGAACCAGATTCAGATATGAGAGGAATGTTGGAATTATCAGACTGTGTCTTTAAAATAACTTAAACAACAAATTATGATTTTCTAAGGGCTCTAATGGAAAAAGTAGACAACATGCAATAACAGATGCATAATGTAAGCAAAGATATGGAAATAGATGGAAATTCTAAGAAAGAATCAAGAAGAAATGCTGGAGACCAATAACACCATAACTGAAATGAAAATGCCTTTGATAGACTCATTAGTAGACTGGACATGACTGAGAAAAGCATCTCTGAGCTTGAGGATATGTCAACAGAGACTTCCAAAATGAAAAGCGAAGAGGAAAGAGGCTGAAGAAAAAAAAAAAAGGAATAGAATATCCAAGAATTGTGGGTCAACTACAAAAGGCGTTAACATACATGTAATGGGAATACTGAAGGTGAAGAGAGAAGAAATATTTGAAGAAATAATGACTGAGAATTCCTCCAAATTAATGTCAGACATCAAGCCACAGAACCAGGAAATGCAGAGAACACAAAGCAAGATAAATGCCAAATTAAATAGCATATGTCATTCAATAAATGAAGTACTGCATTAAAATTATATTACATGAAATTATATATAATAGCCAATAGTATGCTTAGAACAAATAATAGTTCATTAATTTTTTTTTTTACTAAAAATTATTTATCATACATTTTTCCCATTAGAATGAAAGCTGCATGAAGGCAGGATCTGAATGTTTTCATTCACTGCTGTGTCCTAAAATATTGTTGGGCACATAGTAGGCCCTTAATAAATATTTCCTCAATAAATACCATCCAAAATAATAAAATCATTTAAAAATTTCAAGGAAAAGGATTCATAAGATATTTTATTGTGAAAGGAGTCTTAAGGCTGGGAAATATTAGTATAGAACATTGCTGTCCAATAGAAGTATGATGTGAGCTAAATATGTAATTTTAAAGTTGCTACTAGATATATTTTAAAAAGTAAAAAGAAACATATGAAATTTGAATTTCATTGTACCCATTATATAGAAAATATGACTCCAACCTGTAACCAGGATAAAAATATCTTTATGAGACATGTTCTTTTTTATGTGTGCTAAAGTCTCAAAATACAGTGTTCATTCTACATTTAGCACAAGTCAATTTGGACTAGTTGCATTTCAAGTGCTCAATAGTCACATGTGGTTAAGGATTACTGTACTGGACAGTATAAAGTATACGGTACCCCTAAAGTAAACAGGAATCAACCCTTAACTAAAATATTTCAGTCCCAAAGTTCTTAGCCAAATATACTGTTTAGTATTTTTAGACACTTATGCTTAGGTTATACAAAAAGAATGTGAAAAAAGCAAATCCTTAAAGAGTTTTCTAAGCATCTTGTTCTTCTTATGAATATTCAGTTTCTAATTATTCTGGTTTCTAATTATTCAGTTTCTAATTATGCACATATTGGGTCGAAAAAAAGTATTTGGATCTTACCTAAATCTAAGAAACTTCTTTCTAGCTGCTAAAACACTGTATTCTATTTACTCTCGGCACCACTATCATCTTTGATGATTATTTATTTTATATACACCCAAGATACTCAAGGAAACTAGGTCCCTTCTCTAAAAAGAATTTAGTCAGTCCATGACATAGGACTTTAAAGAAACTGGAAAGAATAAAACTGAGAAAAAAACAACTAAACTTCCTTAACCACAACATACAGAAACTAAAATAGTAAGCTAACAGGATTTAAGAAGCAAAACTGCAAGAAATCATATCACCCTTTCAAAGAAAGCAACCAGATAAATTCTGATTATCTGTTAAGAGGCAATAGTTCTAGATAATCCAAAAATCAATTATATTTCCTGGGCACGAACTTCACTTTCATGTTGTACAACAGAGTTTTCAACCTGCATTCCAATTTAAGTAAAAATAAATAAATAATAATAATTCCTTAGCACATCCACAGCCCAGAAATTTTAGGGGTGGCCAAAAAAATCCCAAAAACAACAACAACCAAAACCCAAAACCAATCCATTGTAAAACTATTACAGATAATCCACCAAGTAAACAACCCTATAGCAAAAAGTCCAGATTTCAATATATATGCATTTTCTTAGAAGTATCTTAAAAAACTACCAACCAGAGAGAAAATTTCAGTAACACAAGCCAAAGTTTATTCATTTAAATTACAAGCATTTAAAAACTACAAAGAATCAAAACAGTTTTTTTCTTTTTGGCTATATTAAATTTCATTATTATAAATAAAATCAAATTCAGAAAAATGGGGGAATTGTAAAGTCAAGTCTATACTACAAATTCTAATTTGGGGTCTACAATTTAATCCAATGAACATTCATTGTGAGTTAAGGAAGAAATTAGTTGTTCTGATATTACATTACTAAAAATAAGGAGCCTTGCCCTGTTGTCTCCAAAATGCTTCAATTAGTGACTTAATCTTTAAGATTTATAAATCATATGTATTTATGAATTTAGCATTAATTAAATACAATCTGGTCCCTTGGACATCATGAGATATAGTAAATACCATCATGTCATCCCTCAAAAGCTGCATGTACAGTGAGATAATTATGATAACAATAATTATTGAATTGATCCCAACACTAGTAACCAGGTCTTTATAATTACTATGCAGGTCACATACACCAAATAATTTTTGGCATACGGTCTAAAGAAAATCAAAAGTTAGCTAATCTAGTCTATCCTCAGAGCTGAAACTAAGAATCTAGACAATTATAAATAAGAACCACTCTTCCTCCTGAGAATGAACATTAAAAATTAAAAACCAAATATGATTTTCCATCCCCTAAAATACTACTCCAGATCTGACTGTGACTTACATTCTAGCACGCACATGTATATTCCATATAGTCCATGGGGAATATCAAATCACTATCTACCCTCTGAACATTAAATTTACTCTTTCAATTGAAATCTGGATAATCCCAATTCTCTTCAATGCAGTAACATAAACTAGGAATAAAAGTATCGTAAAGAAGGCAGATTCATCCTTAAGTTAAAAGAAAGTGAAAAGACTACCAACAGCATTTTGAGAGAGGGGAGAACCCTGAAGCAGAGACAAATATTAAATTATTTCCACACTTACAACTTTAATGTGTTTCAGATAGCTGATCCATTATAATAAAAGAGAAGCAGCAGGAAAAAAATTTTTAGCAAAATTTGAGCAGCTCTTCCAAACATTACTGAAATATAAGGGGATTAAAAGTTTCTAATTTGTAACTCATAAAGTTAAATTAAGTCAATTAAACCAATTAAGTCAATAAAAGTAATGAGAAAGAGTTTACACTGGTATAATTTTATTCCTCAAAAATATAGGAACTACTGGAAGATACAAAATACACTGTTGTGTTTTCAAGATCTCTTTATGCTACAAATGGGCATTCTCAATTTACAGCAGAAAACACTGTAGTAATTGGCATGACCAAGGTACAGTTAGCTCAGTACTTTCTATTCAGTAACATTTAAAGCTAGAACTTCTTCCACTTTGAAAACTATGCCTAAAAAGGAATTCTCTTTGAAGACTAAAGGAATTTAATTAAAGATAAAGCCACTTGGGTGGCCACATAACACATCAAACAGATCATACTTCAAACTTCAAGCAGAATTATTACTATTCAGTTATAAATGCATGACTCATAGGAATATAAATGAGTCATTTTTTTTCTGTGTACATCAACTTAGATCCAGAAATTTACGTTTAGATTTAGCACTATCACATTTGCTCGTTATATACATTTTGGCTCCAACTTAATTTCATGTGGTTAAACATTGATTAATGATCTACTACCAAGTAAAAAAATTTTTTTAATTACTTTAAACAACATGCTTGAAGATTCTTGATCTTATAGGATTAGAAATAAATTAAAAATTCATTAGAAATATTAACAAAGCCTTAATATTATAAATGATTGCATTTTCTCCCAATTCTGCAAGAGAACTGTCACATCCATATAGAAATAAAGTGTTCCTGAAAACCTAAAAATATTACCAAGTATTAAAAACTTTCATTATGAATCGTTTTCAGATTTTCATTACAGACTGTCTACAGGCAAGTACAATATTACCATTTTTATTAACACTTGCTGGTTTATTTACCCCACACAGAGTAACAAGCACAGTTCAGTGCAATCTCTTCAGAACATTTAAAAGGGAAAAAAAAGTAAATTTTTTGGAAATGAATACACCTTCCTTGCCTTTCTAAGTCAAACATACTGAAAGTAATGTAGGATTGTATTGATGACTGAGGGTCATCATTATGTACAGTATTCCATTATAGTCCTGTGATATAGTAAGGACTTTAACAATAGAGGTATAATAGACGAGATGCTTTAAAGTCAGTAAACGGGTTGCTAATTTCCTATTAGCTGACACTTCAGGTGCAAGCAGTCTCATTCTTTGCTGTTTATAACTTGAGGAACCCAATCAGTAAACAATCTTCTAAACCTGAAAGAGACAGCTTTCAGCCTCCTTCAACTACTAATACAGTACAGACAAATGTAAAAGGACAGGAAGAGCGATAAATAACTGAGCAAGTAAAAAATACATATGACGAGTAAGGTTAAAGGCAGTAAAAGATGTTAAAGGTAATTAATTAATAGTTGTGCTATCAAGAACAATCTGAATAATGAAACAAAGTAACTTTAGACAGTAGGCTTTTTTTCCTTCAAACACAGAAAAGGCTACAAGTGAATATCGAACAATTAAAGTGAAATTTGTAAGTGAATTCCACACAAGATAGACTATTTCCTTTATTCACTCATCCAAGTTATTATGATAAATGGCATCAAAACTGGATGGAGTTCTTGGATAACACAGCAGTTGGACAATGAGAAGTCACTAGAAGACAACTGTGGTAAGATCAGTGAGGTCCCACCTGAACGGAGTACTCAAAGTAATGAATCAAACAATAATAGTATACTGCCAACAGTGTACTCCTAAATTGAGTAAGACAAAAAAGCAAGATATAATTTCCTGACCTTTCAGAGGTCAAAAAGATAAATATTAATAGTCAAGTTGCAAGTATTTATTGAGCACCCACTATGTGGTTTGCAGCACATCAAATACGAAATATATTCCTCTTCCTCAAGCAGCTTCTAATAAAACACATGTATCACAGACACACGTGAAAAAAAAATTTTATGCTAATGAAAGCAAGGTTTTTTTTGTTTTATTGCTAATCCCAGATGATGAATAAAGATGTAATGTGAGGCATGCTGATACAATAGATGAGTATTAAACAATATAATACTCTGGAAGGTAATTTGGCGATGTTGCAAGAGCCTTAAAACACAAACACACACACACACACCCCACCCCCACCCCCCCAGTAATTCCTCTTTTACAAATCTAGGGGAAAATTTTCCAAAGATTTATGTAAAAGGCTATTCTCTGTAGTGAAATTTACATCAGCAAAACATTAGAAACATCCCAAACATCTGCCAACAGGAAAATTTTAAATATGAAAGTTACATGATATAACATCGAGGTGCCAAAAATAATTTTTTCAATGACTAAGAACATGGTACTGTTTATGAGATAAAGTTAAAATGATACCACTTTTAGGAAAAATACACAAATATGCATAGGAAAATAGTTAAAATACAACTTATTTGTGTTTTTCTTATTTGCACCCGTCTTCATTTTCCAAATTATAAGATTATTTAAAAATAAGCAATTGTTATTTGAAAAGGCACATATCACACACACACAGTAAATGTAAAAAAAAAAAAATCAGTGTGACAAAATCGGCCTGGATTAAGAAAAATTTCATGTATAAAATTAACCCAGAAGGGCTGGGTAAGAGAAGTAATGGTAATCTATCTAGATTAAAACTATGAGGAAATGGTAGCAAGCTTGACATTGATCTGATTAAGAAAGTGGAAAATGACAGAGAATCAAAGATAATAGTTACAACAGATTTTGAAGATATTCAGATATATCCTATTTCATGATTCATTCATCGTTTATATTCTTCCAGCATGCTGGCTTAAAAAAACAACGGACTTTTGTTATAAAACCGTATTACCTGTCAATTTCTGTATTTGTAGTGCTGGTAAAGATTATAAATCACTTTTACTAACACAAAACATGTGATTCTCATAACAACCTCTTAAGGCAAGGACAGCATTATAAAACTATTTACAAGAGGAAACACTGAGATCAGAGAGGTTGTAACCTGCCCAAGAAAACAGCTAGTAAGAATTGGAAACAGCCGGGACCACTCACTGCTAAGCCTTTCCCAAGCAATCCGCATTCCAGAACACCAGGTTTTTCGCTAATGCTTAATTATTTTTTTGAGCCACTTTTTCCTAGTCTAAAACACGGTCGGTTTTGCCTGCAGTACTGGTAAATATCTCACTTAGGTTTTATTGCTGATAAACCTGCCCCATCCGGTCGGAATTTAAAATAACATCCTACTGACCCAAACTCAGCACGAAGTTAAGCAAACTGGTTAAGGAAAGACGAAGAAAGTAATCTTCTTAAATCTCGCCAGCTGACTACAGTTTGGGTTATCAAAAAGTGACGTGCTCCCCACAGTTTAAAAAGAAAGAAAGAAGAAAAAAAAAAAAAATCAATCCCCGCGGACCGCTGATCCGAGAGGAAGGGACAAGTGGGTCCTGCCCGGAGCAGAGCGGGCAGAGAACGAACCAAATACTAATTCTCTCGGAGTTAGAAAACATCACAAGATCCAGCCAGTGCCTTCCCTCTCGGCTGTAAAGCTAGCCTCTTTCCAGTAGTTTCTTTAATAACCAGAACATAGTCTTGTATTTCTTGCTACCAAACACCAAGTATCCTCAAATTTTCCGGCAACATCAATCCCTTCAGCACGCAGAGAAGCGGCACAAACGTGGCAACACCATTCCTCAACAATTCTCTAGATTCTCCTCCATCCCACGTAATTCTAAAGGCCAAATCAACGTTTGCCTGAAATAAAGTGAAGATAAATAAAACAAAGGTTCCATCTAACGCAAATAACTCCGCCTCAGAGACTCCCCAAAACAGCCGACACCACAACCACAGCCAGGAAAGCGCGGCCAGCGAGGCAAGGGGCGGGCCCAGAAGACCACGTGTTCGGCCCTCTGCGCACGCGCCAGCCAAAACAAAAGGGAGGCTTGCCAAGCCCCTCCCCTGCCCCCACGTGACCGTGCTAAGATCCGCCCCCACCCCTCCCTCCACCCCTTCCCTCCCCTCAGCTTCTGCCAAAGCTGTTAGGTTTAGCCGTTTAAATTTGGCTGCGGTCCGACCCCTGCCGTAGAGCGCGATCCGGTGCCGGGAGGTAGAATCCAACAGCTCAGAGGATTCGGGGGGGGTGCGAAAGGGCTGCCGATCGGTCGCCTGGCCCGCAAGTCCACCCAGCGGTCTCCTCCGCTCTCCCCTCCCGCGCTGCCGCAGTCCCCGGCTGAGGAGACCCACCCCGCTCAGCCCGCCGCTAAGACGCCGTCCACTCGCCTGCTGGGGCGCCCTGGCTCCCCTCCGCCGCCGCACCTTCGGTCCGGCTGTGGTGGGGGCTGCTGAGGTGATCTCTAGCTGCCCGCCCGCCTCCCCCAACCCGGGGCGCCGCTGACTCGCATCCAGAGCGCGTCCCGCTCCCGCCCCAGCCGCCGCCGCCGCCGCGGTTTAACAGTCCGCCAGCTGCCCGCAGCTCCGGGCGGCTCGGGGGACGGACCCCTGCCGTGATGGAGGGGCAGTGGGCGGGGCGCGGCGCCGGCCAATGGCAGCGGGGGAGGGGCAGCGCCATGCAAATGAGCTCGGGTGGCGGGGAAACCCCGGCAGGGGGCGGGACCCGCAGAAGCGGCACTGAGCGTTCTGGAAGGGGCTGGAGGTCGGCGCCTGAACGCTGCTGCATAGGGGGCGGGCGGGTTCCGCGCTGCTCCTGCTTCCTCCTTCTGTAGTCCCCGTGCCAGCGGGGAAAAACACACACACCCGGGCGACTTCCCGCCCCTGCTTTGCTATTTCTGTACCACCGTGACAGCAAAAACAAAGCGAGAGGAAAGTCAGGTTGCCTTACGCCCTGCCGCCCGCGCCGGCTCCTTGGCGGCCAGACCATCCCGCCCCGCCGCTGGAGGGGCAAGTTTTAACAAAGCTTTGTCACTGTTGCCAAGTCTCTACGTGTCCGTGCGTTTGCATTTCCTTCGGCTCTGCGCTCAAATCCAAAATCGTAATTCTGTACCACCCCCGAGAGGCCCTGAAAGAGGATGGCAAATCTAACTTGGATCTAGCTGGGTCGTTTTATAGTAAAAAAAAAAAATCAGTAAGGGTCAGCTCAAACGTTTAAAAAATCTGTACAAAGCTGGTTTGAGTGGCGTTGGAGTTAACTCCGTTCTGCAGTAGCGCAAATAAATTGATGGAGTTTTAGGCGGAGATAGTTGGCCAGGGACACAGAAAAACATCGCTAGGAGTTTTGCACCTGGCCCAGCGCTCCGCTCACCACGAAACTACACCCAGGCATTTACCCAGCCACGCACTCAATTTGTGTGTATGTGTTTAAATAACTGAGCACTAAATATAGCTCCTTAGGCTGTAGACGGATTACAGGCTTTCCTAAGCAACTAATTTACACATGGAATCATTTAGGGAATGAAGCGCACTAAAATTTTACATCCACAAAGACAATTGCCCTTATTTCTACCTTATTAATAGGATAAGATCTGGGGGTGGGGGTGGAAAACAAGGAACTGGAGTTTTAGCAAAACATAAGACATGACGCAAATTACTGGAATTGGAAAATAACCGGCTTGTTTTTGGTCTTTTTAGTAGACTGTGACATAACTGCAATGGTTTTTATGACAAGCTGCATTTATAGGAGAGCATACTTTTTAAAAATTGCTCAAAACAATAATCGCACCTTCATATGGGGTAAGGGAAGTGTTTCAGAAATCGATTTACCATCATTGGAATAAAAATTGTAAGTGAATGATGTGTTGTGAAAATAATTCAATCAACAAATATTTATTGGATATTCAAAGGAAGGGCTGTCGTATCCCTGGAGTCAGAAATACAAAAATGAATAAAGCATTAAAAAATTTTTTTAATGAACAATCTGAGAAGTCAAGCAAGTGTTATGATAGTTCAAAGAAAGATTTCGTATTTGGTCTGGGTAATTTAAAGGACTTTAGGCAGTGAAAGAAGGAAGGCATCAACAGTTCAGAAGATAGTATCTGAGTTTGAGTAGAAGTGTAAGAGATGACACTGCATACTGTATTTTTTTACCCTATTTAACCACATATTAAGGACATTGTCCCTTGACACTGAATATTATTCTAAAGCATGATTTTAATATTTATAGCAGATGCATGCCAGTTTTCCAGAGACTGTAGAATACCAAAGCTCCTTAATAGAAAAATTGACATACTGAACTGTTTGTCAAATTGTTTTCTATATTATTCATTCAGCAAAAGTCTGAAAAATGCATGTTGTTAATTTTTAAACATCAAGGATATATCGTTATTCAGAAGGTACATTCAAAGCATTCTGATTTCCAAGAAAAAATATAACACTGGCTAGGAGACTTCCAGAACCAGCAAGAACAAGGAGAAGGGAAGGGCACCATTCTTGCTGACAGAATTATTACCTATCTGGAAGCATTTAAAAGTGTCCAGGTAAGCAGTATTATAGTGATTTCATGAGATAATCTCTCTCCTCAACACTGGTTTTTATTCAGTCACTCCTTTCACTCAGGAAACGTATGCAGCGCTTAATATACAGCTGACATTATGATAAATGCTAGTGATACAGAAGAAAGATCATACCTAGTCTTAAGTAGCTCACAGCCAAGAAGAGGTTACAAGTACAGCATTTTCTATCCCCCTTCTCTGCTCTGTTTTTCTCTATGGCATTTATGACCATCTAATGTAACACAGATTTTTTTTGTTTTTGTTGTCTTGCCTTTCTAAGCAGAATGTAAGCTCCATGAGGTCAGGCACTTTTGCTGTTTTGCTTACTGCTGTATCCCCAGAGCCCAGGACAGGACCTGGCAGATGTAGGTTTTCAATACATATTTGTTAAATGAATATATGCATTTAATTCTCACATTCTGCAAAGTGAGTGTTATATTCATTTTCCAGGTGGAAAAAAAAAAAAACTCAATGAGGTTAGATAATGTAATATATCCAGATTCTCACACTAAAAAATGGCCAAATTTGGGATTTGAAAAACCCAGACCTGCCTGGGTCCAAAGCCAGAGTTCTTTCCCCACTACCTCTCATAGAATAGAAGGCTAGTTTGGAAGCCTGAACTATTATTCCTCTATATTTCCGTACCCAGGGCAACTGTCCTCCCCTGTCATATTCTAGTATATTTAATTCTTTCTTTTTATAATCATGTTTAAAAAGTGGAATAGGAAAAGTAGCAGGGCTAACGGTGATAATTCCTATTCAGGACAGATTTAGCTTTAACTAGCCAGGATCAACGGACAAGCAGACAAAAGGCAGGGATACACAGCAAGAGCTATAGGATTCTTAGAGCAAGGGCAGAATACAAGAGTAGTCAGGCCCATGACTTTAGAGGGACCAAAAAATGACTCCCTGTGTATACAAATATACATAGCACCTTTATTCACAATAGCCCCAAACTGGAAACAACCCAAGATCTTAAATGGTGAAAAGCCAGTTGTGGTACATCCATATAATGGACTGCTACTCAGCAATAAAAAGAAACAAACTGTTGGTACATAGGACAACATAGTTGAGTCTCAAACAGTATGCTGAGTGAAAGAAGCCAGACACAAAAGAAATATTTTATGATTCCATTTATATAAAACTCTACAAAAGACAAATTTAACCCATAATGACAGAGAGGAGACCAGCAGTTGCTTAGGCTTGGGGTATGGGGAATTGAGGGGGAAGGGTATATGGCGTAATAGAAATACTCTCTATCTTGATCATGGTGGAAGTCAAATGGGTACATGCATTTGCCAAAACTCATCAAAATATATACTTAAAACAGCTACATGTTATTGTATGAGAATTATACTTCAATGAAGTTGATGTTTAAAACAAGGGCTCTCTGATGAAGGTTGTGACTCAGAAATCTCAAGGAGTTTTAAGTCCAAAATGAAGACAGGCAGAAAAATTAAAAACTAGTCTGCATCAGTTACGATGCACATAATCTGTGTGAAATGCATTTGAAAGCCCCAAATAATGATGGCTTAAAAACACAGGGGTTAATACTCTCCATTATAACATATTTTATCGATTCTAAGACACATTTTTTTTCACAGTTTAACATTTCTGAAATCAGAGTCACCTCAGTGTGGATGCAATAAGAAAGCATTGTATCAGTTTGACTGGCAGTGGGTTTTTTTTTTTCTTAATAATATATAAATAATGGTGCATCTTAAGAGTTAATGAAATGTGGTTTAAAAAAAAAAAAAGTTGAGAGACAGCCCAGAGCTGATATATCAGCTCCACAAGGTAACCAGGAATGCAGGCTCCTTCCTATTATTCTCTTCTGCCATTCTCAGCCCTGGCTTCCATTCTCAAAGTGACTTCATGTTGCCAGAGGGCTACTGGAACTCCAGCCGTCATATCCACTTCCCAAGCAGCAGGCAAGAAAGGGACACTAGGCAAACAGGGCCTTTAAGGTACCTCTCCTGATGTCCCTCTCAACAAGCCTACAACTTGATTATGTGTATACATCTAGTTGCAAGGGAGACTAGGAAATACAGCTAAACTTGAACACCTTGTCACCTCTGCTATATAGGAATTATTATTATTGAGGAGGGGAAAATAGATGTTAGGCAATGGTCTTCAGTTTCCAAAGCAAAATGTCTAAAACCAGAGTCAGCTAAATGTAGCACACTGGTTGGGGTGGGGAGCCCAGTGGCGGGGTGGGGCGTCAAACGAAAAGACCCATAAAAGAGATTCTTGAACTACATTCCCCTTTTCAGGCTCTGTGGCTGTGCCCACGGGTGTTATGATTGCTGAACACACTGGTGCAATTAAAAAGAATAATGGTGCGCAGTCTACAAAGGTAGATTAGGACCAAAATATGGAAGTTTAAGTAAGGAATGTATAGTTTATTCTGTAGGTAATAGTGGAACCACTGAAGAGTTTTGCATAAGGAAGTAAAATGATAAAAGTGTTGTTTTCAGACACTACTCCTATAGGTCTTTACCCTAAACAAGCATATCCAGAAATACTGGTCAGAACTCACTACAATTGAAAAACTGTCCCAATATTCTGATTCATTTCATACGAAGTATGCATATCAGGGCAATTTCTTGGGGTCGCTGAAGGTGTTACATATGTATTGTAACACCGGTTCTATTTCCTCAATTACTTACCATGTATAAGAATGTATGGAAGTTTTATCAGTCATGATGGGTCAAGTTATGATGCAATAACAAACCCCCCAAATTACAGTGAATTAACACAAAAAAACCTTTCTTTCTCACACAAAGTCTGTTGCAGGTCCAGGTAACTTTCCAGAGTGCTTGTCTTCCATAAGTTGAATCTACATTCTATACGTTGATCATATGTTACCCCATAACACCTCTACAATTCCTGCCACAGGGTACAACACTTCCACCCACAATCCATTGGCAAGGACTAGTCACACAATTACAAGGGAACCAGGAAATATAAACTTCTCACGTGCCCAGAAAGGAGATCTGTGCATGGACTAAAATTAAAACTCTACTACAAAAGTCATGTCAAAATATGTGACAGTCTTCAGGCACCGATCCTAACAACCAGGTCTAGTTTGTAGTTGTTATAGTAGGTATTTGTTAGTTGCCTAATTTAGTTTCTATTCCACAATTTCCCTTTCCTAACATTTTTCCTGTTTTTCATGCTGTTATGCAGCTCTCCACCCAGCTCATGTGCTTTGAGTGAATCTAATCCTATCTCCATGTCCCAAAGTGTAGCCCAGTTGCCTTAAGCCAATTAAGGCATTCCATTTCCTTTCGCACAATCACTGGTTCAGACATGGGCATGGGACTAAAACGAACCCCATGAGAGTGAATTTCAGCTCTTATGCCCAAAATACTGGGCAGGAGTGCATTCTCTCACTCTAGATATGAATAAGAAAGTCCATCCCATCACCATTAGAGAAGCCAGTTTTAAAATTAGCCCTACACTCTAAATGACAGAACACAAAGATGAAAATAAACTGGTAAAGTGGGTCTTTAGTGAAAAGCTAAGCTGTGCAGTCAACCAGCTTTGAGTCTGCCCTATCTCTGAGCTTTCTAGTATTGTGAGCCCTTTCATCAATTTTTAAAGCCAAATTTGATTTAGGTTTTCTGTTTCTTGCACCAGAAAACATTCTATCTATATACTTTTCTACTGCAAAATGGAACATAACTTCTCTTGGGATATAGTAAACTTCTGCTGAGTTTAAATTTAAGAAAAAGACTGAATAAGAAATACAATTTTTAGTAATCAAAATAACTTCAAGAGGAATTTCATGAAACAGAATGTAAAATAAACAAATAAATTTGGTAATAGCTTGAAACTAGAAAAACCCAACTAAAATAAACTAGGGATCTTTGGGAAAATGGCTGATTTCAACTCTAGGGCAGAAATTGTGTGGGTATGGAAATTTTTGTTGTGCCAGAGACCAAGGACACTATCATAAAAAAAAGGCATCATGTCGAAATGATTCAGGATTACATGATGTCTGGCATTTGTTTTAAAATAATCCATGAGAATAGAGGGTATATAGGGACATAGATGACTAAAGATTAGTCATAAGTTGATTATCGTCAAAGCTTGGTGATGTATACATTGTGGTTCATTACACGATTCTCTGTACTTTTGTGTATGTTTGACATTTTCCATAATAAAAAGGAAAAATATATAAAAACTTGAAGAGATTCTTATTGGCCTAAGATGAAACTATCTATGTACCCAAAAGAATAATGACTGTAATTATTAAAATGTATCAACATCTCCAAAATCCATGAGTTCTTACTTATACTAAAAATCACTACCATCAGAAGTTCTTAGGGCACATATGCATTACTCTAAAAATTGATAAAAGGAAAAAAAATCAAGAATTTATTCTGCCTTTTATTTATAAATTCTATGTCAGCATGTGGCAGCCATGTAGGTGCAACTCCCAGATCTCCCTTCAGGAAACAACTTGCCTCCAGCTGTTAGTACCTTTAGGATTCACATTAGCTTTTGAGCCAAGGCCACCCCCACCCCAGGCAGTCCTTGGACAATGACTGAGCAGCGCAGAACCAGGGACTAACCATTTCTGCCAAATGTGGGTCTCCTCTAATGGGCAGCCTTTACTCCAGAGCTCCTCCTTGGATTGGACAAGATTTTGTCAGATCTGCTTCATGGCCTAAGACTCCTTTATTTAGCTCTGCCCAACATGACTTCCTTCCCTGTCCATCTTTGATAGATGTTACCTCTCAACAAACCTCTTGCACTTCTGTGTCTTCTCTGATTCCCAGAGTACCCAGCTATTCAAAAAGTTGATGATAGTTCTTTTTTATGAAAGTTGATAAATGCAAAAAGGAGTTAGAAAATTAGAAAGTCATCCTTTACAACTCCTAATTAAATAATAGATCTTGTAAATAACTATCAATGGATGTTAAAACCATTAGGTAAAATGTTGATAGAGAATTTTACAAAGATATAAGACTAATACTGTCTGAATCTACTGATCAATCTCAGTGTGTCTAAAAGTAAGACAACTAGATATTATGTCTCATGGTGTGATGCAATAGAATATTCACAGCACTGCTTATTAAGTTTCCAGGGCAAAAAATATTGAGCCTGAGTGTAATCAAGCCTCCAGCATTAACTATCAGTTTACAGGAAACATAAGGAATAGAGGATTAAATTAAAAATCACCATGAGAAATCAGTCAGATCAATAATGGTGGACATTCTATAAAATAAATGACCAGGTTTTTTCCAACAAATCAATGGCATGGAGGAAAAAGAAAGTAATAAGCCCCAACTCATTTTATGAGGTCAGCATTACCAGGATAACAAAACCAGGCAGAGACAGTGCAAGAAAAGAAAATTACAGGCAAATATCTCTTATGAAGATAGATGCAAAAATTCCCAATAAACTATATCAAATAGAACCAAGTAATATGTAAAAATCAGGACACATGATGACCAAGTGGGGTTTATCCCAGGAGTGCAAGGTTGGATCAATATTCAAAATGCAATCAATGTAATTCACTAAATTAATAATCCAAAGGGAAAAAACCACATGATCATATCAATTGATGTAGAAAATATTTGACAGAATTCAATATCCATTAATGATAAAAACTCTCATCAGATTAGGAACAGAATGGAATCTCTTCAATCTAATCTAACCTTCTACTAAAAATCTACTTTAAAGAAACCATTATTTAATGTGAAAGCCTGAATGTTTTCCTTCTAAGATCAGAAACAAACAAGCATGTCCATTCTTATCATTCCTATGCAACACTGTAGTGGAAGTCCTAGGAAGTACAATAAGAGAGAAAGAAAGAAAGAAAGAAAGAAATAGAGGGAGGAAGGGAGAAAGAAAGAAGGAAAGAGAAAGAAAGAAAGAAGGACAGAGAAAGAAAGAAAGGAAGGAAGGAAGGAAGAAAGGGAGGAAGGAAGGAAGGAAGGAAGGAAGGGAAAGAAAGAAAGGAAGGAAGGAAGGAAGGAAGGAAGAAAGAAAGAAAGAAAGAAAGAAAGGAAGAAAGAAAGAAAGGAAGAAAGAAAGAAAGGAAGGAAGAAAGAAAGAGAAAGAAAGAGGAAGAGAGAGAAGGAGGGAGGGAGGAAGGAAGGAAACAAGGAAGGGAGGAAGGAAGAAAGGAAGGAAGGAAGGAAAGAAAGAAAAAAGAAATGAAGGGTATACAGGTTAAAAAGAAATAAAACTGTCCCTATTCATGGATGACATTATTGTCTATGTAGAAAATCCTAAGGAGTCTACAAAAAAACTCCTAGAATTTATAAGTGAGTTTAGTAGACAATAGGATTCAAGGTCAACAAAGAACAGTAAATTATATTGGCAATAAACAATTGTAAACCAGAATGAAGCATCAATACAATTTACAGTAGCTGCCCCTGCCAAAATGAAATACTTAATTATAAATATAACAAAACACATATAGGATCTCTATGTTGAAGACTACAAAATACTGAAGAAATAAATCAAAGATCTAAATAAACTGAGACATTCCCATTCCCAGATTCGAAGATTCGGCATAGTAAAAATGGCAATTCTCTCCAAATTTATAGATTTACTGCAATTCCAATCAAAACCCAGCAGGATTTTTTTTTTTTTGTAGATATAGATAAGTTGATTTAAAAACTTGCATGGAAAGCTAAAGAAATCAGAATGGCCAAAACAATTTTGAAAAAGAATAAAGTTAGAGGAATCCCATCCATTATCTGATTTTAAAACTTTCTATAAAACTACTGTAACTAAGATAAAGAGGAAGATACACAATGAAACAGAACTGAGTCCAGAAGTAGATCCACACAATATGGTCAATTGATTTTTGACAAAAGTACAAAGGCAATTCAATGAAAATAAGATACTCTTTTCAACAAGTGCTATAAGAAGAATTAGACATCTATACATCTATACGCAAAAAAAAAAAAAAGCACCTTGACATAAATCTCACCCTTAAAAAAATTACTAAATGGAACATAGATCTAAGTGAACAACACAAAATATAAGATTCCTAAAAGAAAACAGGAGAAAAACTTTATGATTTGAGTTTGAGCCAAGAGTTCTTAGATATACCAAATATGTACTCCATAAAAGAAAAAAATTGATAAATCAAAATTAAAAACTTTTGCTCTATGAAACCCACTGTTACAAGAATGAAGGAACTAGCTACAGGTAGGGAGAAAATATTTACAAATCACATATCTGAGAAAGGACTTGTATCTCTAGGGGAACAGCCAGAGCCTGAGGACCTTGCAGGTTTCCACACAGGCCACATAGGCAAGGCTTGGACGGCGGCTGAATCTTGACAGAATGACAGAATGCCTTGTGACCCTCCTGGAACGGGAGAGCATGGGAGACGCGCGAGGCGCTGCTACAGTGCTATTTCTCACTCGCTTCCCTATCTACCCAGGGGGCTGTCATTAGGCAGTTTCTCATTGTTTTCAGGTTCTGGTGGGGTACGAGGCTTTCTGCCTCACCATCCTTAAGGCAAATCTGCAGCTATAAAACTGATTAGCAGCATCATGGAATGGGATCCTCAGCAGGAGTATCCCATCATTCTCGTTGCAGTCACCTGGCCTCTTTTGTTTGTGTCATCCTGTGCAAAGGCCACAGAGGGCTGGCACCTTTGGCTAATCATCTTTGCACTCCCTATGTAAGCAAAACACTGAGTCTATAAAGGGCTCATTGTTTCTTTACTGGCTGAATCTGTCAGCCTGAATATGCCTTGTGCTCGACAGTTTAGAATATATAAAGAACTCTCAAAACTCGATATTAAGAAAACAAGCAACCCAACTAAAAACAGGCAGAAGATCTGAACAGACAATTCACCAAAGACGATATGTGAAGGGCAAATAATCACATGAAAAGCTGTTCAATATCATTAGACATTAGGGAAATGCAAATTAAAACTGCAATGAGATACCACTACATATCTATTAGAATGGCTAAAATAAAAAAATACAAGTGCTAGAGAAGATGCAGAACAGTTGGAACTCATATTGCTGGTGGGAAGGCAAAATGGCACAGGAATTCTGGAAAAACAGCTTGACAGTTTCTTATAAAGTTAAACATACATTTACCTTTATGACCCCAAAATTCCTCACCTGGGTATTTAATCTCAGCAATCAAAATGTCCTTAAGCAGGTGAAATGAATAAACGGTGGTACACCCACACACTGGACTCTATTTACCACTGAAAAAGGAACAAGCTATTAATTCACACATGAATGAATCTTAAATGCATTTTGCTAAGAGAAAGCTGTTCTTTAAAGGTTACATACTATATGATTCCATTTATATGAGTTTCAAAATGACAAAAATATAGTAACAGAGAACATATCAGTAGTTGCCAGTGGTTAGAGAAGCACGAATGATGTGACTATAAAGGGCATGAGGTAGTTTTTGGGGTTAATGAAACTGTTCTGTATCCTGATTGTGGTGGTTGCACTGATCTATGTACGTGCTAAAATTCAGAGTACCAAAAAAGGCAATTTTATCATATGTATATATACCCAAAACAAGCAAATTTGCTGTATGCTCATTTAAAAAATAAAATTTAAAAGAAAGGGAGAAGGAAAAAGAGAGAAGGGAAGACTGTTATAAAAGATACAGAGGACAATACCAAAAAATGCAATCTGTGGGCCTTGCTTGGATCCTGATTTGAACAAACCAACTACAAAAGGCATTCTTGACGCAACTGAGAAAACTTTACTGTTAATTTGGAACTATATTTTAAATTTAAGTTTTAAAATTATGATAATGGCCTTGCGGTTACAAAAAAAAACTTCATCAGATATACCAGTTAGATACACATTCTGAAATATATATGTGTATGAAATAGGATCATGTTTGGGATTTGCTTCAAAATTATTGAGAAAAAAACGTGAGGGAGATCACTGGCAAATGTTGAAGCTAGAGGCTCATTACACTATCTTCACTATTTTTGAGTGTTTGAATTTTTCTGTAATTTTTTCTTAAAGTTTCTCATGATAATGAGATTTCAAAAATAGCGTAAAACTCCTTTTCAACATTTATTATAAAGCAGTAGACATGACAGGCCTACAGTTGTCTTCCATCTCAATGTCAAATCTTTCCAATGACTCCAAATAAATAAATGCTGTGTGTGGCAAAAATAATACTGACATATGAAAAAAAACAGTCTCCTAGAAATCTTATACCTTGAGCAATAAACTACTAAAATTACTAGATTAGTAAAGATTTGCAGTTAGATTTTTAAAACAGCAAATCAAAACAGCTTCTTCTATATATTGTCATTTTCAATGACAACATCAAAGAAATAAAGGGCAAAAATAATTTTAAGGCAAAAATCATGCTTCTAAAAATCTCAGTCAAAACCCAAAATTACTCAGGCTTTTTGATTCTCATTAATTATTTACACAGTGTGGCTTTCTTGCTGTGCGGGTCCAGTCTGTTCCTTTGAGCATTATTATTATTTATCATTTCTTGAGCACTTAGCACTGTGTGAGATACAGATGATAAATTCCTTCCCTAGGGGACAACTATCAAAGCAATACAAGCAAAACACGGAGATTAGCTATTTAAGAAATGAAAACTAAATAGAAGGTTAAGGAACACATTCTGAGTTCCCTGTTTTGCTTTTTGCTGTAAGCTCATGCTACAACACTTGCTTCTTTTGGGGGTGCAAAAGAAGACTGAATTTGCAAGATAAACAACTAGCTTAGAAGAGATAGAAAACAGATCTCAGGGATCATTCCAAGAAAATATCCTACCTTAGAAATCTTTTCACTCTCTGATATATAAAAATTACAAGAACCTATTCCTAGCTCTACCTCAATCAGGCCCTTGAGACACGAGTTCCTACAGTTCTTTAGATTGTATGAGCTACTCTACAATTCATTTTAGCTAGCACACTCAAAGTTTTTGCCTAGGATGGTCTGAATTGGGTTTCTTTGTCATTTGCACCTGAAAGAATCCTGAGAAGTTACATAATTTGCCCAAGGTCCAGTGGCTGCAAAATGGTAGAGTCATCATTCAAACCTAGGTTTGTGCACCTCTACATAGCAGGCATTTCCTAATATGTTACTTTACTGTTTATCCTACAGATGTTTAATTCCTAAAATCTAGTTTCCTTTAAGACTGGGAAAGGGGCTGGGGCTGGGGCTGGGGCTGGGGCTGGGGTGGTTGGTCTAATTCTCTATTGTTTCCTGGTAGTAGGAGTGAGGTGAAAGTGGCAAATACAGTAATATCCAATAAGAATTTATTTTAACCAATTTTGCATGGTATTTACCGAGCAAGAACTCAAGTTGGCAATCATACAAACTTCGACTCAAGAGCAAATTGAAGGTATATAAGACTAGGATAGAATGGTATCAAAGTATTTTCTCTACTCTCTGCTCTACCCAGTTGTAAAGACTGCATTAAAAAACAATGCTTAGGGCTTCCCTGGTGGCGCAGTGGTTGAGAATCTGCCTGCTAATGCAGGGGACACGGGTTCGAGCCCTGGTCTGGGAAGATCCCACATGCCGCGGAGCAACTGGGCCCGTGAGCCACAACTGCTGAGCCTGCGCGTCTGGAGTCTGTGCCCCGCAACAGGAGGGGCCGCGATAGTGAGAGGCCCGCACACCGCGATGAAGAGTGGCCCCCGCACCACGATGAAAAGTGGCCCCCGCTTGCCGCAACTAGAGAAAGCCCTCGCACGAAACGAAGACCCAACACAGCTAAAAATAAATAAATAAATAAATAAATAGAGTAGCTATTACTTTAAAAAACAAAAAACAAAAAAACCCCCCCAAGATTAAAAAAAAAAAAATGCTTAATACCCACAACACCAAATAAAATGTTTAGGTTCTCTAAGTTAAACAAGAATACATCTATTTATTTCCATTTAAAAACTACTTTATTCACTGTCTCAGCAATATATGCAGAGAAAAACAAGTACTAAAATGAGGCTAGCAGTTTACAAATCAATGGCTTATTTTTTGATAATAGTCTCAAACCGAATGTCGTTTCCTCACTTTCCTATTTTAAATGCTTACTTTATTTCCTTTACTGCCTTTATCATTATTTGAAATTATTTTGTTTATTTACTTGCTTCTTACTTTATTTATTACAACTTATTTATTCACTTATTAGCAGGGATCTTGCCAATTTTTTAAATCATATTTCTCATCATATTTTTAACAGCCTGGCTTATAGATGACACAAAGTATAAATCTGTTAAACTAAGTAAAAAAATTACACTGCTCCAAAATAAAAGTCACTGTTTTGATACCTATAAATACACCAGTATCTTGAAACTAAAGGATGATGGATTATTCTGTGTTCTCCTAGAAATTAAACTGGGATGGAAATCTGTTGAGAGCCCAGGGGTCAGTGGTTGAGGCAGCCAGTGGCATTCTCTAGTGGGGATTTGCTTAGCTGAGTCCTAGTGAATCTAAGGCCATAACGTAGGAAGGCTTCCTGCTTCAACCAGAGGAGCTCTTCACGCAACAGGGTTTCACAAGGACTCGGCATAAGCTTTGGCTTGAAGAAAGTGTTTCATTACTTAAAAACAGAGGTTTAGGATAGGGTGGTAGAAACCACTGTTCAGGGGAATTTGGAATAAGAGATAGCTAAACGTATTTTGCATTGTAAATTATATTTATTTTTCCTTTTCAAAGTCAATGTGCTGTAAATATTATTAATCCCATTTTTATAGTATAATAACAAAATTATTTCTGCCTCAACTTTAAAGATCTAAGTGACTACGCTCTTTTAGAATTTTAAGGATAAATGAAACATTAAGGCTTCTAGAATCAGAAAACCTTTGCCTTTTAGCTATATAAAAAATTAAAAGTTAAACCTTTTAATCGGAAAGGTTTAGGATCCTACCAAACTTTATATTGGAAAACTTTAGGATCTTTGGATTCAAAGATTTCTCCTCCCACTGTGTTAATCTTGTATTTGTATTTGATTTCTTTCTCTGTAGAGAGAACATATAAAAACATGTTTAGTGTTCCCTCCCTTTCCAGGTTGTATTTTATCTTGAGTAGATTTAAAACCAGATTAGTTGTAATAGGATTCCAGGATGTGGGCAGATGTCTACTTGTCACTGACGATCTCTCTTGCAATTAGCTCCTTCATTATTTCATTGGTACCACCATAGATTGGCTGAACTCGGGCATCCACATAAGCTCTGGATAAATAAGAAGATGATTGAATGAATAAACAAAATATATTAGAAATTATAAATTCTGCCTCACCAGGTAACTATTAATTACTTTAAAGTGTTCATTTAATGAAATCCAAACAATAAAAGTTCTTTGTAAATTACTTTTTTTTCCATATGGCATCCACCCTAGATTGGTATAATTATAAAATTCTATTAAGATATTGATCATTTGTATAGTTTTGTTTTAGTCTGCTTGAAGAGATTACAAATTCAAAATAACATTTCTAAGTATGTTTCTTTTGATTTAATTTTGTAAAATTCAGCACATATAATAACATTCCAAAAAGGGCAACTGTAAATTTAGAAATGGATGGAATGTCTTAATATCTTGTTACCTTTAATGTTCCCCCCAAAAGCTGAAATCTACTGGCTTTATAAAAAACAAAAGAGAAAAGAAAGTATGTATTTTCTAACATCCTTTAGATTCCCATCACTACTGCTGCCATCAGCAGTATAAACTGATGCTTCAGAAAATATTACTTCACAAAGTTAACAAGTAACTTATTTTTTGGAAATGATTAACAGTCACTTCAGTAATGTATGAGGTTGAAATACTGAGTGGCTGAGTATACTGCCATAAAAAAACAAGAAGGAATTCACTTTTGGTAGTGATGACAGCAACCATAACACTATACAGTCGGTTTTACCTTTTCTCATCTCATTTTATCCTCTCAGCTCTGGAATTAGGGAGGATAAATATTATTATTGTCTTGCAGGTAAGGGAACTGAGATGCTGAAAAGTTAATACATATACTAATTAATGGTTGCTATTTAATGGTCACATAACAGATCATTGGCAGCCTGGAATGAAAAGGTAGGTATCCTGCCACTTTGGCAAGTATCTTTTTTATTACATCTCAACATTTTCATTGGCCCAGAAATGTAAGATTAGTTATTGAGCTTTGGACTTTTCTAGTAGACAAATTCAAAGGCATTTTTTTCAAGCATTAAATTTTTTTTTTAATTTAATTTGAGACAAATTAAATGTGCAAGCTCTCTAGGACCATGACCAATTCTGAATTTTTCCTTGTCCATGTTCACCATGGTACCTTACAAACAGTGAGCGCTCAGTAAATATTTATTGATTTGATTTCCTGTATTACAAAGGAATTTTAGAGTCTCAATAGCTACTTTCTTATGAAACTTGAAATCTAGAGACATATGTGTTTTCAAATATATTTTTTCTTTTGAACAGATTCCATTGTTGCCCACAAAATCTAGCACTTTCATTTAGAGGACTTACCTGGCATTTCAGCCTACTTCAGCAATCTCAGTGCTTTTAGACATTTTTGGATCAGGTTGGGCATATTTTTTTTCACATTAAAGAAGTTCCAATGGAGTAGGTAATTGACAGAGATCAGTAGCCCTTTTATAGGTTACTGATTAAATTCAGTCATCAACTAAAATTAACAGAGAATGGCAGCAGAAGGAATGTTTAACCCCACAGTGATGAAGCTCTCTATCTCAGGCCGCTCTTCCTAGCACTGCAGACAGGTCTTGAAATGGCAAAACTTAAGCCTCACTTGTCATAGGCCCAAGCCTAATGAGTAAGACTGAAGTAAACTCACATGCTTAAGACTGGTTATTTTTAAACAAACAGAAAACAAACAAATAAAACAAAACCAAAAAGCAAAAAGCACCTCTTTGACCTGTGAAACCAAGACTCAGCAACACACACACACACACACAAATAATATAGCTTAATCTTAGGAAATAAAAACACAATTAGAATGATTTTTTTTCTATCTCATCAAAGTCTGTACACTTCATCCACATACTGCCTAATGTATCTAATTAGCTTTTTTGATATTATCCTACTACTCTCTCTCGTTATCTTATGAAAAGTTCCTTCCCTATGTCTTTGGGGAGAGAAAGAGCAGCCTAGTTTAAAAGTTCATATAGTCTTCAAACCAACAAGCTGGCCAAGAAGGGGATTATTATTCCTGAAAGGAAATGTAAGTCTCTCAAATTGAAACTAGGGATTTCAAATAAGCCATCAAGTTACAATTTTTGCTTGCTATTGACCTGATGGAATTGCCTCTGAGAAAACAGAGACCAAGACTTATGCTACGCTCTAATCTTGGACCATGCAGATGGTTGACTCCTCTTCACCTAACATGCCTTTCTTAGGAACCGAACCAAACTAGACAAGCACTGAGCCATGACATGTCTACATACCCTGCAGTAGTTATAATAGCACAGTTAAGTAGAAAAATATAAACACCTATTATTATTTTACTTTCTTAGCATTTTGAATATTGTCAATAAGGTGGATTAATATTATGAATAAAACATGAAAACACACAGGAAAAATTCCAGAGATGATTTAATTTGTGCTAGCATAATTCAGTGTTTACTTTGATTTCATGACTATACAAAGATAAAAAAAAATAAATCTGCTTTTGATTAAGGCCTGTTTGAAGTAGTTCTGAAAGGATATACCAAAATCCAAGTCCAAGGATTGATAAAGAAAAGGAAATCATTTAGCTACTTCATGCCTACATTCTGAAGGAAGGAAAAACCCTACTTGTTGCTGAGTTTTTATAAAAAAGGTATAAATTATATACACCCTGTGATTAAAGCTTTCTGAGCTGCCCAGTGGCTACAGAAAATTAGTAAATTATACCTAACAGAAGCTCTATGCTGGAGCTTCTGTTTTTAATGTAACTTGAATAAAATGTTGATTTTCCTCATTAAGGACTATAAGCAAATCAAATGTTTTCAACTATGTTTGCCAAAATGATAAATTTGAAAGTAAATTTGAATACTAGTTTGATAATTTTTCTCTTTTAGATACTCTGTATTTAGATTAAAATTATAAGAAGTTTTTGGAAGCTCATAGCATTCTCATTCTCAGATTCAAAACTAAATTGGACTTCTCTCTATATAGCAAAAACTTCCCTGAGAAAATATTATAAACTGAAAATATTGCCAAATAAGAGGAAAAATATATCTTCTGCTATGAGGAGGAGAAATGCCATGGAGAGATTGCTGAGGCAAAAGACTATAGGAAGAGGGAAAGAAGAAATTATGGCGATGGAGGAAGAAATACGGAAGAGGATGCTGCCTACTGACAAACTGGTACTGCTTCGAAATGATAACAAGAATATTCATATGTAATACAATAAAAAGGCTATATTTAATTTATTTTAAAGTTGAAGGAAGTACAAATTCTACTTAGAAAAAAATAATACTTTTGATTTATTTTTAGAGAAAAATAGACAACAAAAAATTTAAGACATGACAACTTAGATCATTTTTATATGCAGGTTAATTTTTCTGTAATGTCTATTTTTTTTTTTTTTTAGTTTTAAAAAAGTGATATTTTGAAAGAAGACATACAAACGACCAAAAGGTATATGAAACAATGCTCAATGTCACTAATCACCAGGGAAATACAAATCAAAAACACAATGAAATATCATCTCACACCTGTCAGGATGGCTATTAACAAAAAAGCCTAAAGACAAGTGTTGTCGAGGATATGGAGAAACTGCAATACTGGCACACTGTTAGAGGGAATGCAAAGTGGTGCATCTCAGCTGCTATGAAAAATAGTATGGAAATTCCTCAAAAAATTAAATAAAACTACCATATGATCCAGAAATCCCACTTCTAGGTATTTATTCGAAAGAATTGAAATCAAGACCTCCAAGTGGTGTTAGCACTCACATGTTCAATGCAGTATTACTCACAACAGCTGAGATGTGGAAACAACCTGTATGTCCATGGACAGATGAATGGATAAAGAAACTGTAGTATAACATATAATGGAATACTATTCAACCTTAAACAGAAGGAAATTCTGCAATATGTCACCACCTGGATGAACCTTGAGGACATTCTTCTAAGTGAAATAAGCCAGTCACAGAAAGACAAACACTACATGATGCCACCTATACTAGGTATCTAAAATAGTCAAATTCATAGACTCAAAGAGGAATGGTGGCTGCCAGGGGCTAAGGGGAGGGGGAAATGGGGAGTTACTAATCAATGGGCATAAAGTTTCAGTTAAGCAAGATGAATAAGTTCTAGAGACCTACTGTACAGCACTGTGCCTACAGTTAACAATACTGTATGGAACACTTAAAATTTTGTGAAGAGGGTAGATCTCATGTTAAGTGCTCTTACTACAGTAAAATAAAATAAAATAAAACAAAATAAAATAACTAATAGTCAATGCAAATTAAAGGAAGAATAATAACCTATTTTTTACCCATTAGATTCACTTAAAGTTTAAAACACAATAACATTCATAGCTTAGGAGGAGAAGTCATCCTTAGACTTTGTTCATTTGAGTGTGAGTTGCTTCAGACTGGAGGAAATGATCTGGAAATGCATTAAAATTTAAAATATGCATACTTTTGAACTAGCAGTACTACTTTTGGGACTTTGTCCTGTTGTAATCAAACACACATGTATCTAAGATAAATGTATGAAGGCGTTTATTGAGGCATTGTCACAGTAAAAAACTAGAAAAAACCTGAATAATTAACCATAATCAATTATAATAAAATATTATTCAACTATAAAAAAGGGATATTAATCCCTCTGTATAATGATTCAAATAAAGCTTTAATATATTATATATTTATATTTATTTACATTTATATTTAGTATATTGTATAATGAAGTACATCTTCACTTTTTAAAAATATGACAAAATCCTAGTGGTGAGCTGATAACATGAAGCTGTTTCTATCTACTTGAACACACTCCACAGTCAGTTGAAAAATACAAAGGTTTTGCACCTCCTTTCCCTTTGTACTCAACGTACAAAGGACAGTTAAAGAAATTTTCCTTTTTCTTCACACCACCCAGAAGAGTGTAACACAACAGGCATACTCACTTTGCAATTGGGTACTCCCACATGTATCCCCAACCTCCATGCAGCTGCACGCAGTCATAAGCTACACTGTTCTGTAACTCAGATGCCCTAGATGACCAAAATAAAAAGCAGAAAAGGAACATTTGAAATGAATTTTCATGAGATGCTTTACAATCAGGAAACAAATTATTTATGATTGTTTAAATGCTTACATTTATCAAACAATTAAAATTAGGCATATTAGCCAACCAGAGAAGATTGATATAAATTCCATGTGAAATAAATCTCAAGAGAATTTTCATATAACAAATGCTTTCTTCATCAATTATACTTCTGGCTGGGTTTTTGTTAAGTTTAGAAACAAAATGTAGAAAGCTTAGACTATTTATTAGGTGTTGGCTACCTTAAGCCTGAAAAGAATATAGTGAAAACTTGAATTTGGTCTAATTTATCCAGATTCTCTATGTGATCTAAGTTAACTGAATAATTATACAGTCATCTATTTTCTTTTGCCTTGTGTAATATGTGTTTTTTTTCTTCAAATGTGTCACTTCCTACCTAAAGGTTGCAATTCTGAATTTTAGTAACTGAAAAAAACTTTTTTTCAGAAATAAACTGAAAGTAAAAGTGGAAACCTAAGAGGGCAGACCTCTATTAAAGTACCTACTATCACATAGGAAACTTATTGACGATCATTTGGGAATTATTATTCCTGAAGTATATGTATATTAATATAAGGTGCTCGAGAAATATCCTTTTCTGATCTTATCACAACAATTTTAACTATTGTTAAAATCCATGAGATGACTGGTAGGGACTTTATTCATCTTAACATAAAATACAACTTAGTTCAAAATCTTTTCAACTTACTTTCAACAGTGGGAAATATAAAGAAAAGGTAAGCATAGACATATTTTCCTATAAAAAATAATTTTTAACTCGAGCCATAGGACAGGTCAGGATGTTCCTGAGAAATACAGTAACAATATAATGATTAACAGACAAGATTCAGGGGGCAATGATACTTGGAATTCTATACATTTTTGTATTTGGCGAGTATTTTAGTAAAATATTTGCTGGGTTAAAACTACTTGCTCCCTCTCCTCCAATATGAAATACCAGTATGTCTATAAACCTGGTGTTTTCAAAAAACAGTAAGGCCAACAGCCATCCAAATATCTTTTTCCAAAAATATCTTATCTAATATATTTTTACTCTTTTTCCCACTAGTCAAAAAACTTGCTATAAATGTAAATGTAAAACGTCTCCCCCAAAAGTGCAAGTTTCTAGTAATTCTACATGACTTTTCAACCTGGCAACTTTATTATTTTGGAATCATTACATAAACCACTATTCTGCATATTTCCCCATTCTACTTCTGACTGAACTGAACACAAGTTAATGAATAATGACAGGAATTTTTTCCAGGTTATTTTTGGGCTAATGAGATGTGAGAATGTTTGTTTTTAAAAGAGGAAACAAAACCCACTTCCAGAATTTGATTTAAACTATGTTCTTAAATCTTAAAATACACAAAAGCCTTACAGGGGTCTTTTTTCATTAACACATCTTTAATACCATTGCTAATCATCTTTAACACAAATGAAAGTCATTCTATAGGACATTTTTTTTTCCTTTTGCTTAATAGAGCATGTACAACTTTTGATTGGAGAGTCAAATCTTCAGAAATTTTTCTTAGATCTGGAGAACATCTTAAATAGAAAAATCTTGCCCAATCTACTCATTTCACAGATATCAAAATGTTGGCCCAGAAATAATTTAATTTAATTGCAGTTATTTAATGAAAGAATTGGGACTCTATCTCAGGACTCTAAGTATTTCTGTAATTTTGTGATCTCACTATACTGCCACTCTTCAGATAATCTGAGATTAAACTACTACTTGAATGAACTAATCAGTCATCTTATTTTAGTCTCTTAATATTTTACTTTCAATGGCAAGCTAAAAGTTAAAAACCAAATTGAGTAAGTTTTAGCACATTATAAATATGTTTAATGGGGCCCTTCAGCATTTTTTAAAAAGGTGGTTCTTATTGCTAGTGTTCATTTACTTAGCCTTCTTCCTTTAAGACCCTCAAGGCTGAGTTTCAAGTTGGAAGAATTCCATAACAATCTGTGCAAACACCACATTTTAATTACCATAGCATGCATACCAATATTTCGCCATGGAAGCAGTGGCAGAGTCCAGACGTTTCGTTTCATGCAGCTGGAGACAGCTGTCCACAAAAGCTCTGGTTACACAAATGTGTGTTTTTAATTCTGCTAGCTTATGCTGCACCGTCTTGAGTTTAAAGGAAATGAAAGGAAAAGATGAGCATAGGAGAAGAGCATATTTTGAGTCACTTAGCATATCAAAAATTATACAGTAAAATATCTTCAGAGCAAAACAAAAGTGGAATTACTGTTCTTTTTTCTCCAAAAAAGAGGCATATGTTAACTAAACAGCTCAAATTAAAAACCCACTATATTTCATTGCTAAGAAAACTTGTACTAAAAGATAAGATGCAAAAGTAGATAAATAGATAAATAACATTTCATGTTTTAGGTTAAAAAATTTAGACCATCTAGGGAACTTTTCGAAAAACAGCATGACTTTAATGGGTGAACACCATCTTGAGGTACAGTCCTTTAGGTACAGCTGTTGAAAACTCTTATTTTTGTCCAGAATCTAAATCCATGAAGAATTTTTCTCTATTAATGAAATTAAGTATACACATTTTCTGCTTTTTTGTCTTGGAGTAAAGTAATAAAGTAACAAGCTGGAGGGACAACATCAAAAATATTTATTAGACATTATTATTTTATATTGCAAAGTATTTAATCTAGAGCTGTAGAATGCAATGGGAGAATAACAGAATCAGAACACTCAAGACATCAAAGTCCAGTACCCCCCAACCTCTTCCACCTTTCCCCACCCTCCCTCTTATCTCTCTCAATAGCTTGCACAGTCTCTAACTTGAACTGAATGGTCTGGAATTGTCAACGATAACATACCTAATAGATACCTCCCCCTGCTGGCCACAGACAACCAATAGTATTCTTGGAAATCATTCTATCTAGACCATCCTCAATTGTTCTAGATTGCTCTAACTTCAATCAAATTTTCTTGCATTCCCTGACTCTTGGCTCTCACACCTTGAACTCTGAGTTTACATCTGGTCTCTTTGGCACCAACTCTTGAACCACCTTCAGGAAACTGACTTGGATTTGAAATACTACTGGCTTTCCACTTTGGGTAACCTCCAAAAATACACCCCGTTCTAGCTGATCTCAAGTTCAAGGCTCAGCTATGGTCAGCTGCCTCTATCTTCCTTGTGGAAATTCAGATACAAACAGAGTTTTGAACATTCTGCTTGGAATTTATGAGTGAGACCTTCACTGTGGCTAATAAAAGGCATGGAAGTTAGTGACAATGGCACTAACTTGGTGGCACAGTGAAACTCAAACTAGAAATTATGAATGCACCCAACGTACGCAATGGCAAGTCCAAAGTCATGATTGCATTCTCAAAAGAAGGCTTCCTGGACCAGATATTCAGAGGATGTTGACCTGCCTTTGCTACTTGTTACAGCAATCTCAAACCACAAAACCAAACCCTTAAAAGCATCATTGTAGTGGAGACAGTTTGGGTACTTACCATTTCTGGTAAAGAGTAGAAAAGGAGTATAATAAGATCCAGGACCAGGCAAGACCAGGGTGTTGTCAGCTGGAGAAGGAGCTCTGAGGGACAGATTCCTTATATGTGTATCAACATAACTATTATGCTGATGGAAAACCCAAACTGACTGCCTTTCCCTTGGGCTTACTCCATCCTGTTCTAGAAATAGACAATGTGACTGGCATCTAATGATTCTAAAGCCAAGCAGTGGGGAGGCTGGCACCACACTTTTCCACTTCTTGTATCCTGGCCTCTAATTTAGAACATGCCAGGTTTACCAAAACTTTCTTCCTCTCTCATACTTTCTCTTACTTTTTCTACCTCCCTTTCTATCCATTTCTATTTAATGAGGCCAAATCTCTAACCTTTAATCAGCACAAAGTTTCCCACTCCCACCCCACACATCCAAGTGTACTCACAGAAGAATCTAAAGATGCAACAGGAAATGAAAAAGCGGGGGAATACCCTTCTATATATTGAACACAGATGACTATATATTCCATGAAAATCCCTGAAACTGATCTCTTAGCTTACTCTTGGTGTAGGTCAATGACACTACCCATGACACTTCATTTGGAACGTAAGGGGGAATCTGACAAAGTCTCAAGATACTATTGCACACCGCCTCCCCACCCTGCGATGACATTTGAGAACTTACTCACTATTTACAATATGAGAGAATCAAGATCTCTAAGCCCAATTATCTCATAAGAGAGCTGTTTCTATGGAAATGCTAGGAGCTTCTAGAAGCTGAAGTTAAATTTCAGACCAGAATGGGCTCATTTAGAAAATTCTTGCTTCAGTGCATTCAGGTCCACAGGTTTGACAGAATTAATGCCACCAAGAGTGCATAAGTTACTCTTGGGGGGATAAGAGATTAAATATTTACATACTCTTGGCATTGAGTTGGGTGTTAGCCAAACAGATTTAGTCTTTGCTCTTCATTGCAAACACTGCATCATGCTTTCAGAAATTGTTCTCTAATGAATGGTAGGTAATAATTGTACCACACATTATTAGCAGGTGCTTGTGGTGAATTATCAGCATGCTCACAGCAATATTTTTTAACATTCATTAATAGTCACTCATAGATAATACTGCAGCTAGCATTTTATTAAAAAAAAATTCCCTAAAGTTGCAAAGTGGATCAGATGGCATCTCTTTCAGAGTTCTGAATAACACAGTTCTTAGAATCATAGAATTATGGAATTGGAAGACCCCTTGGAGAAGTTATTGAGCCCAGTATTCCATTTAAACATCACCATTAGATGTACTCTAATATATTACGACTCAAGTATAAACTACAACAACTTAGGTTTGCTACCTGATTTTATAGTTAATTAACCCCACACTCAAGGTCTAAGAACTAAATATTCCCTTTTTGGAGAAATGTAAAGAAGAAGTGTTATTTGTTACCTCTCCTATTTTTTTCCTAATACTTTGTCCCCTTAGAATCAAGAGCACATACCACACAAGAAATAACTAAAGCTTGTGTTAGAAAAGAACACTGAATTTTCACTTCATTGTCCATGGGTGAAAGAGGTGAGAAAAGAAAAAGTCTATCTACCTTAGATTTCTGGGTAGTAAAACTAGTGAATGGGTTAAGAGTGTAGGTTCCAGAGTTCAAGTACTTTTTTAATCTTGGGCATGTTATTTAACCTCTTCATGCCTCAATATCCTTATCTGTAAAATAAGGATAAATATAATATTTATTATATGGAGTTGTGAAGAAGAAAAAGACAATCCATTTGGCACAGTGCCTGGCATATAGGGAACATCAATCAATGACAGACATTATCATTATTTAATATCTGAATTTTACTATTGTATTGTCCATTCCATAGAAAATCATGAGACTTGACAGCAGCTATGGAGAGTATGGATGAGACAAAATGAAAATCCTGTAACTATTGCAACTTAAGTATGGTAGGTCTCCATTCTAAAAAGAAAGTAAATTTTAGGGACTTCCCTGGTGGCGCAGTGGTTAAGAATCTGCCTCCCAATACAAGGGACACAGGTTTGATCCCCAGTCCGGGAAGACCCCACATGCCACGGAGCAACTAAGCCCATGGGCCACAATTACTGAGCCTGCGCTCTAGAGCCCACGCACCACAACTACTGAGCTTGCACTCTAGAGCCCACTAGCCACAACTACTGGAGCCCGTGTGCCAAAACTACTGAAGCCCGCGTGCCTAGAGTCCGTGCTCCGCAATAAGAGAAGCCACCAACAATCAGAAGCCCCCGCACCGCAACAAAGAGTAGCCCCCGCTCGCTACAACTAGAGAACGCCCACGCACAGCAATGAAGACCCAATGCAGCCACAAATAAATAAATAAATAAATAGCATCACAATTAAGTTAAAAACTCAAGATCTACTAAAAAAAAATTTTAAAAAAAGAAAATAAATTTTGTGAAACGCATCCAAGTGGTCAGAAAGGCTCAAAATTCAAGAATATCAAAGAGAAAGGAAACTGAATCGTTACAGGGTCATAAAAATGAGATTTGGCCAAATATAATATAACATTTAAAGGTCTCCTATTTCAATTTAATACTGGAACCATTGTATATCCAGCTCTGTAACAGGAGGTATAAGCACTTATTGGTTATTCATCTTCTCTGAATACATATCTAGATTGAATATGAAAATATTATTCAAAGATACTTATTTATATAAACAAGAAGATTAGAAGAAATATCTCAGAAATCTCAGAACCACATATTTACTTGGAAAACAATACGGCTCCCACCAATGATATAGATACGTGTGGAAGCAGAATGCTACTGCCACCTAGTGAAATTTTAGTAAACTACCTTTGAAAGAAGGCAGCAATAAAATGGCACTTGCTTTGAAAAGGATTAAGAATATTTCTTTTCTTTTTGCTATCAAAATACATATATACACATCTACATATATACACATATATATTATTAAATAAATAAATATTTTGGAAGAAACTTTTTCTCCTATGGGAAAATATTATACCGATTTTCTATTTTTTTCATGGTTAAATGTCAAATAACATTTAATGTTCTGAACTATACAGGTAATGTCGGTAATATTATAGTCATTTTTGTTGTAATTTTATATTAAGTTCATAAACGCAGGAAGTGTAGATTACCAAGGGGATGGAAAAATATGTCTGTTTGATTCACTTTTTATAGTATCCAGAATAGGGCTGAAGGCATGAGTATTTTAATAAACATTTTGAGAAGCAAAGGACATTAATTCCACTTCGGATGCAGTTGGCAAAGTCAGAGTGATACTGAGTAGTATCACTCTCTTTGTGTTGCTAGGAGGTTATAACATGTATTTCCAGAGTCATGCCTATCAAATTACATTTGAACACACAACCTTCAGAAGGCAATCAATACATACTTGCTCAGTGAAACAAATCATGTATATCAACATTTCTCAAAATGAAAAGATTACATGAAAAAGAAATGTAATTTATTTATCGGTAAAAAGATTCATGCATTGATAACAAAGAAACAGCAATATGATTGCTTTATGGTAGCCTAGTGTAATCAGTGGTACTGTGTATGATTTATAAGTGTTTGTGTGCATAAGCTTTGATAAATTTAACTTTTCACAATAAATTTCTGTATATTTTATGGTAGTAAATGATAAAATTGACTAGTATCTACACATATTTTATGCATTTGTGACATACCTTTATTCTTAATTTTTTCGATATTTCTAGGCTATACAGTTTGTCTGCACATTTTAAGTTGCCACAAATCTCCAAAAGTTTTTCCAATGTATTTATTGAAAAAAATCCACATGTAAATGGACCTGTGCAGTTCAAACCTGTGTTGTTTAAGGGTCAACTGTAATAGCTAACTTTAATGAAAGCTCGTTTTGCCAGGCAATATTCTATTAGAATATTAGAAGTGTATTATCTCACCTAATCTTCATAACAACTCTATGAGGTAGCTACTCATATTACATCTTAACAATAAGAAAGTACTTCTGAGACAGATAATACAACTTGCATAGACCACAGAGACTTAAGTAGCTGTACTAGGATTTAAACCACACCTGAACTTAACTTCTATAATGCTGTCCTAAAAAGTTACCAAAGTATTTCATCTTTCCCTTTCCCTTCACAACACCTTTCAGCCGAGACATTCCACTTAGAAATTTTCAATTAGACTTCCAACTCCAGTTTTTTTGATGACTGCATTACTTAAAAGCTGTTCCTTCATTTTAAGGAGAGACTAGAGGGTCTAAAATTTGATTGATATTTTAGTGATTACGGCTACCATATACTGAGTTCTTTTGCAAGTAACTTAAACTTCTTGGCAAAACCCAGGAAGTTTAAACACAATCATCCACCTTCTCTGTGCTTGAACCTGGGGAGCAAAACCCTTTTAGTAAAGCTAATACACAAAAAAGCAGAAGGTTCTGCTATAAGTGCATGATCACTAACCTGATTTGGGTCCTCAATTCTGCCAGGAAGCTTACTGTAAGTGTCTCTTAGTTCAGCCTCTCACTCTGAAGAAGGTATTTCAAACCTTCCTTATCTCCATGCCCCATTCACTCACATCTCTTTCTTCCCTATTGATAAGGAAAGATACGGAAGTCTCTGGAAGAGAGCTTTTGCGATTTTCTACCAACAGAGCTGAACCCTTGCTCATCCTTTCCTCTTTCCTTCCTGTTTCAGTGGAGGAAACTCTTCTCCTGTCAGGATGGGAAGGCCTATCTTTCCATGTATTGAAACTTTGGCATCCACACCTTCACACTGTCTCAAAGATCATATGCAGTTAATTATGCTCTCCATACCTACAATCTTTCCCTCTTTACTAAATCCTTTGTCTAGGTATTAAAATATGCTCTAGCATTCTCATCCTAATAATAATAACAAAAATTAATAATCGCCAAATATTTCACTTGATCTCCAGATATTTCCCTCACTCCCTCCCCACCCTCCTCTTCTTGCCTTCTAGTTACCATCCTTTCTCTCAGCTACTTCACAGCCAAACTCAGGAAAGAGTTGCCAGTCATCAGTATCTTTACTTCCTCATTGCCATTCACTGCTCTACTCACTGGGGTCTGGCACCACACCAGTCCCTTAATGGCTCTTATGAAATAACCTCCATATCACTATGTCCAATGGGCACTCTTTGACCTTCATCTCATTTTCCCTCTAAGTAGCTTCCATCCACTTGAAATCCTCTTTTGTCTTGGCTTCTACAATAATACTTGCCTGATTTGCTTTCTCCTTTCTAGCTGTCTACTCTCAGTTTTCTTTGTAGGCTCTTAGTTTCCTATTCTACCTTTAAATCTTGTAATTTTTTTCTCAGGACTCTGTCCTAGGATCTCTTTTGTCTTAATCTCTACTCTCTCCCTAAGTGATCTCATCCACTTCCATGGATCCTAATGTCACCGTGGATGAAAAATGTTGCCTGCCACATAGATAAACAATGGATGTTGCAGCCATCAAGCCAGCAGCCACTGCAGCGGCCCCCAAATGTGCACCCTGAGGGGAGTCAGGATGGAGGAAAGCAGGATACTGTCCCTAGATAGTTAAGGTGCATATCAGAGGAGTAATTTCAATGAGCCCAGACTCTTGGATCTTCCCATACATAGAAAAGCGATAAATTCATTACTTTGAGAAGCCTGGTTTTCTTTAATTAACAGTGATCTTTTGCTGTTCCAACCACCTGGTTTCTGTTGCAAGACTCCTATATACCCTGGCTCCTCCCTCACCTCTTTGGAGCAGTCCCTCAGAGCTACCCGAGAGGCTGTATTTCGTGCTTACATGCTTAGTTTTGTGCACCAAATAAAACATAATTCTCAGCTTTTAAGTTGTGCATATTTTTTCAGTCGATACCACCTGTATGAAAATCACTCCATATTCATGTTTAGCCTAGACCCATTTCAGATGAGTAAATTGATACTATCTAATACTAATGACAAGCTTACCTGTATGTGTGCAACTGTTTTCCCAAAAGCTTTTCTTTGTTTAACGTAGTTCCTGGTTTCTTCAAACATGAATTCACTGGCTGAAACTGCCAACTCAGCAATCAGTAGCCTTTCCTATAACCCCAAAATTAGGTCTTGAACATTATTCTAATTACACAAGTGATTTTCACATGATTGCAATGAAAATAAATTGCATAATCTTTATAAAACTCCTAAAGATTATTTCTTAACTCTTTATAAGAAAAGACTCACACTGAGCTTTCTAAGACTATTTTGACACATAAGTCTCTAAAAAAAATCTTTTATTTTTATGAATGACTGTCTTTATATAGGTATATAAGTAATTTATTTTCCTCTTCTCTTTACTCATCTATGGGAAAAGAAATTCCAAAGTCGTCGATTTTTATTTATTGATCTCTGCATACCACACATCTAATATACCTGAGGAAATCAACATTGTAAAGGGCATAGGTTGAATTAGTGCAAAGTATCCATAGTCAGTTTAATTCCATCTTGTTGGTGATTTTCGTATTCTGTTCTGTGCCAGTGTTCCTCGTCCTTGTCCCATGTCATGTTTCGTGCATGCTGTGGCTGTCACCAGACAGATGCATCCTCTTATGCTGACATGTGAGGCTCGATAATCACTCAGCAACCACAGTCCAAAAAACACAGAAGTGAGGGCTGACACTATGTGGCTAAAACTTTTTAGTCTGAACTTAACAGCTTTCTTTGATTCCCAGGTATTATTAAAAAAAAAAAAACAAAAACCTGGAAAATATTTTGGCTGATATTTCATTACAAAGGGCTAAAAATTCTTGATTTGTAGTTAAGACACTAAAATCATTCCAAGAAGGAATCATAGAACTGAAAATCTTATTTTCCTGACTCACTTATAAGCTTTGATTAGATATCCCTGAGTTGAGTTATTCACATGTCCAGCTTACAAAAGTCATATATATTTTTTTACAACTTCAAGTTATACTCAAATGACTGGTTATATCACAAGTTTTGTAGGCATGGATTTATATAGTTCTATATTATTCAATTCCAGTCCATTATCTAATCAAAAGACGGACTCTTTAATACTTCTGACCTGTGGAAGCTCTTGCATGAGGTAATAGAAGCCTTTATTCTCTTCTCCAAGTAGGGCACTTGCTGGCAAACGTACATCTTCAAAGAATAATTCTGCAGTATCCTAAGAGATCATACAATTGAGTACAGAATTATCTCACTGAAATCCCCCAGTAACCTGATGAGGTGATTATTATTTCCATTGAAAAAACAAAAACAAAACAAGCTGGAAGCCAAGTTGGAGTGGTTAATGATCACACTGGTAAGTGGTAAACCAGGGATTCAAACCCAGGTCTACCTGATTCCAAAAGCGGCTTTCCCACTGCGATACACTGTCATTCTAGCTCTAATACTGTCCAGTTCTGCAGGTATTGAGGACTAAGGATTTCTAATGCATATCAAGTAAAACATGTTTTTCTTTTTGGTAATGAAAAATTACCAAATAGTAGAAAAAATATTTTCTGTTCTTATTTCATAATTTTCTTCAATTTCAAAAATAGAGGGTATTATCATGCAGTTAATTTTCTAAAGCAGATTTTCAAAATACCCTGATTCACTTCCATTGCTGACCACAGTTGCATAATCAGTGGAATAAATTTCCATAATCATTTCTGAAAAGCATATTTTAAGAATCCAGCATAGGAAGGAAGGTATGCTTGTGCTATATGTAGTTCTATATATAAAGCATAATTGAGTAAACTCAATTATTTATAAATAATAAATATGAATTACATTTATAAATGATTTATATTATGAAAACAAATTTACATTATGACTTACCTGGGCTTTTAGTCCCATTTTATGTAGCTTTCGTCCCTTGACAAATCCTTTCATTCCATTTTCCACCAGAAAAAGGCTAATGCCGTGGGCAGGAGAGCGAGCGTCACGATTTGTGACTGCCACTACGATCACAACGTCACTTAGCCACCCATTAGTGATGAATACCTGAAAAACCCCAAGTATACTGTGACGCTCCACAATAACTCAGGTCCATGTGTAAGTCACGATCAGGGGAAAGTACACTCAAGAAGACTAAACCGGACAAAACATGCTTCATACCTCTCTCTGTACTCTCTCTGAATATCTGCAGTGTTGATTATTCATACATGAGGTTATTAAAGAGTAGGGGGAAATTATCCAATGCTTCAAAGAATGAACTCTATTCATTTTCTTCCCACTATTAGTATTGTAAATAATAATAATAATTAACATTATTATGTTCTTTTCCAATTAAAACAAAATTGTCTATAAAAATGATAAACCATATTTTAGAAAGAAGTTTCAGGTGAGAAAACAGAATCTCCTTTGAATGGCACGATACTATTAAAGTATTTGTATTTTCAGGTTTATCAGTTTTCGAAAAGGCGTATTTTCGATTTCATGATGGATGGCCTACCTCTTTCCAAATGGCCTAAATAAGGAAGGTGCTGATTAAGAAGAGATAAAATAACAAAGAGATATTAGTTTATCAGAAAATATTTATCCAGAAAACAAATATACACAGAGCAAATATGAATAATTATCTTTTCACTCTGTATCTTTCCTGGGTCCTCTCAGCCACTTTCCATGGCTTTAGTTGCTATCCATATGCTGATGACTCCAAATCTTTATCTAAGCCAAATTTCTTGCTAGGTTCCAGACCTGTATACACACCTGCTTCTGGATAGTTCCACCTGATGACTCAAGGAATATATACCTTCTCACCCCTAACTCCTATTTAATGTTGAGTATCAATCTATTTTCCCTGCGTCAGTAAATCACATTATTATCCTGCTTCATATTCAATTTGACATCTAGTTCTCTCTAACCTATTTCAACACTTTTTAAATCCATTCACTTCCTTTCACTTCTATTGCCATTACCTTATTTTGGGCCTCATCATTTCCTGGTTAAGTTCCTACAACTGATCTCTCTGCAACTCTATTATCCATCAAGATGTCAGAGGGATCTTTCAAAAATGCAATCTAATCATACCACTTTCACATCTGAAAATTTCTGAATACCTCCTCATAGCTTCAGGATAAATTCTAAATCTTAGCAGGGCATATAAAACTCATCACAAATTGGCACTAGCTTACACTCCTGCCTTATCTCTTATCCAATTTTCCCCTCACTTCTTTTCTGTAGGTTAGCTCTACTGCATTACTTGCTGTCCCCCATATTCTAAGGTCTTCCTCATCTATGGGTCTTTGGAAATCTTGTTTCCTCTACTTGGGGGGCTCTTTCCCAACTCTGCTACAATGAATCCTATTCATCCTGGACAAAGTTCAGACATCACCTCTTCCAAAAAGTATTTCCAGGGAATCCCCTGGCGGTCCAGTGGTTAGGACTCCACGCTTTCACTGCCGAGGGCGCAGGTTAATCCCTGGTCAGGGAACTAAGATCCTGCAAGCCACGCAGCGTGGCTGAAAAAAACAAAAACAAAAAGTCTTTCCAAATTCCCCAAGCTGGGTTAAGTGCTCCCATAGCACCCTGAATTTACCATCATCTTAGCATTTTCCAAGCTATATTCAAATGATCTAATTTTGTCTCTGTCCCTTTGAAATAGCACAGGTATAAAATGGTGTTGGTTACTCTCATCACCTACCATCCATGTCCTTTATAGTAAGATTTATGCTCTAAAATCCAGAGCACTGATTCTTACAAATAATGGGAAGTGGCCCAATGATGCTAGTGTTATCTACATGACAGAAAATGAAGGCAGTGATGATGGTATGGTTGTAAGTGACGCAATAATAAAAGACCCTCAACATCTCTCTGTATTAGGAGCTCCTTGAGGGCAGGGACTATTTCCTATTCATATATCTATCCTCAGTGCTTAGTATAGTATTTGGCATATAGGAGGCCTTCAAGGATGTTTGTTGAATAAATGAGAAAAATATATTCCTCAAAAATAATTCTAGGGAATTCCCTGGCAGTCCAGTGGTTAGGACTCTGCATTTCCACTTCAGGGGCACAGGTTTGATCCCTGATCAGGGAACTAAGATCCCGCATGCCACACAGCAGGCCAAAAAAAAAAAAAAAATCATGGTAAAGATATTTTTTCCTATAGTGTTTCTCCATTATACCACTCCCTTCCTCAAAAACCATTCAGGTCTCCCAATTTCCTAACTGTCTAAGATAATAATGACCATTTGTGTAGTTGCCACAGTTGAATTGCTGAAATAGTGCTTTTTTGTTTGTTTTTAATCACAGAGCACCCAGGAATTAGTACCTTTATGTTACTAATATCTAATGTGAGTATTTCTACCATGACTGATACTCTTTCCTAATAAAATTATAAGAGAATTCTCTTTGTAAGAAAGGGCTTTCTTGATTTCTTTCCTAATTATGACAGTCAAAACTTTTAATAGGGCTGAGATTAACCCTAGTGAGGTCATTATTTTTTTTATTTTTATTTTATATTTTGGTATTGAATGCCTATGCCATACGCTCTTTGTAGATGTACAGATAGTACATAAAGAAAAAGTGTTATAAGGAAAAAGGGAAAAAAAAATCTTCCATGAGTCCATCATATAAATACCATTGTGAACTTCCTTTCTGGTCTTTTTTTCTTTTAATATAGTTGAAATTATTCTATATTTACATTTTATATGCATACTTTACTTAAATGTTAGTATAATCTTTTTACTTAATATAATTATTTTCCTATACCACTAAAAATTTTGTGTTGATGCTTTAGTGGGTGCATATTAGATCATCTTATTGATGTAGTATATTTACTTACTCATTCTTTTACTTTTGCTTCCTCTAAAGTTTTTGTTTTTCCTAATAGAATTTTTGAAAATCAGAGGTACTTTCCTGGGTGGTTCCCACAGAACAGTCTAATTGAGCAGACTGGGCCTGCTTAGAAAGCTGGAGTCATAGAAGAGCGTGGTTCCCATTTCACTTTTGACCAAATACCCTATTCTTCTGTCAAAACAAGCCTTCGGTGTGCAAAGAGTTAATTGACTATATATTACAGTTAATGCTTTATTATAATCCTTAGTATGAATAATGTAGATGAATATTTCATAAAGTATATTTGAAAAACAGCAGTAACTCAAGATAGTCTATAAAAAGAGAATTTCCTAGGGCAAAAGACATACTATATACAACTTTTAGAAGTTCATGATGCATATCAGCCTCTCAGAAAGTGAGAAGTAGAGCATGATTTCCAAATTTATTTGACACCACAGACATTGTTTTTCTGTATAATAACTATGAAACTAGATAATGGAATGGTTTTTAGAACTGGGCTACTCAAAACGTATTCATCAGACTGATGAACAGTTTGTCAGTCCACAAACTGTTATTAGTCCTTAACAATGTAAGTACGGAAAGTGACTGTTTAGAAAATTTCATAGCAATTTAAGTGTCACAACATTCAAGCTTGTGATTTTGCAAATGCAAAGGTATTAGTCTAAAACTAATAAGAAATTTTTTTTTAAACGTTGAAGGAAAAAAAACAAAAATTAGTTTTTCACCAGGCTTTGAAACATTTTTAGCAAGATTTCCTTAGTGTAGACAATGAATATCTTTTCTTCACTTAATATTCAGTCAACAACAAATAGTTACTGAGTGTATACTAGACACAGTTTTAGGTAAACAAAAACCTCTGCCATCAGTGATATTAGATTCTGAAGGTTATATTTACTTCTGAGCCTGTCTGTAACCTTAATCAGAGGCGCTCTCCAATCTTATCAGTGGGTTGATGTGAGGCTCAGAAAGGTTGAAGGGCTCTCAAATTCCAACAGAAATATCTTTCTCTCCTAAAATCTTTTGAAACTCTTCTTGATATTTATTTATAAGTCTTTTCCTCCACTTCTTATCAACATCAAATTCATTAACTATTAACTATTGTTTGTCCCCTATTTGGACAATGTGAACCTCACCTTTTCCTTTTCTGGTTTGATAAGGGCTGTTTGGAAGCCAAAACAACGTTTTTCATATTAGTGAGGGGGCATGCAAAAGGAACATAGAAGAGGAATAGATTTCACGTAATATAAATGTTGTACAATTCTTACTGTCTCCAAAACAAAGCAGTTCAATTCCTGTGCCAACTCAAGTAAACTCCATTACTGTGTGAGTCCCTAGATCTGAGAGACTCAATGATGAGTAGTCTTTGAGGCTTTGTTACCCACAGCATGACTCTGGGGAGGAGGGCTATGGAAGCCCATCTTTACACACCTTGCTTCCATTGAGAATCCAGTCACTTCCATCCTTTTTGGCATTTGTTCTCACTCCTTGCAAATCACTATAATTCAAAGGATAAAAAATTCATTAATTGGTAATAAATGAACTGTGCAAATGTTGTTATGTAAGTATGTATCTATTGTGATAATTCAAACTGGTTACACAAATATAAAAATTGACATTTAACTAATATTAGGAATGTTCACACAAATGCACTGAAAAGTCATGTCTGATATATGCTAAACTATTTATACAAATGAATATTTGATTGAGATTACATAGACTAACCAGATTTTATAGAGAAAACAAGGCCCAACTAGCATCCAAGACCCTCAAACTGGACTCAGAAGACATTTCAATGCCTACTATATACCTCAGATTATTTGCCCATGTACCTTTCCTGCCTCTGTTCACTTTGGTTCCTTCCCCTATATCTACTGTCCAAAAGCTTACCTATTTAAAAGACTATGTCGGAAATTCCCTGGTGGTCCAGTGGTTAGGACTTCATGCTTTCGCTGCTGAGGGCCCAGGTTCAATCCCTAGTCAGGGAACTAAGATCCCACAAGCCAGGCAGCACGGCCAAAAAAAAAAAAAAAACGCCTATGTCTCAAATGCCACGTCCTCTAACAAGCCTGCTCTACAAGTAGAATAGGTTATTTTTCTAAATATAAACTAAACAAATATTCATAATTTAAATATGAAAAGTACAGGCAATATTCAAGACAAAGGAGAAAAATGAAAAAATTTTAGAAAGCAATTTTACCTACTGTGATAAACATTTTAAAAATACAACCTTCCAGTATTTTTCTATGGAAACAGATACACACATATATGTATTTCTATAAAATTGGAAACATACATATGATCCTGATCTTTGAATAATATCTAATGTTTTTCTATAAGAAAACTTTTATTAGTGGCATAGAATTTCATCATATGAATTATTGTTATGATATATATTTTTAAACACACAAGAATATTCTTTATTTCCACAAACAAGTATTCCGTCTCACTTTTTGGAAACGTTGACAGCCTTCTTCATTTATCTTTTAAGAGAGATTTAAGAGAGATTTCTTTACAGTAGGAAATCCAGCAGGTAGGATTCAACAATAGATGATTTCAGGGAGACAACTGGAAGTGGTGGTGCATCTAAAAGACTGGAGAACTCATATCCCATCTAAAGGGCTATGTCCCAGCCAATAGGAATAAGGAATCAGAAATAAGAAAAACATAGTATTGTCAGATGTTCCAAATTTTCAAGAAAAGCCATGAATATGGATGTTTATGTACATTTTTCTGGCTTTTAAAGTTGATTCAAGGTTTGTTTTTAAATTAAATAGATTAACCAAATTAAACACGTTCCAGGGCTTCCATAGGTCCCATGAACTGCCCCATCTGTGACTACTGCCTCATGCCTTTCTAGACCTCATGC
This sequence comes from Balaenoptera ricei, assembly GCF_028023285.1. Taxonomy (NCBI): domain Eukaryota; kingdom Metazoa; phylum Chordata; class Mammalia; order Artiodactyla; family Balaenopteridae; genus Balaenoptera; species Balaenoptera ricei. The sequence goes on from NC_082645.1 coordinate 95,160,934, forward strand.
CATGGTGATACAACCACTTAGAACTCAAGGGGGTAGATATCTGATATCCTTCTCTTATACACTGTAAAGTAATAAAGTATGATTTCTAAAACTAGAAATTAAGGGAGAAATTGACAAACTCAGTCATGACCAAAGGTCAGGGAAGGGATCTGAAACCAAATGCATTGGATTCATCATGAATTTTTTAAAGCAATCTGCTATTGTTGAAGACTTAGGCAGTTTCCACTTCCAATTTTCAAAGATATCCTACAATGAACAGCATCATATATTAAATAGTGTACATCACTTATTTTGTGAAAATTTTTTGATTCTCCTTTTTGTACATGGACTTTGTATTATATATCCCATAGCACTTTATCGCTCTCTGTATCATGCTAAATAATGACCCTTAGAGATAGCAGGTCCTAACCTCTGGAACCTGTTAAGTGTTACCTTATATGGAAAATGGGTCTTGCAGATGTGATTAATTTAGGACTTTGAGATGGGAAGATTATTTTGGATTATCTAGACGGGTCCTAAATGCAATCACAAGTCTTCTTGTGAGAGAGAGGCAGAGGGAGATTACACAGACTAAAGACGGACATTACAACATGGCCACAGAGGCAGAGATTGGAGTCATGAGGCCACAAAGCAAGGAATGTCGGCAGCCCCCAGGAGACGGAAGAATCAAGGAATGGATTCTCCCCTAGAACCTCTAGAGGGACTGTGGCCTTGCTGATACCTTGATTTGGGGCTGCTGATACCTTGATTTGGGACCACTGATACCAAGTTTGGACTTCCGGCCTTCAGAACTGTGAGAGAATAAAGTTCTGTTGTTTTAAGCCACCCAGTTTGTGTAATTTGTTACAGAAGCACAGAGAATTTTCAGAAAAACACAAATCAAGCAAGCCTTTGTGGGTATGTGTTTAAGTTGGGGATAAATCAAGATCTCTCATTGATACTTTTGCCTCTAGATGAGAGCTGACATACAGTGGGTTGGAACTAAAACATACTGATCGTGAGCTAATAAGATGCAATCAGGATATTGGGCATTAGGCCAGTTATCTTAGAGAGTGATCTTAAAAGCAAAGGAAGAAGATTAAATTCCTACTTCTTTAAGGTCACATTTTTAGGCAAAATAAGTAAACACAACTTTTTTTTTGGCCTCACCATGCAGCTTGTGGGATCTTAGTTCCCTGACCAGGGATTGAACCCAGGCCACTGGCAGTGAGAGCTCCAAGTCCTAACCACTGGGAATTCCCAACAAAACCTTTTTATCTTGGCAAAATTAAATTTCTATACTGGCCTTTAATTATAGATTTATATCTGGGAAAGATAAGTACAATTAAAGCAAATTGCCAAGTAACACTATGGCATATTAGGACATTTAAAAAGAAGCAGCACTGGGACTTCCCTGGCGGTCCAGTGGTTAAGACTCTGCACTTCCACTGCAGGGGGTGCAGGTTCGATTCCTGGTCGGGGAACTAAGATCCTGCATGCCGCACCACAGCCATATAAATAAATAAATAAACAGCACTGACAAAAAAATTTAAAATATCAGGGCCTGATCTTGCAGAAACAAGTCTTGAATTTTCAATTACTGCTTCTGCCACATCTTTAAGTTCTTCCTCTGCATTTCCTGTTTCCCATTGGCCTGTTAGTCACTGCCATTTCCCTGACCATGCTGGCTTGTCAAATGACTGTCCCCTCTCTATACTTTCTTTTGCCATATAACACACAACTCTGAAAAAAATTAGTCTGTCTTTTCTGCCTCTGTTTTCTCAATACCCATCTCACTCCCTTCGAAAGTAACTTCTGCCTCTCCTCTCTCCTGAAATCACAATCAAAAGATCACCACTGGCTGCCATGACTCTTTCTCAATTCTCAACATCTCTGTGGACTTGACATTACTAACTTCTCACTCCTCTCCTACTGCCTTTTCAAACTCACTTCCCCTCGAGCTCATGAAATAGCAGTTGTCTAGATTTCCTTCAAACTCAGTCCTTCTGTCTCTGTCGCTACATCTTCTGTACAGTTCCAAATGGAATGCAATGCCCAAGGTTTCCTTCTTGGTCTCCTTTTCATCCTTTCACTTTACCCCTTGAGGATCAGGTCCCACCACATGGCTGCTCTTGCAAATTTCTCAATTGTCAGATCTCAGCTTAAATATAACCACTTTTTATAGGTCTTCCCTAGCAGTCATATCTAAATATGAGTTTTTCCCTTCCCCACCAAACACACATGCACCATGAGTCTCTAACACAGCACCTTGTTTCCTTCACAGTACTTATCATAATTTAAATATATTTGTTTACGTGTTTCTTGTCTTTCTCCTCAATAAGCACAGAGACCACATCTGGTTTGATTACCACTGTATACCTGGCACATGGAAGGAACTTATTAAGTAACCATCAAATGACTAAATGATTTATTCATGTCCATTGCTTCAATTCTTTCTTACCTATGAATGGTTTTAAAGCCTATTGCCATCCCCAGCCTGTATCCAGACTTCCAAATCCATATTTTTAATAGCCTGCTGGACATTTCCATGTGAAATGTCACACCACATCTAAAATTCAACATGCCCCAAATTCAACACATATTCTAACATTTTATTTACATCACACTATGTTAATATCTCAAATACAACATAAAATACAATGTGCTGTGTTGTTATTTGTATATAATAAGGCCTTACTTTCCTACTGGAATTTGAAGTTACCTAAGGTTGGAAGTGACAATGTGTTCATCTTTGTATCTGTCTTAGCATATCACTCAGAGTGTTGTATAAAGCAGGTACTGAGAAAACATTTGCTGTTAAGGCATTGCTTCCAGCATTTCAAAACCAACCAAATGTTGATTTACCTTCCAGCCCCAGGCTCTGTCATTGCTATGGCACCAATACATTTCCCTGCAGTCATCTGGGGGATGAAGTGCTTAATCTGTTCTTCTGAGCCATAGTTTGCAATATAGGGCATGACAATATCCGAATGAAGACTAAAACCTGGGCCTGTGCAATTCGAATATGCTCTTAGAAAGAAAAAAGAAAAGACAGTTTAAGGCACAACATAGTTATTTTGTTTTCTTTTTAGTTCTTTGATTTCTCAATTAGAAAAAAACAACAAAGTACTAAGGGTCCTATCACATTATGTGGTAATAGATTGTCTCCCCACAAACCTATGAAGTTTCTGAAGGTTTTCTCTCTTTTTTTTTTTTTACTAACCTTTTAATTTCTGGCTCTAACATAGTAACAGTGCTCTAGCAGACCTCAATGATCACTTATGTAATGAAATAAAAGATAAAACGTTTTAAAAAATTTACCACCTATAACTGTATTACCCTAACACAGTAACTATTTTCATTTTAGCAAATGACCTTTGCCATAAGGATATACGTATTCTAATATAGCTGCAGTCATGGTATAAATTTTGTACTTACAAAATTTATCACAATAAATAGCTGCAAAATATTACAAACTGCTTATGTACTACAATATACTTTTTCATTGTCCTACTGTTGGACATTTAGATTGCTTCCAAACTTGGGGGATTATGATCTAACATGGCAATGATGTTTGTACATAGATATTATTTTTTATATTGGGTTGGCAAAAGGTTCCTTTGGTTTTTAAGTAAAAATAAAAGATAAATTTTTCATTTTCACCATGAACTCTATTGAACAACGTATTCACCCTTTTGTTCCATTACCTTCTGCCATTTTTCAGGCAACTTCATAATTCCATCTTACCAAAACTTTTTATCTTTTTGAGCAAAGAACTGTTCCAGGTGCCTTTTACAATCTTCGAAGGAAATGAAATTTTTTTCCATTAAGAGAATTTTGTAAAGACCTAAATAAATGGAAATCGAAGGTGCAATGTCTGGTGAATATGGTGGAGGAATCAGAACTTCCCAGCCAATCTGTAAAAGTTTCTGCCTGGTCATCAAAGAAACACGCGGTCTTGTGTTATCCTGATGGAAGATTATGCATTTTCTGTTGACTAATTCCGGACACTTTTTGTCAAGTGCTGCTTTCAGTTGGTCTAATTGGGAGTAGTACTTGTTGGAATTAATCGTTTGGTTTTCCGGGAGGAGCTCATAATAGAGGACTCCCTTCGTATCCCATCATATACACAACATCACCTTCCTTGGATGAAGACAGGCCTTTGGTGTGGTTGGTGGTGGTTCATTTAGCTTGCCCCATGATCTCTTCTGTTCCACATTATTGCACAGTGTCCACTTTTCATCGCCCATCACAATTTGTTTTGAAAACGGAATGTTTTCATTACGTTTCAGTAGAGAATCACATGCAGAAATATGGTCAAGAAGGTATTTTTGGCTTAACTTATGTGGAACCCAAACATCAAAGTGATTAACATAAGCAAGCTGGTGCAAATGAATTTTTTTTTTCCTAGGAATTTTCTTTATATTTCCACTTGACTTTTACATATTTTTTCTCTTATTAGTCATCCATTTTATACACATCAGTATATACATGTCAAACCCAATCGCCCAATTCATCCCACCACCACCCCCAACCCCTGTGGCTTTCCCCCCTTGGTGTCCATACGTTTTTTCTCTACATCTGTGACTCTATTTCTGCCCTGCAAACCAGTTCATCTGTACCATTTTCTAGCTTCCACATATATGCGTTAATATACGATATTTGTTTTTCTCTTTCTGACTTACTTCTCTCTGTATGACAGTCTCTAGATCCATCCATGTCTCTACAAATGACCCAATTTCATTCCTTTTTATGGCTGAGTAATATTCCATTGTATATATGGACCACATCTTCTTTATGCATTCGTCTGTCGATGGGCATTTAGGTTGCTTCCATGACCTGGCTGTTGTAAATAGTGCTGCAATGAACATTGGGGTGCATGTGCCTTTTTGAATTATGGTTTTCTCTGGGTATATGCCCAGTAGTGGGATTGCTGGGTCATATGGTAATTCTATTTTTAGTTCTTTAAGGAACTTCCATACTGTTCTCCATAGCGGTTGTATCAATTTACGTCCCACCAACAGTGCAAAACGGTTCCCTTTTCTCCACACCCTCTCCGGCATTTGTTGTTTGTAGATTTTCTGATGATGTCCATTCTAACTGGTATGAGGTGATACCTCATTGTAGTTTTGATTTGCATTGCTCTAATAATTAGTGATGTTGAGCAGCTTTTCATGTGCTTCTTGGCCATCTGTATGTCTTCTTTGGAAAAATGCCTATTTAGGTCTTCTACCCATTTTTGGATTGGGTTGTTTCTTTTTTTAATATTGACCTGCATGAGCTGTTTATATATTTTGGAGATTAATCCTTTGTCTGATGATTCCTTTGCAAATATTTTCTCCCATTCTGAGGGTTGTCTTTTCGTCTTGTTTATGGTTTCCTTTGCTGTGCAAAAGCTTTGAAGTTTCATTAGGTCCCGTTTGTTTATTTTTGTTTTTATTTCCATTACTCTAGGAGGTGGATCAAAAAAGATCTTGCTGTGATTTATGTCAAAGAGTGTTCTTCCTATGTTTTCCTCTAAGAGTTTTATAGTGTTTGGTCTTACATTTAGGTCTCGAATCCATTTTGAGTTTATTTTTGGGTATGGTGTTCTAGTTTCATTCTTTTACATGTAGCTGTCCAGTATTCCCAGTACCACTTATTGAAGAGACTGTCTTTTCTCCATTTTATATCCTTGCCTCCTTTGCCATAGATTAGTTGACCATAGGTGCGGGGGTTTATCTCTGGGCTTTCTATCTTGTTCCATTGATCTAGGTTTCTGTTTTTGTGCCAGTACCATATTGTCTTAATTACTGTAGCTTTCGAGTATAGTCTGAAGTCAGGGAGTCTGATTCTTCCAACTCCTTTTATTTCCCTCAAGACTGCTGTGGCTATTTGGGGTCTTTTGTGTCTCCATACAAATTTTAAGATTCTTTGTTCTAATTCTGTAAAAAATGCCATTGGTAATTTGATAAGGATTGCACTGAATCTGTAGACTGCTTTGGGTAGTATAGTCATTTTCACAATATTGATTCTTCCAATCCAAGAACATGGTATAGCTCTCCATCTGTTGGTATCATCTTTAATTTCTTTCATCAGTGTCTTATAGTTTTCTGCATACAGGTCTTTTGTCTACCTAGTTAGGTTTATTCCTAGGCATTTTATTCTTCTTGTTGCAATGGTATATGGGAGTGTTTCCTTAATTTCTCTTTCAGATTTTTCATCATTAGTGTATAGGAATGCAAGAGATTTCTGTGCATTAATTTTGTATCCTGCAACTTTACCAAATTCATTGATTAACTCTAGTAGTTTTCTGGTGGCATCTTTAGGATTCTCTATGTATAGTATCATGTCATCTGCAAAGAATGACAGTTTTACTTCTTCTTTTCCAATTTGTATTCTTTTTATTTCTTTTTCTTCTCTGATTGCCGTGGCTAGAACTTCCAAAACTATGTTGAATAATAGTGGCGAGAGTGGACATCCTTGTCTTCTTCCTGATCTTAGAGGAAATGCCTTCAGTTTTTCACCATTGAGAATGATGTTTGCTGTGGGTTTGTCCTATATGGCCTTTATTATGTTGAGGCAGGTTCCTTCTAGGCCCACTTTCTGGAGAGTTTTTATCCTAAATGGGTGTTAAATTTTGTCAAAAGCTTTTTCTGCATCTATTGAGATGATCTTATGGTTTTTCTTCTTCAATTTGTTAATATGGTATATCACATTGACTGATTTGCGTATATTGAAGAATCCTTGCATCCCTGGGATAAATCCCACTTGATCATGGTGTATGATCCTTTTAATGTACTGTTGGATTCTGTTAGCTAGTATTTTGTTGAGGATTTTTGCATCTATATTCATCAGTGATATTGGTCTGTAATTTTCTTTTTTTGTAGTATCTTTGTCTGGTTTTGGTATCAGGGTGATGGTGGCCTCATAGAATGAGTTTGGGAGTGTTTCTTCCTCTGCAATTTTTTGGAAGAGTTTGAGAAGGATGGGTGTTAGCTCTTCTCTAAATGTTTGATAGAATTCAACTGTGAAGCCATCTGGTCCTGGACTTTTGTTTGTTGGAAGATTTTTAATCACTGTTTCAATTTCATTACTTGTGATTGGTCTGTTCATATTTTCTATTTCTTCCTGGTTCAGTCTTGGAAGGTTATACCTTTTTAAGAATTTGTCCATTTCTTCCAGGTTGTCCACTTTATTGGCATAGAGTTGCTTGTAGTAGTCTCTTAGGATGCTTTGTATTTCTGCGGTGTCTGTTGTAACTTCTCCTTTTTCATTTCTAATTTTATTGATTTGAGTCCCCTCCTTCTTTTTCTTGATGAGTCTGCCTAATGGTTTATCAATTTTGTTTATCTTCTCAAAGAACCAGCTTTTAGTTTTATTGATCTTTGCTATTGTTTTCTTTGTTTCTATTTCATTTATTTCTGCTCTGATCTTTATGATTTATTTCTTTCTGCTAACTTTGGGTTTTGTTTCTTCTTCTTTCTCTAGTTCCTTTAGGTGTAAGGTTAGATTGTTTATTTGAGATTTTTCTTGTTTCTCGAGGTAGGCTTGTATAGCTATAAACTTCCCTCTTAGAACTGCTTTTGCTGCATCCCATATGTTTTGGATCATCGTGTTTTCATTGTCATTTGTCTCTAGGTATTTTTTGATTTCGTCTTTGATTTCTTCAGTGATCTCTTGGTTATTTAGTAACGTATTGTTTAGCCTCCATGTGTTTGTGTTTTTTACGTTTTTTTCCCTGTAATTTATTTCTAATCTCATAGCATTGTGGTCAGAAAAGATGCTTGATATGATTTCAATTTTCTTAAATTTACTGAGGCTTGATTTGTGACCCAAGATGTGATCTATCCTGGAGAATGTTCCGTGCACACTTGAGAAGAAAGTGTAATCCTGATGTTTTTGGATGGTATATCCTATAAATATCAATTAAATCTATCCGGTTTATTGTGTCATTTAAAGCTTGTGTTTCCTTATTAATTTTCTGTTTGGATGATCTGTCTATTGGTGTAAGTGAGGTGTTAGAGTCCCCCACTATTATTGTGTTACTGTCGATTTCCGCTTTTAGAGCTCTTAGCAGTTGCCTTATGTATTGAGGTGCTCCCATGTTGGGTGCATAAATATTTACAATTGTTATATCTTCTTCTTGGATTGATCCCTTGATCATTATGTAGTGTCCTTCTTTGTCCCTTGCAATAGTCTTTATTTTAAAGTCTATTTTATCTGATATGAGGATTGCTATTCCAGCTTTCTTTTGATTTCCATTTGCATGGAATATCTTTTTCCATCCTCTCACTTTCAGTCTGTATGTGTCCCTCGGTCTGAAGTGGGTCTCTTGTAGACAGCATATATATGGGTCTTGTTTTTGTATCCATTCAGTAAGCCTGTGTCTTTTGGTTGGAGCATTTAATCCATTCACGTTTAAGGCAATTATGATACGTATGTTCCTATTACCATTTTCTTAATTGTTTGGGGTTTGTTTTTGTAGGTCCTTTTCCTTCTCTTGTGTTTCCCACTTAGAGAAGTTCCTTTAGCATTTGTTGTAGAGGTCGTTTGGTGGTGCTGAATTCTCTTAGCTTTTGCTTGTCTGTAAAGCTTTTGATTTCTCCATCAAGTCTGAATGAGATCCTTGCTGGGTAGAGTAATCTGGGTTGTAGTTTCTTCCCTTTCATCACTTTAAGTATATCATGCCACTCCCTTCTGGCTTGTAGAGTTTCTGCTGAGAAATCAGCTGTTAACCTTATGGGAGTTCCCTTGTACGATATTTGTCGTTTTTCCCTTGCTGCTTTCAATAATTTTTCGTTGTCTTTAATTTTTGCCAATTTGATTACTATGTGTCTTGGCATGTTTCTCCTTGGGTTTATCCTGTATGGGACTCTCTGTGCTTCCTGGACTTGGGTGGCTATTTCTTTTCCCATGTTAGGGAAGTTTTCAACTATAATCTCTTCAAATATTTTCTCGGGTCGTTTCTCTCTCTCTTCTCCTTCTGGGACCCCTATAATGTGAATATTGTTGTGTTTAATGTTGTCCCAGAGGTCTCTTAGGCTGTCTTCATTTCTTTTCATTCTTTTTTCTTTATTCTGTTCCACAGCAGTGAATTCAACTATTTTGTCTTCCAGGTCACTTTTCCGTTCTTCTGCCTCAGTTATTCTGCTACTGATTCCTTCTAGTGTAGTTTTTATTTCAGTTATTGTATTGTTCATCTCTGTTTGTTTGTTCTTTAATTCTTCTGGGTCTTTGTTAAACATTTCTTGCATCTTCTCGATCTTTGCCTCCATTCTTTTTCTGAGGTCCTGGATCATCTTCACTATCATTATTCTGAATTCTTTTTCTGGAAGGTTGCCTATTTCCACTTCATTTAGTTGTTTTTCTGGGGTTTTATCTTGTTCCTTCATCTGGTACATAGTCCTCTCTCTGCCTTTTCATCTTGTCTATCTTTCTGTGAATGTGGTTTTTGATCCACAGGCTGCAGGACTGTAGTTCTTCTTGCCTCTGCTGTGTGCCCTCTGGTGGATGAGGCTATCTAGTGCAAATGATTTTCAACCCTTGATTTGTATGTTTTGAGTATGTCGGCTATCTCCCAGGTGGTATAACGTTGATTGTTCTCAACTAATATCTCAGTTTGATCGCTATCAACTTCAACTGGTCTACCCGACCGCGGAGCATCGTCCAGCGAGAAATCTCCAGTATGAATCTTTGCAAACCATTTTTGACACATTCGATAATTCACAACACCTTCTCCGTACACTGCAGAAATCTTTTTTTTTGTGTTTCAGTTGCATTTCTACCTTTCATGAAATAATAAAGCATAATATGCCAAAAATGTTGCTTCTTTTCTTCCACCTTCAATATTAAAATGGCTACAGAAAAATTCACCAATTTTAATATGTCTTTTTTTAAATGCACACTAATATGACAGCTGTCACAATAGAATCTAACAAAATTGTTTTGAATGAAGTTAAAGACAACTAAGTACTACTAGAGCCATCTTATGGAAAAAACCAAACAAACTTTTTGGCCAACCCAATATTTAAGAGCAGAAATACTTTAATTTTTTATGTATCCATGCTTTTACTCTCCAAGGCATTTATTGTTCCAATATATAATGCCACCAAGAGTATATGAATGTGTCACTTTCACTGCAACCTTGTCAGCACTGGTTATTATGATTTTTCATTTTCACTAACTTTTGTACTCAAAATGATACCTCCAGATTCATTTAATTTGCATCTGATTGGTAGTAAGGGTAAACTTTTTTTATCTAAAAAACCTATTTTCATTTCTTTTTTGATGAATTGCTGGTTCAAATCTTTTGCCCATTTATCAACTGAAATCTTCATTTGTTCTTATGTATGAAACAGACACATGGGTCAATTAGAAATGAAACACCTATTTTAACAACTTAAAAGAGGATTTTCAATCTTATAAGAAGATTAGAAAACATTTTAAAATCATCACTCAGAAAAGTGAACTGACGAAACAAGACTCAACTTCAAATGTTTCCATACTTACTGCTCCTCCCAAACAACAGCTGACGAGTACAAGTCCCCCCCAATGCCACCATGACGCTCTGCAATATTGACACCAAGCAGTCCTTGTTTTCCAGCTTTTTCCCAAAGCTCCCTACTCACTTCTCCAGCTTTCTCCCATCTGCAAATAACAAACATTTTAAAATCAGAAAAATGTTTTTCATATTATTTAAATGGCCACATTTTGAATTTATGAATGATTTTGTTCAGGAATAGTTCCTTAATTTAAAGTAATTAAAAAGGGGGTGCTCTCACACCCTGTGACAATAGCAGGGCCCAACAAGAAAAAGAAAGATTCCTCTTTCACAGCAAAGACTCAGTCATTGAAAAGCCCTGGACTCTTTGTTTACTCTAGCCCTCCTAACTTCCTTTTCCCCTCTATGAAAGTGCTCTCCTTCCCTTGCTGAGCAGTGACTTGCACATAGATCACCATGGTTGCGGACCATAAACCCATTTTTTGCGGGAGAAAAAACTGGCAGTCGATTAGGTCAACATATTTTTTAATTGTATATTTTAAAACTCATTTAAGAAGATTTGAACTAGTTTAAGAATCCCGTAATCTTACAGTATTATACTGAAGAGTGGTAAAAATGTTAATAAAGCTCTGAACACAGTACTTTTTCTAGAGAACAACGAAGAGCATTCTAGGAAATGGTCCTTCTTGGACTTCTAACGTGCATTACTTTCAAAGAAAATGTGCGACTTACTCTGCGTGATGAGGAATCACTTCTTCTTGAAAAAACTTCCTTACACTTTCCCGGAAAATGTCATGTTCTGAAGAGAAGATTCTTCTAATTCCTATATCTGTTAATTTTTTAGCAGAAGGAGTTTCTAAACGTTCCTCCCCTCCGGAATGAGAACATCTTAAAAATATACATACATTAAGAAAATTAAGTGAATTGTTACTCTTCACATCCAAATTAAAGTCACTGAACAACATGAAAGAAAGAGTCTGAAATTTGACAAACTGGTTCAAATTTGAGCAGCAGCACTTTAGGATCTATCTCGATTGGATGAGACTAAGAAGTAGTTTACCCTTATTCAACTCAGTCTTCACTTCCAAATCCCTAAAGAGGATGTCATGCCTAGAACTAATCACATGTTTGAGCTGAAGTAGAATAGTACTGTAGGGTGATGCCGATTAAATAATGTAAAATTCAAATAGTACAATAGAATAATACTGAAAAGTTTTCATGTTATGTACAATGTTTAAAATAATGTAACCCCCCCATTAATAGTTTATCTAGAATCATACAATTTCAAATGGCAGGTGTACAGGATGCAAACTGTGTTGACTTTTATTGCCACATTACAATCTGGGTGTAAAGCAAAATCAAAGTGCCCACCAGTCTCTGTAGGGATTAGTCCAGAATTATTCAAGATCTTTGGAAACTGACCTTTTCTCTCCCCGCACCCCCACACCCCCCATATTAAGCTTAAAAAGAGACTGCTCTGTAGTTCCTTTTGTTCAGTGGTCTTCAGATCGCCCCCTGCCCCGGCCGGGGGTACGCCTGAAAAGATTTTGAAACTCTGTGTACCACTTTGTACATTTTTAAGCTCACATCTAAAAAAACTTTTTATCATATATTCAAATATTACCAGAAGATGTTTTTCTGTTTTGCACCATATTGTTTTGGGTTTCTCTCTTCCTTAGTTGGACCCTGACCTGATCTGATCCTATCCTGTCCTTTCCTTCCCTTTTCTTTCTCTTCCTCTTCTTCTTCTTAGTCCAGAAAAGACCCAGTCTTGTTTATTGGCAATTAGGCTATTTCAATCTTTTTTCCCTTGAAATGGATTATTTTTTTCCAGTTTATATATCTTTCCTTAACGCAATGGACTGAATTGTGCCCGCCCCCTCCTACAACCCAATTCATATGTTGAAGCTCAAACTCCCAATGTAATGGTATTTGGAGATACGGCTTTGAGGAGGTAATTACAGTTAAATGAGGTCATAAGTGTGGAGTCCTAAACCAAGAGGCTTGGCTTACATTATAAGAAGGAGAAGAGAGAGATATAGCTCTGTGTGCACACAACAAGGAAAGGCCTAGTGAGGACATAGGGAGAAGGGGGCCATCTACAAGCCAGGAAGAGAGCTCTCACCAGCAAATGAACTGGCCAGCACCTTGATCTTGGACTATCCAGCCACTAGAGTTATGAGGAATAGACTTCTGTTGTTAAACTATCCAGTCTATAGTATTTGGGTATGGAAGCCTGAGCTGATTAATACACTTAATATGTATTTTGTGTCATTTTGCTTTAGGCTTATCTTTTATATACAACTTTTAGTTGAGTTTTATTTGTTAATACAATCTGAAATGTCTTTTAAGTGGTAACCTTTAGCTGAGAACTTTTAATATTACATTTTTTACACCTGGTCTGCCTTTTATCTTCACATTTTTCTGGTTTGCTACTCTGTCATCCAACTCATCATTTTTAATAGCTTATTTATTCATTTAGCCAACAAATACTTTCTGAGTGCCTAATAGGTACTAGGAACCATTCAGGTAACTTGGGATACAACAGTGAGCAAGGGCCTTGCACACCACTGTAATGTTATAGCAAAAGAGACTAAAATCTACTTTATCCTATATTGAAATGACTCGTTCCAATTTCTTTATAATGCACACATTGGTCCATACTTGGGATTTTTCCTCAAGGAGAAAAATATGCTGAGACTCGGGAACTGGAGCTCTAAGACAATGAATCATTTGTCAACATAATTAGTAAATAATAGAGTGGAACTTATATCCAAGTCTGCCTGGATCTTAAAATTGTATATCCCATGTAACATTAAAGAAATCTTTGGAACATTTCTAAGTAAAACACACCAAGACACAGGAAAGTGAAAGAAGTGCCAGAAAGAACAGAGATTTTCAGATCAGTCAAAAGTGTTCAAGCGAGAACACGTAGAGGGAAGAAAATCAAAACACTTGGCAGTAACTTTGTTGGAGTATCCATTTTTTGCCAAGACCAAGGAACCCGTACAAAATAAATCGGCCCTTTTTCTCCCCATAAAAACCAGGAAATCTGTACTGAATAAATTGTCCATTGTTTTCCTAAAGCATTAAACTGCTACTCATCTAACAGGCTAGGCTCTAATTATTATTATTATCATTATTTTTAAAGCCTCATTTACATTATAAAAGGGAGACAGTCTCTGCCAGCACCTTCAGGTAGGGAGCTGGTTATAAATACACAATTTTGGGCCTCATCCCAGGCCAAATGAATCAGTCTGTACATTTGACCCTTGAACCACACAGGGGTTAGGGACGCCCAACCTCCATGCAGTTGAAAATCCATGTATATATACCCCACCGTCAGCCCTCCATATTTGTGCTTCCTCCAGAGCACAGTTCTGCATCCTCAGATTCAACCAACCATGGATTGTATAGTACTGTAGTATTTACTATGGAAAAAAATTCCCATGTAAGTGGACCCTCGCGATTCAAATACATGCTGTTCAAGGGTTGACTGTATTTTAATAACATTCCTAAGTGATTCATATGCAATTAAAGTTTAAGAAGCCTGTTATATTAAAACTAGAGTCTCTGACCTATTCAGAGGGTCCCTCAGGTCCTCCTTTTTCCAATATTCTTCCTATACTTCAGCCAAAATAACTTATCATAATTGACAATGCAGAAGCAGGTTTGAAAATCAGACTGTCTTCTATTAAGCCAGACGTTAAGGGATCTACAAAAATGTAAAACAATGTCACTCATCTCACTTTTTTTTTGGAAAAGTTATTTTTCATAAAAATGTTATTTATGTTAACATGTAATGAGTTACTTTTACGTAAACTAAATATTTGTAAAATTTCCCAGTTTTGTAGATATCTATTGACATCAATGTCCATAGATAAAACTCACATAAACAAAAGATCTTGAAGGTCCTCTAATTTTAACGGCACAAAGGAATCTTGATACCAAAAAATCTGAGCATCACTGTCCTATGAAGTTCGGGGAAGAGCTTAGAAAACTACGTGTATCCGAATGTAAAAAGTCACTCCTCGGTGAAGCCCTCCCAGCCCTCCTCACGAGCAGCAGAAGTTTTGTTTCCCGCTCCCATAGCATCTTAGAGTTACCATAAGGCCGCCATGAGCTAATTTATCCATCCTGTCACTCTCATTAAATAGGGAATCCTCGGTGCTTCCAGCTTTGAGGTGTCAGACGGTACAGGAAGCTTTTGATCTTATAAACACGACCTTAATAGTCACTGAGCCACTTAGAAACTCTCTCCATTAATTCCTCTGCATTTACTTAATTAAAGGATTTGTTAAATCTCAAGTTAATTTCATTGTCTAACGGGCCGTCGCCAGCTCTTTCCTGTCCCAGGATGTCTTCTCCATGACACTTGTCTAGGTCAGCGTCGCTGCAAGTGCTTTTCTCAAGATCTGGGAGGCGGTGGGAGTCCAGCTCCCAAGTTCACTATGGGGCGGTGCCTTTTTGCCACAGATCTAACTGGGCCAAAGGTCGTGGCTCGAACTCGTGCAACTATGACCAAGGGGTGACTCCCCGCCCTCGCCTCGCAGGAACTCTTCGGAATGCAGACTCACGGTGCCGACCGCAGGCCTCGGAACCAGACGGGTTGGACTGGGGCCAGAGAGGGAGCATTTAGGGCCCCTCCCCTTCGGCTGTCCCCGCGTTGAAGCCGCTAGGCCGGCGCCCCCGCGCTCGCCCCAGTGGGTCCGACCCAGGTTCTGGGAGCCAAGGGGCGAGGCCCAGCCCCTTCTCCCACCCTCTCTCGCCCCAACAGCTCAGCCCAAGCCCCGGGGGCCGATGCCGCCGGCCCCTCGAGCGCGCGCCGGCTGATTCCCAGCCCCCAGGAGCGGTGTGCGTGTAGCGGCCCGGCCCTGCAGCCTCCCGGCCGGAGCAGCTGGAGCGGGGCGGGCACTCACCTCGAGGCCGGCGGCACGCTCGGCGCACAGCGGCCGCCCCACAAGCGTAGGGCCCCGCGGAGGAGGCGTGTGGCCATGGCTGGGACAGCGAGGGGCAGCAGGGGCGACGGACTCGTCTCCTCGGTGACTCCGAGCGCGCAAGGCGAGGCGCCGGGCCAGCGGACTGTCCCCAGGACCTTCCTCCGTGCAGTCCCGCCGGAAAAACGTCGCGCAGCCGCGCTGGTAAATGCGCGCCCTGGGCGCCCTTCCGGAGCCCGGAGCCGCGATCCCCTGTGGCCCGGGGGCTGGCGTGTCGCTGAGCGTTGAGAGACGCCCCTCTCTAGAATCTTACCAATGGAAAGATTCTAAACGCAAAACAGTTCAACTTTTCCCTCCGGCGTTTTCGTGTATCTAAGCTGTTCTTTTCAGAATTCTGAACCGCTTTGAGGAACGAGTGTAAGCTATGGAGCCTCAAAAGTGCACCCAAACACAAACCCGCAAACTTACATGAAGTTTCTTTTCTTTTCTTTTCCTTTATTTGGGGGGGGGGGAGTTCTTTATTTTTTAAAATTGAAGTATAGTTGATTTACAATATTAGTTTCAGGTGAAAAACATACCAATTCAAAAGTTGTATAGCTTGTACTCCATTAAAAAAAATTGTATTGGAGTATAGTTGATTTACAATGTTGTGTTAGTTTCTGCTGTAGAGCAAAGTGAATCAGTTATACATATATATGTCCACTCTTTTTTTAGATTCATTTCCCATATAGGTAATTACAGAGTATTGTGTAGAGTTCCCTGTGCTATACAGCAGGTTCTCTTTAGTTATCTATTTTATATATAGTAGTGTGTATATGTCAATCCTGATCTCCCAATTTATCCTTCCTTTCCCCTTTCCCCCTGGTAAGTTTGTTTTCTACATCTGTGACTCTATTTCTGTTTCATAAATAAGTTCATTTGTACCATTTTTTTAGATTCCACATATATGTGATATCATATGATATTTGTCTTTTTCTGACTTCACTTAGTATGATAATCTCTAGGTCCATCCACATTGCTGCAAATGGCATTATTTCATTCTTTTTATGGCTGAGTAATATTCCATTGTATATATGTAACCGCATCGTCTTTATCCATTCTTCTGTCAGTGGACATTTAGGTTGCTTCCATGTCTTGGCTATTGTAAACAGTGCTGCAATGAACGTTGGGGTGCACGAATCTCTTCTAATTATGATTTTCTCTGGGTATATGCCTAGGAGTGGGATTGCTGGATCATATGGCAGTTCTACTTTTAGCTTTTTAAGGAACCTCCATACTGTTCCATGAAGTTTATTTTCTAACACTGGAGATTGATTTACTTTATATATACGACTATGCAAATACTATTTTCAAAGAAGTGTGGCATTATCATTTTTTTCTTGCAAAAATTAGTAGCCACTTCCTGGAAAAAATTAAAATATATTCAGTATGCAAATAAAAAACTTTAGTTCAGTTCTCCAACAGTATTTTGTTTGAATTCATGTCTTGCCATTTCCTTTTACCTCAAGTCATCAAATACTGCTTAATAATCTACATTTCAATTTAATGAAGTCTGAGCTTTTGAAATTTATGGATTTGGTTTTTTGGTAATAGGAAATCTGTGAAAGTTTTTGAACTCTAAAGAGTTTGCAGAGTGGATTTCTAAGGAGGTAAAGCAAAACATTAAGGCCAATTCTAATAGTCGAGGCCAGTTATCAAGGCACTGAAATGGTACAAGTGAAAGAGACATTTGTGTTAGAAATCAAGAACTAACTAACTGAATGCAGCATAAAGAATTTAAAAAAAAAAGAAAGTTTTAATTCCATACAGAAGCATGTGAATATTATTAGTTGGCCGGGGAAGCACAGGACTCCATGTAGACTTGCTAGAATTCTGGACTTGCTGGCCAGCCTTCTTAAGCCACCTCAACCATTAGCAGTCTGTGCCAGGGTATTTACTTGCTTCATGGGACCAAACTTGTTTTTTCAAGATGATAATTAGCTGATCAAGTAACCTGCTAGTATGGAGCCATGAGACCCTTTTCTGCATGGTCTTGCTGAGCCTCTGAAAAGTGAGGATAATAATACAACACTACTTCAGTGTGCTTCAGTATGGTCTGAGTATCACTACCGCAGCACCACCTGTTGAATCAGAATATCTGATGATGAGGTCCAGGGTTCTGTATTCTTAACATGTCTCACCAGTGATTTTTTTTTTTTAAATTAGGCTTAATTAATTCACTTTACTTTTCTCATATAAAAATACTCTGTGGTGGCCACAGCTGGAGCCTGGGTCCTCTGCACTTTGCTAGAACGTCAGTGAATTCCTGATAGGGAGACTGGGTGAACAGGATCTCTTTCTAGAGGTGGTGAGGTGAGATAACTGTAGATCTTGGAGATGGCATCAAAGCTGGCCTTGGTGAAGTTGCCTAGGATTTCAGTGCAGCCTCTGGCCTATGTGGCAGTAGTCCATAGTAGTCATGCTCAGCAGCTTCTGGGGCCCAGGGGTTGAGATGATGCCAGTGCCTCTGCGGGCAGGAATGGTGAAACCGAGCAGGACAATAAACCTTTCTCTGCTCCGAACTCCGATGTTTTGGGTTTGTTTGGCTTCACTGTGTGTCGGGCACACAAACTTACATTCCGTAGCAACCATATGAGATGCCTTATAACAACACACCCCATTTTGGTTGGAATGCTCCTGGTTCGAGAACTGTCTTTTTGGTATGTACACAATAAACTTTTACTAATTACTGCTTTGGTGATTCACTGGTTTTACTTTGGCTGTTTCTGAACTTTTGACAAATCCAGTCTAGGATTTTTGTTACCATGTCCCTCTAGTATACTTTAATCTGGCACAGTTCCTTCTGACTTTATCATTCGTAGCGTTGACATTGTTTGGAGTAAAAGCCAGGTATTTTGTAGGAATAACTTAGTTTGGGGTTTTTGAGGTTTCCTCACAGGAGAATTGGTACTTCAGTAACATGATGTCCCTCTCAGTACATCGCATCGGACTGTCCTTCATGCTAGATTATCTCATTCTTGGTGAGGTTAATTTGAACCACCTTAGTTTTAATATCTTAATTTCATTAAGATGGTGTCCACCAGATTTGTCTGTTGTAAAGTTACTATGTTTCCTTTTGTGAAATAAGAACAAATATGCTTCTGAATGTAGAATGATCTGGGCTAAAATGAAATGAAAGGTTAAACAAACTACTGAGATAATTCAGGCAAATTACCCAGAATTTCACAAATTCTTTGAGCCATTTATATCTCCCTGGCAGGAATAAGTCACATCTTTTACCTGAGAGTTCTACAAGGCATGCTATTATTAACTGAAAGGTCAATTAGGGCCAGAATAGCAAGGCCCTATCTAGTTGATGCATATATCTTGAACTTGGATCTAGAAGAGCGTAAAACAAAATTAGGAATTATTCAGTTATTATTGGCCAATATTTTTATTATTATTAAATATCACACCAGGGAGGGAATTCCCTGGCGGTCAAGTGGTTAGGACTTCATGCTTTCACTGCCGAGGCCCAGGGTTCAGTCCCTGGTCAGGGAACTAAGATCCCACAAGCCGAACAGAGTGGCAAAAAAAAAAAAAAATTACACCAGGGAATTTAGATTTGATATGGTAAGAGATAGGTAAGAGATAAAAGTACTCTTTTAGTTCTTAAAGCCTAGGAGAGTGAAATTCATTCATTCATTTATTCATTCATTCTCTTAGCTCTTAAATACCTATTGAGTTCCTCCTAAAATTGAGGATACAATGTCATACAAGATAAAATCCCTACTTTCAAAGGGATTGAAATATAGTTATGAAAATGAGACTTGTATGAAGTGATTTAAAATACAAGACAGAGTATGATAAACGTAGGAGCAGCTCCAGGGAGGGAAGTGACACTTCGGGTGACCAACTTGATTTACTTCTTTTTTCTACTTTGTTTTAGGGAATAGTGGAAAAAACATGGGCTATAGAATTCCACAGACCAAGACCAAGGTTGGAAACCTCTCTCTGAGTTACTAAATCTCTCCATGTCTCTGTTCCCTTATTTGTAAAATGGAGATGTTAACAGGATCTACCTCACAGAGTTATTGTGAGGCTAAAACAAGGCAAAATATGTAAAGCATCCAGTCTGGCAGCAACAGGAGCCCAGTACATAGTAACATCATTACTACTATTCAACATTTTTCCTTACCTTAATTCTTAGGAGAGGCCATATGCTTCCCGAATTGCCAGGGAAACAAACAAAGCCCATAGAACCTGACCCATCCTACAGATTTAGTTAGCTGTCATTTATTCAAAAAAGGATTTGCAGCAGTTGCTCATTCTAGGTTCCAATATTTATGCCAATATCTTTATTGGACACTTTAGATCATCCTTGTGTTGTGGTTTTCCCCCAGGGTGAGGAAGGGTTACCAGTGTTAGCTTTAACTCTCTTCTCTGTTCATTTCTTTCAATAGCGTGTTCTTCCCATTTTAGAGAAAGCAAAGACACTTGATTAATATCTTTTAAGAAAATGTTGCCCTTGCTTGTCCTTCATTCCAAGGAGTTTGTAATCAACACTAGGGATTTTTTAAACTAATACCAATATAAGCTAAGGTGCAAAAGAGTTTATTTGTCCAGATTCTAAAATTAAGTATTAATTCTGGCTAAATGTTCTGGTCTAGTATAAGCATCTCTGCGAATGTTTGACTTTAAGCTTTCTTTACCTTTGTGAGGGCAGAGCACTCATTCTTCAAAGGAGAACACATGATTCCAGACCGGGAAGGGACAGAGTTGTCCAACTCTTTGGAAGCTTTAACATTCATCTAGCTATGATGATGAACAGGGCAGTGTCACAGGGCCACATGTCAGACAACCGGAAAGTTAAGGAAAATAGAGCCAAGAAGTGAGCTAAAGTTAAGAGATTATCTCATAATTAAAAGACAAAGAAAAGGGAAGGTGAGGCAAGGGCGGGGCTCAGCTGGAATCTGCCAAATGTTGGGATACTGCTCTGGCTCGTCTGAATATTCTGAAGATCCCTTTGTACACAACAGACTGATTGGAACAGGCCAACTACTAGGAGGTACAGACTTCGTAGCTACAACATAAACTCTCTGAACCTCCATTTATTCACCTGTAAATGAAGAAGTTTCATATCATGGCGTTGTTGTGAGGATTTTTTCAGATAATGGGGGTCAAATGGTTAGAGCAATGACAAGATTATAATAAGCACTCAATAAATAGTAATTATTATAGTTATCATTGAGAAATATCCCCCCCACACACACCATTTTTTTTTTTTTTTGGCCACGCTGTGCGCTTGCAGGATCTTAGTTCCCCGACCAGCGATTGAACCTGTGCCCTTGGCAGTGAAAGTACAGAGTCCTAACCACTGGACCACCAGGGAATTCTCAGAAATATCCCTATTTCGGAGTACAAAAAAGGAAGAGCAACTTTTAAAAACACATTTTAAAAAAGCCTTCAAGTTCAAAGAAGAAAATAAATTACCCCTAGTCCCCCAACTGAAATCTAAGTATCCTTGGAGTAACACATTGGAGTATGTGAAGGAAAAAACAGCTTCTAACCATATTTCGCACTCCCTCTCTGACTCTTATAGTACTTATGTTATATTATACAAAGATACATTACCTTGTGTGTTTAACAACTGCTGTCTGTGTATGCCATGCCTCTTAATTAGAGGGTAAATGTTTGAAGATAGGGACTGCTTATGCTTCTCCTCTGATACCTGTTAATAAATGTTATTTACCGATGAAAATGCCAGCTTCTCTAACTGTACTCACTAGGTATTTGTTTATAAATGTGCAAAAACTGAGTGATTGGGAACTATTATTTTATTATTTGATATTTGATTTGAAGAATATCTTGATGACACATTAAGAAAACTGAATCTGGAATTTGTTTTTCTAAATTTGTCTGAATTTTTTTTTCCTTACAGAGGACAATAGTTTCAAAACTAGTTGATGTTTTATGTTTCATAACATTTTTCTTAAAAAAAAAGCAATTTAAGTATTTTAACCAACATAATTTTTATAGAAAATCTAATTGTCAGGATTAAAAATGGATTTGTTTAAACCTTGCTTTGAACCCTGACCTACTTCCAACTTGCTTTCCTCTAGGCCATACTCATAATAAAAATATTAGTTGTACACATTTTTAAACAATAAATCATCACTTAAATGTAAAGAGGATTATAAAACTTATATTCTAGGGTTGCTGTGTTTTTTATATCTATTTTGTATACAGGTCATTAGAAGTGTATATGTCCCCTTGTAACCGAAAGTGGGGTCTAGCTGTTTACTGCTCAAAAGCCAATAAAGACGCAAGGTTGGTGGTAAGGAAAATTTGCTTTATTTTGGATGCCGGCAACTGGCAGACACACATCAGAACTGATCTCGGAGAGACAGCAGTGAGTGGTCCTGAAAAGAGATCTTAGTTCCCTACCCAGGAATTGAACGTGGGTAGCCTGATGAAAACCAGGAATCCTAGCCATTACACCACCAGGGGCTAGAGGCTAGAAGCAAAGTGGCCCTGGCTCTTTCCCCCATTTGAAAGCAACAATGTTTCAAGGAGGCGAACACTGTAAAAAAAACAGGCACAACATATGGG
This sequence comes from Balaenoptera ricei, assembly GCF_028023285.1. Classification (NCBI taxonomy): domain Eukaryota; kingdom Metazoa; phylum Chordata; class Mammalia; order Artiodactyla; family Balaenopteridae; genus Balaenoptera; species Balaenoptera ricei. The sequence continues at coordinate 95,182,924 of NC_082645.1, forward strand.
AGAGCACACAGAGAAACAGTTTGTTTATTTAAGGCAGAAGCAGGGCAGAAATACACACCCAGAGAGAAGGGGTATGGGTGTCCCCCCTAATGAGGAGGAGTGCAGTAAAGAGGTGATTTAAATCTCTTATATAGGACAGTCCCTCCGGCTTTTTGTTTACCTTTGGCCATTATCTTGTTTCTGTTTTCACACCTGACTGGTCCTAGGACCCTCCCCAACATGCGTGCGTAATTTTTGCTAAGATGGATCCCACCGCCCAGGCCTGTGGGTGTATGTCCGCACTTATTATGGGGTGGCGCCCCCTCCCTCTTTCACCCCCAAGGAGCCTTCCTGCGCATGTGCAGACAGGGAAGTTTTCCTTGACGTCAGGAGTGGGTATCTTATCTCTTTACTTCAGTGGAGCTAAGCTTCTGCCACTAGCTTTGCCCTTGGAGTGAGAACAAAGCTTCAATTTTACTCCACTTGACAAACACCAGCTGTCCGGCCCAGGGGCCCATCTCTCTCCTACCTCAGAACCAATTGGCAAAATGCCCAAAGAGCACTTCATGCTCAAAAAAGAGGTTTGCCCAGTGCACACTGTTGGACTTACTCGGTCTTGGAGCTCGTCAGCCTGTCCAGATGCTTGTTTCCGTTCATTTCTTTATATATAAATCTTTGATCTCTCTGAAACTTATTTTGGTATAGTGATACATCTTTTTTTCCAGATGACTAACGATTTTTCCCAGCAACATTTTGTTGAATAATCCATTTGTTCTACTGATTTAAAATGCCACTTCTATCATTGGCATTCCCCTATGTATTACTGGATTGGCCAAAAAGTGCCTTCTGTTTTTAAGTAAAAATAAATGACACATTTTTCATTTTCGCCAGGAACCTTATTGAACAACGTATTCACCCTTTTGTTCCACTACCTTCTGCCATTTTCCAGGCAACTTCATAATTCCATCTTCCCAAAACTTTTTATCTTTTTGAGCAAAGAACTGTTCCAGGTGCCTTTTACAGTCTTCCAGGGAAGTGAAATTTTTTCCATTAAGAGAATTTTGTAAAGACCTAAATAAATGGAAATCCAAAGGTGCAATGTCTGGTGAATATGGCAGATGAATCAGAACTTCCCAACCAAGCTGTGGAAGTTTTTGCCTGGTCATCAAAGAAACACGCGGTCTTGTGTTATCCTGATGGAAGATTATGTATTTTTTGTTGACTAATTCCGGATGCTTTTCGTCAAGTGCTGCTTTCAGTTGGTCTAATTAGGAGCAGTACTTGTTGGAACTAATTGTTTGTTTTTCTGGAAGGAGCTCATAATAGAGGACTCCTTTCCAATCCCACCATATACACAACATTACCTTCTTTGGATGAAGACCAGCCTTGGTGTGGTTGGTGGTGGTTCATTTCACTGGCCCCACGATCTCTTATGTTCCATATTATGGTACAGTATAATACAATATATAAATGGCATAATACATTTTCATCGCCCGTCATAATTTGTTTTAAAAAATGGAATGTTTTCATTATGTTTCAGTGGAGAATCACAAGCGGAAATATGATCAAGGTTTTTTTCATTTAACTTATGTGGAACCCAAACATCAGAGCAATTACCATAAGCAAGCTGGTGCATATGATTTTCAACGCCTGATTTGGATGTTTTGAGTATGTTGGCTATCTCCCACGTGGCACAATGCTGATTATTCTCAATTAATGTCTCCATTTGATCGCTATCAACTTCAACTTGTCTACCCAACCATGGAGCATAGTCCAGTGAGAAATCTCCAGCACGAAACTTCACAAACCACTTTTGACATGTTCGATCAGTCACAGCACCGTCTCCATACACTGCACAAATATTTTGTTTTTGCGTTTCAGTTGTGTTTTTACCTTTCTTGAAATAATAAAGCATAATATGCCAAAAATGTTGCTTTTATTCTTTCATCTTCAATGTTAAAGTGGCTGCAAAAAATTCACCAATTTTGATAAGTCTTTTTTTAAATGCACACTGATATGAAAGCTGTCACAGTCTAACAAAATTGTTTCAAATAAAGTTAAAGACAACTAAATTCTACTAGAGCCATCTTATGGAAAAAACTGAATGAACCTTTTGGCCAACCCAGTATATTTGGACCTATTTCTAGACTTTCTGTTCCATTCATCTGCTTATCCATTCATTCATTTATTCAGCAAATATTTTGGGGGAGTCTTATACTTGCCTACATGCCAGACACTTTTCCAGGTGCTGTAGACAAAAATGAACATAATGTGTTTTTTGACCCTGTAGAGCTTGTCTGTGGAAGCAGACAATAGATAAATAAATGATAAGTCAGGTGCTGATAGTGCAATGAAGATAAATCATGTGTCTGTTCATGAGCTAATTATCCACTGTTCCAATTATTTTGAATTTTGATCTTGAAAAAAAGATGAGCAGGGGTAGAGAGGGGAAGACAGAGGGGGGAACTTGGGGAGAAAGAGACAGAGAGTATGTTAAATAAAGAGCTACTATAGAAGAGTGAATGGGCTCTACCTACTCTACCAAATACTATTTGTACAACCCTGGGCAAGTTGCTTATCTCAGATCTCATATTTCTCTACTGTGAAATAGGGATGCTGCAGAGGATTGTTGTGAAGCTAAATGTAATGTTTGTAAACCCCTTGGCTCATGTTATCCTTAAAACATTTTCTTCTAGTATATGATCTCAAGAAGAGTAATTATTGGTAGGAAGTAGAGATGAAAAGGTGGAGCACAGAGGATTTTTAGGACAGTGAAAATATTCTGTATGATATTGTAATGATGAACATATCATTATACATTTGTCCAAACCCTTGGAATGTTTAACATCAAGAGCAAACCCTAGGGACTTCCCTGGTGGTCCAGAGGTTAAGAGTCCGTGCTCCCAATGCAGGGGGCCCAGGTTCGATCCCTGGTCAGGGAACTAGATCCCACTTACCACAACTATGATTCCACTTGCTGCAAATAAAGATCCCGCATGCCGCAACTAAAAAAAAAGACCCCGCATGCTGCAGCGAAGATCCCACATGCAGCAATGAAGATCCTGCATGCCACAACTAAGACCCAGTGCAGCCAAGTAAATAAATAAATAAATATTTTATTTCATTTATTTTTTTAAAGAGTGAACCCTAGCCAAAGCAATCCTGCAAAAGAAAAATGGAGCTGGAGGAATTAGACTCCCTGACTTCAGACTATACTACAAAGCTACAGTAATCAAAACAGTATGGTACTGGCACAAAAACAGAAATATAGATCAATGGAACAGGATAGAAAGCCCAGAAATAAACCCATGCACCTATGGTCAATTAATCTATGACAAAGGAGGCAATAATACACAATGGAGAAAAGACAGTCTCTTCAATAAGTGGTGCTGGGAAAACTGGACAGCTACATGTAAAAGAATGAAATTAGAACATTCTCCCACACCATACACAAAAATAAACTCAAAATGGATGAAATACATAAATGTAAGGCTGGACACTGTAAAACTCAGAAAAAAACATAGGCAGAACACTCTTTGACATAAATTGCAGCAATATCTTTTTTAATCCATCTCCTAGAGTAATGAAAATAAAAACAAAAATAAACAAATGGGACCTAATTAAACTTAAAATCTTCTGCATAGCAAAGGAAACCATAAACAAAACGAAAAGACAAGCTACAGAATAGGAGAAAATATTTGCAAACAAAGTGACCGACGAGATTAATCTCCAAAATATACAAACAGGTCATGCAGCTCTACGTCAAAAAAAAAAAACAAACAACGCAGTCAAAATATGGGCAGAAGATCTAAATAGACATTTTTCCAAAGAACACATACAGATGGCCAAAAAGTACATGAAAAGATGCTCAACATCACTAATTACTAGAGAAACGCAAATCAAAACTACAATGAGGTATCACCTCACACCGGTCTGAATGGTCATCATCAAAAAATCTACAAACAGTAAATGCTAGAGAGGGTGTGGAGAAAAGGGAACCCTCCTACACTGTTGGTGAGAATGTAAACTGGTATAACCACTATGGAGAAGAGTATGGAGGTTCCTTAAAAAACTAAAAATAAACTACCATATGATCCAGCAATCCCACTCCTGGGCATACATCTGGAGAAAACCATAATTTGAAAAGATACATGCACCCCAATGTTCATTGCAGCACTATTTACAATAGCCAAGACATGTAAGCAACCTAAATGTCTATCGACAGAGGAATGGATAAAGAAGATGTAGTACATATATATACAATCAATGGAATATTACTCAGCCATAAAAAAGAATGAAATAATGCCATTTGCAGCAACATGGATGGACCTAGAGATTATCATACTAAGTGAAGTAAGTCAGACAGAGAAAGACAAATATTATATGATATCACTCATATGTGGAATCTAATTTTTTAAAAATGATACAAATGAACTTATTTACAAAACAGAAACAGACTTACAGATATCAAAAACAAACTTATGGTTACCAAAGGGGTAACGTGGGGGGGGCAATAAATCAGGAGCTTAGGATTAACATACACACACTACTATATATAAGACAGATAACCAACAAGGACCTACTGTATAGCACAGGAAACTCTACTCAGTATTCTGTGATAACCTATATGAGAAAAGAATCTGAAAAAGAATGAATATATGTATATGTATAACTGAATCACTTTGCTGTACACCTGAAACTAATGCAACATTGTAAATCAACTATAATCCAATAAAATTAATAAAAAAAAAAAAAGAGTGAACCTTAATGTAAACTATGGACTTTGGGTAATTATGTGTCAATGTACGTTTGTCAAATGTACTGCTTTGGTGCAGGTTGTTGATAATGCAGGAGGGTATGCATGTGCGGGGGCAGTGGGTATATGTACTTTTCTTTGTACCTTTCTCTCAGTTTTGTGTGAGCCTAGAACTGCTCTAAAGAATTGTTTTTGTTTTTGTTTTTCAAAAAGGTGTCTGTACAGTAAGTCCCCTACATACAAACGAGTTCCATTCTGAGAGCACGTGTGTAAGTCCAATTTGTTCGTAAGTCCAACAAAGTTAGCCTAGGTACCCAACTAACACAATTGGCTATATAGTACTGTACTGTAATAGGTTTATAATACTTTTCACACAAATAATACATAAAAACAAACACAAAAAATATAGAAAACATTTTTAATCTCACAGTACAGTACCTTGAAAAGTACAGGAGTACAGTACACTAGCTGGCATATAGGGGCTGGCATCGAGTGAACAGGCAAGAAGAGTTACTGACTGGAAGAGGGAGACGAGGTGGGAGATGGTAGAGTTGAAGGTTCATCAGCAATGAGATGAAGGGCAAGCTGCAATTTCACTCACACCTCACGTTGATGACACAGGTTCTGGTTCCTTGCTGGATTCAATTCTATCTATCCTCTTGAAAAAATGATCCAGTGATGTCTGGGTAGTAGCCCTTTTTTTCTCATCATAGATGACACAGTAGCACTGGAATGCATTCTGAACAGCTGCTGCAAACTTCGTGTACCGTTCTACGTTTGGGTCCTGTGCCTCAAAAACTAACAGTGCCTCCTCAAATAAAGAAAATTCCCTTGCCATTTCCCGCGTCGTGAATCTCTTTTGTTCTTCAGTTATTTCTTCCTCCTCTTGTCTCTCTTTGTCCTTTCTCTGAGCCTCCAATTCCATCAGGTCTTCATTAGTAAGCTCCTTGTGTTGCACAGCAAAGAGTTCAATGAAGTCGTCCTCTTGCAGATCCAGCTCCAGCTTCTCGTGGAGTTGCTAAAGACCTCTTTTTACTCCTCATCCACCTTCTCAAATCCATGAAAATCATGAACAAACTGCGGGCAAAGGTTCTTCCAAACCCCATTCGTAGTGACGGCCATAACCTCACGGCAAGCAAAGTCAATGTTTTTTATGGTCTTGTGGATGTTATAGTCCTTCCAAAATTGTCACAAGGTTGTTCCTGATTCGTCACTCGCCTTTACTGCTTGATGAAAAGTGTGATGTAAATAATATTTCTTGAAAGTGGCTATAACTCCCTGGTCCATTGGTTGGATGAGCGATGTAGCATTCAGTGGCAGATGCACTACTTTGACGTTGGGATGAAAGTCGTCCATGAATGGGGGTTGGCCCGGAGCATTGTCGACCAACAAAAGAATGTTGAATGGGATGTCCTTCTTCGAGCAATATTTCTCTACCTATGGGATAACGTGGTGGAAAAACCAGTCCTGGAAAATGGCCTGTGTAACTCAGGGTTACTCTTCCACACAACAGGAAGAGAGCCCTTGGCTATGATTTTAAGGGCTCTTGGGTTCTCTGAATGATAAACTAAGAGAGGCTTCAGGTTCATATCGCTGGAAGCATTGCCACGAAACAACAGAGTTAGCCTATCCTTTGCTGCTTTATAGCCTGGCATCAACTTTTCCTCCTTACTGATGTAACTTTGGTCTGGCATCCTCTTCCAATACAGTCCTGTCTCATCCACATTAAAAACCTGCTTGGGTAAATATGCGCCTTCATCAATAATTTCTCGAAGAATTTCAGGAAATTCCCAGGCAGCTACCATATCTGCTGCCTCGCCACCTACTTTTATGTTGTGAAGGTCGGCTCTAGCCTTGAAATGATGAAACCAGCCATGGCTGGCATTAAAAGATGCACCCTCTGATTCTTCACCGTGGTTCAAGTCTTCATAAAGGCTTTTAGCTTTCTCTTGCATCAGCATTAAGCTGAGCGGGACTCGATGCTTATGCTGATCATGCATCCACACACTGAGAAGTTTCTTCATCTCCTCCATCACTTTTCCACGCTTCTTTGATATTATTATCACAATCATCAGCACAGCAGACTTCACATGTTCCATGATCTTGTCCTTGTTCTTTAGAATTGTGCCAATGGTTGAACGATTCATGTTACAAGAATGAGTGATGTCTACCACCTTTTCGCCTCGCTCCACCCTCTCAATTATTTTCACTTTTGTTTCCACTGTTATTGCTTGGCACTTCTTAGCAGTACCAGCTACATCACCACTGCTTTTACACTTGCTTCCAGACATCCTGGGCTTGAAATAAAGTTACTGTATTACTGTATGCTATACAGTACTGTACAGTAAAGTACACAGAAGCACAACCACTTGTAGAGGATGCATGCATGTGACAATGTATGCCAGACATGTGAACTAACACGTGATTGGACATGCGAACACATGTTTGCATCTTTGAAAGTTTGCACCTTGAAGGTTCATATGTAGGGAGCTTACTGTATAAGAAAAGGAGAAGACATACAGAGGAGAAAGCCATGAGAAGACGGAATCATACATTGGAGTTCTGCAGTCCCAAGCCAAGAAATGCCAGGAACCACCAGAAACTGGAAGAGGCAAAGAATGGATTCTCCCCAGAGCCTTTGAAGAGAGCATTGCCCTGCTGACACCTTGATTTCAGACTTCTGGCCTTTAAAACTGTAAGAGAATAAATTTCTGCTGTTTGAAGCCAATCAGTTTATAGTAATTTGTTACAGTAGCCCTATGAAACTAATATCGCATCTATTTTCAGACACTCTGTTTTCCACTGCAATGTGTCTGTTAGAAGTAGCCATCTGTTGACTTTGCCAACCAGAATCTATTCATCACTTCTTCCATTAACAAGATGTATGTTTTCTTTGAAGAAACATCCCTCTCCCACTCTGCCCATGGAGTTTTGATGGGTGTGGTAGATTGTTTGCATCAATGGTCCCATTTCTTCATCCCTTTCTGCATCACACGCTTTAGTATGTATCTTTGGGGTTTCCCTTTTGAAGTTGGAATTTATTTCCCTGACTGATGTGATTTCTTTGGCCAATAGAATTGTGTGAAAGTGAATCGATCTGGGAGGAGAGAAGATGGCGGAAGAGTAAGACACAGAGATCACCTTCCTTCCCACAGATACAGTAGAAATACATCTACACGTGGAACTGCTCCTACAGAACACCCACTGAATGCTGGCAGAAAACGTCAGACCTCCCAAAAGGCAAGAAACTCCCCCCGTACTTGGGTAGGGCAAAAGAAAAAAGAAATAACAGAGACAAAAGAATAGGGACGGGACCTGCACCAGTGGGAGGGAGCTGTGAAGGAGGAAAGATTTCCACGCACTAGGAAGCCCCTTTGCGGGCAGAGACTGCGGGTGGCAGAGGGGGGAAGCTTCGGAGCTACGGAGGAGAGCGCAGCCACAGGGGTGCGGAGGGCAAAGCGGAGAGATTCCCGCACGGAGGATCGGTGCCGACCAGCACTCACCAGCCCGAGAGGCTTGTCTGCTCACCCGCCGGGGCGGGCGGGGCTGGGAGCTGAGGCTCGGGCTTCCGTCGGATCGCAGGGAGAGGACAGGGGTTGGCGGCGTGAACACAGCCTGAAGGGGTTAGTGCACCACAGCTAGCCGGGAGAGAGTCCGGGAAAAAGTCTGCAGCTGCCGAAGAGGCAAGAGACATTTTCTTGCCTCTTTGTTTTGCGGTGCGCTAGGAGAGGGGATTCAGAGCGCCGCCTAAACGATCTCCAGAGATGGGCGCGAGCTGCGGCTATCAGCGCGGACCCCACAGCAACAGGGGCGCAGAGGAAAAAACAGAGAGACTCCCGCACAGATGCTCGGCGCCGAGCAGCGCTCACCAGCCCGAGAGGCTTGTCGGCTCACCCGCTGGGGCGGGCGGGGGCTGGGAGCTGAGGCTCGGGCTTCCGTCGGATCGCAGGGAGAGGACTGGGGTTGGCGGCGTGACACAGCCTGAAGGGACTAGTGCACCACAGCTGGCTGGGAGGGAGACCGGGAAAAAGTCTGCAGCTGCCGAAGAGGCAAGAGACTTTTTCTTGCCTCTTTGTTTCGCGGCACGCAAGGAGAAGGGATACAGAGCGCCGCCTAAACAAACTCCAGAGATGGGCGTGAGCTGCGGCGATCAGCGCGGGCCCCAGAGACGGGCGTGAGACGCTGGGGCTGCTGCTGCCACCACCAAGGAGCCTGTGTGCGAGCACAGGTCACTCTCCACACCGCCCCTCCCGGGAGCCTGTGCAGCCCGCCACTGCCAGGGTCCCGTGATCCGGGGACAACTTTCCCGGAAGAATGCACTGCGTGCCTCAGGCTGGTGCAACGTCACGCCGGCCTCTGCCGCCGCAGGCTCGCCCCGCCTCCTCCGTACCCCTCCCTCCCCGTGGCCTGAGTGAGCCAGAGCCCCCGAAGCAGCTACTCCTTTAACCCCGTCCTGTCTGAAGAACAGACGCCCTCAGGCGACCTACATGCAGAGGCGGGTCCAAATCCAAAGCTGAACCCTGGGAGCTGTGCGAACAAAGAAGAGAAAGGGAAATCTCTCCCAGCAGCCTCAGAAGCAGCGGATTAAAGCTCCACAAACAACTTGATGTGCCTGCATCTGTTGAATACCTGAATAGACAACGAATCATCCCAAATTCAGGAGGTGGACTTTGAGAGCAGGATATATTAATTTTCCCCTGTTCCTTTTTTTGTGAGTGTATATGTATATGCTTCTGGGTGAGATTTTGTCTGTATAGCTTTGCTTTATAATAGCTTTATTTTACTTCACTATATTATAGCCTCTTTCTTTCTTTCTTTCTATTTTTTCTCCCTTTTACTCTGAGCCGTGTGGAAGAAAGGCTCTTGGTGCTCCAGCCAGGCATCAGGGCCGTGCCTCTGAGGTGGGAGAGCCAACTTCAGGACACTGGTCCACAAGAGACCTCCCAGGTCCACGTAATACCAAATGGCAAAAATCTCTCAGAGATCTCCATCTCAACATCAAGACCCAGCTTCACTCAACGAACAGCAAGCTACAGTGCTGGACACCCTATGCCAAACAACTAGCAAGACAGGAACACAGCCCCATCCATTAGCAGAGAGGCTGCCTAAAATCATAATAAGGCCACAGACACCCCAAAATACACCACCAGACGTGGACGTGCCCACCAGAAAGACAAGATCCAGCCTCATCCACCAGAACTCAGGCACTAGTTCCCTCCACCAGGAAGCCTACACAACCCACTGAACCAACCTTAGCCACTGGGGACAGATACCAAAAACAACGGGAACTACGAACCTGCAGCCTGTGAAAAGGAGACCCCAAACACAGTAAGATAAGCAAAATGAGACGACAGAAAAACACACAGCAGATGAAGGAGCAGGGTCAAAACACACCAGACCTAACAAATGAAGAGGAAATAGGTAGTCTACCTGAAAAAGAATTCAGAATAATGATAGTAAGGATGATCCAAAATCGTAGAAATAGAATAGACAAAATGCAAGAAACATTTAACAAGGACGTAGAAGAACTAAAGAGGAACCAAGCAATGATGAAAAACACAATAAATGAAATTAAAAATACTCTAGATGGGATCAATAGCAGAATAACTGAGGCAGAAGAAAGGATAAGTGACCTGGAAGAGAAAATGGTGGAAATAACTACTGCAGAGCAGGATAAAGAAACAAGAATTAAAAGAACTGAGGACAGTCTCAGAGACCTCTGGGACAACATTAAACGCACCAACATTCGAATTATAGGGGTCCCAGAAGAAGAAGAGAAAAAGAAAGGGACTGAGAAAATATTTGAAGAGATTATAGTTGAAAACTTCCCTAATATGGGAAAGGAAATAGTCAATCAAGTCCTGGAAGCACAGAGAGTCCCATACAGGATAAACCCAAGGAGAAACACGCCAAGACACATATTAATCAAACTGTCAAAAATTAAATATAAGGAAAACATATTAAAAGCAGCAAGGGAAAAACAACAAATAACACACAAGGGAATCCCCATAAGGTTAAAATCTGATCTTTCAGCAGAAACTCTGCAAGCCAGAAGGGAGTGGCAGGATACACTTAAAGTGATGAAGGAGAAAAACCTACAACCAAGATTACTCTACCCAGCAAGGATCTCATTCAGATGTGATGGAGAAATTAAAACCTTTACAGACAAGCAAAAGCTGAGAGAGTTCAGCACCACCAAACCAGCTTTACAACAAATGCTAAAGGAACTTCTCTAGGCAAGAAACACAAGAGAAGGAAAACACCTACAATAACAAACCCAAAACATTTAAGAAAATGGGAATAGGAACATACATATCGATAATTACCTTGAATGTAAATGGATTAAATGCTCCCACCAAAAGACACAGGCTGGCTGAATGGATACAAAAACAAGACCCATATATATGCTGTCTACAAGAGACCCACTTCAGACCTAGAGACACATACAGACTGAAAGTGAGGGGATGGAAAAAGATATTCCATGCAAATGGAAATCAAAAGAAAGCTGGAGTAGCAATTCTCATATCAGACAAAATAGACTTTAAAATAAAGACTATTACAAGAGACAAAGAAGGACACTATATAATCATCAAGGGATCGATCCAAGGGGAAGGTGTAACAATTGTAAATATTTATGCACCCAACATAGGAGCACCTCAATACATAAGGCAAATACTAACAGCCATAAAAGGGGAAATCGACAGCAACACAATCATAGTAGGGGACTTTAACACCCCACTTTCACCAATGGACAGATCATCCAAAATGAAAACAAATAAGGAAACACAAGCTTTAAATGATACATTAAACAAGATGGACTTAATTGATATTTATAGGACATTCCACCCAAAGACAACAGAATACACATTTTTCTCAAGTGCTCATGGAACATTCTCCAGGATAGATCATATCTTGGGTCACAAATCAAGCCTTGGTAAATTTAAGAAAATTGAAATCGTATCAAGTATCTTTTCCGACCACAACGCTATGAGACTAGATATCAATTACAGGAAAAGATCTGTAAAAAATACAAACACCTGGAGGCTACACAATACACTACTTAATAACGAAGTGATCACTGAAGAAATCAAAGGGGAAATCAAAAAATACCTAGAAACAAATGACAATGGAGATACGACGACCCAAAACCTATGGGACGCAGCAAAAGCAGTGCTAAGAGGGAAGTTTATAGCAATACAAGCCTACCTCAAGAAACAGGAAACATCTCGAATAAACAACCTAACCTTGCACCTCAAGCAATTAGAGAAAGAAGAGCAAAAAAACCCCAAAGCTAGCAGAAGGAAAGAAATCATAAAGATCAGATCAGAAATAAATGGAAAAGAAATGAAGGAAACAATAGCAAAAATCAATGAAACTAAAAGCTGGTTCTTTGAGAAGATAAACAAAATTGATAAACCATTAGCCAGACTTATCAAGAGAAAAAGGGAGAAGACTCAAATCAATAGAATTAGAAATGAAAAAGGAGAAGTAACCACTGACGCTGCAGAAATACAAAAGATCATGAGAGATTACTACAAGCAACTCTACGCCAATAAAATGGACAACCTGGAAGAAATGGACAGATTCTTAGAAATGCACAACCTGCCGAGACTGAACCAGGAAGAAATAGAAAATATGAACAGACCAATCACAAGCACTGAAATTGAAACTGTGATTAAAAACCTTCCAACAAACAAAAGCCCAGGACCAGATGGCTTCACAGGTGAATTCTATCAAACATTTAGAGAAGAGCTAACACCTATCCTTCTCAAACTCTTCCAAAATATTGCAGAGGCAGGAACACTCCCAAACTCATTCTACGAGGCCACCATCACCCTGATACCAAAACCAGACAAAGATGTCACAAAGAAAGAAAACTACAGGCCAATATCACTGATGAACATAGATGCAAAAATCTTCAACAAAATACTAGCAAACAGAATCCAACAGCACATTAAAAGGATCATACACCATGATCAAGTGGGGTTTATCCCAGGAATGCAAGGATTCTTCAATATACGCAAATCAATCAATGTGATACACCATATTAACAAATTGAAGGAGAAAAACCATATGATCATCTCAATAGATGCAGAGAAAGCTTTCGACAAAATTCAACACCCATTTATGATAAAAGCCATGAAGAAAGTAGGCATAGAGGGAACTTTCCTCAACATAATAAAGGCCATATATGACAAACCCACAGCCAACATCGTCCTCAATGGTGAAAAACTGAAACCATTTCCACTAAGATCAGGAACAAGACAAGGTTGCCCACTCTCACCACTATTATTCAACATAGTTTTGGAAGTGTTAGCCACAGCAATCAGAGAAGCCAAAGAAATAAAAGGAATCCAAATCGGAAAAGAAGAAGTAAAGCTGTCACTATTTGCAGATGACATGATACTATACATAGAGAATCCTAAAGATGCTACCAGAAAACTCCTAGAGCTAATCAATGAATTTGGTAAAGTAGCAGGATACAAAATTAATGCACAGAAATCTCTTGCATTTCTATACACTAATGATGAAAAATCTGAAAGTGAAATTAAGAAAACACTCCCGTTTACCATTGCAACAAAAAGAATAAAATATCTAGGAATAAACCTACCTAAGGAGACAAAAGACCTGTATGCAGAAAATTATAAGACACTGATGAAAGAAATTAAAGATGATACAAATAGACGGACAGATGTACCATGTTCTTGGATTGGAAGAATCAACATTGTGAAAATGACTCTACTACCCAAAGCCATCTACAGATTCAATGCAATCCCTATCAAACTACCACTGGCATTTTTCACAGAACTAGAACAAAAAATTTCACAATTTGTATGGAAACACAAAAGACCCCGAATAGCCAAAGCAATCTTGAGAACGAAAAATGGAGCTGGGGGAATCAGGCTCCCTGACTTCAGACTATATTACAAAGCTACAGTAATCAAGACAGTTTGGTACTGGCACAAAAACAGAAATATAGATCAATGGAACAGGATAGAAAGCCCAGAGATAAACCCATGCACATATGGTCACCTTATCTTTGATAAAGGAGGCAAGCATATACAGTGGAGAAAAGACAGCCTCTTCAATAAGTGGTGCTGGGAAAATTGGACAGATACATGTAAAAGTATGAAATTAGAACACTCCCTGACACCATGCACAAAAATAAACTCAAAATGGATTAAAGACCTAAGTGTAAGGCCAGACACTATCAAACTCTTAGAGGAAAACATAGGCAGAACACTCTATGACATACATCACAGTGAGATTCTTTTTGACCCAGCTCCCAGAGAAATGGAAATAAGAACACAAATAAACAAATGGGACCTAATGAAACTTAAAAGCTTTTGCACAGCAAAGGAAACCATAAACAAGACCAAAAGACAACCATCAGAATGGGAGAAAATATTTGCAAATGAAGCAACTGACAAAGGATTAATCTCCAAGATTTACAAGCAGCTCATGCAGCTCAATAACAGAAAAACGAACAACCCAATCCAAAAATGGGCAGAAGACCTAAATAGACATTTCTCCAAAGAAGATATACAGATGGCCAACAGACACATGAAAGAATGCTCAACATCCTTAATCATTAGAGAAATGCAAATCAAAACTACAATGAGATATCATCTCACACCGGTCAGAATGGCCATCATCAAAAAATCTAGAAACAATAAATGCTGGAGAGGGTGTGGAGGAAAGGGAACACTCTTGCACTGTTGTTGGGAATGTAAATTGATACAGCCACTATGGAGAACAGTATGGAGGTTCCTTAAAAAACTACAAATAGAACTACCATACGACCCAGCAATCCCACTACTGGGCATATACCCTGAGAAAACCATAGTTCAGAAAGAGTCATGTACCAAAATGTTCATTGCAGCTCTATTTACAATAGCCAGGACATGGAAGCAACCTAAATGTCCATCGACAGATGAATGGATAAAGAAGATGTGGCACATATATACAATGGAATATTACTCAGCCATAAAAAGAAATGAAATGGAGGTATTTGTAATGAGGTGGATGGAGTTAGAGTTTGTCATACAGAGTGAGTAAGTCAGAAAGAGAAAAACAAATACAGTATGCTAACACATATATACGGAATCTAAGGAAAAAAAAAAAAAGGCCATGAAGAACCTAGTGGCAAGACGGGAATAAAGACACAGACCTACTAGAGAATGGACTTGAGGATATGGGGAGGGGGTGGGGTGAGATGTGACAGGGTGAGAGAGTGTCATGGACATATATACACTACCAAATGTAAAATAGATAGCTAGTGGGAAGCAGCCGCATAGCACAGGGAGATCAGCTCGGTGCTTTGTGACCACCTAGAGGGGTGGGATGGGGAGGGTGGGAGAGAGGGAGATGCAAGAGGGAAGAGATATGGGAACATATTGTATATGTATAACTGATTCACTTTGTTATAAAGCAGAAGCTAACACACCATTGTAAGGCAATTATACTTCAATAAAGATGTTTAAAAAAAAAAAAAAAGAAAGTGAATCAAGGCCTCAAGAAGCTTTCCTGTTTTGCATTCCTGCTATCCATGGAAAGCCATGAGAGGGACTAGAGACTTCCTAGCCAACTCCCTACAGACCCCAGGCCTGTGAGCAATAAATGCTTATCATTATAGGCCCTTGAAGCTCTGTGGTTGTTTGTTACAGCAATGGGTAATGAATACAATAGGTTTACTATTCTCTTGCATCCAAGAGCGTGTGACCTGGACCTGAGCAGAGTGATTATTTCAGAGCTGCACATGTTAATCATGGCCTACGAAAATAAACTTAATTCTGAGAGTTGGGAAAGAATCTCTTTCTGCTGGGCTTGATGCTAACGGAAAGCAAGATCAGAGTTGCTTGGGATCACCATGACTTGATAATAAAACCATTACAGGGGAAAGCTGAGTAACTGAGAGAGCGACTGAGTCCCGAGTCCTGAGTTGAACCTCTGGATTCAACTACGCCTGACTTTTTAGTTACGTGAGTCGGTGATAAAAACTTTTTTTTAAATAACCTAACTTAGGTTGGGATTTCATCTCATTAAAAGAACTTAAATTTTTATCCAGAGCACATTTCTGCCAAGGTATATACTTCCTAATATACTAAAATTAAATTCCTAAAATATTCAAAAATACTTTGATTGTGTCACTTTTAGAAAATTATTGCTCTTCGTTTTCCTTCAGATTAGTTCATCAATCAAGGCTTTCCTGGCATCTGGCTCTCAGTTTTTCATCAGGGTTGATTTCTGATTCTTGTCTCCCTTATGTTTTCCATCCATTCGATGTGTTTTCCTGATTTTCTGCTTTTGTTCATGTGGCCCTCTTTGCCTAGAATGCTATCCTCTTCTGTATTAGCCATGGCATAAGTGCTGTAATAAACAACCCCAACATTTTAGGGACTTCATACAATAAAAGTTCATTGTTTGCTTTTATCACACTTCTTAATGCAAGTGGTAGTGGGAGAGGGGGTTGACTACATGCAGAGTTTTAGGTAGCCAGACTTTTTCTATTTTATAACACTCATATCCTTGGCTTGTGGCCTCTAGGGTTGTCAAAAAAGAATAAAAGATAGGAAAGTCTAAAGACTTTAGCAGAAAATCTAAAGGAGAGTGACTTTAGAGGCCAGGGCTGGAAGTAGCCAACATTCTTTTGACCCATGTTCTATGGGTCATAACTAGTCACATGATTCCAGGTGGCCTTATTTGGCTAGATTGAGGAGGCTGGAAAATATGTTTTTCCTTTGTGCTCAGGAGGAAAAAGAAATAATTGGTGATCATATAGCGCTGACTCTGCCATATCTGCCATCTCCATCTGGTAAAACCCTCCCAAAAGAATGCAATTTTCCATATTCTCATTTTAAAAATTTGATTTGTAGAGTGAATTTTCTGTGTGTTTACTTTATTCTCTTTAAGTGTAAATACACATTTATTGAATTCCACAGACACAAAGGAGAACATGACCTGCTCACTGCTTACAAGAACTCACTGTCTTGGGAGAGACATAGACATAAACAACCATAATCTTATGTAAAAGGCACAGCTATAAAGGTACTTACAAATTGCTAATAAAGTAGAGGAAATAGTTTCTTGATGGTGGGGACTGTAACTTATTTGTCTGTGTGTCTCCACAAGTAAAAGGAATGTATAAGGGAGTCTTGCACATGCTAAACACTTAATTCTATTTGATGAGTGAATACCAATAAGTAAGTGTGCTAAAAAGGAAAGGGAAAGGATGAATATATTTGAGATATATAGAGGTAGAGTGTAGAGGAACCTATACAGAAAGGGGTTTTGTTTTTTCATAATTAAATATCAAACAAAAAATATACAAAAAGTTTAAATGACAGTTTTAGGCATGTATGAAGGTAAATTGCTGAAAAGTCTTAAAGAACATTGGCAAAGTGCTTCCATCTGTAATTTATGAAGGGGGTAAATATTTGAAGAGGTAAAACGCTCTTCACAAAATTGTACTTTTATGAGTACAATTTCTGTGAGTACAAGATTATACTTTTTATGATTTTGACCTCATACACAACATATTTAGTTACAATACTCAATTTCAAATGGCAGAGGGATTTAACAACTTAAAAAAATTATAACTAATCACCATGATGCAATGAAATGTAGTTTTTGCCTAGAAGTTCTGCCTCCTGTGTGAAATTTTAAGAGAGAGAGTTCTGGTCTCTCATTTATCTACCAAAAGCTTTCATCCAACTGTGAGTTGACTATTACTACAAGATACTCTTGAGGAACATTAAAAAAAATAGCCTGCTCCCATATCAGATTTCATAAATCAATCATTGGAAGGTAGAGCCCTAATTGAGAGCCAGTGGTTTACTGCACCCACCTCCTGAAAATGCCATCTTTCTATATTAGTTTCTTACTGCTGATATAAGAAATTGCCACAGATTTAGTGGCTTAGAACAACACAAATTTATTACCTTACAGTTCTGGAGATTAGGAGTCTGAAATAAGTTTCATTGGGCTAAAGTCAAAGGTGTTGGAAGGCCTGTGTTCCTTCTAGAGTCTCTAGGGAAGGATCTGTTTCCTTGCCTTTTTGTTTTTTTTTTAATTTTTTATTGGAGTGTAGTTGCTTTACAATGTTGTGTTAGTTTCCACTGTACAGCAAAGTGAATCTGCTATACGTATTGATATAGCCCCTCTTTTTTGTATTTCCTTCCCATTTAGGTCACCACAGAGCACTGAGTAGAGTTCCCTGTGCTATACAGTAGGTTCTCATTAGTTATTTATTTTATACATAGTATCAATAGTGTATATATGTCAATCCCAATCTCCCAATTCATCCCACCCCCACCTTTCCTCCTTGGTATCCATACGTTTATTCTCTATGTCTGTGTCTCTATTTCTGCTTTGGAAATAAGATCATCTATACCAATTTGTTCAGATTCCTCAGATATGCTTTAATATATGATATTTGTTTTTCTATTTCTGACTTACTTCACTCTGTATGACAGTCTCTAAGTCCATCCATGTCTCTACAAATGACCTAATTTCATTCCTTTTTATGGCTGATTAATATTCCATTGTATATATGTACCACATCTTCTTTATCCATTCCTCTGCTGGTGGACATTTAAGTTGTTTCCATATCCTGGCTATTGTAAATAGTGCTGCAATGAACATTGGGGTGCATGTGTCTTTTTGAATTACGGTTTTCTCTGGGTATATGCCCAGTAGTGGGATTGCTGGGTCACATGGTAGTTCTATTTTTACTTTTTTAAGGAACCTCCATACTGTTCTCCACAGTGGCTGTATCAATTTACATTCCCACCAACAGTGCAAGAGGGTTCCCTTTTCTCCACACCCTCTCCAGCATTAATTGTTTGTAGATTTTGTGGTGATGGCCATTCTGACCAGTGTGAGGTGGTATCTCATTGTAGTTTTGATTTGCATTTCTCTAATAATTAGTGACGTTGAGCATTTTTTTCATGTGTTTGTTGGCCATCTGTTTGTCTTCTTTGGAAAAATGTATATTTAGGTCTTCCGCACATTTTTTGATTGGGTTGTTTGTTTTATTGATCTTGAGCTGCACAAGCTGTTTGTATATTTTGGAGATTAATCCTTTGTTAGTTGCTTCGTTTACAAATATTTTCTCCCATTCTGAGAGTTGTCTTTTCATCTTGTTATGATTTCCTTTGCTGTGCAAAAGCTTTTAAGTTTCATTAGGTCCCATTTGTTTATTTTTGTTTTTATTTTCATTACTCTAGGAGGTCGGTCAAAAAAGGTCTTGCTGTGATTTATGGCAGAGTGTTCTGCCTGTGTTTTCCTCTAAGAGTTTTGTAGTGTCTGGCCTTATATTTAGGTCTTTAATCCATTTTGAGTTTATTTTTCCGTATGGTGTTAGGGAGTGTTCTAATTTCATTCTTTTACATGTAGCTGTTCAGTTTTCCCAGCACCACTTAATGAAGAGGCTGTCTTTTCTCCATTGTATATTCTTGCCTCCTTTGTCATGGATTAGTTGACCATAGGTGTGTGGGTTTATCTCTGGGCTTTCTATTCTGTTCCATTGATCTATGTTTCTCTGTTTGTGCAAGTACCATACTGTCTTGATTACTGTAGCCCTGTAGTAAAGTCTGAAGTCAGGGAGTCTGATTCCTCCAGCTCCATTTTTTTTTTTCTCAACATTGCTTTTGCTATTTGAGGTCTTTTGTGTTTCCATACAAATTGTAAAATTTTTTGTTCTAGTTCTGTGAAAAATGCCATTGGTAAATTGATAGGGATTGCATTGAATCTGTAGATTGCTTTGGGTATTACAGTCATTTTCACAATATTGATTCTTCCAATCCAAGAATATGGTATATCTCTTCATTGTTTGTGTTGTCTTTGATTTCTTTCATCAGTATCTTATAGTTTTCGGAGTACAGGTCTTTTGCGTCCTTAGGTAGGTTTATTCCTAGATATTTTGTTGCAGTGTTAAATGGGATTGTTTCCTTAATTTCTCATTCTGATCTTTCATTGTTAGTGTATAGGAATGCATGAGATTTCTGTGCATTAATTTTGTATCCTATGACTTTACTAAATTAATTGATTAGCTCTAGTAGTTTTCTGGTGGCATCTTTAGGATTTTCTATGTACAGTATCATGTCATCTGCAAACAGTGACAGTTTTACTTCTTCTTTTCTGATATGGATTCCTTTTATTTCTTTTTCTTCTCTGATTGCCATAGCTAGGACTTCCCATACTATGTTGAATAATAGTGGCAAGAGTGGGCACACTTGTCTTATTCCTGATTTTAGAGGAAATGCTTTCAGTTTTTTACCATTGAGAATAATGTTTGCTGTGGGTTTGTCATATATGACCATTATTATGTTGAGGTAGATTCCCTCTATGTGCACTTTCTGGAGAGTTTTTATCATAAATGGGTGTTGAATTTTGTCAAAAGCTTTTTCTACATCTGTTGAGATGATCATATGGTTTTTATTCTTCAGTTTGTTAATACAGTGTATCACATTGATTGGTTTATGGATATTGAAGAATCCTTGCATCCCTGGGATAAATCCCACTTCATCATGGTGTATGATCCTTTGAATGTGCTGTTGGATTTTGTTTGCTAGTATTTTGTTTAGGATTTTTACATCTATGTTTATCAGTGATATTGGCTTATAATTTTCTTTTTTTCAGATATTTTTTTCTGGTTTTGGTATTAGGGTGATGGTGCTCTCGTAGAATGAGTTTGGGAGAGTTCCTCCCTCTGCAATTTTTTGGAAGAGTTTGAGAAGGATAGGTGTTAGCTCTTCTCTAAATGTTTGATAGAATTCTCCTGTGAAGCCATCTAGTCTTGGACTTTTGCTTGCAGGAAGATTTTTAATCACAGTTTCAATTTCATTGCTTGTGATTGGTCTGTTCATATTTTCTATTTCTTCCTGGTTCAGTTTTGGAAGGCTGTACGTTTCTAAGAATTGGTCCATTTCTTCCAGGTTGTCCATTTCATTGGCATATAGTTTGCTTGTAGTAGTCTATTAGGATCCTTTGTATTTTTGAGGTGTCAATTGTAACTTCTCCTTTTTCAGTTCTAATTTTATTGATTTGAGTCCTCTCCCTTTTTTTCTTGATGAGTCTGGCTAAAGTTTTATCAATTTTGTTTATCTTCTCAAAGAACCAGCTTTTAGCTTTATTGATCTTTTCTATTGTTTTTTGTTTGTTTGTTTGTTTCTATTTCATTTATTTCTGCTCTGATCTTTATGAGTTCTTTCCTTCTACCAACTTTGGGTTTTGTTTGTTCTTCTTTCTCTAGTTGCTTTAGGTGTAAAGTTAGGTTGTTTATTTTAGATTTTTCTTCTTTCTTGAGGTAGGATTGTATTGCTATAAACTTCCCTCTTAGAACTGCTTTTGCTGCATCCCATAGGTTTTTGTTGTCATTTGTTTCTAGGTATTTTTTTATTTCTCCTTTGATTTCTTCAGTGATCTCTTGGTTATTTAATAGCATATTGTTTAGTCTCCATGTGTTCATGTTTTTTACAGTTTTTCTTCCTGTAATTGATTTCTAATCTCATACCATTGTGGTCAGAAAAGATGCTTGATATGATTTCAATTTTCTTAAATTTTCCGAGGCTTGATTTGTGACCCAAGATGTGATCTATCCTGGAGAATGTTCCATGAGCACTTGAGAAGAAAGTGTATTCTGTTGCTTTTGGATGGAATTTCCTATAAATATCAACTAAGTCTATCTGGTCTAATGTGTCATTTGAGGCTTGTGTTTCCTTATTAATTTTGTCTGGATGACCTATCCTTTGATGTAAGTGGAGTGTTTGTTAAAGTCCCCCAACATTATTGTGTTACTGTTGATTTCCCCATTTATGGCTGTTAGCACTTGCCTTATGTGTTGAGGTGCTCCTATGTTTGGTGCATAAATATATACAATTGTTATATCTTCTTCTTGGATTGATCCCTTGATCTTGTGCAGTGTCCTTCCTTGTTTCTTGTGACACTCTTTATTCTAAAGTCTGCTACTTTGAGAATTGCTACTCCAGCTTTCTTTTGATTTCCATCTGCATGGAATATCTTTTTCCATCCCCTCACTTTCAGTCTGTATGTGTCCCTAGGTCTGAAGTGGTTTTCTTGTAGACAACACATATACCGGTCTTGTTTTTTATCCATTCAGCCAGTCTGTGTCTTTGGGTTGGAGCATTTAATCCACTTACATTTAAGGTGATTATCAATATGCATGTTCCTACTGCCATTTTCTTAATTGTTTTGGGTTTGTTTAGGGAGGTCTTTTTCTTCTCTTGTGTTTCGTGCCTAGAGACGTTCTTTTAGCATTTGTTGCAAAGCTGGTCTGGTGGTGCTGAATTGTCTTAGCTTTTGCTTGTCTGTAAAAGATTCTGATTTCTCCTTCAAATCTGAATGAGATCCTTGCTGGGTAATTTTGGCTGTAGGTTTTTCCCTTTCATCACTTTAAATATATCCTGCCACTCCCTTCTGGCCTGTACAGTTTCTGCTGAAAGATCGGCTGCTAACCTTACGGGGATTCCCTTGTATGTTATTTGTTGTTTTTCCCTTGTTGCTTTTAATATTTTTTCTTTGTATTTAATTTTTGATAGTTTGATTAATATGTGTCTTGGAGTGTTTCTCCTTGGATTTATCCTGTATGGGACTCTCTGCACTTCCTGGAGTTGATTGACTATTTCCTTTCCCATATTAGGGAAGTTTTTAACTATAATCTCTTCAAATATTTTCTCAGTCCCTTTCTTTTTCTCTTCTTCTTCTGGGACCCCTATAATTTGAATGTTGGTGCATTTAATATTGTCCCAGAAGTCTCTGAGACTGTCCTCAATTCTTTTCAGTCTTTCTTCTTTATTCTGCTCTGTGGTAGTTATTTCCACTATTTTATCTTCCAGGTCACTTACTTGTTCTTCTGTCTCAGTTATTCTGCTATTGATTCCTTCTAGAGAAGTTTTAATTTCATTTATTGGGTTGTTCATCATTGTTTGTTTGTTCTTTAGTTCTTCTAGGTCCTTGTTAAATGTTTCTTGTATTTTCTCCATTCTATTTCCAAGATTTTGGATCACCTTTAGTATCATTATTCTGAATTCTTTTTCAGGTAGACTGCCTATTTCCTCTTCATTTGTTAGGTCTGGTGGGTTTTTACCTTGCTCCTTCATCTGCTGTGTGTTTCTCTGTCTTCTCATTTTGCTTAACTTACTGTGTTTGGGGTCTCCTTTTTGCAGGATGCATGCTCATAGTTCCTGTTGTTTTTGGTGTCTGCCCCCAGTGGGTAAGGTTGGTTCAGTGGGTTGTATAGGCTTCCTGGTGGGAGGGACTGGTGCCTGCGTTCTTGTGGGTGGAGCTGGATCTTTTCCCTCTGATGGGCAGGGCTGCAGCCGGTGGTGTGTTTTGGGGTGTCTGTGGGCTTAGTATGATTTTAGGCGCCTGTCTGCTGATTGGTGGATTTATGTTCCTGTTTTGCTTGTTGTTTGTCATGGGACGTTCATCACTGGAGCCTGCAGGTAGTTGGGTGGAGCCAGGTCTTGGAGTTGAGATGGACACCCCCAGGAGAGTTGTCACCCAATTAATATTCCCTGGGGCCAGGAATTCTCTGGTGTTCTAGGTCCTGGACTCAGCTCTCCCACCCCAGAGCCTCAGACCTGATCTCTGGCCTAGGAACCAAGACTCTGCAAGCAACACAGCTCAGCAGAAAAGGGGGAAAAGAAAAAGAAAAGAAAAAAAAAAGGAAAGGGCAGGAAGAAAACAAATGAAAACAGACAGACGTACAAAATCCAAGAGAAACAGCAAAGACAAAAGCAAGCAGACAGCAACAGCAACAATTAAAAACAAGCAAACAAACAAATGAACAAACAAAAGCCCAGACAAGTGCTAAAAGCAAAACCAAACAAATGAAACCAAAAAAGAAAACAACAACAAATACACACACATACAAAATATGAAACAAAAACAAAAACAGAGAAGACAAAAAACAAGAGAACAACCAAACAAAAGAATCCTAAAATGAAATTAAACAATTAAAAACAACTCTAACAAAAACAAAAAATAAAACAAAAGCACAATGCAAACTGAAGGAAAAAGCAAAGAAAACAAAACAAAGCCACAAAAATCATTTAAAAAGATAAAAAAGAACAAATAGAACAAAGGAAAAAAGATAAAAACAAAATAGAAAAAAGAAAAAAAAAACAAGGAAAAAACACAGAACAAAAAAGTAACGTAGAAATAGAAATACAAAAAAATTTAAAATGTATTAAAAAATGAAAAAAAACTAAATAAAAATAAAAACAAATAATGATAATAAAACAATAACAGAACAAAACAAAACATTAAAAAATAGTAATGATTATATTTTCCTGGAGTCTCAGCTGTCAGTGTCCTTGCCCCCACCATGAGTCACAGCCAACCTCTGCCTCCCCAGGAGGCCCTCCAAAACCTCTAGGTAGGTCTCTGGTCCCTCTGTGGGGGCAGCTCAGACTCTGACCTGGCCCAACTCCTGCGTGTACTAGTCCCCAAAGTCCACAGCTGCTAGAGCTAGACCAGTTTCAGTTTTGGGAACACTTGCTGTCCATTCAGATATTCCATAAATGCAGGATTTACCAAGCTGGTCATGGGAATTTAATCTGTCATTTGTGTAGCTGCATGGAAAGATTTTTGTTCATCTTCCTTAGTCACCTCGCCACTGCAGCTCAGCTGTGGTTTTAGCCTCACCTCTGAGTGTGGGCCACTCGCAGGAGTCTGCTCCTGAAGCTGCCCTGGGGCACTCGGGTCTGCCCCCGTGAGGACAGGGCACGGAGGTGGCATGACTGCTTGGGTCATGGGGGCCCTGGTGGCAACAGGTGCACGGGAAAGCTGGTGGCTACAGGTGCAAGAGATCCAGCCCTAGTAGGAGCTTTTCCTAGCGCCTGGAGGTGGGTGCGAGAAGATCAGCCTTGGTGGGGCCTTTTTTTAGTGCCTGGTGGCAGGCGTGTGAAGACCAGCGTTGTTGTGGGCTTTTCCTAGTGCCTGGTGAGACAAGGGCCGGTGCGTGGGCCGGTGCGGAGAGAGGCTGCAATGTTGGCTCCAACCCCTGTGCATCACTCAACAGTGGTGCCTTGCTTCTGTGGCAGTATGGGTTTCCTCCACAAGCATTCCTGGTTGCAGATTTCCTCCCTCCCATCCCCTCAGGCTGTCTCCTTGCAGCCAACAGCAGTCCTTCCCCCGGGTTTGCTCTCCAAACCCCACATTCCAGCTCTCAGCCCCCATGTGCACCGGCACACACGTCCCAGTCTGGGGCGTGCAGGGCTGTGGCATGGACCATCTGTGTAGGTCTCACTCTGTCCTGTCTGCTACAGACCAGCTGTTTCACCCTCCTCTGACAGCCTCAAATGTTCCCCTTCTGTCTCAAGTGATTTCCCCATCATCTGTCCCTGCCTACAACCAAATATTCAGAGGAAACTGGAATAAGCTATCTGATCAGGATTCACCCAGACTGGGCAGATGCTCAGATTTCCCTTAAATTGGATTGATTAACCTGACTGAGGCTCATGAAACAGACTGTTGTCCACCAGAAAATGCCTGTGGTACTGCACACAATTCCTTTTCTCCAAGTTCCAATAGCTCATTGTCAGAAGATTTCTGGCACAGCATCAAAACCAAATTGTCCTGCTCAACTTTGAGTGCTCAGGAGATGAAGCATTCCTCAGAGTCCCTGGCAGAGCAGCAATCTCCAAAGTGCTGGCGTGATGAGTTATTGGCTCCTGTGACTCCAACTCCAAAAGCCTGTTGAGGGGCAGAAAAGCCCCCCAGAAGGGCACTTCTCCACACTAGCCTGTAGAACCCCTGAGACCGTTCCTTGCCTTTTCCATCTTCTAAAGTGGCCTGCATTTCTTGGCTGACGGCCCCTTCTTCAATCACTCCAACCTCTGCTTCTGTCTTCACATCTGTTAATGACTCTGATCTGCCTACCTCTCTCTTATAAGGATCTTTATGATTACGTTCACCCACCTGGAATCCAGAATCCACAATCCTTAATCATGTCATCAAGGTCCCTCGTAAATCATGTAAATCAACATATTCACAGGGTCTCTGAATTAGGACATAGACATATTTGGAAAACTATTATTTAGCCTACCACATTTTCCTCATGTATAACTTTTAAAATATGAAGTTTAATTTAAATTTGGGGGAATAAATGAGAAATGCATGTGAATAAAACATTTAGCATAGGCTCTGACACATTCAGTAGCAAAGGAATGCTAGCTATTGCACTTTTAATATATGCTTTTTAATAGAATTTTGATGAGTGCAGCATCCTCTTGTCTTATTCACTGCCACATTTGTCTTGCGTATGGTAAGTGTTCAATGAATAGTTATTACATGAGTGAATGAATATGGATTATCTACAGTGGGTGCATATTAACTTTTCCTTATAGTCCATTGTTTCCTTATATTCTATAATCATATGAGCCATATATATATCATATATTTTATATATATATACATACATACATATATGTATTTTTCTGTTTCTCCGGAGAATCCTAATACATATTGAAAATTTAGGATTCTGTTGGAATCCTGGTGGTACTTTCTTCATGTATGGTCGGTTGGAACTTAACTAATGAGCTGGCCAGGCTAAGAATGTGCCCTCTTATTTCATACGCCCCACTTGTATGGTCTTTCTTTTGACTTCAATCAAGAGTAAAGCAGCTATCTACGAAACAGACTCACAGACATAGAGAACAGACTTGTGGTTGTCAAGGGGGAGAGGCGGGGGGAGGGATGGATTGGGAGTTAGGAATTAGCAGATGCACACTATTATATGTAGAATGGATAAACAAGGTCCTACTGTATAGCACAGGGAACTATATTCAATATCCTGTGATAAACCATAATGGAAAAGAATATGAAAAATAATGTATATATATGTATAACGGAATCACTTTGCTGTACAGCAGAAATAAACACAACATTGTAAATCCACTATACTTGACAAAAATAAATTAAACAAAGGTAGTAAAGCAGCAGTTAGGACTGTAGAAAGCAAATAACATAAAGTTTGTTTCTGAATACAAACCTAGAGAATTCCTGTTTTGAAAGCTATCAGGCTTATAAAGATTAAGGTTAAGTAGTTCAATTCCCTGAAACATATTTTTAGGGAGGGTGGATGATTTTGAAGAAACCCATTCATGTGTAATTCAGTTTTCCTATTCCATCTAGAATCATCACAATTATACCAATGGTCTATTTTTTTTGGGGGGGCCGTGCTGCGCGGCATGTGGGATCTTAGTTCCCTAACCAGGGATTGAACCCGTGCCCCCTGCAGTGGAAGCTTAGAGTCTTAACCACTAGACCTCCAGAGAAGTCCCATCAATGGTCTAATTATTGATATTAACAGGAAAATGGCATTCAATATGACAGCTCTAAATGTCTAAATTTGTAAATGAGGAAGCACAGTCATGTATTGGTTAGTACTTTAGTTCAGAGAGAACTTCCTTGTTGTTTATGGCTCTTAATTCTCTCACAAGTGGGGAAATTAGGAGGCTAGAGGAGTGGAGGCTTATTCACTTTTTCCTCATACCCCCCAGCCAATGCTAAATACATACTCATTAGGATTCTGTGATATAGTACTGTCTCTATTACTTCCTCCCATTTTTCTTTCTTACCTACCCCATTAGTTTTCAGGAGTGAATTCTTAATGTATATACTATTTCTTGGCTAAAGTAAAAAGATGTATGAGACCTCAAAATGGAGTAGCAGATTTTTTTTGTTTTGTGGATCATCTCTGTCTTTCAGGTAGAGAGAAGAGCAGGTGCAAAGCCTGGAAGGAAGTCCTGGAAGGAGAACAGGTTGAAAGTTTTGCATGTATGCAGTGTACTGTAGCAAGTGAGTGTGAGAGTGGCCTGAGACATGGGGATGGGGAAGAGGCATGCATGTGGGGCCAGCCCATGCAGGGCGCGGGAGCCCAGGATAAAGATTTGGGATTTCATTTTAGCATTGAAAAGAAGCCACGAAGGGGTTTTAAGCAGCGGAGTGGGATGATTATTTACGTTTGTGGAGAAGAGATTGGTGAGTGGTTCTGTGGAGCCCAGCTAGGAGGTTACTGTGCTTTCTAGGTGAGAGATGTGCTCCCTGGAAATAGATGTGGTAGTGGAGATGGAAGGAAGTGAATATATTCTCAATACATATGTATTTTGAGATAGAATAGATAGGGCTTCCCAACCGTCTTAGTCCATTCATGTTGCTGTAGCAAAATACCATAGACTGAGTAGCTTATACACAGCAAAAATTTATTTCTCACAGTTCTGGAGGTTGGAAATCCAAGATCAGGTTGCCAGCATGGCCAGGTGAGGTCCTTCTTCCAGGTTGTAGACTTCTCATTGTATCCTCACATGGTGGAAGGGATGAGTGATCTTTCTGGAGCCTGTATTATGAAGGCACTAAGCCCATTCATGAGGGTTCCACCCTCATGACCGAAGCACGTCCCAAAGGCCCCACCTCCTAATACCATCACATTGGGCATTAGGATTTCAACATACGAATTGTTGATGGGGGACACAAACATTTAGACCATAGCATCAACAGATTGGATGTGGGAGTAACAATTTCACCTGAATATCGATAGAAGATATGGCTCATTAGAGGGTTGGAAATATGGTCACTTCATAGTAATGAAGTAGTATATGGAAAAGTCTGTCATTTTTGAGACTGGTTCAATGAATCATTCTACTCTTTTAAATAACATGAGACATTATTTAAACAACAGCTACTGGGATTAGCATTCTCTTCACACGGGAAGGAGACCATTCTCTTGTGTTATAAACTCCCCAGGGATTTAATGCAGGGATGGTAGTTATAAAGGATAGAGTAAGGAGGGAGGGAATCTGGGGAGAGACTGCATGACCCAGTGGGTCAGTCCAGAAGTCCAGCTTTTTCATTAAGTCATACAGGCACCCAGTATAGTAAAGTGATTGCTGACTATGAACCTAGCGCTAATGGGTGGGGTGACAGTCTCATTACAGAAAAACATATCTCTTTTAAAAATATTGCCTAAGTGTAAGCAATTTAGAGAACAATTTCAGATGGAGGTATTTAGGATCTTCTAGAGATTAGATCATCTGAAGACTTTAATTTTGGGACAGAAAATTGTGTGAAGGAAGTTTATGGGAGAATGCCCTTGGGATTCACACTCCAGGAGTATTCAGTGCAATTCTCCATTGGGGCTTGCCATGAACTCCACATGGCATCTTTTCTCAAAACTGAAACTTCTAATAACATTCGATCTGCTAAGTCATATAGCCTAAGTGGCAAAGCTGCTTGCACCACAGCCTGGACCTACTGCAGAGCCTTTTTCTCTAGCCTCTCTCAAAGTTGGCAGCTATTTTGGTCACTGGTATATGGGTCAGAACAGTATTGCTGGGTATGGAATGCACTGTCTCTTTGGAGAGTTTTATCTCTCACCCTCTGGGACATATGTGTTTTACTTGCCATTTCTTGCTCATCTGACTGATTAACATTCTGTCATTTTTATAGAGTAAAGCGCAGTGTGGAATATCCAGATTGTCTAAGTCCCTTCAGACTCTCTTATGACAGAGAAGAGAGACTTAACATAGCCTTGAGGTAAGACCAAAAATGTGTACTATTCTGTTCCAAGAGAAAGAAAACTGTTGATTATCGTCCTGGATAGGAATGAAAAACAGTACATTGGCCAGATCATTGGCTGTGTACAATACACCTGAGGCTACTGCAATGTGCCAAGTTTGTGGTAGTTCACTGTCATTCTCTAGCATTCTTCTGAATTTTGTAGGGGCCAAACTGGCAAATTAAATGGAGATATGCCTGGGACTGTCACCAGCAAAGCCCATTAACAATTAAATAAAAGCTGGGTAATAAAATAAAGTCTAACCTTTTTTCTTTTCTTTGGTGCTTAGTCTAGTTTCACTTGCTCATAGGGGGATACATTCCGAGGGCTTGCAGGCAGCACTTCAGCCCAGAAATCCTTGTGTGAAATGGCTACACCGATGACACCTAAGCCGGGCAGGCCACTGGGCTTGACAATGCAATTTAAAATGAAGACGGGGCTTCCCTGATGGTGCAGTGGTTAAGAATCCACCTGCCAATTCAGGGGACATGGGTTCAGGCCCTGGTCCGGGAGGATCCCACATGCCGCAGAGCAACTGAGCCCATGAGCCACAACTACTGAGCCCACGTGCCACAACTACTGAAGCCCACGTGCCTAGAGCCTGTGCTCCGCAACAAGAGAAGCCACTGCAATGAGAAGCCCGTGCACTGCAACGAAGAGTAGCCCCCGCTCACTGCAACTAGAGAAAGCCTGCGCACAGCAACAAAGACCCAATGCAGCCAAAAATAAATAAATTTATGAAAACAAAATAACAAAAATAAAATGAAGACAGCGGGCGGTGTGCAGAGACACCGGCACTTCGATCCGGAGCGTGAGCAGTGCAGCCCCGCCCACCCCGCAAGAACCCCGTCCCCTCCCCGCTGACGAGATCCCTGTAAAGCAGCCCTGTCGAGGGCCTTTTGGGGGAGAGTGAGTCCTCTAGAGCAGCAGTCCCCAACCTTTTTGGCACCAGGGACCAGATTCATGGAAGACAATTTTTCCACGGACGGGGGTGGGGGGTGAAGGGGATGGTTCAGGTGGTAATGTGGTGATGGGGAGCAATGGGGAGCAGGAGACGAAGCTTCGCTCGCTCGCCCGCCGCTCACCTCCTGCTGTGCGGCCCGGTTCCTAACAGGCTGAGGACCGGTACCGGTCCACGGCCCAGGGGTTGGGGACCCCTGCTCTAGAGCATGAGCGCACACCTGTCCATCCTCTGATCAAAGAATGAAGGTTTCCTTTGCTTCGGAACCAAACTCGGTCTCATTCTATTGGCTGGAATGACACTGGGAGGACGCTTGCTTGGGCCAGACTCGAAAGGGTCAGTAACAGGACCACTACTCTCACTCCCTTTAGGTCTTTAAAGGTGGCATGTCATTGCTCTGGGACGTATACTGTTTTTGATTTACTATCTTGGCTGGACCATGATGGGGCAATTTCAGAGGCTTCTACTTGGTATCCCCCAGTATTGTAGGGTGAATTGTGTCCCTCTTCCCTCCAAAATCCATATTTTGAAGTCTTAACCTCTAGTATTTCAGAATGTTACCTTATTTGTAAATAGGGTCAATAGGGTCCTTGCTGATGTAATTAGTTAAGAATAGAGTGGGTCCCTAATTCACTAAGACTGGTGTCCTTTTAAGAAGGGGAAATTTGGATGCAAAAACACTTCACACCATGCGAAGATGAAGGCAGAGTTCAAGGTGCTGCTTCTACAAGCCAGGGGACACCAAAGATTGCTAGCAAACCACCAGAAGTTAGACAGAGGTATGGGACAAGTCTTCTCTCACAGCCCTCAGAAGGAACCAATCCTGGTGATACCTTGATCTTGGACTTCTAGCCTCCAGAACTGAGATAGTAAATTTCTCTTGCTTGTGGTACTTTGTTAAAGTAGCCCTAGCAAATGAATACATCCCCCTAAACCATCTAAGTCTATAGGCTTAATATTTACTACTTCCCATGAATTCCACAAATGCCTCAGATTTTGTCCTTTGCAGTATACTCCCTTTAATCAATATTCCACCCTCGTTCACCACTCATGACATTTTAAACAACTGCACTGGTACAGCATGCCAGGGAATATTCATTCTTCTCCTACCTCCAGTGATGGGACCCTCATTGCCACTTGGATGGCATGGGATCCAGCTTCAAAATCTCATTTTACATTGTTTTTATAGTCTACACCTGGAACCAAAGGTCTTAGGTTGAATATCTTAGAAAAGATATTGAGATGGAGATTAGCATGTAGGAGGTTTTTTGGGGTGCTTTTAGGATTAATACCTGTGAGGAATGAAGAAAATAAGATTGGGCAGAGGTTAGGAGTTAAACTGTAATGCAGTTGCAACAAAGGCCTTAGCCAATCCCATGGGGAAATCTGCAGTGGAGACAACCTTTCAGAGTTGTTCTGAATTGAGACCAGGATGCCAGGTCTTTATAGAGCAGCATCGACCTGGTGTTGGATGTGGGCTGCCACTGAAAGTGGGGCAGAAAGGTGTCAGATCTATACACTCTGAGAAGCTGGAGAATGACAGCCTCCAATTTAAAGGGGGGATCTTGCCAGTACACAGCATGCATTACTCTTTCCACTGTAAAGCACGTAGAAATACTAGATAGAGTATTGCAAATATCCTTAGCATTCATAGTAAGACACTTGGTATGTACCTGGCTACATAAGTCAGCTTCTCTCTCTTTCCCCTCATGAAAATCATGCAAAAACACAAAGAGAACAACTACCCACAAACTCATTTCATAAATTAGGAGATGGGGATACTTTACAGAGTTTAACATAATTTTTTTTTTTTTTTTTGGCTGTGCCACGTGGCATGTGGGATCTTATTTCCTCTACCAGAGATCAAACCCGTGCCTCCTGCAGTGGAAGCACAGAGTCTTAACCACTGGACTGCCAGGGAAGTCCCCAAAACTTCTATAAAGCATCTGTGATCTGATAGAAACCTCAAAAAAAGAAGTGAAAAAAGTACATAGCGTTGTGAGAGGGCTCAGTAGTGATGGCTCTAAGTAGCTGCTTGCAGAAAGTATTTCTAAATGGGTACCAACCAAGTGCAAGATGCAATTGGGCAAAAGCCATACAGGTATGCTTCCTGAAAGTAAGGAACTCACTCTTGAGTGTAAAAGCTCTC
The DNA here is from genome assembly GCF_028023285.1 of Balaenoptera ricei. Lineage (NCBI taxonomy): Eukaryota > Metazoa > Chordata > Mammalia > Artiodactyla > Balaenopteridae > Balaenoptera > Balaenoptera ricei. The sequence continues at coordinate 95,215,352 of NC_082645.1, forward strand.
TCCTCTGTTTGCAAAAATAGAGTGGGAAATGGTGTGAGTAAGGTTGAAATCAAGTGGAAGCTTATGGGAAATAGTGGAAAAAAGCATAGAAGATAGAGTACCCAGTGGCAGATTTCAGAAAGTCCCAGGAAAAATACACTTCCTAAGGTGAGGGATTCACTCTGAATTGCAAAGGCAATATTCCTGGCTTGCAAAAATGGATTGGCAGCTGGGCTGTTGGCAGAAAGCCTGAATGAAATATTTAATCAATCAATCAATTTATTTATTTGCATTAAAAATGGACTTTATTTTTTAGAGCAGTTTTAGGTTTATAGAAAAATTGAGCAAGCTGTACAAAGAGTCCCCACTTATGTCCTACTCCCACACACAGCCTCCCCTACTATCAGCATCCTGCAACAGAATGGCGTATTTTTTACAACTGATCAATCTACTTTAATACATCATTATCGCCCAAAGTTTAGAGTGTACCTTAGGATTCACTCTTGATGTACATTCTGTGGATTTTGACGAATGTATAATGACACATATCCATCATTACAGTATCATACAGAGTACTTTCACCACTCTAAAAATCTCTGTGCTCTGCCTATTCATTCCTCTCTACATCCTGACCCCTGGCAACCATTCCTTTTCCAGAATGTCATATTGTTGGAATCTTATCGTATAGGGCCTTTGCAGATTAGCTCCTTTTACTTAGTAATATACGTATAGGGTTCCTCCATGTCTTTCATGTTCATTGTAATTGACTTTTGTACATTAATCTTGTATCTTGCTGTAATTGCTTATTGTTCAAGGACTTTCTTTGTTGATTCTTTTGGATATTATATATAGATGATCAAAGTGTCTGTGAACAAGACAGTTTTATTTCTTCCTTCCCAATCTCTATACCTTTTATTTCCTTTTCTTATAGCTAGGACTTGCAGTATAATGTTGAAAAGGACTGATAAGAGGGGACACCCTTGCCCTGTTCTTGATCTTAGTGGGAATGCTTTGAGTTTCTCACTGTTAAGCATGATGTTAGTTGTAGATTTTTGGTAGATGTTCTTTATCTGGTTGAGAAAATTCACCTACATTCTTAGTTTATGGAGAGTTTTTGTAATGAATGGTTGTTGTACTGTATAAAATCTTGATTGGAGAATCATATTTAACAGTACAAAGGAAAACAATTAGAAATATAAAATTATTGACCAAAATTGAGTGGTGAAAGAAGGAGGTTAGGGGACAAGTGGAGAAAACAGGCTAATTTTTTCATTGTAAGAGACTTACTAGAGGATTAATGGTTTTATTTTATTTTATTTTATTCATTTTATGCCACACTGTGTGGCTTATGGGATTTTAGCTCCCCGACTAGGGATCAAACCTGGGGCCTCAGCAGTGAGAGCACGGAGTCCTAACCATTGGACCGCCAGGGAATTCCCTACACAGTAGTGTAATTATGATAGTCACTAGAACAAAAAATAAAACTTCCTAGGTAACAAAGTAACTGTATAGAAAAATCACTTCTACACAGTAAAGAACTTAGAAAAAAAATAAATTGATCCATATATTTAAATCGGCTTACCTCAGCTACTAATTAGAAAAAACATTTTCAGAATACTTTACAAAGCAAAATTAAATCTTGTACTATAGTGCATATATTCTTTGAGTGTCCATGAAACACTGATGAAATTTATTAACATATAAAGTTGTAAGAATGCTTAATATCATATATTAAAATCTTCTTATTTTCTCTGTATGTACTAATAATTTTTTGACAAAATGCAACAAACGTTGATAAATAAAAAAATTCTCAGTAACATGGGAATTGATGACTACTTCCTCAAAATCATAAAATGTTCTATTTCAGCTCCCAAATCAGTATCATGATTATTAGGAAACACTAGAGGCATTTCATGTTAAAAATAAGACAAGAAAGTTTTCAAGTAAGCTGTGTAAGGGCAATACCCTTCCTACATCTCTAATGAGAAAACCTGGATAAACAAACAAACAAACAAGTAAACAATACCATTTATCTTTAGAGCTTTTGAAGAGCTGTAGACACAAAGAAGAACAAGTAAACTGAACTTCAGAGAGGGATGAACCTGATAGGGGATCTGGGTGGCACATCAGTGAGAACTGCAGCCATTTCCACCCTCAGGGGAAGTTGAGCAACAGGTGGGGCAGGTAGCTGAGGAGCAACCATAAGCAGAGGAAATCTACAGAACCAGCAGTAGGAGAAACCAGCTGAACTTTTAATGGTTGTACTAAACTGGTAAGGAGCACTGAAATCTGTAGGAGCCCCAAACTCAGAGCTAATTATTCCTGTTAATTTTCTACCATGGACTTTTGCTAAGTAAGCAGAAGTACCACTAAGCAGATTATACATTGTTGGTGGGAAGTGCAAATTGTTACAACCTCTAAGGAATAAAATTTAGTAATAACTATCAAAATCACAAGTGCCTATACCTTTTGACCCAGAAATACAATTTTGGGGAATTTATCCTATAGCTATACTTGCATACCTGGTAAGTGAGCTATACATAAATTATTCTTTGCAACATAGTTTGTAGTAAAAGAAAATGTAAATATTACAAATATAGGGAATTGATTAGCTAAGCTATGTACAGTCATACAATTTAATATGACATGGCTGTATAAAAATGAGGATACATTCTATGTACGTATGGAAAAATCTCTAAGATATATTATTATGTGAAAAAGAAAAGCAAGGTACAGGATAATGTGTGTGGTACGCTACCTTTTGAGTAACAAGGGGGGAGATAATTAGAATATATTTTATATTTGATTGAAGGTATGAAGAAAATCTGGCAAGACATACAAGAAGCAATAGTTGTTACCTGTGGGTTTTTCTGGGGAGAGGGTAGTGTTGGAAACCGTGTGGATGATGGACTGGGGTGAGAGAGAATTTTCATTTTTTACTTAAATTTTGTTACACTACAGCAATGTATTACATTTTCGAAGTTAAGTTAAAATCCATAATTGAGTTTACAAAAGAGTCAGTGAAAGGCCAGCTGTCAAAAATGAAGGGGAAACAAACAATAAGTAGGACTTGGAAATTTCATTGCCTTTGGAAGCAGGAAGGGAGCATCCCTGATCTTGGCAATTTAGGGCTTGAGTTTAAGGGATTATCCAAAAGGTGGGGAGCAGAAACTAAGATCCTGTATTAAATTGGAACCCTTAAGGGGCTACATGTTAAGTGAAAACGCAAAGAAAAAGCCTACTGTTGTTAAGAGAGTAGATCTTAGAACTTATCACAAGAAAAAAGAACTTGTAACTGTGTGGTGATGGATGTTAACTAGGCTTATTGTGGTGATCATTTTGCAATATATACATACAACAAATCATTATGTTGTACACCTGAAACTAATACAATGTTATATGGTAATTACATCTCAATTAAAAAAAGAAAAGGATAAAAGTTTGCCCACAAGCACAAGCAGGTAGGTGATCAGGAAGCTTATATATCTCAACCTTGGCTCTGGGTACAGGAAAAATACTCTCCTAAGGATTCATAACTATTGGCCTGACCTCACTTGGGTTAGGTTTCAAATACGCACCCAGGAGAATGGCAATAATTTAAAAGAATAAGGCCAGGTTGTCCATTATTGCCACATTATTTAACATTTTACTGGAGTCAAGAGAAAAATAAATATAAACTGTACATAAAAATTGAAAGGAAAGAGAAAAATAATTGCAGATAATATTATTCTATATCTAAAAATCTGTAGAAAGCCAATGTAGCTATATCAAGATGAGACAAAGTAGATTAATGGAAAAAATGATAAAAAAGCTCATTTGATAGAATCCAATTCCAATCATGATAAAAAACTTTTAGTAACCCAGAAGTAGAAGAGGAAATCTTAAACCCAATGAAGGGTGTATACAATATAATCTGCACCAAATACTACAATAAATGTCAAAACCTCACAAGTATTTCCTTTAATTTCCTTTCTAATATCACTTCTATCTAAAATTAAATTCCAGTTATTAGAATGATAAAATTGGGAGTTATAAAGACTGAATAGGAAGTACAAAAGTTGTTTTATTAGCAGATAAAGATTGCCTATATGGAAAAATTCAAAAGAATACTGGGGCAAATTATAGACATAAGATCTCATAAAGTTTACTGTATATGAGATCAATATTAAAAATTCAATTGCTTTCTTATACATCAACAACAGTCAGAAAATGTGAATGTGGAAGAGGTGACTGTGTACCAGACCAAGCCCTGGTCTTCATTGTCAAGACGTTGTTATGTAACCTGCAACTGATGAGGAATCAGTGTTGATGAGATGCAGTTTCACTGAAGAATAGGCGCTAGTCACATAACCCTGAGGCTTCCAGAGCAAGTGAAACCTGAAGGACTCAAGCGCTGATGGCTTGACTGAGCTGAACTGTTCTTGCCTACTCCGTTTTGTCTTTCATGACCACTTGGCTCCCATGTGGTGATTTTTGGAAAGTAGGAAGACAGACCTGGCAGTCACCAAACTTCTCCATGCTGTTGTCATGATGCTGTATTGTTGGTTGTTGTATATTCTTTCTTCAGTTAAGTAAACTTGGCGCTAGATTAAGGCAATTATTTTTTCTGAATTTAATTGCCAGTCCATACCTAAGACTATTACTGCTGGTTGAGAAGAGAAAATGCTTCTTTTTCCAAAATTATTTTGTAAATTTAATAAAATTCCCATCAAAGCAAAAATTCTGTAACACATATGACGTAGCAAAGGATCAAGAAAAACCAGGACAGTTCTGAAGAAGGACAAGATGGAGAGGGGGGCTTAAAAAAATCATATTAGTTAAGAAAGTGGGAGGAGCTTCTAGATGGCAGAAGAGTAAGAGGTGGAGATCACCTTCCTCCCCACAAATACATCAGAAATACATCTACATGTGGAACAACTCCTACAGAACACCTACTGAACGCTGGTAGAAGACCTCAGACCTCCCAAAAGGCAAGAAACTCCCCACGTACCTGGGTAGGGCAAAAGAAAAAAGAAAACACAGAGACAAAGAATAGGGATGGGACCTGCACCAGTGGGAGGGAGCTGTGAAGGAGGAAAGGTTTCCACACACTAGGAAGGCCCTTCGCGGGCGGAGACTGCGGGTGGCGGAGGGGGGAAGCTTCGGAGCCACGGAGGAGAGCGCAGCCACAGGGGTGCGGAGGGCAAAGCGGAGAGATTCCCGCACAGAGGCTCGGCGCCGACCAGCACTCACCAGCCCGAGAGGCTTGTCTGCTCACCCGCTGGGGCGGGCGGGGGCTGGGAGCTGAGGCTCGGGCTTTGGAGGTCGGATGCAGGGAGAGGACTGGGGTTGGCGGCGTGAACACAGCCTGAAGGGGCTAATGCGCCACAGCTGGCCGGGAGGGAGTCCGGGAAAAGTCTGGAGCTGCTGAAGAGGCAAGAGACCATTGTTTCGGGGTGCACAAGGAGAGGGGATTTAGAGCACCACCTAAACGAGCTCCACAGACGGGCGTGAGCCGAGGTTATCAGTGCAGACCCCAGAGACGGGCAAGAGACGCTAAGGCTGCTGCTGCCGCCACCAAGAAGCCTGTGTGTGAGCACAGGTCACTCTCCACACTGCCCCTCCCGGGAGCCAGTGCAGCCCGCCACTGCCAGGGTCCCGTGATCCAGGGACAACTTTCCCGGGAGAACGCATGGCGTGCCTCAGGCTGGTACAACGTCATGCCGGCCTCTGCCGCCACAGGCTCGCCCCGCCTCCGTATCCCGCCCTCCCCGCAGCCTGAGTGAGCCAGAGCCCCCGAATCAGCGGCTCCTTTAACCCCGTCCTGTCTAAGCGAAGAACAGACACCCTCAGGCGACCTACACGCAGAGGCGGGTCCAAATCCAAAGCTGAACCCCAGGAGCTGTGCGAACAAAGAAGAAAGAGGGAAATTTCTCCCAGCAGCCTCAGAAGCAGCGGATTAAATCTCCATAATGAACTTGATGTACCCTGCATCTGTGGAATACTTGAACAGACAATGGATCGTCCCAAATTGAGGAGGTGGACATTGGGAGCAAGGATATATATATATTTTTCCCTTTTTCTTTTTTTGTGAGTGTGTATGTGTATGCTTCTGTGTTTGATTTTGTCTGTATAGCTTTGCTTTTACCATTTGTCCTAGGGTTCTGTCTGTCCTTTTTTTTTTTTTTTATTAGTATAGTTTTTAGTGCTTGTTATCATTGGTGGATTAGTTTCTTGGTTTGGTTGCTCTCTTCTTTCTTTTTTTTTTATTACTTAAAAAATGTTTTTTAATAATTATTTTTTATTTTTTATTTTAATAACTTTATTTTATTTTACTTTGTTTTCTTCTTCCTTTCTTTCTGTTTTTTTCCCCCCTCTTATTCTGAGCCATGTGGATGACAGGCTCTTGGTGCTCCAGCCAGGCATCAGGGCTGTGCCTCTGAGCTGGGAGAGCCAAGTTCAGGATACTGGTCCACAAGAGACCTCCCAGCTCCACGTAATATCAAATGGCGAAAATCTCCCAGAGGTCTCCATCTCAATGCAAAGACCCAGCTCCACTCAATGATCAGCAAGCTCCAGTGCTGGACACCCTATGCCAAACAACTAGCAAGACAGGAACACAACCCCACTCATTAGCAGAGAGGCTGCCTAAAATCATAATAAGGCCACAAACACCCCAAAACACACTACAAGACGGGGACTTCCCCACCAGAAAGACAAGATTCAGCCTCATCCACCAGAACACAGGCACTAGTCCTCTCCACCAGGAAGACTACTCAACCCACTGAAACAACCTTAGCCACTGGGGACAGACACAAAAACAACAGGAACTACAAACCTGCAGCCTGCGAAAAGGAGACACCAAACACAGTAAGTTAAGCAAATGAGAAGACAGAGAAACACACAGCAGATGAAGGAACAAGGTAAAAACCCACCAGACCTAACAAATGAAGAGGAAATAGGCAGTCTACCTGAAAAAGAATTCAGAATAATGATACTAAAGATGATCGAAAATCTTGGAACTAGAATGGAGAAAATACAAGAAACGTTTAACAAGGTCCTAGAAGAACTAAAGAGCAAACAAACAGTGATGAACAGCACAATAAATGAAATTAAAAATTCTCTAGAAGGGATCAATAGCAGAATAACTGAGGCAGAAGAATGGATAAGTGACCTGGAAGATAAAAGAGTGGAAATAAATACTGCAGAGCAGAATAAAGAAAAAAAAAAAGAAAAGAATTGAGGACAGTCTCAGAGACCTCTGGGACAACATTAAACGCACCAATATTTGAATTATAGGGGTCCCAGAAGAAGAGAAAAAGAAAGGGACTGAGAAAATATTTGAAGAGATGATAGTTGAAAACTTCTCTAATATGGGAAAGGAAATAGTTAATCAAGTCCAGGAAGCACAGAGAGTCCCATACAGGATAAATCCAAGGAGAAACATGCCAAGACATATTAATCAAATTATCAAAAATTAAATACAGAGAAAAAATATTAAAAGCAGCAAGGGAAAAACAACAAATAATGTACAAGGGACTCCCCATAAGGTTAGCAACTGAACTTTCAGCAGAAGCTCTCCAAGCCAGAAGGGAGTGGCAGGACATATTTAAAGTGATGAAGGGGAAAAACCTACAAAAAAGATTACTCTACCCAGCAAGGCTCTCATTCAGATTTGACGGAGAAACTAAAACCTTTACAGACAAGCAAAAGCGAAGAGAATTCAGCACCACCAAACCAGCTTTACAACAAATGCTAAAGGAACTTCTCTAGCCAGGAAACACAAGAGAAGGAAAAGACATGAAAAAACAAATCCAAAACAATTAAGAAAATGATAATAGGAACAGACATATTGATAATTACCTTAAATGTAAATGGATTAGATGCTCCAACCAAAACACATAGACTGGCTGAATGGATACAAAAAGAAGACCTGTATATATGCTGTCTACAAGAGAACCACTTCAGACCTAGGGACACATACAGACTGAAAGTGAGGGGATGGAAAAAGATATTCCATGCAAATGGAAATCAAAAGAAAGCTGGAGTAGCAATTCTCATATCAGAAAAAATAGACTTTAAAACAAAGACTATTACAAGAAACAAAGAAGGACAGTACATAATGATCAAGGGATCGATCCAAGAAGAAGATATAACAATTGTAAATATTTATGCAACCAACATAGGAGCACCTCAATACATAAGGCAAATACTGACAGCCATAAAAGGGGAAATCGACAGTAACACAATCATAGTAGGGGACTTTAACACCCCACTTTCACCAATGGACAGATCACCCAAAATGAAAATAAATAAGGAAACAGAAGCTTTAAATGAGACATTAAACAAGATGTACCTAACTGATATTTAAGGGACATTCCATCCAAAAACCACAGAATACATTTCCTTCTCAAGTGCTCATGGAACATTCTCCAGGAGAGATCATATCTTGGGTCACAAATCAAGCCTTGGTAAATTTAAGAAAATTGGAATCGTATCAAGTGTCTTTTCTGACCACAACACTATGAGACTAGATATCAATTACAGGAAAAAAAACTGTAAAAAATACAAACACATGGAGGCTAAACAATACACTACTTAATAACCAAGAGATCACTGAAGAAATCAAAGAGGAAATCAAAAAATACCTAGAAAAAAATGACAATGAAATCACTATGACCCAAACCTTATGGAATGCAGCAAAAGGAGTTCTAAGAGGGAAGTTTATAGCAATACAATCCTACCTTAAGAAACAAGAAACATCTCAAATAAACAACCTTACCTTACACTTAAAGCAATTAAAGAAGAACAAAAAAACGCCAAAGTTAGCAGAAGGAAAGAAATCATAAAGATCAGATCAAAAATAAATGAAGGAAACGATAGCAAAGATCAATAAAACTAAAAGCTGGTTTTTTGAGAAGATAAAGAAAATTGACAAACCATTAGCCAGACTCATCAAGAAAAAAAGGGAGAAGACTCAATAGAATTAGAAATGAAAAAGGAGATGTAACAACTGACACTGAAGAAACACAAAGGATCATGAGAGATTACTACAAGCAACTATATGCCAATAAAATGGACAACCTGGAAAAATGGACAAATTCTTAAAATGCACAAGCTTCCGAGACTGACCCAGGAAGAAATAGAAAGTATGAACAGACCAATCACAAGTAATGAAATTGAAACTGTGATTAAAAATCTTCCAACAAACAAAAGCCCAGGACCAGATGGCTCCACATGCGGATTCTATCAAACATTTGGAGAAGAGCTAACACCTATACTTCTCAAACTCTTCCAAAATATAGCAGGGGGAGGAATACCCCCAAACTCATTCTACGAGGCCACCATCACCCTGATACCAAAACCAGACAAAGATGTCACAAAGAAAGAAAAATACAGGCCAATATCACTGATGAACATACACACAAAAATCCTCAACAAAATACTGGCAAACAGAATCCAACAGCACATTCAAAGGATAATACACCATGATCAAGTGGGGTTTATCTCGGAATGCAAGGATTCTTCAATATACGCAAATCGAACAATGTGATACACCATATTAACAAACGGAAGGAGAAAAACCATATGATAATCTCAATAGATGCAGAGAAAGCTTCCGACAAAATTCAACACCCATTTATGATAAAAACCATACAGAAAGTAGGCACAGAGGGAACTTTCCTCAATATAATAAAGGCCATATATGACAAACCCACAGCCAGCACTGTCCTCAAAGGTGAAAAACTGAAATCATTTCCACAAAGATCAGGAACAAGACAAGGTTGTCCACTGTCACCACTATTATTCAACATAGTTTTGGAAGTGTTAGCCACAGCAATCAGAGAAGAAAAAGAAATAAAAGGAATCCAAATCGGAAAAGAAGAATTAAAGCTGTCACTGTTTGCAGATGACATGATACTATACATAGAGAATCCTAAGGATGCTGCCAGAAAAGTACTAGAGCTAATCAATGAATTTGGTAAAGCTGCAGGATACAAAATTAATGCACAGAAATCTCTTGCATTCCTATACACTAATGATGAAAAATCTGAAAGTGAAATTAAGAAAACACTCCCATTTACAATTGAAACAAAAAGAATAAAATATCTAGGAATAAACCTACTTAAGGAGACAAAAGACCTGTATGCAGAAAATTATAAGACACTGATGAAAGTAATTAAAGATAATACAAATAAATGGAGAGCTATACCATATTCTTGGATTGGAAGAATCAACATCGTGAAAATGACTTTACTACCCAAAGCAATCTACAGATTCAATGCAATCCCTATCAAACTACCACTGGCATTTTTCACAGAACTAGAACAAAAAAAATCACAATTTGTATGGAAACACAAAACACCCTAAATAGCCAAAGCAATCTTGAGAAAGAAAAACGGAGCTGGAGGAATCAGGTTCCCTGACTTCAGTCTATAATACAAAGCTACAGTAATCAAGACAGTATGGTACTGGAACAAAAACAGAAATATAGATCAATGGAACAGGATAGAAAGGCCAGAGATAAACCCATGCACATATGGTCACCTTATCTTTGATAAAGGAGGGAAGAATATACAGTGGAGAAAAGACAGTGTCTTCAATAAGTGGTGCTGGGAAAACTGGACAGCTACATGTAAAAGAATGAAATTAGAACACTCCCTAACACCATACACAAAAATAAACACAAAATGGATTAAAGACCTAAATGTAAGATCAGACACTATAAACCTCTTAGAGGAAAACATAGGCAGAACACTCTATGACATAAATCACAGCAAGATCCTTTTTGACCCACCTCCTAGAGAAATGGAAATAAAAACAAAAATAAACAAATGGGACCTAATGAAACTTCAAAGCTTTTGCACAGCAAAGGAAACCATAAACAAGACGAAAAGACAACCCTCAGAATGGGAGAAAACATTTGCAAATGAAGCAACTGACAAAGGATTAATCTCCAAAATTTACAAGCAGCTCATGCAGCTCAATATCAAAAAAACAAACAACCCAATCCAAAAATGGGCAGAAGACCTAAATAGACATTTCTCCAAAGAAGATATACAGATTGCCAACAAACACATGAAAGAATGCTCAACATCATTAATCATTAGAGAAATGCAAATGAAAACTGCAACAACATATCATCTCACACCAGTCAGAATGGCCATCATCAAAAAATCTACAAACAATAAATGCTGGAGAGGGTGTGAAGAAAAGGGAACCCTCTTGCACTGTTGGTGGGAATGTAAATTGATACAGCCACTATGGAGAACAGTATGGAGGTTCCTTAAAAAACTAAAATTAGGACTACCATATGACCCAGCAATCCCACTACTGGGCATATACCCTGAGAAAAACCATAATTCAAAAAGAGTCATGTACCACAATGTTCACTGCAGCTCTATTTACAATAGCCAGGACATGGAAGCAACCTAAATGTCCATCAAGAGATGAAAGGATAAAGAATATGTGGTACACATATACAATGGAATATTACTCAGTCATAAAAAGAAAAGAAATTGAGTTATTTGTAGTAAGGTGGATGGACCTAGAGTCTGTCATACAGAGTAAAGTAAGTCAGAAAGAGAAAAACAAATACCATATGCTAACACATATATATGGAGTCTTAAAAAAAAAAATGGTCATGAAGAACCTAGGGGCAAGATGGGAATAAAGACACAGACCTACTAGAGAATGGACTTGAGGACACAGGGAGTGGGGAGGGTAAGCTGGGACAAAGTGAGAGAGTGGCATGGACATACATACACTACCAAATGTAAGATAGATAGCTAGTGGGAAGCAGCCGCATAGCACAGGGAGAGCAGCTCTGTGTTTTGTGACCACCTAGAGGGGTGGGATAGGGAGGGTGGGAGGGAGGGAGATGCAAGAGGGAAGAGATATGGGGATATATGTCTATGTATAACTGATTCATTTTGTTATAAAGCAGAGACTTACACACCATTGTAAAGCAATTATACTACAATAAAGATGTTAAACAATAAATAAATATAAAATAAAATTAAATTAAATTAAAAAAATGAAATAAAATATATTTGTATTTTTTGCATAAAAATTTGAATAAAAATGTTAAAAAAATTAAAAAAGTGAATTATTAATGAGGAGATCAATCAATTGGCCAATAGAACAACTTACAGAGATTCAAAACATACCCCTATTTATGGAAACTTAATATATGACAGACATGGCATTAAAAAGTAGTGTGAAAATGGCTGAATTGTTCCATAAGCGGTGCTGGGACAATTCCTTATCTATATGGAAAAATAAAGTAAATTCTTAGCTCATACCATTCCCAAATCACTTTCAGGTGTACATAAAAGCTATAAAGCATTTAGAAGAGATGAGGAGAATACCTTTATGGTCTCAAAGTAGATTCTCTTAAAACATATTAAAAAACACTTAAAGGAAAGGATTGATAAATTTTATTAAGTTAAAATTGAAATATTCTATGTATTAAAAGACATATTGGATTATTATCCAAAATATTAAAAATACTCCCCAAAATCACTAAGAAAATGTCAAACAACCCTACCCAAAATAGACAATGGTATGAATAGGAAATTTATAGGAGAGAGAAAACCAAATGACCAATAAATACATTAAAAATGATCAAACCCTTCGGTAATGAGAAAATTACTAATTAAAACTGTAATGTGATAATATTTAAAACCCTACAAATTGGCAAATATTATTAATAGGACAATTCCAAATGCCAAACAAAGATAATTTACAAAAATTGATAGTGAGATTTCAATTGTTACACTGTCTTTGAACATGCAAAGTGGCAATACTTAAGTTTAAAATACATTTATCTTGGTTACAGTCCTGCAGCCTGTGGAACAAAAACCACATTCACAGAAAGATAGACAAGATGAAAAGGCAGAAGGCTTTGTACCAGATGAAGGAACAAGATAAAACCCCAGAAAAACAACTAAATGAAGTGGAGATAGGCAACCTTCCAGAAAATCCAGGACCTCAGAAAAAGAATGGAGGCAAAGATCAAGAAGATGCAAGAAATGTTTAACAAAGACCCAGAAGAATTAAAGAACAAACACCTAGAAGAATTAAAGAGCAAACAAACAGAGATGAACAATACAATAACTGAAATGAAAAATACACTAGAAGGAATCAATAGCAGAATAACTGAGGCAGAAGATTGGATAAGTGACCTGGAACACAGAATGGTGGAATTCACTGCTGTGGAACAGAATAAAGAAAGAAGAATGAAAAGAAATGAAGACAGCCTAAGAGATCTCTGGGACAACATAAAACGCAACAACATTCACATTATAGGGGTCCCAGAAGGAGAAGAGAGAGAGAAAGGACCCAAGAAAATATTTGAAGAGATTATAGTCGAAAATTTCCCTAACATGGGAAAGGAAATAGCCACCCAGGTCCAGGAAGTGCAGAGAGTTCCAGAAAGGATAAACCCAAGGAGAAACATGCTGAGACACATAGTAATCAAATTGGCAAAAATTAAAGACAAAGAAAAATTATTGAAAGCAGCAAGGGAATAATGACAAATAACATACAAAGGAACTCCCATAAGGTTAACAGCTGATTTCTCATCAGAAACTCTAAAAGCCAGAAGGGAGTGGCATGATATACTTAAAGTGATGAAAGGGAAGAAACTACAACCCAGATTACTCTACCCAGCAAGGAGCTCATTCAGATTTGACAGAGAAATCAAAAGCTTTACAGACAAGCAAAAGCTAAGAAAATTCAGCATCAACAAACCAGCTCTACAACAAATGCTAAAGGAACTTCTCTAAGTGCGAAACACAAGAGAAGAAAAGGACCTACAAAAACAAACCCCAAACAATTAAGAAAATGGTAATAGGAACATACATATCAATAATTACCTTAAACATGAATGGATTAAATGCTCCAACCAAAAGACAGAGGCTTGCTGAATGGATACAAAAATAAGACCCACATACATGCTGTCTACAGGATACCCACTTCAGACCTAAGGACACATACAGACTGAAAGTGGGGGGATGGAAAAAGTTATTCCATGCACATGGAAATCAAAAGAAAGCTGGAGTAGCTATACTCATATCAGATAAAATGGACTTTAAAATAAAGAATGTGGCTTCCCTGGTGGCGCAGTGGTTGAGAATCTGCGTGCTAATGCAGGGGACACGGGTTCGAGCCCTGGTCTGGGAAGATCCCACATGCCACGGAGCAGCTGGGCCCGTGAGCCACAACTACTGAGCCTGCGCGTCTGGAGCCTGTGCCCCGCGACGGGAGGGGCCGCGATAGTGAAAGGCCCGCGCACCGCGATGAAGAGCGGTCCCTGCACCGCGATGAAGAGTGGCCCCCACTTGCCTCAACTAGAGAAAGCCCTCGCATGAACCGAAGACCCAACACAGCCAAAAATAAAATAAAATAAATAAATAAAGTAGCTATAAAAAAAAAAAAAAAGAAAAGTGCTTTTAAAAAAAAAAATTAAATAAAATAAAGAATGTTACAAGACACAAGGAAGGACACTACATAATGATCAAGGGATCAATCCAAGAAGAATATATAACAATTATAAATATATATGCACCCAACATAGGAGCACCTCAATACATAAGGCAACTGCTAACAGCTATAAAAGAGGAAATCGACAGTAACAATAATAGCGGGGGACTTTAACACCTCACTTACACCAATGCACAGATCATCCAAACAGAAAATTAAGAAGGAAACACAAGTTTTAGAAGACACAATAGACCAGATAGATTTAATTGATATTTATAGGACATTCCATCCAAAAACAGCAGAATACACTTTCTTCTCAAGTGCTCATGGAACATTCTCCAGGATAGATCATATCTTGGGTCACAAATCAAGCCTCGGAAAACTTAAGAAAATTGAAATCATATCAAGCATCTTTTCTGACCACAACGATATGAGATTAGAAATCAATTACAGGAAAAAAAATCCTGTAAAAAACACGAACACATGGAGGCTAAACAATAAGTTACTAAATATCCAAGAGATCACTGAAGAAATCAAAGAGGAAATAAAAAAATACCTAGAGACAAATGACAATGAAAACACGATGATCCAAAACGAATGGGATGCAGCAAAAGCATTTCTAAGAGGGAAGTTTATAGCAATAAAATCCTACCTCAAGAAACAACAAACATCTCAAATAAAAAATCTAACCTTACACCTAAAGAAACTAGAGAAAGAAGAACAAACAAAACCCAAAGTTAGTAGAAGGAAAGAAATCACAAAGACCAGAGCAGAAATAAATGAAATAGAAACAAAGAAAACAATAACAAAGATCAATAAAACTAAAAGCTGGTTCTTTGAGAAGATAAACAAAACTGATGAACCATTAGGCAGACTCATCAAGAAAAAGAGGGAGAGGACTCAAATCAATAAAATTAGAAATGAAAAGGAGAAGTTACAACAGACACCACAGAAGTACAAAGCATCCTAAGAGACTACTACAAGTAACTCTATGCCAATAAAGTGGATAACCTGGAAGAAATGGACAAATTCTTAGAAAGGTATAACCTTCCAAGACTGAACCAGGAAGAAACAGAAAATATGAACAGATCAATCACAAGTAATGAAATTGAAACTGTGATTAAAAATCTTCCAACAAACAAAAGTCCAGGACCAGATGGCTTCACAGTTGAATTCTATCAAACATTTAGAGAAGAGCTAACACCCATCCTTCTCAAACTCTTCCAAGAAATTGTGGAGGAAGAAACACTCCCAAACTCATTCTATGAGGCCACCATCACCCTGATACCAAAACCAGACAAAGATACTACAAAAAAAGAAAATTACAGACCAATATCACTGATGAATATAGATGCAAAAATCCTCAAGAAAATACTAGCAAACAGAATCCAACGACACATTAAAAGGATCATACACCTTGATTAAGTGGGATTTATCCCAGGGATGCAAGGATTCTTCAATATATGCTAATCAATCAACGTGATACACCATATTAAATTGAAGAATAAAAACCATATGATCATCTCAAGAGATTCAGAAAAACCTTTCGACAAAATTCAACAGAATTTATGATAAAAACTCTCCAGAAAGTGGGCCTAGAGGGAACCTACCTCAACATAATAAAGGCCATATATGACAAACACACAGCAAACATCATTCTCAATGGTGAAAAATTGAAAGCATTTCCTGTAAGATCAGGAACAAGACAAGGATGTCAACTCTCACCACTATTATTCAACATAGTTTTGGAAGTCCTAGCCACGGTAATCAGAGAAGAGAAAGAAATAAAACGAATACAAATTGGAAAAGAAGTAAAACTGTCATTGTTTGCAGATGACATGATACTATACATAGAGAATCCTAAAGATGTCACCAGAAAACTACCAGTGCTAATCAATGAATTTGGTAAAGTAGCAGGATACAAAATTAATGCACAGAAATCTCTTGCATTCCTATACACTAATGATGAAAAATCTGAAAGAGAAATTAAGGAAACACTCCCATATACCATTGCAACAAGAAGAATAAAAAACCTAGGAATAAACCTACCTAGGCAGACAAAAGACCTGTATGCAGAAAACTATAAGACACTGATGAAAGAAATTAAACTTGATACAAACAGATGGAGAGATATACCATGTTCTTGGGTTGGAAGAATCAATATTGTGAAAATGACTATACTACCCAAAGCAATCTACAGATTCAATGCAATCCCTATCAAATTACCAATGGCAGTTTTTACAGAAATAGAACAAAAAATCTTAAAATTTGTATGGAGACACAAAAGACCCTGAATAGCCAAAGCGGTCTTGAAGGAAAAAAACGGAGCTGGAGCAAGCAGGCTCCCTGACTTCAGACTATACTACAAAGTTACAGTAATGAAGACAGTATGGTACTGGCACAGAAACAGAAATACAGATCAGTGGTACAGGATAGAAAGCCCAGAGATAAACCCCCGCACCTATGGTCAACTAATCTGTGACAAAGGAGGTAAGGATATACAATGGAGAAAAGACAGTGTCTTCAATAAGTGGTGCTGGGAAAATTGGACAGCTACATGGAAAGGAATGAAATTAGAACACTCCCTAACACCATAAACAAAAATAAACTCAAAATTGATTAGAGACCAAAATGTAAGACCAGACACTATAAAACTCTTAGAGGAAAACATAGGAAGAACACTCTTTGACATAAATCACAGCCAGATCTTTTTTCGCCCATCTCCTAGAGTAATGGAAATAAAAACAAAAATAAACACATGGGACCTAATGAAACTTCAAAGCTTTTGCACAGCAAAAGAAACTACAAACAACGAAAAGACAACCCTCAGAATGGGAGAAAATATTTGCAAATGAATCAATGGACAAAGGATTAATCTCCAAAATATATAAACAGCTCATGCAGCTCAGTATTAAAAAACAATCAACCCAATCCAAAACTGGGCAGAAGACCTAAACAGACATTTCTCCAAAGAAGACATACAGATGGCCAAGAAGCACATGAAAAGCTGCTCAACATCACTAATTATTAGAGCAATGCAAATCAAAACTACAATGCGGTATCACCTCACAGCAGTTAGAATGGACATCATCAGAAAATCTACAAACAACAAATGCTGGAGAAGGTGTGGAGAAAAGGGAACCCTCCTGCACTGTTGGTGGGAATGTAAATTGATACAGCCACTATGGAGAACAGTATGGAGGTTTCTTAAAAAACTAAAAATAGAATTACTATATGACCCAGTAATGCCACTATTGGGCATATACCCAGAGAAAACTACAATTCAAAAAGACACATGCACCCTAATGTTCATTGCAGCATTATTTACAATAGCCAGGGCATGGAAGCAACCTAAATGTCCATCGACAGATGAATGGATAAAGAAGATGTGGTCCATATATACAATGGAATATTACTCAGCCATAAAAAGCAACGAAATTGGGCCATTTGTAGAGACGTGGATGGATCTAGAGACTGTCATACAGAGTGAAGTAAGTCGGAAAGAGAAAAACAAATATCGTACATTAACACATGTATGTGGAACCTAGAAAAATGGTACAGATGAACCGGTTTGCAGGGCAGAAATTGAGACACGGCCATAGAGAACAAACGTATAGACTCCAAGGGGGAAAGTGGTGGTGGTGGGGTAGTGGTGGGATGAACTGGGCGATTGGGATTGACATATGTACACTAATATGTATAAAATGGATAACTAGTAAGAAAAATAAATAAATAAAATACATTTATCTTGAAGCAATTCCACTCCTTAGTATAGATTGTAAAGGAGAGGTGCTCAAAGTGACCAGCAGCTTCAGTGTAACTGTAGGAACTGTTAGAAATGACAATTATCGGTCTCCATCTCTTAGGAGAAACCCTGGGGGTGGGCCCCATCAACATTTTTTTAACCACCCCTCCACGTAATTCTGATGCACACTAACGTTGGAGATCAGTACCCTAGAGAAAAATCACTTATGCCTGTAAAGAGACTTCTACAAGAATGTTTATTGCAGAATTCTGTATAATAGTAGAAAAATTAGAAGTATCCTAAACGTTCATTCGTATAAAATAATGAATAAATAATGTTATATTTTAAAGGATAAATAATGTAAGAGTATATAAATATTCTGTCATAGTCCTACAATATAATACAGTGCTAGAGTTAAAAGGATGAACTAGAATTATATATATTTGTATGTCTTAATATTATATTGAAGAGAGAATAATTTTACATATAAAATGGATTATATGGGGAGATATGGTAGAAACTGAGGCCAACTGGGAATCCATTCCCATCCAAATGGGACAGCCTCTACTCAAGCCTAGCTCCTTGTTACCACGCAGTAACATACACCCCATTGCAGATCTTCCAATTTTTCAAACATTGTTAAAAATTAGAATTTTTATATGAAATGCCCTAATATTTGAATATTTGTAAGCAATTGAAAAGAAACCCGCTCTGCATATCTAACAAAGTAGGACTGTAGTTAGCGGGTTACTAATTTACTTCCTCTTCTATAATATACATATAGTATACATATATAGTATACATATATATACATGTATATAGTATACATACATAACTCTAAGGCATTAAAAGTTTTGATTTCAGATTTGTCTTGTTACCCTATATATACATTCAAGTATAATGAATGGCATTATAGCCATAGTTTTCAGTATGTTTTAAGTATGGTAATGGACAGTGTTCTCCAGCTTGTGTGCAGCTGACTATGTTGTTTCAGTACTGCTGGGCATTAAGTTCAAAGGGGAGAATGGTGGGCTATAAGAGTGGAAGGGTGTAGACAAGGGCAAGATGGTGTTTTCATGTATTGCTTTCATATGACTATTCAGAGTACTGAAGTGCTTCACATAACATGTATACATTTATCTGTGTGATGTTAAACTCTGGCTACCATATGTCTGTGGAACATCTGGGTGACTTTGAATAAGTCTTTTACTTTCCTTAAGGCTCTAGTTTTTCCTGATGGAATGAACCATATCTTGGCCATCCCTATCACAGAGTCCCAGATTCGTTAATATTTCTCTAATTCATAAATGCATTAACAAATAAGTAAACCAGTAAATAAAAATGAAGAGCTTAGTCTAAAGTTATGCTGTCTGTTGCAACCTTCAGAATTCACATTCTGTGATACATAATGCTATAAAAATATTTCTCACCTATCTGCACAACCAGGTTAACATTTATGAAATGCATTTTAGAACAAAACCAGAAGATGGCAATAGAGTAACATAAATCTAAACACTAGAGGCACTTTATGTAGTTTTATGTAACCTTTGTCCTTCAATATACTTGTATTCACTACTTCTTTAACTTTTTGTCTCGTAATTCCTACAAATAGCTTGTTATGCAAGTGGGCTGGAATGCATACTTCCAAAAATAAATTTTTAAAAACCCAACAACAATAAAACCCCACATAGTATCAGCATTCTCCTGCTCTGTACAAAAGAATATCCAGAACTTTCTCAGCACGACTGTCCAGAGAAAGAACCACACCCTAGAATAATTAAGAGACTTGCACATAGTAATTGCTTTCAGCCTTAATTTCTGAAAGCATCATGGGTAAGTACTTGGGCTTGCTGAAAGATTTGGGTTCAACCCTGATTTTATCATTTACAGGCTCTGTGATCATGGGCAAGTTTTTCTTTCCTGAAAGTTAATTTCCTCTTCTGTAAAATAGGAGTAATAATAGCTGTTATCTTGTGATATTATAAGGATTAGATGAAATTATACATTTAGCTCAGTGTCTGACATATAACAGGAAGCTAAAAATTATTCTTCCCACTAAATGTGGATGAAAGAAATTTGCTTTGTATCAATAATTAGTTTTCTAAGAATACTAACAATTGGATTGTATCAGAATTTTTTTATTGCTTGTTAAGTATGCAATTGAAACAAAATAAAGGAGAAATATACATTTCCTTAAACATGTTGTAAGTTTCTATTTATAGTGGACTGACTTCTGCCATTATGTCAGAGCTAAGTAGAGATTGGTGTTTTATTTAGAGTGTTTCCTGGTTTTTTTTGGCCACAGATACATTATCCTTAACACTACATTCAGTCTCCTCTAATCAGTAAACACAGGCTCATTTCCACTCACTGATGATGTGAATTAGAGCTTTATCGAGCAGGACTATGTGAAGTGATCTTATTTGTGCCAGTGATGATAGTAAAAATATAATAATAAACCAAGCTCTTTCCATTGTTCTCTCTGAGCTATCTGGTACGCAATAGGAACATATGATGTTTTGCATTTTAAGTTGCATAAAATAACAAACTGCATTCAGGCTAGCAGAGGGGCTCCAACCTCTCTGAGAGAGAGAGAGACAGAGATGCCGTTAAGATACCACTTTACAAAGTGAAGTGAGCCTGTAGAGAAAAACCAGCACCATAATTGATAATTTCTTTCAAAGTAGTTAGAGCAGAGATGAGAGTCAGTGAACTGTAATATATAGAATTATCCCATTCACTGTCTTTATAGACATGATGTTACCTGTCTACTGTCATTTTTTCCCTCTTCGAAATCCAGACAGCACCGATAATTGATGCTAAGCACTTTCTGTTTAAATACCAAAGTCAGAAGTTATTATCTCACATTAGCAATACATGGATGTTTTAAAAATGACAAAGCCAGGGTCTCATTCCAGATCTCTTAAATCAAAATTTCTGTAAGCAAGAACATAAATTATTTTTTAATTTTTATTTATTTATTTTTTGGCTGCGCCGTGTGGTGTGCGGGATCTTAGTTCCCCGACCAGGGATTGAACTTGTGCCCTCTGCATTGGCAGCACAGAGTCTTAACCACTGGACTGCCAGGGAAGTCCCCCATAAATTATTATTTTTTAAATGTTTCCGAGTTGATTCTAATATGCATCCAGGGTTGGGAACAACTGAGCTAAGTATCATGAAGTTAGCACTTCTAGCTTGGCTCTGAACAATTCCCTATCTCATTTTCTCTAACCCTCTTGCAAATGTATTCCTTCCTGCACTGACCTCCTTCTTAACCAGATCTAGTACATCTGACAGGATTTCCTCGGCTTTCCGTCTCTCTACACCCCAATGTGCCTCTACTTCACAGGTCCAATTTTCATCCCTTGCCTCAAAGGCAGAAGTGTCTTTATGCTTTGTTTTCAAAGCTTTCTCCTCCACCTTAAACTCGCCTACTTCCTTCAGGACCATGCTCCTTCAATTATCTTCTATTGCCTTGAATTTTCACTTCAAGCTCTACAAACTCTTGAATGTCTCCTATGTGTCAGGTGCTAGGTCTTCAAAGGAGAAAGAGACACTCAAGGAGTTCAGTCAAGAAGGGGAGACAGAAACATAGACCTAATTATACTGTGGTGTGATTTGGACAGTGGGGAAATATGTAAAGAACATGGAAGTAGCAAAAAAGAAGGTGATTGTCAATTTTTCTGTACCCAGTTCCTCCTATGCCAAAAAAAGAGTCAGTTTTATATATCCTAAATGGCAGTGGATTTTCCTTTGTTCTTAAGTTAATTGCCCTTTTTTTCTCTTTTCTTACAGTGCCAAGTTTCTTCAAAGGGTAACTGACATTCATGCCACTAGTTCCCATTGCATTTCTTAACCTTTTTCCATTGTAGCATCTGTTCTTACTGCTAACATTCTCTGGCTCACCAATAACCTGCTTTTCAATAAACTGATTTCTCAACACTATCACATGCACTGATACCTTCACTTCTGTTGGCTTTTGTGACATTACATCCCCTTCATTCTCCCCTGACCTCTCTGAGAAGTCTTTGTAGCTATTCTTCCTCTCACCCATTAATTAGGTGCTCTTAAATAATCTGATATCAAACTTCTGTCTTTTTTCTGTGCACTCCCTTCCTTGAAGATCTAATCAAATGATCACTTCCATCTAGAAAAACCATCTAAAAATGAATTTCCAGTCTAATAAACCATTAGCACCTCGAGGGTAGGAACAGTATCTTACTATTCTTTTTTAAAAATCTTGAGTGCTAGTGTATTTAAAAAGATCCAATAAGTGTTAGATCAATTGAAAACAATCTCACAGATTGATTCTCACAATCGATTTGACAATCCCCCAAGGTTCAGTTCTTTCTTTCTTATTGTCCGCTGGTTATCTCTACACATTCTCAAAAATTTAATTTGTCCTAAACTGATCTTTTAATTCATTATCTGAATCTATTCATTTTTTCAACAAATATGTACTGAATGACCACCAAGTACCATACTAGCCCCTAGGGGTACAAACATTGGTGAACAAAGATGCTGTGGTTCACTTTCTTATCAGATTTCCCTCTAAGGCAGTTCCTAATTACAATATTGTTACCATTTTTTCAATATCTAGGCCTAAAAGGTTAAAATAATAAATGACTTCTCATTCATTGAGTAAGTTCTTAATAGTTTACCTTCCCAATGGCTCTAGTACAACTTGATCTCTGTGATATCCTCCCAAGTATTTTTCAATTTCTCTTGCTTTAAACATATTCCTAGAGTCCCACTCTAAGCACTGTAAATTTCTGCTGACATATCTTCAGTGTTTTCCATTTCATTTCTCTGCTGGAACACTTTCAGTGTGTTCAGAACCCATAAGCCAATATGCAGGGTCCTTCCCCATCAGGTCCCACCCACCTCTCTTGCCACCATTCTCTTGTGCTGCTCTCTTTCATATACGTTCCCACTCCAACCAGACTGGTCTTCTTGCTGCTCCCTGAGCACACATTTCCCTTGCTTACCTCTGGGGCTTTGCCCTTGCCCCGTGTTCTGTGGAGGTATTCCCTCCTTTTCTTTTCTTATTCATTGGAAGCCAAGCTACACTTAACACTTAGCTCAAATACCTCTTCCTTTCTGAGCCCTTTTATCTCTATTCAGCATAATCTCTTCTACTTGGGAATTGCTATAAGGACTTGTTATCACTGAAATTTTTTTCCTAGAGCTTTGTGATCATCTCCTGTTATACTTGTTACATATTATCTGCATTTATTTTTTTCTGGTAGCAATATTAATGCATAAGACAAACAGCTCCAATTCAAGTTACTTTTTCTATACAACATATCTTTTTTATCGCCCAAGCTCACCTAGTTACTTTATACTATTAGGTTTTTCTATACACTCTTATGAGAGGACTGATATAAAGAATACAGGTTGCTCATCAAGTAACTAAGTCAGAACTCAGTATATAAAGTCTTTTAATAATATTAATTATTTATAAAGCCAGAAAGAATTGCATTGTGGGCTTATAATGTTCCATGTTAGTCAGCTTATGGTTTTTAAAGTTTACTTATTATTTCCATTTGAAATTGGAAGATATTAAGAAGCCAGTATGTACAGAGCACTATATGCCAGTGTTCAGGAATAAAGGAGCATGATGTCTGCAACTTATTGCCTTGTGTGTGTGCATGAGAGAGAACGATAAAGTAAATACAGAAAACGTTAATGGTTATGAGATAAGTGAAGGATAGATGGGAGTTATTTGTACTATTCTTGAAACTTTTCTGTAAGAGTGAAATTGCTTAATGATAAAATTTTTTAAAATTAAAAATCTTTCCTTCGACTCTTTGTGTTGAAAATAATGCCTAGGGAATTCCCTGGTGGTCCAGTGGTTAGGACTCTGTGCTCTCACTGCTGAGGGCCCTGGTTCAATCCCTGGTTGGGGAACTAAGATCCCACAAGCCGCTTGGTGTGGCAAAAAAAAAAACAAAAACAAAAACAATAAAAATATTTATTCATCTTTAAAAATTATTTGGATAGCTAACAATTATATGTTTGCATCAGAAATAAATATTTTCCAACAAATACTGAGAACCTATTTTGTGCTAGGCACTGTTCAAGGTGCTGAACATAGCTCCTGCCCTTATGGAGCTTATAAGCTGTGAGGGAAGGAAAGTGTTGAGAATAGACAAGCAAACGATGGCATATCTGAAGGTGATAAGGTCTAACGGGACACATGAAGCAAAAATGACAGGTGGTTAGGGGTGGTGATAGGGTTCTTCTGAGGAGAGAATCAGGGAAAGTAAAGGAGTGAGCAAAGAATGTAGTCAGTGGAAGAGCTGTCTAGGTGGGGGAATAACAGGTGTAAAGGCCTTATGTGCTTATCATGTTTAGGAAGCAGCAAGGGGACTAGAATAGCTAGAAGAGAATGTGAAAGAGGGAGAATGATTAAGGGATAAAGTGAAAGATGTAGTGGATGCCAGATAATGTGAGACCTTATAGGACTTTGTAAGCTTGTTGGCTTTTACTCCAAGTGAACTAGAAATGGAGGGTTTTGATCAGGGAGTGAGATAATCTCATTTATGAGGATAATTGTGGCTATGTTGTAGAAAACAGATTGTAAGATGGATAAGGCTGAAACCTGGTAGGTGAATTCTGAGGCTATTGCTATAATCTAGTTGAGTAGCTTGAAAACCAGGTTGCTAGCTGTACAAGTGGAATGAGGAGTGGTTAGAATTTGAGACTCTGCTGAAGATAGAGAAGACAGGATTTGTTAATAGACTGGATGTTGGGAGTGAGAAGAAGTGGCAAATCAAGGAAGATTCCAAGGTTTTTCACTGAGATGGGGAATACCGTGTGAGGAAGAGGCTTTGGAAAGGGAAATCAGAATTTCATTTTTGGATATGTTATGTTTGAGGTAACTATGAGACGTACAAAAGAATAGGTTCACCAGGAACTTAGCTATATGAGCTTGGAGTTCAGGGGAGAGAACTATGCTAGAGAGTAGATCTGAGAGTTATCAGTATATAGATGGTATTTAAAGTAATGAGACTGGATGGGATCCTCTAGGAAATGAATGAAGAGAAAAACAGATATCTAAGGTTGGGAAAATAAAAGAACTTTCAGGAGATAAAAAAACAACAACAGGAGAATGGAGAGTTCTGAAGAAAGTGTTTGAGGAGAGAGTGATCAATTTTGTCAAATGCAACTGATAGGTCAGTTAATTTAAGGACTGAGAATTTAATTGTGAAATGGGGGTGAATTGTTGCTTTGATCAGAGGAGTTCTGGTGGAGTGATGAAAGTGAAAGGCCAGTGGGCTCAAGAAGAAGAATTAGAGGAGAGGAATTGAAGATGGTGAGTGGAGACAGTGCTTTCAAAGAGTTTCTCTGAGAAGGGGAGCAGAGGATTGGGGCAGAGCTAGAGGGGGCAGTGAGGTCAAGAGGGTTGTTTTTTTTTTTTAATACACAGGAGAAATTACAAGTGTGTATATTGATGGAAAGGACCAAGTAGAGAGGGAAAATTAACAGTGCTGGGGGTGGAGGAATTGTAGAAGCTATGTCCTTGAGGAGGCAAGGGGGAATGGAATCCATGCACAAGTGAGCAAGGTGGCCACAACCAGCTTTTCCATAGTAATTGGAAGGAAGGTGGAGTATATGAGCACAGAGGCATGTAAGCCGGCAGAGATGAAGGGAGCACTTATGAAAGATCTCTTCTAATTTCTTCTATTCTTTCAGCAAAATAGAAAGCCAGGACATCCTCTGAAAGTGAGATGAGGCAGGAAGTGTTGGAGATTTGAGAGAAGAAGAGAAAGTGTGAAATAATCATCCACTAGAGTGAAAAAGTAAATGTCTGAGGGAAAGGTAATAGTGTACTAGATTAAGGGTGTGTAAGGTCATACATTTAAATTGAGACCAGTCACCGTTTTTTCAGCCACTGTCAGCTGGGCAGGTGTCACGCAATAGACTGAACAATGAATTTCACCAAAATTGAGGTTGGCGTGTGAGTACTACAGATGATAAAAGGGGAAAGGTATGTAGAGGTGTGATTATCATTATGGACTATGGAAGCTAAGCCAGATAAGGTGTGAAGTAAGGACATGTAAGGGCAGTGGGGAATCAAATGGAACTGGGATCAGAGGTTTGCAGAGATGTCGGATCAAGATGCTAAAGAGGGTGAGGTAGAAAGTTAGGAAATGCTATGATGTCTGAATTTGAGATTTTGGAGGGTGTGCAGTTACTGAGAATGGCAATGTCCAGGGGCATGTCTGCGTGAGTAGGTGGCTGAGGTAAGATTAGAGGACATGATCACTGGAGTAGAAAAGGCCATGGTACTGTGAGGTCAGAATGTTGGAAGATTGTTTGCATGGATATTTGAATCCTCAGTACTTGTGAGGGTGAGTGATCTGGGGATCCGTAGATGATTACAGCAAGGAGAGACAGCAGTTGACATGGCTTGACGGCAGGAACTTCAAAGCTGGAGTGTTCTAGGGCGGAGGAGAAGAATGTTCTGGAAGTGACTCAACTCATCTCCAGACCTTGTATATAGGAGGTGTGGAAAGTAAACAGGTCCCACTTGCAGGAGAAGCAGAGTTT
Source organism: Balaenoptera ricei (assembly GCF_028023285.1). Taxonomy (NCBI): domain Eukaryota; kingdom Metazoa; phylum Chordata; class Mammalia; order Artiodactyla; family Balaenopteridae; genus Balaenoptera; species Balaenoptera ricei. The sequence goes on from NC_082645.1 coordinate 95,242,098, forward strand.
GCAGGGAAACACCAAATTTCAGTTAGAGTAAGAAGATGAAGGGAACTTGAAGAGATTGAGGAAATACACTTTCTCTGTCTCTCTGTTCAGTGCATTTTCCTTTAAGAGATTAAGAAGTGTTCCTTCTACCACAAGCTGTCTGTCTTAAGAATGTTGCTGCCCATCATTGCTATATTAACTGGAGATGAAATGTTTATGAAGTAATCTATATTTTCCTTATGAAATATCGATTTTTGGTAATAGAAATTGCAGTTGAATGCTCTAATGAACTGTCAAGTAAGACATGAACTAATTAATCTAGAAGGCTGATATAAGAACAAGATTTTTTTGGTAGCTAGTCAAATGTTCTCAGCATAATTATCTGAACAGATAAGGAACAGTATTACTTAAGATAAGACAGGAATAGTAGGATGACTCTGGATAAACAGTTGCCTCACCTAAAAGTAAATCAGTTATTTTTCTTCCAAATGAGGTTAAGCACTTGTAACTACACGGATTGACTTTCAACTAAGACTTCTGAAGAATGATGACTTCATTTAGATTTTGAAAACTCAATTTCATACACACAACAACTTGGAGGGATCTCAAGGGAATTATTTTGAGTGAAAAAATATTTTGAGTGAAAAATTCCATTTTTTTGACATTCTTAAAAGAACACAATTACAGAGATGGAGAACAGATTAAGAGTTAGGGGTCTGGGGGAAAGGGTGAGTATGGCTATAAAGGGTAGCAAGAGGGAAACCTGTGGTTATGAAATAGTTCTCTGTTTGATTGTGGTGGTAGTTACATGAAGCTACACATGTGATAAAATTGCATAGAACCATGCATACACACACACACACACACATACACGAGTGCATGTATAACTGGTGACATCTGAATAAGCTCTGTGGATTGCACTGATGTCAACTTCCTTGTGTTGTTATTGTACAGTAGTTATGCAAGATGTCAGTATTAGGTGAGGAAGAATGAAGGATTCATGGCACTTCCCTGTGTATTTATGTGCAACCTCATGTGCAAATATAGAAATTAAAAGTTTACAAAAGTCCTGCTAGCTCTCCAAAAAACACAAAAAACAAACGAAAATACTGCAGGAATCAATGGACGCATAATTTAGAAATAAAATAGTGGGTTGTGGGGGAAGAATGGTATGAAATTTAAAAGTAATACTTAAAGAAGCCTTCTTATTTTCATGCCTTGTTTAACACAAACAATTGACAGGTATTCCAATTGACTTTCCAATATGTAACAGGCTAGGAAACTACTTTTAAAACTTTCCACAAATTGTCTTATCAACCCATTATTATCTAGCCTTTTTGCTATGCTCTTGACATGATTTTCCTTAGAAATGGTTTCCATAAAATATATGTTTCTATGCAGAAGAATTGCTAATGCTTCTTTTAGCAGATGATGATAGTGATGTGCTCCATTGTTTCTGTTTTTGCCTTGACTCTTTGGAAGTTCAGAGCTAATACATAAGATATACAAAAAGATTTACGTGCAAGAGCAAAAGGAATTACTTTCATACATAAGTACATAAATAAGATACAGATTTTGAAATGTCCTTAGAGGTAAATGAGGAGTACTCTGTCACTTACCCTGACTTTGGTTCTTCTGTGGCCCCTCTTGGTTTAGGTTTTTCAGTAATTAACTTTATCTTTTTACCACCTCTAATGCGCATTTGACTTGAGTCAGCTTATTTCTTGTTTCCAGAGCAGACTGCCTCTGCTCAACTCTCTTCCAACTCAGAGTATCTCTTTCATAGAATAATTTCTGTCTCTTCAGTTTCATTAATCACCTAAAGGAGAAATGGGGAAAGATATCTACAGTAGGTCCTAAGAAAGAGCCCAGCTTTTCTTAAGGCAATGTATTGCTAATATGTTCACAAGACTATGTGCTAGTGTTTGGGTGAATTTATTTATTTAAATTCTCACAATCATACGATTCAGAAGGAAAGATCTGAAGAGACAGACTCTGCTCAAATTCGTGCAGCTGGTCAGGAATGGATCCAGGCAGCCAAACTCCTCCTTTAGTGCTTTTTTCAAATATTTCATGAGGTTGGGAGATGAATTGCTCATATACATACGCACTGTCAACACTAGCAAGTTGTGTAATAATTTTTTAATGAAAGGAATAATTATACTTTGAAATTTAATTGTAGTAAAAGTACTTCTTGAAAATATGCTGCAATAATGGGGAGATTATATGTAAATATAAAGCTATGTTGTTATCAATATCTATTTTTTTCTATTTGTATACTTTAAAATATCCCATTTAATTAAGCATCACTATATGAAGAATCTTTCATTATAAAATATTTTCTATGTCTTTGTGGATAGCAGATGATATCAATAATTTACATGTATCCAGTGCTTTTATAGTTTCTCAAATATTTTCGTTCAATGTTCACAAAAGCCAACTGAAATAAGAAGAACTGGTTTGGCCATCATTTTGTGACTTAGAAAACTGGCCATGGCCAGAACCAGTGGCAATTAGAACCCAAGTTTTCTGATGTTGAATTTAGTGCTCCTCTGACTAAATCAAAGTGCTTTTTAAGTCAGCAAATGTTGCTTAACTACCTGTAAAGGAACAGGTTGTATCTCCATGCTTTTTGCCACCCCTGCATCAGGACTGGCACATCTTAGGGGTAGGAAAATACAACCCAAGATGAATGTGGACCCTGGAAGTATAGTTCATATCTGACAATATTTATTATTTACTCTTACTTCAATTATGGAGAAAGGTGTTATTCAAAATATAAATTATTATTTCAGAAAGGATTTTATGAAAAATTACATCAAACATTCAGATACTGCACAGGACTATTAAATGACAGTAGGATTTTAGCTTTCGTCATATCTTTAAGTTAGGTGAGAGGGCTCACCAGAAGCTCCTTTGCATGAAGACCTAGAAGCTTCTGGGGTAACTCATTGAGAAAAAATGGAGTTGTGCACCATACATTTGGCTAAGTAAGAAAGCCTTGGTTTTTGGTTCAGGGGATGGAGATAAGGATGGTTCTGTATCCTGCATGGTGCCTGTCACTTGATTTGGTTCCTCACTCTAGCCCCACTAAGTGAATGCATGTACCCTAGGGTGCTGTCCACCCTTGTGGCACTGTTATGTAACCTAGTACAACTAGGAAAATCACCTCCTTTGGGCAGATGTCCCAGGAGCACAGGGCTTGGTGGCTCAGCAAGATGATGTAGCCTTTGTGGGAAGAAAAAGGCTCTTCCTCCTCCAAGGAGATGAAGTCCCTCACCAATGGGCTGGCCCACAGTGCATGGGCTAACAACTACTCACCTCTTCATTTGGGCACAAATTTTACAGTCAGGCAGTGCCTCATGTGTGCCCTGTTTTGGGGCTGGCATAAAATCATACCTTAACAAAACTTAGTTTCATTTAAACTGTAAAATATTGACCATATCAGTAGCAGTGTGTAGGGACTCTTCAATAGCATTTAATATAAGGGAAGAATGACACTGACTCTTACTTTTAAAAAGAAAAATGTGTTGCTTTGACAACTTAAGAGACTTCAATGACTCAATAGGGGCAGGAGGTGATGGTGCCCAGTTGACATGGCCAAATGCAGCAGATGCACAGTGACAAACTGTGAGTGTCCACCAGACATGCTGGTGCCCGATGGGTACTTGTAGAAAATGGCAAGTGCACAGCAGATTTGGTAGCATCCAGCAGGTGCCACCAAGCTGAGGTGTAGGGCGGTTTGTACTGGGTGCTCAGTAGGGCCGTTGTGAAGCTTGGCAGGAAGGACATGCACGTGCATCTGCAAAACAACCCTGAGGACCCCCAGAACATTTGCTGAGGGCAGAGTGAGGGGAGTACCCTATGTAGGAGCCTGGAGGTTTTATCTTATGGTGGTGGTAGTGAAACATTAGTGAGATCTGGCTTTTTGCTGTGATTGTCTGTCCATCTGTTCCCACAATCTGGTAGGAAGCCTGGAGTAACTCAGATCACACACATGAAACATTAGAGATACACTGCATAATGAAGCCCATCTTTAATATTTGGCTAGAGATAAACATTAAAAAAATTTTAGAAAAAATGTGACCTGGTGTTATTCCTATAGGAATGTTTTAACTTTTTTTCTGAGAAAGAAAATTTGATAGGCTTTTGTCCTTTTGTACAAGCCACATCCAAATAATCCTACAATAAATTCTTAATATAAGAAGAAATGGGGATTAACCAAGATGGCAGAGTAGAAGGACGTGCTCTCACTCCCTCTTGCGAGAGCACCAGAATCACAACTGGCTGCTGGACAATCATCGACAGGAAGACACTGGACTTCACCAAGGAGGATACCCCACGTCCAAGGACAGAGGAGAAGCCACAGTGAGACGGTAGGAGGGGCGCAATCAGAGTAAAATCAAATCCCATAACTGCTGGGTGGGTGACTCACAGACTGGAGAACACTTATACCACAGAAGTCCACCCACTGGAGTGAAGGTTCTGAGCCCCACGTCAGGCTTCCCAACCTGGGGGTCCGGCAACGGGAGGAGGAATTCCTAGAGAATCAGACTTTGAAGCCTAGTGGGAATTGATTGCAGGACTTCGACAGGACTGGGGGAAACAGAGACCCCACTCTTGGAGGGCACACACAGCGTAGTGTGCGCATCGGGACCCAGGGGAAGGAGCAGTGACTCTGGGGGAGACTGAACCAGACCTATCTGCTGGTGTTGGGGGTTCTCCTGCAGAGGCGGGGGGTGGCTCTGTTTCACCATGGGGACAAGGACACTGGCAGTGGAGGTTCTGGGAAGTGCTCCTTGGCGTGCCTCCCAGAGTCTGCCATTAACCCCACCAAGGAGCCCAGGTAGGCTCCAGTGTTGGGTTGCCTCAGGCAAAACAACCAACAGGGAGGGAACCCAGCCCCACCCATCAACAGTCAAGTGGATTAAAGTTTTACGGAGCTCTGACCGCCACAGCAACAGTCAGCTCTCCCCACCACCAGAGCCCCCCATCAAGCCTCTTAGATAGCCTCAACCACCAGAGGGCACAGAGCAGAAGCAAGAAAAACTACAATCCTGCAGCCTGTGGATCAACAACCACAGTTACAGAAAGATAGACAAGATGAAAAGGCAGACGGCTATATACCAGATGAAGGAACAAGAAAAAACCCCAGAAAAACAACTAAATGAAGTGGACATAGGCAACCTTCCAGAAAAAGAATTCAGAATAATGATAGTGAAGATGATCCAGGACCTCGGAATAAGAATGGAGGCAAAGATTGAGAAGATGCAAAAAATGATTAACAAAGACCTAGAAGAATTAAAGAACAAACAAACAGAGATGACCAATACAATAACTGAAATGAAAGCTACACTAGAAGGAATCAATAGCAGAATAACTGAGGCAGAAGAACGGAAAAGTGACCTGGAAGACAGAATGGTGGAATTCACTGCTGCAGAACAGAATAAAGAAAAAAGAATGAAAAGAAATGAAGACAGCCTAAGAGACCTCTGGGACAACATTAAACACAACAACATTCGCATTATAGGGGTCCCAGAAGGAGAAGAGAGACAGAAAGGACCAGAGAAAATATTTGAAGACATTATAGTCGAAAACTTCCCTAACATGGGAAAGGAATTAGCCACCCAAGTCCAGGAAGTGCAGAGAGTCCCATACAGGATAAACCCAAGGAGAAACACGCCGAGACACATAGTAATCAAAGTGGCAAAAATTAAAGACAAAGAAAAATGATTGAAAGCAGCAAGGGAAAAACGACAAATAACATACAAGGGAACTCCCATAAGGTTAACAGCTGATTTCTCAGCAGAAACTCTACAAGCCAGAAGGGAGTGGCATGATATACTTAAAGTGATGAAAGGGAAGAAGCTACAACCAAGATTACTCTACCCGGTAAGGATCTCATTCAGATTTGACAGAGAAATCAAAAGCTTTACAGACAAGCAAAAGCTAAGATAATTCAGCACCACCAAACCAGCTCTACAGCAAATGCTAAAGGAACTTCTCTAAGTGGGAAACACACGAGAAGAAAAGGACCTACAAAAACAAACCCAAAACAATTAAGAAAATGGTCATAGGAACATACATATCGATAATTACCTTAAACGTGAATGGATTAAATGCTCCAACCAAAACACACAGGCTTGCTGAATGGATACAAAAACAAGACCCATATATATGCTGTCTACAAGAGACCCACTTCAGACCTAGGGACACATACAGACTGAAAGTGAGGGGATGGAAAAACATATTCCATGCAAATGGAAATCAAAAGAAAGCTGGAGAACCTATACTCATATCATATAAAATAGACTTTAAAATAAAGAATGTTACAAGAGACAAGGAAGGACACTACATAATGATCAAGGGATCAATCCAAGAAGAAGATATAACAATTATAAATATATATGCACCCAACACAGGAGCACCTCAATACATAAGGCAACTGCTAACAGCTATAAAAGAGGAAATTGACAGTAACACAATAATAGTGGGGGACTTTAACACCTCACTTACATCAATGGACAGATCATCCAAAATGAAAATAAATAAGGAAACAGAAGCTTTAAATGACACAATAGACAAGATAGATTTAATTGATATTTATAGGACATTCCATCCCAAAACAGCAGATTACACTTTCTTCTCAAGTGCGCACGGAACATTCTCCAGGACAGATCACATCTTGGGTAACAAGTCAAGCCTCAGTAAAGTTCAGAAACTTGAAATCTTATCAAGCATCTTTTCTGACCACAAAGCTATCACATTAGAAATCAATTACAGGGGAAAAAAAAACATGAAAAACACAAACACATGGAGGCTAAACAATAGTTTACTAAACAACGAAGAGATCACTGAAGAAATCAAAGAGGAAATCAGAAAATACCTAGAGACAAATGACAATGAAAACACGACGATCCAAAACCTATGGGATGCAGCAAAAGCAGTTCTAAGAGGGAAGTTTATAGCTATACAAGCCTACCTAAAGAAACAAGAAAAATCTGAAGTAAACAATCTAACCGTTCACCTCAAGGAACTAGAGAAAGAAGAACAAACAAAACCCAAAGTTAGCAGAAGGAAAGAAATCATAAAGATCAGAGCAGAAATAAATGAAATAGAAACAAAGAAAACAATAGCAAAGATCAATAAAACTAAAAGCTGGTTCTTTGAGAAGATAAACAAAATTGATAAACCATTAGCCAGACTCATCAAGAAAAAGAGGGAGAGGACTCAAATCAATAAAATCAGAAATGAAAAAGGAGAAGTTACAACAGACACCGCAGAAATACAAAGCATCCTAAGAGACTACTACAAGCAACTTTATGCCAATAAAATGGACAACCTGGAAGAAATGGACAAATTCTTAGAAAGGTATAACCTTCCAAGACTGAACCAGCCAGTTAATTTCAAAGAATTTCTGTTTCAAAGAAACAGAAAATATGAACAGACCAATCACAAGTAATGAAATTGAAACTGTGATTAAAAATCTTCCAACCAAGAAAAGTCCAGTACCAGATAGCTTCACAGGTGAATTCTATCAAACATTTAGAGAAGAGCTAACACCCATCCTTTTCAAACTCTTCCAAAAAATTGCAGAGGAAGTAACACTCCCAAACTCATTCTATGAGGCCACCATCACCCTGATACCAAAACCAGACAAAGACACTACAAAAAAAGAAAATTACAGACCAATATCACTGATGAATATAGATGTAAACATCCTCAACAAAATACTAGCAAACAGAATCCAACAACACATTAAAAGGATCATACACCACGATCAAGTGGGATTTATCCCAGGGATGCAAGGATTCTTCAATATATGCAAATCAATCAATGTGGTACACCATATTAACAAACTGAAGAAGAAAAACCATATGATCATCTCAATAGATGCAGAAAAAGCTTTTGACAAAATTCAACACCCATTTATGATAAAAACTCTCCAGAAAGTGGGCATAGAGGGAACCTACCTCAATGTAATAAAGGTCATATATGACAAACCCACAGCAAACATCGTTCTCAATGGTGAAACACTGAAAGCATTTCCTCTAAGATCAGGAACGAGACAAGGATGTCCACTCTCACCACTATTATTCAACATAGTTCTGGAAGTCCTAGCCACGGCAATCAGAGAAGAAAAAGAAATAAAAGGAATACAAATTGGAAAAGAAGAAGTAAAACTGTCACTGTTTGCGGACGAAATGATACTATACATAGAGAATCCTAAAACTGCCACCAGAAAACTGCTAGAGCTAATTAATGAATATGGTAAAGTTGCAGGATACAAAATTAATGCACAGAAATCTCTTGCATTCCTATACACTAATGATGAAAAATCTGAAAGAGAAATTATGGAAACACTCCCATTTACCATTGCAACAAAAAGAATAAAATACCTAGGAATAAATCTACCTAGGGAGACAAAAGACCTGTACGCAGAAAATTATAAGACACTGATGAAAGAAATTAAAGATGATACCAACAGATGGAGAGATATACTATGTTCTTGGATTGGAAGAATCAACATTGTGAAAATGACTATACTACCCAGAGCAATCTACAGATTCAATGCAATCCCTATCAAATTACCAATGGCATTTTTTACGGAGCTAGAACAAATCATCTTAAAATTTGTATGGAGACACAAAAGACCCCTAATAGCCAAAGCAGTCTTGAGGGGAAAAAAACAGAGCTGGAGGAATCAGGCTCCCTGACTTCAGACTATACTACAAAGCTACAGTAATCAAGACAATATGGTACTGGCACAAAAACAGAAACATAGATCAATGGAACAAGATAGAAAGCCCAGAGATAAACCCATGCACCTATGGTCAACTACTCTATGACAAAGGAGGCAAAGATATACAATGGAGAAAAGACAGTGTCTTCAATAAGTGGTGCTGGGAAAACTGGACAGCTACATGTAAAAGAATGAAATTAGAATACTCCCTAACACCATACACAAAAATAAACTCAAAATGGATTCGAGACCTAAATGTACGACTGGACACTATAAAACTCTTAGAGGAAAACATAGGAAGAACACTCTTTGACATAAATCACAGCAAGATCTTTTTTGATCCACCTCCTAGAGTAATGGAAATAAAAACAAAAATAAACAAATGGGACCTAATGAAACTTCAAAGCTTTTGCACAGCAAAGGAAACCATAAACAAGACTAAAAGACAACCTCAGAATGGGAGAAAATATTTGCAAACGAATCAACGGACAAAGGATTAATCTCCAAAATATATAAACAGCTCATGCAGCTCAATATTAAAGAAACAAACAACCCAATCCAAAAATGGGCAGAAGACCTAAATAGACATTTCTCCAAAGAAGACATACAGATGGCCAAGAAGCACATGAAAAGCTGCTCAACATCACTAATTATTAGAGAAATGCAAATCAAAAGTACAATGAGGTATCACCTCACACCAGTTAGAATGGGCATCATCAGAAAATCTACAAACAACAAATGCTGGAGAGGGTGTGGAGAAAAGGGAACCCTCTTACACTGTTGGTGGGAATGTAAACTGATACAGCCACTATGGAGAACAGTATGGAGGTTCCTTAAAAAACTAAAAATAGAATTACCATATGATCCAGCAATCCCACTACTGAGCATATACCCAGAGAAAACCGTAATTCAAGAAGACACATGCACCCCAATGTTCATTGCAGCACTATTTACAATAGCCAGGTCATGGAAGCAACCTAAATGCCCATCAACAGATGAATGGATAAAGAAGTTGTGGTACGTATATACAAGGGAATATTACTCAGCCATAAAAAGGGACGAAATTGAGTCATTTGTTGAGATGTGGATGAATCTAGAGACTGTCATACAAAGTAAAGTAAGTCAGAAAGAGAAAAACAAATATCGTATATTAACGCATGTATGTGGAACCTAGAAAAATGGTACAGATGAGCCAGTTTGCAGGGCAGAAGTTGATACACAGATGTAGAGAACGGACATATGGACACCAAGGGGGGAAAACTGCGGTGGGGTGGGGATGGTGGTGTGCTGAATTGGGCGATTGGGATTGACATGTATACACTGATGTGTATAAAACTGAAGCCTAATAAGAACCTGCAGTATAAAAAAACAAACAAACAAAACAACTAATACTAAACTTTCATTGGGTTATTTGTATGGAAATATGTTAATATAAATGTTTCAGACATTACATGAAATTTCTAAAAATCTTATATGTTCTGGTATAATGTTATAAGTCATAATCCTAGTTATTACTTTAAAATGTATATCTCAGAAATAACTAATTTTCTTGTCAACTGCATTATTATGAACTTTCATCAAATCTTTAACTGTGGTCATTTTTAAGTCTTTTGTCATTTACAGACAGTTCTGGGTGTACTCTGATGCTTTTGCAAATATGTTCCTATAAGAGGGTTTCATCTTCAAGAAATTCATGGAAAAGACTCTGACAAGTACAGGTTTCTGGTAACTGACTGTACTGCTGAACTGAATGAATAAGCATTTTCAGAACTCTAATGAAAAACTGATACATTGTAAAGCAATTATACTTCAATAAAGATGTTAAAAAAAAACTGATGAACTCATAAAACTGCTAACAAAAGATCAAGATGAAAAAAAAATTAATTACATGGGACTGAGTGAACTAATGAGGATGAGTATAATTTTTGTGACTTTCTGTCTGAATTAAAAAAAAAAAAAATCCCACAAGGACTCAGAGGCAAAGAATATACAAATCAATTTTCGCTGCAAAGTAAAGGAGCTGTTACAGTGGAGGATTACTGGACTGAATGTCAATATTACGACATAGTATGAGTGTGTTTCATGTTTGGTAATTGCAATCATTGTTGCTTTTGTTGTGGTCATCCATGTACAATGCTTGGTGTCAGTCTATCTCTTGTAAAAATAAAATACAGTGTGTGTGTGTGGGAAAAAAAAATCTTAAAAAAAAAAAAAGAAGAAATGATCCTCCACACTCCATAAATAACTTTAATAAAAGCATGCTAGCTGAACAGGTGAAAATGATAAGGAAGTGATGGGGGGAGGGGTCGTTGAGTAAGTGATGCACAAATAGATTTTAGAAATTAACTGGCTGGTCAGTTTCAATGAAGAAGAAAATGACTTTTGGGGAGGTGAGAAAATCCCTTAGAAAAGTTTTTTGGTATTTGATTTACTGATTAATTTTGCAGAAAGATAGCATGCCACAATATAGAGGCAGTGGTATAGCTGCATAGGCATCGTTATCTTTGTATATGATGGAGGCAGGATAACAAGGAATTATAGTCCAAAAATAACTGTGTTTTAAGTGGGCTGGCATTGATGGGATCCAAGCAGGAAACAGCTTGATTCAGTCTCACCACTCTCCTTTGGAGAGTCTCTCTGTTGAATATCTTCCTTCCTGGATCAAATCTTCCATCATTTACAATGAATTTTCCAGTCACTCTTATGTAGTAAAAACATTCTTGTTACTTTTAGTCAGCCTATTAAAGCATTTCTTAAAAGCACATACAACATTCTTCCCCAGAAAAGTTCTACTCAATATAGTTTTCTCCAACTCATTACATAAAACATGAGTGGTAGAGTTAAATTGACAAGGAGATTGGAAATTGTGAAAAATGAGCCTTTCGTTTGTTGACTTTGTCCCCTGTCTGATGGAATATGCACTGGATTAGAGGAGTCTTCCTGACAGAGAACATCTACAGTTATTAAGTGATTTAATGGCTGTCCCTTTCCAAAATAGCACTTATTAAAGGGAAACACCAATGCCTTTGCTTTAGATAATTAGAGCTTGCAAGGTGAGATAATAAGTGTCAGTAATTACGTAAATTGGGGCTTTTTTCTTGGAGGAGCGCTTTTATCCTACTTTTGGAAACACGTTAATCCCACTTCCACTCTCCTCCACTTCAAAGGCTTGGGTCATTGCAATGACATTCTCTGCGGACTGCCTGCTGCTTCCTGCACATCAGCTCTGCTATCTTTCCACAGGGAGTCACTAGAGACCAACTCGAATTTTTCCTTTGAGGCAGGCCATTTTCATGACTTTCTAGGTATTTCTTAAGAGGCCAATTCTTATATTTTCTTTTCCAGAATCATTTTAGCCCTGTCAATATAGTGACACGCATCTTTAGGATGACAGACAACCAAATAAAAGCCAGGGTCAAAGCTATGATAGTTCACTCGCTAATATCTTTTATATTAGATTCCGAAAGCAACTTTTAGAAAGAACTCACCACAAATATTTAAAGAAAAGTTAACTGAAGAAATCAGAGATATTTGCTGTGATATATATATATATATATAGATAGATATATACACATACATCATAGAAGCTTATATTAATTACTGACAATTATTTGATATATAATTACTGACAATTATTATATATTTCATATATCTATATCTATATATACATCTATCTATCTATCTCTATATACACAGAGAATAACTACTAAATATGGCAAATGCAGGCACGGCCACCTAGACTGCAGGCTGTCTAATCCCCACCATACCTGGGAAGGTGTTTTTATCCCTGTTTTTATAGAAAAGGAAAAAGTAATTCAGCAAGATTAAGTGGCTTGCCTATAATCTCACATCTAAATCTTCCTGGCTTTTTAGCCCATAACCTTCTATCACAACATTCTGTTCAAAGAGCAAAACAAATGCAAATTACTTTCCTCAGTACTTTATAAAATGGTAAGCGAGCCATCATTTATTCAATAAATATTTAATTTATAATTGTATATTCCATCTCATTCCAAAAAGGATGAGGAAGCTTATCAAAGCAAATAGAGTAAACTCAATAGGCTATAAAAGAGAAAAGAAAACTTGGTACAGGAAAAATGAAAGCAAAATAGGTGAATCAAGAGAGATAATACTTTATAGTAATAAAGTATGTAGAAAAGCTGTATTGCAAGTGTGGACCTAAAGACTTACACAATAAGGGGAATCCTCCTCACCTTTTAGTCACAGTATTTAATTATACATTCCCAGTATCTCATAAAAGTTCTTTAATTTTGTTCTTTTACTTCATAATTAAATAGCTAGTCAACCAACACGTGAGTAAAGAATTGAGGCTGATTTGCTGCTTTGGTGTACTTAATAGTTTTCATCCTTGTTGATTTGTTTTGAATTTATGGAAACTATGCTTCTTATCAATATCATAAACACTTTCAGTTTTCAGTTTTGAATTCATTTTTATAGAATATGTACAAAATGCAATAAATATTCAAATAATTTCAGAAAGACAGGTGCAATCCATTGCACAAACCCAGATAGTATTGCTGGACAAAGGGGAACTGTTAGTTGGTATGTAACAGCACAAAAAGTGTTGGAAGCAGCAATTTGACTGGAGGCCAAAAAAGTTAGTATAAGAGAATTGGTTAAAGAACATCACTAAATAGTGTCCAAAAGAATAAGATGTACAAAAGTCAAACCTCAAAGACTCATACATAGACACGTATGTCGTAGAATCCTTCCTACACAGATGCTAGAGGTGGGTTCCAATGTGTCCAAAAGATCACAGCAAAGAGAAAAAAACATTAGTTACAGGTTTTACAATAAGTTGGAAAAAAATATCCATAGTCCAAGACAACTTCTCCTGGTTTGGAGAGAGCCTTTTATCAAAGAGAAAACCTATGTGATATGAATACTTAATTTCTCTTCCCTTAAGAATCAAGAGTTTGCCGTTTGGAAAAATGTCTTCAATGTGTGTAACTGATCTTTGTTCTCCACAACTTCTCTAATAAAGTACGGAAATTCATCAAATGACAAGATTGACCTCTAAGCCTATCCAAGACTCTGGAAACAAGTTTATGTTAGGTACAAGTTATGTTAGGTTATATTCAAGCTTAGAGAAGTTCAAGAGAAAAATAACATACGTGAGGAAGTGATGGTGCCACAATCAAGGAAAGAAGTGTCATAGGATTTTAGTTTCAATTCTGGTTACTTACAGGTTATTATGAAGGAACTTTCAAATGTCAGTTTGTTCTCTGAAGGAAGGAAACTCACAATAAGAGGTCAATTTTATTGTCATTACTCACTTGAGGGTCTTCATATTTTCTATTATATTATTATGACACTCTCACTTTTGATTTTTTTTTTTTCAGTTGGAACAGGAAAAAAATGAGAATTTTGATTGTTTAGAAAAGTTTAGCTAATTCTCTTTTTATCTGGGTGTAGCAAACTCAGCAAATAATGAGTTAAACTGTTAGTCTGAAACCATGTGAATTTCAAGGGAAATTAAATCCTTCTGATTTAGTTATATATTACTCATTCAAATATTATTTGGTAGAAAATGCTTGATGTCCAGAAACCTTATGAACCATTTTATCATCTTTTTAAAATTTGATTCAGGAAGTTGATTTTCATGGGTAGTAAATAAAGTTTATATCTGGAAAGATGAAACCACAAAGTCTATCAATATGGTTATTATAGTTTATATCACCAATTTTTCCAAACAGATTTGATATGGCTCACAATAAAAGCATTTTCAATAGGGCAGTTAAAAATAAAGGTAAAAATTGAGGTAAAAAGATGTAAAGAAAAAAATAATTATATGGGGAGAATTGTAAAATATATTAAATTTGTTCTGAGCTTTCCCACCAGCAAAGCAAGAGGCAAATCAAATGATTTTACTTGGAAGAAATCTGACAGTTGGCTCTATCTTCATCTTGGATAGCACAAACATCATGAGAGCAAAAGCTAAGCAAAGAAACCAACAAACCAGGACCACCTTGTTTAGCAATAGTTTCCAAAATAAATGAAAACTTGAGCCTTCTTATAAAGTACTTCTTAACAGAAATAGTTTAAATTCTGTCGTTTGAAATCATGGGAGAATTTTTTTTTTTTTTTACCATAAACAAACTGAATGAAAACTGGGTTATTTGGTAATGGTATGAAAGTTTTCATTAAGTATCCATTTAATTTTTATTTGGATAAACATTTGTTTTAAAACCTAAACTTCTTTGCAAACTTCTTTTTTTTGCAAGTAAAACATTGGTCTTTAAAAAATGTTTTTTTTTTTACTGCGTCTTCCTTTAGTTCTACTATTATGTGATTTAAAAATCAAAAGAAACTTTAATTTTGTTTCTAGTTGCTAATTACAAAAGCAATACATCCCCAATTATGCAAAGTCAAGAATGCCTACATAAAGAAAACATGCAAACAAAGGAAAATCTCATAATTATACCTGTCTATACATAACCATTAATGACATCTTGGTATCTTTCTCAACCCTTTGAGTATGTGTGCACATTTTATAGCATAAAGTTTTATTATGTTTTATTTGTTAAAACTAATGGAACTTGAATTTGGAATATTGAGACAAAAATCAACTGCAGAAATGCACTAATTTTACTGGATTAATACTGGTAGATTTTATTTGCCATGTGCTGTTCAGGGACTACAGCTTAAGGAATTTGACAGATAAACTTTGAACTCATATATTGGTAAGGGGAAATAAAGGAATAATTTAGATTACTTAGCTATAGAGAAGAAACTGTTTTTGGAATTAAAAGACATGCAATCACGGGGTTAAATTATTCTGAGTTTTTTTCTCAACTTTCTCTGGCTTTCCCTGGTTTTCCTGCCCCTAGCCCTCCTCTTCCCTTTGGGCTCCCTATTCCATCTTCCTTAATTTATATTTCTTTCTAGCATTATCACTTTCTAACTTCCTATGCTACTTACTTATATATTTGGTTACTTATTTTTTCCCTATCAACAGAATGTAAATCCATGAGGACTGCTGGTTTTTTAAAATATTTTGTTCACTGATGTGTCTAGATAGAGCAGAGCCCAAATGAATAATTTAAAAAAGTGATCAGGGGCTTCCCTGGTGGCGCAGTGGTTGAGAATCTGCCTGCCAATGCAGGGGACACGGGTTCGAGCCCTGGTCTGGGAGGATCCCACATGCCACGGAGCGGCTGGGCCCATGAGCCACAACTACTGAGCCTGCGCGTCTGGAGCCTGTGCCCCGCGGCGGGAGGGGCCGCGGTGGTGAGAGGCCCGCGCACCGCGATGAAGAGCGGTCCCCGCACCGCGATGAAGAGTGACCCCCGCTTGCCGTAGCTAGAGAAAGCCCTCGCACGAACCGAAGACCCAACACAGCCAAAAATAAATAAATAAAGTAGCTATAAAAAAGTGATCAGTTCAATAATGTCTTTATAACATTTAACATTATTGAAATAGACTCATTTGATGAAGAAAACTCCCTAGACTCTCAGGAGCAGCCAATTCATGGCATGCATGCCACTACTCCCCCCTCCTACCTTATGGCAGACTTCATAACATTCACAAAAATTCTTTCAATTCTAATCAAGCACAACATTCTTTCCTATTAAACTTGGGCATAGCTACATAATGCTGGCTAAAAAAGTGTTTTAGACAAACACTACCAATTGAAAAGAGTTTGTACCCATTTGTCATCTAGTTCTAGAAGGAAGATACATACTTCAGGGTTATCTTACCTGTAATTGTGGGAGTTTTTATTTTTTAATACATTCCTATGTTCATTAATTTATTAATACGTTTGCAAAACTTTTATTGGGTACCTACTGGTTTTATTACTCACTTAAACATTCAGGATACAAGTGTTAATATTTATTTAGTGCCAACCATGTGTCAGGCACTGTTCTAGGTTCTGGGGATATGGCTATGTTGTGATGTAAACAAATAATTATGCTATATTCTAAATATAATAATAGGTACCAGGTGCTATAGGCACACATTGGTGGGTGTTTGTGGGTAGATGAAGTGAGGAAATGTCAGTGGAAGAAATGATACTTGAGCAAAGTCTTGGAAGATGTAAAATAATTTTTCCGAATAGGCATTTTCACAACAATTTCAAGAGGTGATAAAATAAAAGCCATGATTTCATTAATTTAGTCCTTACAATAAACAACCCTTACATAGGCACTTTATCTGTGTGGTCTCATTTAATTCTTACATCAGGGCTCCCTAAGTATTCTATTTTATATATAGTATAATCAGTTACCCATCTAGGTTGTGACAGAATGGACTGAAACCCAAGTCTGCTCTTACCCACTGTACCATTCAGCAGAAGAGTAATTAAGAAGAAATAGCAGGATAAAAAACTGAAAAATTTCCTAAAAGGTCTCATGTGTCTTGATAATCTTTGAACTTTATCCCCTAGGCAGTGGGGAGTTATTAAAGATTTAATCCAATACTTCATTAAAAACCCAGAGGAGAGTAGTAAAGAAACCGAGAAGAAAAATATTTGAGTGCTGGCTACATGCCAAATAATTCACATTCTTAGTTTATTTTAATTCACAAAACAGCCCTTGTAAATGCCATTTTATAGAAGATAAACTTGAGACTTGCAAAGATCAGATAATTGCCCCACGGTCACACAGCTCAGAAGTGGTAGCAGCAGGATTCAAACCTAAGCCTGACTTTAAAGCACCTGCTCTTCAAGGTATGCTCTGATTCTTCCTAAGAAAGTCTAACTGATGAAGGTGGAAAAGTAAGCAAGAGTGAGTATATGTTTGCCATTTGGCCATTTCTGCTGAATTATAGTTCCAATTACACTTTCCCAGTTGGTATTAAATGATTGCCACTAAGCATGCTTTTATAGATGAGTTGTCCTTAATGTACTTTTTTTTTTTTCTTAATGTACTTTTTAAAAGTATAAAAATATTTTCCCCAAATATATTTTTACTTATTGCTTTTAAATTGATTTTTTAAATTGTACCACCAAACATGATCTACTACTATTCTTATAGCAGTACCTTTTTCTCACCCTATACAATGACTCTTAGCAGATGAGTTGATTTTCTCCTGCACAGGTTGGAGAAATAAAATAGGAAAAGACAAACCTTTTTTGTCTTTTCAAGGATAGAAAGAAAAGCCTAACCTATTTGCTACTTGAATTCTTCTTTGTCACCTATGTGATTACTGACAAAGGAATTCGTTATTATAATTTTAAAATTTCTTTACTGAAATATAGTTGACATAACAATATTACGTAGCTTCAGATGTACTACATAGTGACTTGACATTTACATACATTATCAAATAATCACCACCATAAATCTAGTAATCATCTGTCCCCATACAAAGTTATTACAATATTATTGACCAGATTCCTTATGCTGTATATTACATCCCTGTAATTTATTTATTTTGTAATTCGAGGTTTGTACCTCTTAAGCCCTTTTACCTATTAAGCAACCTCCCCCGCGACACACACACCCCTCTGGCAACCAGTTGTTTGTTCTCTGTACCTGAGTCTGTTTGTTACCGAACTTTCAGTCAGGCCCCAACAAGGGTCCTCCTACCTGGTGTCGTTCGTGCCAATAGATGGAGACCAAGTTCGGTTCAGAAGCAAAGGAAAGCTTTGTTCTTTGATCAGAAAATGGAGAGGTGTGAGGTCACGCTCTAGAGCACTTCCTCTCCCCACCAGGCCACGGGCAGGGCTGCTTTATAGGGATCTTGCGGCCGGGGTGGGGAGGCGGGGAGGTGGGAGGGGGCGGGGTTCTTGCAGGGCGGGCGCAGCTGCGCTGCTCACCTTCCAGGCGGCAGCGCCGAGCACCACGCACCACGCACCACGCCTCTGCACGCAGCCCGCGGCCGCCATCTTGAATTGCAGTATCCGTGCGGGCCCGCTGAGTGGAGGCGTCACGCGCAGCGGCTCCGTGCTGGGAACTCTCATCCAACGTGTGAGGTGCAGGGCCTCTGCACAGGCGCCCTACAGGCAAGTGAAACCACACCATGCACAAGAGAAGAGGTTAGACCTTATCTTATCACCTAGATTCCGTCTCATGTTTCCTGGGAATTGTTAACGGGCTTTGCTGGTGACAGATCCCTCCTCTGCCTTTTGTCCTGCTCCTCATTCTTGAGGGGCACTGAGGGTGCAGTTTCATCTTCTGTAACTGCTTCGTGCTGAGTGTGGGCACCGTCCTAACCCCAGGGAGAGGAGCAGAACTTCTCTCCAACTGGCTTTAGACATGTTTGATTGTCCCCAGGCCTGAGCCCTGATGGTTCGTATCCCTGAGCGAGCACCATTGGTAGTTTTATAGATTCTAACCTTTTGGAGAAAAGGACAGCACGCAATTTAAGGTACATGGGCCCACGTGTCAGCAAGAGAACAATGGTTATTAAGCATCCCAGGAAAGGTAGAAACTAAGTGACACAGGGGAGGACCTGTTTTACCCTGCCTCACATTTTTCGGCCCGCTTGGGGCTGGCTGCTTCTGTCAGCCAAGTTGCTTTTTCCAGGAGGCTGTCTGCACTTTCTCCAATCAGGCCACTTGCATTGATGTAAAAGCAACATGATGTATTTTTGGCCAGTGCACAGATCCCTCCCTGGTCCGGTAATAGATCATCTAGGGCAATTCGTTTATCCCCAAATCTCTACTGCTTGGCAAGGCATAGAGGGTTACTTATCTTTTGTTGTTTTTTGGAAAAGGAGTTTTAGGTCCAAAAGAGGTTCACAAGAGTAACCGGGGTAGGGTGGGGGGTGGGATGTCCATTGCCCCAGGTTGTCTCTCCAAAGGTTGAGGCCTGGATGCCCTCCTCCCTCAAGTATGATATACCCATGGAGTGGTCCCCTGCAACTTCAGGGCAGCATGGGTGGTTAGGATCACCAGGTGGGGTCCGTTCTCCTTAGGAGTGAGCTGATCTTGTGGGCTGCTGGTTTTCCAGGTTTTTAGGTTCCCTCAGTCTCCTGGCCAGAAGGGGTGTGCGGCCAGGTCAGTGGGTGTAGGCGGCACCTGGTTACCATATTCCGTGAGAGATTTCATGGTTTCTCCTATGTGAAGGGCATATTTGAGTTGTTCCATTTCAAGGAGGTTAAGGTGTCCCTCCTCTCAGGCTTGGGGAATGGGTCTATCATACATGAATCCAAATGCACTTACCTTTAACTTTACCTTTAATGCACTTACCCTTGGGGCCAAGCGCATGCTGAGCAGGGCAATCAGAAGCAACGTAATCCAGTTTTCTTGAGTTTCCTGACATGGCTTGGTTAAGGCCCATTTCAAGTTCTGATTGGATCTCTCTAGTTTCCCCGAGGATTGGGGTCTCCAGGCTGAGTGCAAGGTCCATTTTATGCTCAGGGCACTCGTTATCCCCTTCCTCACTTGAGACACAAATGCTGGACCGTTATCACTTTCTAGGGATCCAGGGAACCTGGGGATTATTTCTTTCAGTAATGCCTTAACCACTTCAGCTGCCATTTCAGTTCTAGCAGGGAATGCTTCTATTCACCCAGAAATGTGTCTACTAGCACTAAGAGATACCTGAAATTGCCCAGTACTCTCAGCATGACAGTGAAATCAGTCTGCCAGTCTTCTCCAGGATATGTCCCTCTGGTCTACATGGACCTTATTTGGGGGCCTCTGGGGGGTATGGTTTTGGGGTTGTTCCTTGTGCAGATAGGGCGTGCCTCCACTATCTGACTGATTATACTTTTCATGCCAGGAGTTACCATGACCTCTACTAACTAGTTTTATAGGGCTTTCCTCCCATAGTGAATTCCTTGATGGGTCTCCCTGATGGCTTGGTAAGCTACAGTTTGGGGAAAGAAGTGTTGTCTATGTTCATTAACTAGCCACTCATAGCTCCCTAAATTTCTAGTGAAGTCCCATTTTGGGGCTTTGTCTAATTCTTCCTTTGTAGATTGGGGAATAATTGAATGGATCTGGCCTTTGAGCTATGAGGGGTAGATACCAAAATCTATGTATAGGTTTTTGTTTTTTGATTACCATGAGGTTTACATATAACAACACACTTATTTTATATATATATATATACATATATATATATGTATATATATATTTAGGTTGAATACCTTTTAAGTTCAAACACATTCCAACAACCCTACAATTTACCTTCCCCTTTATGTTTAACGTTTTTTTTTTAAATTTTTTAATTTATTATTTATTTATTATTTTTATTTTTGGCTGTGTTGGGTCTTCGTTTCTGTGTGAGGGCTTTCTCCAGTTGCGGCGAGTGGGGGCCACTCTTCATCGCGGTGCGCGGGCCTCTCACTATCGTGGCCTCTCTTGTTGCGGAGCACAGGCGCCAGACGCTCAGACTCAGTAGTTGTGGCTCACGGGACCAGTTGCTCCGCGGCATGTGGGATCTTCCCAGACCAGGGCTCGAACCCGTGTCCCCTGCATTGGCAGGCAGATTCTCAACCACTGCGCCACCAGGGAAGCCCCTGTTTAATGTTTTTGATGTCATGTTTTACATTTTTTTGTTTCGTGTATCCCTTAACTAGTTATTGTGGATATAGATGATTTTACTACTTTTTTCTTTTAACTGTTCTTTTTACTTGCTTTATAAGTGGTTGATATATTATCTTTACTGTATGTTTGCCTTTACCAGTGAGATTTTTCCTTTCATAATTTTTATATTTCAAATTGTGGTCTTTTCTTTTATGCTTAGAGAACTCCCTTTAACATTTCTTTTAAAGCCGGTTTAGTGATGCTGAACATTTTTAGCTTTTGCTTGTCTGTGTAACTATCTCTCCTTCAAATCTGAATAATAATCTTGCCAGATAGAGTATTCTTAGTTGTAGGTTTTTTCCGTTCACCATTTTGAATATATTGTTCCATTTCCTTATGACCTGCAAGGTTTCTGCTGAAAAATCAGTTAATAACCGTATGGGAGTTTCCTTATATGTAAATGCTTTTCCCTTGCTGATTTTAAGCTCCTCTATCTTTAATTTTCACCATTTTAATTATAATACATCTTGGTGTGGACCTGTTTGTTTTCATCCTCTTTGGGACTCTTTGTGCTTCCTGGACTTGGATGTCTGTTTTCTTCCCCAGGTTAGAGATGTTTTCAGTTATTATTTCTTCAAATAAGTTCTCTGCCACTTTTTCTCTCTCTTCTCCTTCTGGGACGCCTGTAATGTGAATGTTAGTACACTTGATGTTGTCCCAGAGGTCTCTTACACTATCCTCATTTTAAAAAAATTCTTTTTACTCTTTTCTGTTCAGCTTGGGTGATTTCCACTACTCTGTCTTCTAGATCACTGATCAGTTCCTTTGTATCATCTAATTTACTGTTTATTCTTTCCATTGTATTCAGTTATTGTATTCTTCAGCTCTGTTTGGTTCTTCTTTATGTCAATATTTTCTAACTTTTTGTTAAACTTTTCACTGTGTTCCTGTATTCTTCTCCTGAGTTCAGTGAGCATCTTTTTGATTATTACCTTGAATTCTTTATTGGGTAGATTGCTTATTTCCCCTTTGTTTAGTTCTTTTTCTGAGGTCATATCTTATTTCTTCATTTGGAACATATTCCTCTTTCTCCTTATTTTGCCCAATTCTTTGTATCTATTTCTAAGTGTTAGGTCCGTGGGTTACATTTCCTGATCATGGAGAAGTGGCCTTATGTAGGAGATGTCCTATGGGACCCAGCAGCGTGCTCCCCTCTGGTCACCAGAGTTATATGCTCTAGGAGTGCTCCTTATATGGGCTGCATGTGCCCTTCTCTTGTGGTGGGGCCAACTACTGTAGGCACACTGGTTGGCAGGCCTGGCTCCCACCCCGGTTGACCACAAGAACGTGACTTTATAGTGGCTGCAGGTCCATTAGTAGGTGAGGTAGGCTTTCCATGTGATTGGCTGAATGGATGGGCAGGGGGGTAGGAGGTGCATGTTGGTGCCAGCCTCCTAGAAGTTTGGGCCAGGTCCCCGTGTGACCTTGGAGGGGTATATGGAGTTGGTGCTAGCTAACTGGTGGGTGGGGTTGGGCCCCTGCATAACTGTCTACATGGCCCAGAGTGCTCTGGGCTGGTGCCCACTTGCTGGTGGGGTAGGTAAGCTCCTGGTGCTAATTACGCTAGAGGGAGGATTCCAAAATGGCTCTTGCCAGTACCAGTGTTATTGCTGTAGAACGAGCTTCCCAAATTGACTGCTGCCTGCATCTCCATCCTCAGGGGGCGTCCCAGGTGTCTCCTCTCTTTGGGAGGGTCTCCAAGATGAACAAATGGGTCTGACTGAGGCTCCTTTCAAACTACTTCCCCTGCACCAGGATTCAGAACATGCGAAATTTTGTGCACACCCTTCAAGAGCAGTCTTTGTTTCCTGTAGCTTTCTAGCTCTCCTGAACATAAGTCTCACTGGTTTTCAAAGCCATATGTTTTGGGGGCTTGTCTTCATGGTGAAAGACCCTTAAGCTGGGGATTCTGATGTGGGGCTTGGAGCTCTTGCCCCTTGCGGAGGACTTTACAATTGTGATATTCCTCCCATTTGTGGGTTGCTGACTGCGGTCCTGACTATACCACGTGTCTGCCCCTCCTGTTCATCTCATTGTGACTGTGTCTTTTGTTGTGGAAAATCTTTTCTGTTAGCTTTCAGGTTGTTTTCATAGATAGTTGCTTTGTAAGTAGTTGTAATTTTGGTGTGTCTGTGGGAGAAGTTGTGCTCAGGGTCTTCCTACTCTGCCATCTTGACCGCTGTAACTGTTATTATTTTTTAAAAGTTCAAGGGCTTTCTGGTGTTTGTTGGAGTATTTATGGGCAACTTAAAGATCTGTCCCTGAAAAGTCTGAGTTCTATCCTTTCTAAGCAGGTCTACCCCTATGTTTGCAGGCCTGGGGCAAGAGTTCAAATTGAGGTCCACTAATCATAAGTTTAAATACTTAAAAGTTATCAAAATAATACTCTGTAACTCCCTTGACAAATATAGCTTCATAATAGTTTGGAAGGCCAGGTTATAATTCTTGGACTCCTTGGTGATATTGTGGCCTGCCCTCCTCCAGTTCCCACCTCCAGTTCCATCCTGCACTGCAGGGACCTTGTGGTTAATTCTATCCTTAGTTTAAGCAAAACAAAACAAAAATAGCTGGCTTTGGCCATCTGTTGGTCTTTGGTTTGTAGTCTTCCTTTAGGAGGATAGACCTAGGAAGAATCCCACCCACGTTCTGCAAGAGAGCTTGGGGTCATTTGGGCAAGGAAATCTGGGGTTCTGGGTATCCAGAGTGTGTAGGAGTGGGGACATGGGTTCCAGAAGGGGCATACTCTATTTTTGGGAAGATTCCTTGGCTCTGGAGGAGAACCAGAGTGTGAGGTCTACAGTGTGAGGTCCAGGTCATGGGCCACATCTGCCCTGGCCAAAGAGTGGTTCTGCCTCTCAGTTTTGCATGGCCGTGGTAGAAGCAGACTCTGGCCAATCACAGGTGCTGGCAGGTGAAGGACAAAGTAGGGTATAGCTAGTAGTTTTTCCTACCATATATTACTGAATAACTAAAAAAAAAATTATCTCGATATGAAGTTTCTGGAAAAATTCTCAGCAGGTGTTTGGAACCCCATCACCCTTCCTTTGCACTGACTCTCTTAGCCTGGAGCTCACTCATCAAACTGTGAAATTGAGATCATTGCCTGAATTATTCCATTGTTTTGCTCTTCCTTAGCTTCAGTTATCCTGATAATTCAAGAGGATGTAACTCTTTAATCTAGATTCCAGATACTTGCTGTTCAATCTCCTCTCTTTTTTTTTTTTTTTTCTGACTTGGTTTGTTGAATAAATCTTTGGATTCATGATTTTCTCTAGACTTAGAAATTAAAGGAAGATAATCTTTCTCCACTTTTTTAAGTTTCAAGGTATATTTGCCACCATGGAAAAAGACATGTAAATACAGTTACAGAAAAATACATCAAGAGTTATTTTGGATATTATGTTGAATGAGAAAAATAAAATTTTATTTCTCTAATTTAATAATCATTGTTTATTTCATTCATAGAGGAGAAAAAATTAAGTTCTTGTGTGCTAAGTTTAAATATACTTTAAGGCAAAAAATTAATGTATAATATTACATTGTATTAATGTATGTCAGGAAGGTAACTTGAAGATAGTTAAAAAACAAACTTGAAAATATTTGCTTTGCTGTGTAGACTTTTCAACAGTTATTTTTAAAGACTGAGGAATTAAGCACCTGTCATTTTTGCCAGCTGGTGTAGATGTTAAAAATTACTGTCACTCTTCCGCCTGCTACTCTATTTTGCACCTGCTACAACTTGAGTTATGGACATCTCACACATGGTAATTTAATAAGGGTAGGTCCCAAAGCAAAAATGACCCTTTTATGATTGGACTGTTTGTACCAGTCGACTTCTCTACATGCTGACATTTATAATTTTTAAAAACATATTTTATTTCCTGATGTAACAACTAAATATGAATATGTATTGAGAGCTACTCTGTTCAGTATGGTATGCATGAGCCACATTTGGCTATTTATATTAATTAAAATGAGATACAATTAAAAATTCAATTCTGCAGTCACACTAGCCACATTTCAGTCAACAAATGTGGTTAGTGATTACCATACAGAACAATGTAGATAGAAATTTCCATTTTTACTGAAGGTTCTATTGCATAGTGCTGTGTGAAATATCCAATTTCTGGTCTTAGGCAAACTTAGCCTTAAAGAACTTGAGGCCAGCGTAAATTCTCCTTGAAAGAATGATTGTGATGTCCCAACATCATGTTGGCTACAGAAACTTAGGTCAAAGTTAAAGCTGTTGGCTACTGAAATCTGAGTGACCCTTGCTGAAGATAGCAGCATGATGACCTGAAGTGCCTGACATCAGGACAAAATTGTTTCAGGTTCCAAAAATGTATAGGCAGGCAGGTAATTTTCAGAGATTTTGAAATCCCATATATTTTAGGGATATCTTTTTAGAGAGTGGGAGAACTATTTATCATTTCATCTCTTCTAAATATCCAACTACTAACTTGCAAATTCTGCTTCTATTCTAAAGAAAAAGTGATAAATGATAGCAATATGATATGATGAAGTAAGTTTGCACTATAAACTTGTCTATCAATTAATCTTATCATTTAGAGCATGTATGAAAAGATCGGTGCTTTGTGATCACTTAGAGGGGTAGGATAGGGAGGGTGGGAAGGAGACGCAAGAGGGAGGGGATATGGGGATATATGTATATGTATATCTAATTCACTTTGTTATACAGCAGAAACTAACACAACGATGTAAAGCAATTATACTCCAATAAAGATGTTAAAAAAAAAAAAAAAGATCGAACCAAGATTTTGGGGACATGGGCATGCAAAGTAGAGGAAATCATAGCAGGAGAGAGAATTTTAATAGACAGGATCTTGAGTTCTTGAGTAAGAGTCTCATCCCCAGAGACGTTTTTTTTAAGTAACAGCTGAAAGGTCACTTTAAATTTTATCCTTGAAGACATTCAGTGAGACATATCAAGGGCTTATTAGAATTTTCTAATAGGCCAGACTGTCACCAGAAGTGAAATAGGTCAAGCTGTGTATACAATGATTTACACAAAACTGAAGAAACCTGCTTTCATCTTAAATTGCCGTATAGCTTATATTAAACCATCTCTGATCCTATCTGAATTTCCTCAGTTTTCTATTTTGCATTTTCAATAATATATGATTGTCATTATTATTCAGTTATTGTTGTGTAGACTATAATTATTTATTCTCTTAAAATTTTATAATTCATCAATATTCTGTACATTAACAAAAGAATTGGGGTTTTAAAAATAAGTTTCTCTAAGCAAGAAGATAAAAACACAGTGCGACTTGAACATTCCAGACCGACCAAAATTATTTATTGATTTATTATTTTAAGGATGTTCTTTGACCCATGGTAGAAAATAAAGAGCAGTGCTTGAATTTGAGATTGTCAGTATTTTATCCTTCTCGTCTAGAGCAACAGACACTTTGTTTGTGTGATATGAATATAATTCAGAGAGAAACGTAAGGTGTATAAAAATTCAGGGAGTCCTCCAGTCTAAAATGGTCCAAATTGTTTTGTTTTTCTGAATGATGGTAAACAGATTTGGACAGTTAGTCATGGGTGTTCTTAGAATAAGGTTCCAGCCAGTCTTCATAAACAGTGCTTGATCTGTAAAGGAAAAAGGAAAAAGAATTAGATGTTGATTGCATCTTTTCAGAAAGGAAATGGGGAAGGAAATAGTGTAAAGTGAAAAAGAAGAAAAAGCACAAAATGAACCATCACTTCCAAGGTAAGGCATTTCCTTGCTGCAAGAACCTGGTTTCAAGTGCTGCACTTTGGACTGTGATAGTATGGTTTTCTAGAGCAGTAATTGTTAAAAACTACTTCAATTTTTCAAAGAATTTAGGCTAATGCTTTTATTATTGTTACGTTCCAAATAAATTAATCAACTATTCTCTGGTTTGTTGAATCTCCACTGCTTAATTATAGTACAGACAAAGATAGGATCTATACATGAAAGCTATAACCTCAGAAGTTTTTGCTTGTACACTTATACAAAAATGCTGTATTTCTACATAACCCATATCAAGGAGATGGGTTAATATAAATAACTTGTTAATATTAATATAATATTAATTATATTAATGTGTTCTGGTTAAAATAAATAACTCTTCATTAAGAAGCAATACTAATTATATCTACAGCATATAAGTGAGGCTGCTACTTTAACAAAATACAATATTGAGAAACCCTTATATATTAAAGAGGGCACAGATAGATACCTTGAGAGCTCCATTTAGACAGACATGATGTGCTTGACAAAAGCTGTAGGGATAATACAGACAGTTCAGAGTTAGAAAACAGTCAAATTTAATAAGAGAGCAGTATAGTAAGTTAACTCAGTTCTAATTATTCCTAGTTATAACTCTAGAGTTTATTTAAACTCTGTATAGCTCACTATTCTTAATACTGGATTTATGGCTTTTCCCCTGATTTTGTAAGTTTAGCTTTCTGATTATGTGTTATGTTCACATGGTTAAAATTTTTTCTTGAAAGTATGAAAGAGTTTATAAAAAAAAATGCTCTTCACCACTGTCTCCCAGCTATCTAGTTCCTCTCTTTATAGCTAAGTTGGTAGAGCTATTATGCATGTATAAGAAAATACAAATATATGTTTCTAAAAATCTTTTTTACACAAATGGTGGCATGTTCTACAAACTCTTCTGCACTTGCTTTTCTCACTTCATAATGTATCTTAGAAATATTACCATAACCATAAACAAGGGTGTCCTTGTTCTTTTTTTAGGTCTGTAGGGAATTTCACTGTGAAGATGTACCAAAATCTATTCGATACATCGTACATTGATGGACATTAAGTTGTTCAAATATTTGGCTATTGTGAGCAACACAGTAATGAATAATGAATATGAATAATCATATATCACTCATTTCACTTGAGTGCAAGTATGTCTAAAGACTACATCCCTTGAAGTAGATTTGCTAGAATTAATAATTAATACCACATCACCACATAGGGATTTTAATGATTTATATTCTCAACAAGAATGCATGAGATCACCTGTTTCCATACACTGTCCTCAACCTAAAGTGTGGTTAAACTTTTAATTTTGGCAATCAGTATATCTAAGTGTAGTGTTAATCTGCATTTCTTTTATTATTAGTGAAGTTCAGCATATTACATTCATATATATTTTTATTTCCTTTTCTATGAATTGTCTATTCATGTACTTGTTAATTTTTCTATTGGGTTGTGGTCTTTTTATTAATTTGTAACTTTTTTTAAAATTAGGCAAATGAACTCTTTCTGATGTTGATTGCAGATATTTTTTTCTGGTTTGCTATTTGTCTTTTCACTTTGTTTCTGGTGGCTTTTGCCACTTAGATAAAAAAAATAATGTGGTTGAATTTATTGAAATTTGTAATACCTTCTGTGTTTTGCATCAGTGTTAGAAATGCCTTCCCATTCCAAAAGTTATAAATAATTTTCCATGGGTTTTATACTTTTAGCTTTTACATTCAAATGTTTGACTCATGCGAAATTTATCCTAGTAGGAGATCGAGATCTGCCTTTATTTTCTAAATGACTATACCCTTGTCCAAACAATATTTATTGAATGATTCTTCTTTTATCTAATGTACTTATGGCAGTAACTGAATGTAAAACATAGTTTATAGGAAAAAAGTAAAGTTTAACCAAGATTGTCAGTGAAGATATGCTTGGCTTAGTATTTTTCTTTTCTCCTGTTCTCTTTTTTTCTCTCCTTTCCACTTCTCTTCCCTCCCCTCTTCTCCCCTCTGCTTTTCTTGTCTTACTTTTTTCCAAGTTGTTAGACTTTATAAGTCCATAATTACATCAAAGCTATCAACATAGCTTTATTGAGATGTGGTTAGATTAGTTTTTTGGGGGGATGGATAAGTTTTTCAATTTTGTTGCAAAATTTTAAATTTACAAGTTATATCATGCAACTTTATCTTGCATCTTTATTTTGTGTGGTGTGTTGCTTTTCAGACCCTCTGGGTGAAGCTGCTATAAATTGGTGGCAGAAAGACGTGTACCACAATGTTCATTGTAGCTCTATTCACAATAGCCAGGACATGGAAGCAACCTAAGTGTATGTCAACAGATGAACGGATAAAGTAGATGTGGCACATATATACAATGGAATATTACTCAGCCATAAAAAGAAGCAAAATTGAGTTATTTGTAGTGAGATGGATGGACTTAGAGTCTGTCATACAGAGTGAAGTAAGTCAGAAAGAGAAAAACAAATACCATATGCTAACACATATATATGGAATCTTAAGAAAAAAAAGGTTCTGAAGAACCTAGGGGCAGGACAGGAATAAAGACGCTGACATAGAGAATGGACTTGAGGACATGGGGAGTGGGAAGGGTAAGCTGGGACAAAGTGAGAGAATGGCATGGACATATATACACTACCAAATGTAAAATAGATAGCTAGTGGGAAGCAGCCGCATAGCACAGGGAGATCAGCTCAGTGCTTAGTGACCACCTAGAGGGGTGGGATAGGGAGGGTGAGAGGGAGACGCAAGAGGGAGGAGATATGGGGATATATGTATACGTATAGCTGATTCACTTTGTTATAAAGCAGAAACTAACACATCATTGTAAAGCAATTATACTCCAATAAAGATGTTAAAAAAAATTGGTGGCAGGAAATAGATAATTGGCCACTATGCGATAAATTTCATTTAAGCAAGAACACTAGAAAAGGAGAACTAAATTTTAGCACCAGCTTTGCCATTAATGATGTGACCTTCACTAAATAGCTAAACATCTTTGGCCTTCGGATTCCTCATTTTCATAACTGCTTGCTGTAAAGGATTTTGAGATCTCTCCAACTGTAATATTAAAGAATATTAGTATTTAATATTAAAATTTATTCTGACACAAACCCCATCTTACAGAGATGTTGTGAAGATCTAACAAGAAAAGATAAAAGTGAAAGCACATTTTAACCTGTATAATAATGCACAGGAATGTTAAAACCCACTGGAGTAAATCTTATGTATATAGTCAGGTCCTTACAATGTATCTTTTTAGAGTTATTATATAACTGATTGATAATAAGTAACATTTGTATGTTCTCTTATTGAATAAGAGAGGTAGAGAAGATAAGTTGTTTTAAGCTCAAAAGTTGTCCATCGTCAACCCAATCAGTTCAGAGTTGTTGTAACCACCAGAGCATATGAGATTGTACCTTCATAGTTGATGCAGCCATTGGAGTCTTCTTGACCTGCCAGCAGGGCTTCCACTTCTTCCTCTTTCATCTTTTCACCTGATGAAACAAAACTCTTTCTTCAAAAAGAAAACCAGAGAATATTTTCAAAATTCCACTGTAAGTGATCAGTTTTGGACTCCTGGAGACTATAACCTCTTGGAGGATAGAAACCCAGCCCTTCCTGTTCTCTAGCCGGAAGGTTATCAATAAATTGTTTTTGTATAAATGACAAATGCACACTATACCTGATCATCCAAACTCTATCCTGTAAGAACTACAGTGCTGCACATTACTTATTCATTACCAATAATTTATCATTTCCCCAAAATAAACTCAGTGGCATTGAGGCTAATTGATAAGGTCATTAACTTTTGACTATTCTTTTTCATTTTCCCTTTGTAGTCTTTCCCCCTACTTATTTTGGTTATAACATGATTGCCCTAAGTCTTGCTCTTTCCTATATATTCTGTCCTATTAAGTCCACTGAAATGGATATTTCTTACCTAGCGTAGCTAGAACATGACGAAGTTCAGCACCCATAACGGTGCCATTGCCTTCCTTGTCAAAGACACGCAGACCCTCAACAAAGTCTTCATAGGTGCCCTGGTCCTTTTTGTTGGAAATAGATTGCAACATGGGCAGAAATTGTTCAAACTCAATTTTCTTGACATTCATCTCTGGAAGAAATTGCAATTTGGAGAGTTATTATCTATCATTAAATGCCATCTCTGAGTCACAAATTAAATTGAGAGTTCATTCTAGATCATCTGAAAAATCTTCATACGGCTTAAATTTCAGTTGGTAAATGATGACAAAATGTTTGTGGTAGATAACAGCATGAGCTCTGGAGTCCTAGTGCTTAAGCTTTTATCCCCAGCCCACCATTTACAACTATGTGATCATGGGCAAGTTTCTTCTTTTTTAGTGAGCTCTTTATTTATTTATTTAATTAATTTATTTATTTTTGGCTGCATTGGGTCTTCGGTTGCTGTGTATGGGCTTTCTCTAGTTGCGGTGAGCGGGGGCTACTCTTCGTGCGGTATGTGGGCTTCTCATCCCGCTGGCTTCTCTTGTTGCAGAGCATGGGCTCTAGGCACGGGGGCTCAGTATTTGTGGCTCACGGGCTCTAGAGCGCAGACTTAAGTTGTGGCGCACTGGCTTAGTTGCTCCACAGCATGTGGGATCTTCCCGGACCAGGGCTCGAATCCATGTCCCCTGCATTGGCAGGCGGATTCTTAACCACTGCGCCACCAGGGAAGCCCCATGGGCAAGTTTCTTAACCTCTTTGTGCCTCAACTTTTTCATCTCTCAAAAGAGATACTTCGTAGTGGTAGTGTGAGCATTAAATGAGATAATACGTGCAAACTGTATTACAATACCTGGGACAAACTGAGTGCTTAATCAATGTTAGCTACTGATTTTATTAGTATTGTCAATTTAATATTTTCTATAAACACTAGGGAAGCAATATAGAAATATACTGATAACAAATCCATTAACATATAAATGTAGCAAAACCTAACTGAACTTTGATATATATTCCACTTTTGTCTGAGCTTTTGTAGAGCCTTCAATTTCTTTAAATTTTAAGTAATTCAAAAAAGAAGCCTGTGAGGAGAGAGTGTGTGTTAAATACTTTGTGATCTCCTGATTTCTCTGCAGTTTTAGAGGCCTGGAGATGATAAGAATTTTTTTAGTATCTTCTGACAAGATAAACAGTATTCACAGCAGAAGTATAAAACAGACTATCCAGATATATACAAATGGTTAAAGTTATGTACCCCTAAAATCAGAATTCCCATTCACCAGTCTTTCCTTATAGTGTAGAAATCTAGTACATTGAGTAATATTAAGAAGATTAAATTTGAATGCTGAATAAATGAACATTTACCTAATAATTCCATTAAAGATGAATGTTTGATAAGTTAAAAGTGAATTTGGCTTATTACGCTCTTCCTTTATCTCATGCTCCCAGCTACTTTTTGCATGATTTACTTGGACATTTTCCTCTGAAGAAAATGAAGTTTGAGGAAAATTCCTGCAGACTGATTCAGAGGTAGGTTTTTTTGAAATCAAATTTTTTTTCTTTTGTAATAAAGGAAAATGGTCTTTTCTGGAAAAAAAAGATGATTTGCCTTCCCCTCCTTGTTTTCCTTATGGCAAGGATAAATAGCCCAAATATCTACTTGAAAAAACTTCAGTTTTGTCTTCTTTTTTTTTTGTTCAGAGTGGTATTTTTCAATAGACTATTATACTTGCC
Source organism: Balaenoptera ricei (assembly GCF_028023285.1). NCBI lineage: Eukaryota > Metazoa > Chordata > Mammalia > Artiodactyla > Balaenopteridae > Balaenoptera > Balaenoptera ricei. The sequence goes on from NC_082645.1 coordinate 95,274,791, forward strand.
ATGAATCATGGGATTGGAAAAAATTTCCTTATTCCAGACTAATGACTGGATTACTGTATCCAACGATGACTTCTTCAATTTTGCCTCTTATGTATCTCACTGACTTTTGCCTTAGGATTTACCTTGGGGGAGTGAATGCAGATTTTGGCGTAGGTTTTTAAGTCTTTTTACAGTTCTTGGAAACAGAAAATAGTTTTATTAAGGTGTCATCTGTGTGTTCTTAAATTAGAAAGTTGAGTTTCCTTTAAGATTTTTTTTTTTTTTGGTCGCACCCCGCGGCTGGCATATGGGATCTTAGTTCCCTGACCAGGGATCGAACCCATGTCCCCTGCATTGGAAACGTGCAGTCTTAACCACTGGACCACCAGGGAAGTCCTGCAGGGTATGTTTAGATAACATGGTGATGATGATGATGTTAGCATTAGATATCATTTCCTTTCATTAACATGAAATTATATCATGCTTACAAATTCTCAAAGGAAGGTTAACTTGTTTTATGAGGGTAAAAACTAAGACTTTAGATGGCCAAGAGGCACACTTACCATAAAAAGTAAATTAAACCCTATTCTGTGGAACTTATTTCTCTATAAATCTCTCTCTCTTACATAAACACACGCACAAACACACTTCCCAACTTCTTGGAAAAACATGTGTTTACCTTCATTGCTGGGGTTTCCCAGAACCTCCTTGACCTCTGCATTGGTGGGATTTGTGCCCAGAGCCCGAAGGACATCACCAACCTGGCTTAAGGTGATCTTGTTATCGCCTTGTCTGTCATATAGGAGAAATGCCTCCTTGAATTCTGAAAGAAGCAAGAAACATTAGGATGCTTTTTTTCTACTTCAGACCTATAAATTAATCCAAACTTCATCAGGGATCCAGTTCAAACTCTCCTCTACTTTACAGCTTTTGCCAGTCACTTAAGTTTTTATCTTTGGACTCTCCCTTTTCTAAGCTCAATTGACAGCTCCCTTTGGACATTACTTTTTGGGTCTATTTTAAAGCAGGATTTCCAGTTTCAAGTCATATGTTATTATTCATCAGATATGGAAATTGAAACTCCTAGTCATATTTATTCATATCTCCTTCATCTGCCTTGGACACAGGACTGGGTTAAGAAATTCTGAGGCCTTGAGAAATCTTAAGAATTCCTCATAAAATCCCTCATATAATTAACAACGTTAATAAAATTTCAAGAAAACAAATTTTCAGTCGGGGTTGTGTCATGTGAGGTTAAACCAAACTTCTTAACTTATACAGAAAAACCTGCTCTTGAGGTACAAATTTCCTAGGCTCTTCTCTTAATTAGTTTTCTTCAGGAGTAACTTCATTTTTCAGGAAAAAAAGTAGAAAGATGAGGCCAATTTCTAAGTTCTATAGTGTCATTTAACCACTTCAGTGTATGACTCTAATAGGCTCCTAGTGTATCTGATTCTGAAGGAGACTTATTTGTTTGAATCTATTGCGATGGTGATCACTTTAAACTTTACTCTTTTTTCATATAATAACGTATGATAACATGTTGCTGTTATTAGTTTTAGAATGTAAGTATACGTTTTAAATTAAAATTTTATGGAGATAAGTATAGATTCACATGCAATTTTAAGAAAAAATACAAAGAGATCTCTTAAATACTCTGTCTAGTTTCCCCCGATAGTACCATTTTACAAAATTATAGTACACTATCACAACCAGAATATTCACAATGATAGACTCCACCTATTTTACTCAGATTTCCCTAGATTTACTTGTATTCATGTGTGTATGTAAGCACATATTTTAAAAGTGTTGTCTATTTTTATCACAATCACTCTATTGTTTACTTTCCCTAAATTTTGTCATTCTCCTTTGATAGAATTGGTTTTGCCTTTCAGGATTACATTAACAAAGAATTAAGAAGTATACACCAAAAAGACAGAAAGAAGTGCTACTATGGATTTAGGGGCAAGAAAAGACATTTTAATTGAACTTTTAAAACTTAACTAAATTAAATTTTCTGGAGAACCTAAAAGTACTGATGGCAACTTGTTGGAGTTAATACCAACAACACTCAAAAACCCATTTGTGAATGAACTGGTAGAGGTGAAAACATTCTTTTTAGTCCACTAGTGGTCTCAGATCAAGAGATGCTATCTAGATAGGTTACTCAGCAAAACATCCTATTTAACTATCCCTTCATCCCCTAATCTAAGATTGCACCAGACATTATGTTAACAATCAACTATAGATCATGTTATCATTCTTTGCTGAAATTTCCACCTCAAATTCTATGCAAATTGATATCACAGATCATTTCCCCAACCTAAAAGACATGCAGCAGGCACTGTGGGGTCATTAGTCAAATATTATATTTTATCTTTCTACAGGACATGTGAAACTGAACTATTCTTATTAGTGGCTCCAGGCTTTCATGCAGATTGCTCAGAGGACTCACTATTACCCTGGTCAGATGTTGATATAGAAATAGGGTTTTATGAGCTGTAATAGAATCTCTCTGACATGAACCCTTTTGTTGATTTAAAGGCCAAGGCCAGAAAAATATTGCTCTTCCTACACCAGATTTTTAAGGCTTAGTTATTCTCTTGAAGAGTCTAAAACATGGGTTAGCAAATGACTGCCTACGGGCTGGCCGCCTGTTTTTGTAAACAAAGTTTTATTGGAATACAGACATGCCCATTCATTTATGTATTGTCTATGGCTGTTTTCATACCTCAGTGACAGAACTGAGTTGTTTTTACAGAGACTGTTCTGCCAACAAAGCCTAACATATTTACTGTTTAGCTCTCTAAGAAAAAAATTGCCAGCCCCTAGTCTAGAACAACACTGTTCTAGGGCTTTTTGTGATGATTGAAATGTTCTGTATCTGGGCTGCCCAAAAGGGTAGTAGTTACCACCTGTGGCTCTTGAGCACTAAAATATGACTAGTGCAAAGGAGAAAGTAGACTTTTAAATGCATTTATTTTTACTGAATTACAGGTTAAATTCAAATAGCCACATGTGGCTAGTGGCAACTCTACTGGACAGCACAGGACTTACCTTTAGAATGCTATAATTTTCTAGTGTTTTTTTCTTTACCCCAAACTTGTGATACATTCAAGTAGAGCAGCCATGAGAAAAACTCTAATCATTGAAGAAGGAAGCAAAGAAAGTATGTCTTTATTTATTTCTTAAAATGTAATATTTCCTTTTAATTTAAAATGCTTACATTTGTTTTCCTGGCACAGGAGAAAGCCAGTCCACCACACCGAAGTTTACTGAACCTCTGTATCTAAAACCTATTTTACATATGGAGTAATATGGTTAATGTTCAACACCAAGTCTTCTGTCTCTGAAAGGGTTTTTAAGTCTTCTATTGCTTGGTTCTACCATAGTTTGGCAGTCATAATGACACATAAATTAGATATTTGAGAGGACTGGGGTACAGTAGCAGATAATGTAGCAGCATCATTAGTTAAAATACTTAAAAATCAAACAAATTAGAGTAGAATTACCGACTGTTTTCAATAAGAAAAATTAGTCCTTTGTAGTATAATTTCAAATGATCATGGGTTCTGAGTCATCAGATCATCTCATTTGTCTACATGAAGGCATTAACCATGATGTAGATAATATATGAGTCTGTGCTATAGCAAATATCCTTTTTTTTCTTAACTGATTACCAAACATGAGATATTCCAGACACTGAAACAGGCTGAAAAATGTTGAATCCTTTAGATAGAGAACTGAGTATAATTATAATTATATACCTATGAGTATTATCACAATTATTTATATATTATAAATCATAACATATATACATACTTATCATTATGATCAATATCCAATTTATACAATATTGTATAACTGAAATTTTCTTCCATCCCTTCTATAGATGTATTTTTGTCTCAGTTTATTTAAATATGTGACTCTTTCACTTCATAAAACATTCTGCCCTACACTTTCCAGTGAAACAAGAGTCTTAGGGCACAGGATCTCTTGGATCCAAAGACCTGAAGAAGAAAAAGTGGAAGTCTTAGGGAAACTATTCATATTCTTTTGAATCTCCAGAATTTGAAGTCTTCTAGTTAGAAACTGTTTCTATGAAATAAATTTCTAATTAATTTAAAGTAATATTAGATTTTGACCCTATCATTAATTCTTTGGATCTTTGAGTCAGTCTCAACACCTCTCTGGGAGCCTGTCCTGCATCTCTAAAGATGGACCAGGAGATGGCTAAGGCTCCTTCCACAGTTTTTTAATAAATAATTTTCCCCTCTTTTTCTCTGAATGCACATTTTTTCTATATCCACTTCACCTGCTATTTCTCTCAACTCACTATGGTGCCCACTGAAATTATGTGTATTTGGTAATTGGGCAGTTTTAGAATCAGTTTTGTTTTCTAAATTGAATAATTTAGACCTGCCAAATCACTCTTTAGGGATTTGATTAACAAATTAGCCATCCAAAATCCACATATTTTTGGGGAGTATATGTATGGTATTACCTACTGTATCAAATCGGTTCTATTTAGAAATCAGTGAATACAAGAAATTATTTTGTGGTGTTTAGCTTTTGTTTGCCTAAACTTTTGATTACTGATTATACGTGAAGGGTTCATGTTGAGAGAATTTATATTTAGAGTGATTGAGAGCATTTATATTTAGAGTGACAACATCAGTGGGGATAATTAGAAAGAGCTAATCTCATCTCAAGGGAGTTGGTTTTCTCACATGCCATCTTTATGAGTGTGCACATATTATATCATTTAAACTTACCATCCTGCTGTTGCATAGAGAACTCGATCTGTTAGAAAGAAATTAACCACAAAGAATATTTTAATCAAACAACAATGTCCTGATTTTTAAATGTATCCAAGCTCATTCCCTGAGTAATCTTCAAAGTAAGCTGAAAAAGTATGCCTACTTTTCAGAGTTCAGGCATAGCTTGGATACTAAGAGGTTGAGCCATGCAGTAACATGTCTTGGAGATGAGTGATATTTCAGAGACTAAGAAGTGCTCTGCCTACCTCTGGAATAGAGAAGCTCAATTCACTTACCAGCAATCTGATCAGCACTGAAGGACTGCAATGGCGCGAGAGAGGAAGAAAGAAAGAAACAACTAGTACTCTTTCAAATGCATTGACAGAAGAGAGTGCTCTCTGCTCTGAGATTTTTAGGAAGCTATGTAGGTGTCATAGAATAAGAAGGTTGCCTTAGGATACTTTTGAATCTAGGAAAAATAAAAAGCTATTGCAAAAGATAGGGAACATCTTTCTATATCTTAATCCATGAGTCAATGATTTAACAAATGCTAAATCAAATTCTTTCTGGAATAATATAATAACCTACGGTGTATTTAACATATGTCTAATACAGACACACTGCATTAAAAAGGTCACTTGAAGTCTTTCTTCTATTTAACCAGTATATTTTTACCCAATTCATGGAAAGTAGTTTATTTAATTTTAGTTATCAGCATCATTGGATTTTTTTTTAAGGTATAGTATTTTGCTATAGTTGCAGGTTTTCCCCTAAATTTAGATATAATAAACCTTATGTGATATAGAAAGTTGGTGAAGCATAAAGTACTGTTTTTGGGAGTAAGACATATTTTTCCAGTTGGCATAATACCTTGAATTAATCTCTCCTATCCTCAACCCACCTTAATAAAAAACAAAAGTAGATTCTACACACATACTGAATATGTTCTCTCCTCAATTTTATTCCTATCTGCTGTCTATATCTGTCTATAAATTACAAGTAGCTTTCTCACAAGATCCACCATGATGGAGCTTCTGGGCTGCAAACAGCGGCGAAGCTGAAGAGTGAGTTGAGGGCTGCTCCAGTCCCTGAGTGAGGGCCTCCCTTGCCGAGGCTGCCTTTTATTTCTGGAGAAGCTGTGACCTCACAGCTAGCATCAGGTTTCAGAGAGAAGTAGCCAGTCCCCTTGGAGAGTTTTTTAGCTTTCTTAGGGCAAAGGGAAAGAGGGATCTGTACCCTGAGGTCTATTTTTAGGAAATCAGAACCTAAGAGTGGACAGCCATGGTGAGACCAATGCCTATCAGTACTTTTATGGTCTTTATCCCTGAGATGTTTTCTTGAGCGTCTTCCTTTAAGAAGCTTCTTATTTGTTCAGTGGCGGAGGAGCTTAGAATTTCTCTAAAGACTACAGCTGATCCCTTCTCTTGGTGAATTATGGACTTTGCAAACTTCAAGTCAGCAGTTTTAATGGAACTTTCTGGATGGGACTGGTTTGGGGTTTCAAATGGCAACTGCTATAGAAGGAACACTCTCTGCAGCTCTGTCCCTTGTGGTAAAGTTCAGAGGACTTGAAAGGGGTACATACATTTTGTGTGTTTCTTGGGTCTACCCAAGTGAAAATCTGGTCAGTTTGTGAAATCTCCAATTAAAGACCACTCTTTGCACATTGTATTCTCAGGAGTGTAGAGTTTATCTAAGCCAGGAATGGTTTTAATCTCCATTTTCAGCACTCTCCCTCAGTTTTCTTACATTAGGGCTGGGTATTTGCTTCCCTACCTGTTATCTTCGTGGTGGCTGACTAGTCATATTTTTTGAATTTATGAAGTTCTTCTAGGAAGGGAAGCTGATGGACCATTTTGTGTTCTTTTTCTCTCATTCTGTACATGTTCTTTTAAAATTTAAAAATGTTGCTTATGTTCTTACCAGAATGTGCTGATTCCCTTTCTGCCATGCCAAACATTTTATGACTCAGTCACCAGACTGAGGACCAAAAGAATACAAAGCAGGTGCTGTGAAATGCAAAGTTGTACTTTAGAATTTTAAAGGTATCCATGGGATTGGCTGGTAGTAAGTTTTCATGACAGCTTACCTGAAAATAGGGGACAACTCCCTTCCTAGAATGGTACTGAGAAGAGACCAGTCTAGTCAGAACTAAAGTTCAGACATGTTTATCAGTTTTCTACATATTTAAAGCAGCTCAAAGGCATAAAGAATGTTAGAGATAAATTCTAATTTAAGTACTGGTTCAGCAACTGTTTTTAAGGGAATGGTCACAAAAAGCATAATCTCCCTCCGCTAGACAGATGTATACTTTGCAGCTTTTCCCCAAGCTATTTGGAAAGAAATCGACATTTAAATGCATATCATTTTTTGTCCAAAGTTTATAAGTAGTGAAAAAGATCTCATGGAGTCTGAGTCCCAAAATTAGAATTGAAAATATAACTTAAAAAATATTAGTAGCCAGGTAAACATATCTTCATGAATAGATTGACATTTTGAGACGTTGTTGGAAAATGGAAGTTAATAGAAAAAATTTAAATCCTTTGAATCATTAGGGGAAAATGAAAGGGAGGGACAAAGGTAGAAATTTGTCACCTTTGATAGTTGTGTAATTTGGAGTCTCATGATTTCTGATGCAAAGATTAAAGCCATTAGAGCAGACCATGTTTCTTTGTGTTTTACTCTTGTATTTAGGTATTGTGTCATTAAATTTGAATTGCCCTATGATCAATATTGAGCACTAGCATATATCTTTGGTAAAATTAATAACTATAGATAATACAAAACAAACTCATCAAAGTTGTCTTACATAATGCCCATCCCATCATATAACCTACATAATGCTCATTTTCAATTTTTTTCAGATAGAAAAATGTGTCCTTGAATACATATAAAATACAATCAATTTGTGTCAAATCTGTCAAGTAAACTGGAAAGTCATTTTAATAGCTGTATTTACATTATAAATAAGCTATTCATAACCACTTGCCTATTATATAAAGGTTTATTATTTATTAAAATAGAATGGAGGCAGTTAAACTATTTCACTCTAGTTTTTATCTGTATCTTTATCACATAGAGAATGACAGTGTAGATTGTTTTGTGCTTACTGAGGATCAAAGTAAACATTTAAGCAAGCTGTTGACAATGGTAGAGAAGGCTACAGTTTAGTCTAGAGAATAAACTATAGTTTAAAAGTTAGAAGACCTAGATATTGTGCCCATAGAATAAGTGGGAGATGCTATTTATTCTCTGGAACACTTTTACGAATGGCCAAAACATTCTCTTGTATCTCTTCCTGGGTGTTATAATGATGAAGTAATCAACCCTTTGAAGAAAGGCGTGATATGAATACAAAATGTCAGCTGATTTTGGACTCAGTTTGCTACGTCATCATTTGGTTTGTTTTGAAAATTAGATTTAAGTCTTTTCTATCTGGAATGTTCTCCGGTCATTTCTGCTTCTTAGAAATTAACTATCCTTCAAAGCCCTTGAAAGAACCTTTTCTATTTGCCTAGCTCCTTTCTGCCACTGAAATATGTTTTAACCTTCCTGACTGTAAACTTTTGGGAAGCACAAGCTGTTGCTGGAGACCATTTCCCTTGGTCCATGATGTGAACCCAACTGTGAGCCTCTCCCTCCTGGAATGCTACTCCTGCCTTATACTTAGATTGTATCGCCCATAACTCTATAAAATACCTTGCCTGTATTATATGCTCAACAGAATTTTAATTAAATTAAAATCTTTAGAACAGATGTATAGTAAGTTCCTCCTTCAAACAAGTCTCCTCCTCTAGGATATTATCTTTTTAAAAATTTTTTATTTTTATTTTATTTTTTTTCTGAAGATTTATTTTTTATTTATTTTTTAAAATTTTATTTATTTATTTATTTAACATCTTTATTGGAGTATAATTGCTTTACAATGGTGTGTTAGCTTCTGCTGTATAACAAAGTGAATCAGCTATACATATACATATATCCCCATATCTCCCTGCTCTTGCGTCTCCCTCCCACCCTCCCTATCCCACCCCTCTAGGTGGTCACAAAACACCAAGCTGATCTCCCTGTGCCATGAGGCTGCTTCCCACTAGCTATCTATTTTACATTTGGTAGTGTATATATGTCCATGCCACTCTCTCACTTTGTCCCAGCTTACCTTTCCCCCTCCCTGTGTCCTCAAGTCCATTCTCTACTTCTGCATCTTTATTCCAGTCCTGCCCCTAGGTTCTTCAGAACCAATTTTTTCTTTTTTTTTTTTTTTTTTTTTAGATTCCATATATATGTGTTAGCATATGGTATTTGTTTTTCTCTTTCTGACTTACTTCACTCTGTATGACAGACTCTAGGTCCATAGGATATTATCTTCCTTGAGAGAACGGACCTTGTCAGTTCCTGCAAAGAGCTTACATTCTAGAGTAGGGGCACACATTCTCCTTTGGTGCTGTATCTCTAGCACCTAGAACTGCCATGCATATAGTACGCATGCTCATTTTAAGTTATTGATGTATATGCCTTTATATTTCCAGAATCTTTCCTTAGATTTTATATAAATGTTATGATCAGGACTTCTAATTTGCCAACCCCCAATTTGTTTTTTTAAAGGGTGTTTCCATTTTAGCCTAAATACTTATCTTAGACTGTTGGTAAAATAACTACCTTCCACATTTTTATGATTTATGTACTATTTAGTATTGGATTTAGGTAATAGTAGTCAACAAGGTACTGGTACTATAAAAGATTTTTATTGCAATGTTTTCAGATTATTTTTCACTTTGTGAAGTATTTTTCTAATAGTAATCATGAGGTTTGGTTAACTGATTAAAGACAAGATAAAATTTCTGGTATATAGAAGGAATTGATTTATAGAAAAATATTAAAATGCATTTAATCAAACAGTCTCTGGAACTGATGTATCTTAAGCTTTAGTATAGCAAGAAGAGCTATAATTAAAGACGATCTGGAAGATATGTGATGTTGAATACTGAGGGCTAATGCCCTAGGAAGGAACATAGACTACAGTCTTTAAAGAACTTCATCATCACTGCTAGATATTACGATAGGGCTAATGACTGGTGAGGCTAAGTAAAGACCTTAATCTAACCAGGGAGTTTTCAATCAAGAAAACATTGCTGCATGTTCTTTGATTTAATGCCTGGCAGGGAGAACAAAGACCTGGATGTATGCAAACCCTAACAAAAACTTAATAATTTTCACTCCAATCTTAGAGTTATGAGGAATCATTGTAAAAGGTTGGCAGAAGTACTATTTTGGAACTCTGAGAGTTTTGTGCTTCAGAACAATTCACTTAATTTAAAGGAAATAGATATTTTTTATTGCATTTTTTTATTTCAACAAAGGATATACTTAGGCTGGTGACTCTAATATGGTATAAAAAGGAGAAATTAAGATCAGTGAGAATACAGTAGCAGCCCAGGTTGTCTAATATAAGAGAGAATAGATGGTTGTATTGGATAAACTGATCTGAATAGAAGAGGAAATGAGTAATTCTGTGCTTAGGATGCCTAGACTAGTCAACTGAATTCAGTCACATTAGAGCAAAGGCTGAATTATTAAAATAATACAATTTAGACCTACAGGAATTAACAAAGAGGTTTAAGTGAATTTTAATAAAAATGTAAAAATGTCACCTAAGTCTATACTACTTTGGATTTCTCATCAGCTTTCCCGTGAGAGTTGCACCTGCTCTACTTTGTGCATTTGTTTGTATGCAATTTAATTAAAAAATCCAAGTTGTGTTTACGTTCTTTCCTTCCTCTTTTTATTTTTAAAATAAAAGCATTTGTGAAAAATGCTTTGAAAAATGCTTTGTGTATGTGTTTTAAGAAATTATAAGTATCTGCTTTTTCCTCCGTATCTGGGGTAGAAGTTCTGTTTGTGACAACAGGGATATATGAATATTGATATTACTATTTTGGAGATTTCAGGTCTTTGATACGGTGGAAAGAGACTTAGATGGGGATTGAGGTATTCAGAATTTTGTTCTGGCTCTCCTGTAACAAATTATGTGTCTTTTGATTAAATAACTTCTTTTACCTGGGTTATAGCTTCCTCAAATATGAAATATTAAACTGCATGATTTCTGTGGTTGCTTATGGTTCTATAATGTTGTGAGTTTTCCATCCTTTTGTCAGTAGTATCTACAGCAACTCACTTTTTTTTTTAATGGAAAAGGGCAAGTTGCCTAAAAATTTGGTAAATAATATTATTTTGAAGTAGTTTAGATAAAGAGGAGTTAAGCAAAATAAAATTTCATAACACTGTGTTCAGATGAGTATTTTATATCTCACTTATATCAGGAGATGGTATATCATTGGGTACTTAGTAGGTACAAAGAACCTCACTTGCCACAGTGGAAGGAAGAAGATAAAGTTGAATAAGATGTGGTTTTATCTTTAGGAAAAATTTTCTGCTCTGGCTTCAACTCACTATTATTAATTTATGATCAGAATAACAAAGATTTATCATCCATATAATTTACATTTTAGCCAGTATAACCGAAGCCATCACTACTAGTATATTGCAATTTTTGCCCTCCAGGTTCTGATTTGCGGGGAGAAACAAACTGTAGAAGTTGATGCAGAAACAAACTACGGAAGATCTTATTTTCATAAAAAAAGTATTCCAGTATGAAGAGAAGCAGAAGAAAGTGTAGTATCAGCAGACTAAATATAATCCTTTCCACAATTTCCATGAGTCAGATGGTGCTTAATGCCGGGTAATTATGGAAAGGCTTCTAAAGACAACTTGCCAGGGGGTTCATTTGCAGCACTAAAATGTCGAGAGGCTAAATTTGGCACTGTCACTTTGTGGTCTCCTTGTCTTGCAAAAATTTCGTTATCTTTAAAATTAAAAGTGCTATTCACTATTAATTGGTGAACATACCTATTCCTTTCCAAACTGCCATTTACTTTGCAAAGACATTATCCAGTTACATGTTACTTAAAATATAATTTTAGAGTTACAGAATGCCCTTTAATATCTTCCCACTCCACTCCACCTGTTCTCTTCTTTTACAGAGTAGATGTTTCAAAGTGGAAACTTGTTATTGATACCTAGTGATAATCTCACATAAATTTTGGTTTGCTTCTGAGGTTATAATCATGCCACAAATGGATGAATATCGCAATTGGTTGACATTTTAGTTGTATTAAAAATTAGTCTGTATTAAAAGGCCAGAGTAAAAGAAGACAAACTCTTAAAATTATATAAAGAAAACTTAGAAACAACTTATGTCTTCACCTATTCCTTCTAATTAGAAATTGACTATGTATCTTCTATTCCTATTTCTTTTCCTCAGATTAGTTAAGATTTAATCATTATACACATGGCATTATATTTCTATATATGACTCCAAAGAATATTTGTTGAGATTTCCAGTTTAAATCATGCTAGGTATTTGTAAACAAAATAGAAACCCATCCCATTTTTAGAATATTAACCTGATGGAAAAATTTGGAGGTTATCTTTGAAATATGTGTATGTTTAATTAAACAAAAGCAAAATTATTTTAAAATACAATAAGTTTCACTATATTTAACAACATTAAAAAATACTTTGGTATAGTGTTTTTCCAGCTTTATTGAGATATAATTTACATATAATATTGTATAAGTTTAAGGTGTACAACATGATGATTTAACACATGATAATTTTGATATGTGAAATGATTACCACAATAAGGTTAGTTGGTTAACATAACCATCAAACTACACAGTTATCTTTTTTTTTTTTGTGGTGAAAACTTTAAAAATTTATTCTCTTAGTAACTTTCAAGTATACAATATGGTACTGTTAACTATAGTCACTATGTTGTATTTTAGATCCCAGAACTTATTAATCTTATAACTGCAAGTTTGTACCCTCCGTTCACCTTCACTCTTTTCTCCCATCCCCACCCGACCCTAGCAACTACCAATCTACTCTCATAATAGCATTTTTAACATCCATGTTCCATTTACAACTTTTTACAGGAAGCTGGAGCAAAGTGACTGGGGGTCTCTCTAGTTTCCCAATATCTCACCTTCCATCTGTAAATGAGAACACCCAACCTGTCAGCAACAGGTGCTAAGATACGGGAAAGCTGAGGTAAACAGTAATGAACTGCCAAGGTCAAAAGTCTTGATGAACTAGCTCTGATGTGTGCCTCTCACCCCCTCTTCTGGCTACCGAAGGGCTGTGAAGGGCAATATGAGAATCACCCTTATATTGACCACTCTTAACCTCATATCCTTAAGAGCAAAAAAGGTTCCTTTTCACATTCTTGGAAACAGCAACTTCCCCTTTATAAACAGGAGGTAGTTTAGGATATGGTTAACACAGTTGACTCTGGATTTGGCCTGCTAGGTTATATCCTAGCTCTGTCACATACTTGTTATTTGATCATGGGCCTGACATTGAACCTCATTTAGGCTCAGTTTCTTTTCTTGCAAAATGAGGCTAAAAACAACCTTAGTGTAATGTTTTGTGGATTAAGTAAGATAATAAGGCACAGAGTAAATTCATAATAGATATTGATTATTATATTACAAAAAACTTCATAATTTTCAAAGCCTTTCATGAGCCATGACCTCATTTGGTTTTTCCAACAATCCTTCTAAGTAGGACTGGGTTTGTATTAGCTTTGTTAGAGATGAGAAAAAATAATTTATAGATTAACACAAAAAGTCCTATACCTGGACAAGAACAAGTCAGGTGTTGCAATGAATACATAATATTTGCCTCCACTGAATACTCATCAGTAAGGTGATGTATTTATTGGGAATACTATATTTCCACCTTATTAACTGAAAGTTTAAATCTTCCCAAGCATATGGTCAATTGTTGCTGTGAGATTTGTTATTTGATGAGTTTCTGTCAATGCATTTTGTACCTTTACCACTTTTTGTAATGTCGCCCGCAGTATCTGGTCAGGGATGAGCTGACTAAGTGGTGAATACAACGAGAATTACAATTTAAGCAGCACAATGACATACATGATTCAAAGTCCCATCACCTCAGAGCAATCCTGACATATCAGCTAAGGCATGCATCGTGCAAAAAATTTGCTTAAACATTGAAGATCTTTTAAAATCTAGGCACATGGTCATCTCATACTTATTTACTTTTGTTATTTCATTTGGTTGCAGTTTTGGGCAACAGGTGTTAATTCTTGTGTTTGTACTTGAAACTAAACTTATGGTGGGTTTTACTTCCCACACTTGGCGATTCTGTCAGGCAGTATTCTTTAGTCTGGGCATTATTGCTGGACGTATCAGCTCTCTGAAAGCAAAGAGTGCTTAGAACCACCCAGGACAGTAGCTTTAATGTTCAGATATCAGCAGTATTTGTGTTTTTGAAAAGGATATTCATAGAAAATCCATGGGGCTAGGACATCAGGTAAGCATTCCCTCAGAAAATATAAAAGGTTTTATGTCAGAACAACCAAAGAAATGTTCTAAAGAAATAACCAATAAAGCAGGAAATCAGGTTGGAAGACACATTTAAGAAACTGATAAAACTCATTCATATTATTCAGAGTTTATGCAGAGTCAAATATATGGCTAGTAACATAGTATATTATAATATGGAACATAGGTATTAACTGGGATAGTATTGAGGGATTAAATACTATGATTGTAATGACTATAATACTACACTAAAATAGTTCCACTTAAACTTCAGCCCTACTCAAGGTGTAAAGAACAGCTAGATTTCTAATCTCATATGATTTAAGAAAGAAAGTGTAAAATCCAATTAAGTTTTGTTCTTTATCGAATTTTCAGAAAGTTAATGAACACATATAACAGCTCGATTAATTTCTTTAAAGTTCATTTTCTCTGCTTGAAAAAAGTTTATAACTTATATGAGGTAATATATCTAGAAATATCATTACATGATTAAAAGCATCATAATATGAAATGTTTTAATGCACATTTTAATTAGTCTTCTTACCTATTGGGATGAAATTAGATTTTATAAAGTTCTCAAGTTGCATCACATTCTTTGGCTATGTTATAATATCTGTAAATATGCACTGATTTCATATTGTTGAATGCATATCATTAAAGCCATTTAAATTCTTTTGCAAAAATATACTTCAATTCTTTTCTTTGTTCTCTTTCCATTAGGAATGGGCTCTCTGAATGAAAGATAATCTGTTTCTTCTAGATTCATTTAACTTCTCCTTTTTTGGTTTGTGTCCCTTATCAACATCCATCACATCTTTCATTCTACAATGAAATAGTGAAGATGGAGCATATCCCATCTTTACAGAGACTCTCTAGGAATATTTCCTTCTTTTGCTTAGCTGTACTAGTTCACACTAGCATTAATTCAAGATATAGATGAAAGGATAAACCAGTTTTCAAGATACAGAAAAGCATCACTTCTCTGCTATGAAGAAACAATCAGTTTATTTTTTGGATTTAAAAAGTGATTTTTTGTCTTTTCTTGGAGACTTCTTACCTGCCAAACTAAATTTTTATTTATTTACTTATTCTTACTCTGTTCCTTGGGGAAGAAAATTAATGCCTCTTTTCATTACTGGGATACTTCTTTTTCTCCTTTCCAAATGCTTGTAGTCCCAGATACAAAGGGATGATATTGTCTTATAAATCACAGTAAATATAAAGAGGAATAGCTTTGACACTGATTCATATCTCTAGTGTTAATGTAAAATGGGGAGTCAAAGAATAGAGGCAATTGGAATTATTGCAGTGGCTATAATCATGCTTATTGTATAATGTAGTCAGTATGCATCTATAAGATATATTAACTAGTATTGCTGGAGATGAAAATTTTGATTTCCTCATAATGAACTGTATGCATGCAGTCCTCAAGACAGAAAAACATTTACTGGAAGATATGACATTCATTTTTTTCTCCTAAGTGGATATAAATTAAGAATAGTTCCTGGCCAATATTAGATTCTACGACCAACTATTTTCCAAATATGACTTCAGTTACCTACTAACTCAAGAGACAATGTCTGTGATGATCTACTTCTACTCTGAAACATAAAATTTCATGTTTAATTGGAATGCTATAAAAATTTGGAATATATTTACTTAATATCATCATATACATCTAAGGGTGATCTGATTCAATATTTGTGTCAGGAATATTTTTAAGAATCTACAGTTATACTAAAATAGTCAATGAATTATTTATTTATAGGTTAGCTTGGCTGTTGCAAGTAAACAGCATATTAAATGTCAGCAAGTATTAAGTTAGCAAAATTCAGATTTATTAAGCACAGAAATATTGGCTTAAGTGAAATGATCACCTCCTAGGCACTTTCACCCACTAGTTTTCCATATAAGGCAGGGTTCCCTAGGTGAAGATTTTCAAACTGTCATTCGGACCAATCAGAGCCCAATGAATGAGGAGACGGTGCACATTTGATGGGGCACATTGCCGAGAGGATACAGGCACATCCATAGCGTCATTCTTCCAGAAGCAGATAATCTTTTGGCAGTGGAGAACTTTGATCACAGCAAAGTGTTGACATGAAAATCAATCACATTCTCTTTAGTTCAAGATCAGTATGCAAGAGCTCAAAGAGTGGTTAGTTTCATTTAGAAGCAACTCACATTCTGAATTAAATAACATATATATAAATAAACAAGATGACAGTTATAGTCACTGAAACACTTGAGTGCGTAGTTGTCTGCACTGGGATGTCATTTAGTGTGGTATCAAATTTTATTAAGCAAAGCTGGAGGGGGAATTGAATTGCAAAAATCTCTTTTTCAGATGAAATAAAGCAGCTGTCAAATAAATACATCTAGGACAACTGGGTCATCAGCTGTTTTTAAACTTTTGGAAACAAGTAGGGACTAAAACATTCCTTTTGATGTAGCTTTAAGGAAGAGACCCAGTTTCCATAGAGATTTTATTAAAAAAAAAAAAGAAACCACTGGTTTAAATGTTTATAAAATGTATACATTTTGCACTTTGACAATTTAGGGAAAAAAGGAAACAGAAAACAAAAAGTAGAGCAAATACAGGTTCCAAATATAATGCCATACTCATAATAATTTTAGTGAAATTATATGCTACAGTTTATTTACTTTTTAAATCAAGATTCTCTTCTACCCAAATCCACCAGTTTGCTTAGTAATTCCATTCCTCTCAATGAAAAATATGCCCCTCTGAAAGTTCCTAGTGTTCCCTACTGTTGAAAGATGTTTCAGTGACCAAACAGTTCACCCTTTTCATTACCTTAACGGCAGAGAGGTCAATCTTTTTTTCTTTGGGTGGGGCAGGTGCAGGTGCAGGTGCAGGTTCATGTGCCGGGGCAGGCGCAGGGGCAGGGGCTGGGGCAGCAGCAGCAGCAGGTTTCTTCACGTCCTTCTTTGGTGCCATTGTGTTTAAAAGGATGGGTTAAAAAAAGAGGAGAGCCTCCTAAAGAACCTGTCAAACTGATTCTTGGAAGAGGAGTGGTGGTTCGCCTGATCCACAGACCAGTGTCTTGAAGGTGGACCCAGAGCATTCAATGGTATAAGGGCATGCATATATATTTCACTTAGTGCCTAACAGCATCTTGACACTTGAGGCTGGATTGGACAGTTTGCTATTCCAGGGGGATGGCATTACGGCTCAGACTATAAATGGAATCTAAAGGGTCATGGCTTCATCAATTTTTTTAACTCCTCGTGTGCCATTTTTTCCCCCTCCCTCTACCTCCATATATAAAGGAGAAGTATGACAAAGCCAGCCAGATTCAGATCCTTTGGTGAAAGTAAAGTAGATTGACTGATCCTTTCTCTTGGTAGAATTACAGTTCTGCTGAAGTTGTAAATCTTTTTTTCCCCCTGTGCCTAAGAAACTTTCCTGAAGGATTTGATTTCAACTTGGAGTTTTGGCAGGGAGTATCACCAGCTATCACCCAGCTTATTTGCTCATGCTCCTCCTCCCTTGCCATAATATGCAAGAAAATGTTTGTCAGCAAAGAGGTGGTGGTGTTTAAAAATAAAAAGCAGACGTATAAGGAAAGCCCATTAAGTCTTAAAGTGGCTTCCCTTCTAGGGAGCACAAACTCTGACTCTCTCTCTCTCTTAAATTGTGGTGAATTGTATGCTAAGAAAAATAATTAAAAACTCCTTCCTATCACTTAACTTTTTTCTATAATGAAAAATATCAAATGGGATGGAAATAACAGGAAGATTTACCCTCTTGCCAAACACTTTTTCTAAGAGTTAAGTAACTTTCAATCACAGTAGGTATTTATCCATTTGACTTCCTAAATGGAAGTCTATATTAAATAAGTCTAATTATTTATCACCTAAATTTTTTATCCATACTAGGGATATAAGATAAAATTTTAAATTTACCTAAGTGGCCAGAGAGATAAAGAGAGAAAAGGACTTTATCATTAGGTGGAAATTTTGGTGAGTAACTTGAAAGTTTTTCCTTTTCTGTCCTTGGCTTTCTCAGTTTGCAAGACTAGACTCTCATATTAAGAAACATGTGATTAGCCAATGTGCCACCCTCACTTCTGTTCTGTTAACTTGTGAGATATATGATTACTGAGTAGTCGTTAATCAGTAAAAAACCAACAAACAAAAACAAAACCAAAAAAACCCAGTAGCAAGTTTGGGATTTTAAAAGAGCATATTTACACATTACATATATAAGAATATATAAACATTATATATATGTTTACTTATACATATAAAGTATACATATATAAGTATATATGTGTAAACACACACATTATATATTCTAATTGTTGAATATAATTGTGTTGAAAGATATAGTTATATTAACTATTTTCTTTTGGTCTGATACAAAAGCATTCCCCAACTTGGGGAAGGTCACTGTTCCTCTCCATACATTATAGCTAAGAGGGGTTAAGACTCATATGAACAATAATTCGTTAAGTCACCACTGACCCGCAGTTAGTCTGATCTCACATGGTGGCCTGATCTACTGGATTATGTTATCCACATAGGTTCAGGAGAAGCTTTTTTATTAGCTCCCTCCCCCATGCTACCCCACATCAAGGGCTCAGTCATTACCTAAATTAGCTGCTGATACTCATTTCTGACATGTAAGACAGTCATGAGAATCAGAACATATTTCACCTAAGCATATTCCTTGTCTCAAATTTAAATAATTAGAATTAAAAAAATAATTCAGTGTTTTATAATAGAAACTCTGTTTTTGTAAATAGCAGAAATTTGTCCACCAGCTTGTTTTCCTTTGGATTATCAAAGGAATTACTGAGTGATGGCTATACTCTAACTTTAACTCACAGCCTATATTAATACTTTGCTCCATGTGCAGACATCCCTTAATATCTGTGACAGGCTTACAAGTAAAAGAGCTTTATGTCTTCTGAGCAAAACGATTTAAAATTGGAACACTTTATTTCATATTAAGGGGGAAATGGCTTGATCTCACTATATGTCTAAATCCTTTGTGTTACGAAATATGTATCATGGATTTATAAAGTCACAGAGGAAAAATATGTTGGTGTATTCTTCTTGAAAAGTGGAAATCACAAAGGTACAATGCCATTCATATCTTATCGAGGGTACATGCTATCAACATGACATTACTCTTGATATTAACCTTGACCTTGAGGCTGAGGTGGTGTTTGACAGGCTCCTCCTCAAAACCCACAACATAGTCTAATCATGTGAAAAACACCAAACTGAAATTGAGGGACATTTTACAAAATTCCTGAGGAGCACTTTAAAAAATAGTCAAGATTATCAAAAACAAGGAAAGTCTAAGAAACTTTCACAGCCTAGAGGAGCCTAAGGAAACATGACAAGTAAATGTGGTATCCGAGATGGAATCCTAGAATAAAAAAGGGACATTAGGTAGAAACTAAGGAAATTTGAATAAAGCATGGACTTTAGCTAATATTAGTGTATCAATATTGGTTCATTAATTATGACAAATGTACCATATTAAAGTCAGATGATAAGAATAGAGGAAACTGGGTGTGGAGTACATGGGATCTCCCCTCAACTTTTCTATAAATCTACAACTATCCTGAAATAAATAATTTACTTAAAAAACCCAAGAACTAAAAAAAGTAAAACTAATTCACCCTGAAACTACAAAGAAAGGAAGTGTAAGATCTCATTCCTACTTAGTCAACAATCTTTATGTTTTGGCCAAGCATATTATAGAAGGAAAGTCTAAAGGTGTACACAATTTATAGCAGTGAGGCCTTTTTTGAAATGGTTAGTCCTATTGGACACAATATATCACTATATGTTACTTTGTTAGGTGTTACTAGTTACACACAGAAACTATATGCAGAGAAAGAAGAATTTAGAGCCTTTGTGCCACTATGATCCTAAGTAATTTAATAATCAGAATCAAAGTGAAATTTCTCTCTTGACCCTTCCTTTTTATAGGCCCATGTGACAAGTCTTACTTGTGAGGAGAAAGAAGGGTAACAGCTGGGGAATCATGTTCTCAGTGACAGCTGATTTGCCCTGTGCTCAGATCTCCAAGTGTTTCTCATGCTTAACTGTACCATTTACTGTATACATTTTTTAGAGTCTTACCAAAGCGCAGGGGAATGGCAGAGAAAGGACAAATTCACTACTAAAGGTGGTTCATCACATTCTACCTTCTAATCCCTTTGTATTTTTTTTTTTACTACATGGTCAAGATTCAACACACATCAGTCTTTTTCTTAAATGATTGTGTAGGTTTTTAGTTTCTTTTTGGCTAAGATAAAATATTTGTTTTCTATTTGGAAAGTTTGGGCCTGGAAAATGAGAGCAGACAGTATTTCCCCTTCACTTCCTTATCACAACCTAACATGCTTATCCACTGACCAGGCAACCACAGGGATTTATTTATCACACATATTGACCACCTATAATACGTTAGGCCCTGTTATAATAGCATTAGGCTTACTGGGTGAACAATATGGATTTGGTTCCTGTTCTCTTGGAGTTCTGCTGAAGATTGGGGGCTGTGAAAGACAGTAATCAACTAAATGAAATGATGGCAGATTGTCATAAGTGATAAAGCAAACCAAGTGCTGTGAAAATATTTATTTGAGATGGGGTGGACACCCACTTTAGATCTCTGGGGAGCTACCATTTTAGCTGAAAAGGAGACCCTTTCCTAGTACTTGGTTTATACTTTTAGATTTTCTGAGACTTAGAGCAGAAGAAGTAATGATAGTACAAAACTTGCAATTATATGGAATTTAACCATTTGTAAAATGAGTTCAAAATGTAAAATGTATGTATCCTTCAAGTCAGCAATTCTAATTCTTGACAATTAGTAACGACTCTCTACCCTGGTTGGATATTAAAATTACTTAGGGAGATTTTATTAAATCCCCATGCTTGGGTTCCACTTTCAGAAATTCTGATCTAACTGGTCTGGTTGGGGAGGGGCTGGGGAGCATGGGCAGCAGTATTTTTAAAAGCTCCACAAATGATTCTTATGTAAAGCCAGTTTTGAGAAACATTAGCCATAATGAAACACTCATGCCTATGAGACAGGATCCTGTACAAGGGTGTTACTACAGCGTTTTTTCTAATAGGCATTTTTGTTGTGATCTTTTTCCTGTCAATGAATGCTGGTTAAAATGACATGGTACATGTGTTTTTTTCTATGCAATTCTATGGAATAATGAGGTAGGTAAAAATATACTGATATGGAAAGATCTCTAAGACATGAAAACAGCAAGTTGCAGACTATGATATATAGTATGACACCATGTATATAAATATACCCACAAAAATCTACATAATTCCATATGCATGTATGAATACAAGTCTAAGTTGCTACTGTTCAGACAGGCGAGAAAGGAGTTATGGGAACTTCAGAAAGATCCAAGCTGAGTGTCGATCGAGAGATCATATATAGGGAAAGATTAGGAAGACTACCTCCTATGCTGCATCAGAACACTGAGGCATGATATCATGATTTAGGATACGAATTTGAAAAATGATGTTACTGTGCTTCTCAAAATGCTCATGGCTGTGTATGTTGCAACAGAAAGGTGATAGAATAAAGGGGCTTGGGATTTGGAAAAAGAAGCTATCAGGACTCACTTTCACATTCTCACTTGTGATGCTCTCTCTTTGATGGCACTGTCCCTTCCTCTCCACTCTTTCTTATTTGTGCCCGAGCTGTGGATCTCTGGGACACATACCCAACACACACACACGCACCCCTATAATGACACACAGACTCACTGACACACACACATACACACACACACACACACACACCTTTTTTCAGTAACCAAGTTACTGAAGAATTAGATCATGCTAAGAGCTTCTTACTATTTATCAAAGGAGATGAGTTTTGAGTGCTTATAAACTATAATATTCTCTAGGAGTGAAAGAGAGAGAGAGAGAGACTTGGGAATTTTGAAGTACTAGAGAATGAGATGATAAAAAAATTGTAATAAAGGTTGTAGTGAACTAAGTTCTTGGACTCTTTTGATGTTTTAGAGAAAGATAAGTGAATAAAATGTAGAAACTGTTGTCTAGGCTGGATTTCTTTAATTGTGCCAACACTCAGTGTTGTGGCTGATTTACATTAGATGCTTAAAGTTTATGATGAATAGACAATTTTGGATAATAACATGTAATTGTATTAATCAGATGAGTTTTATTTGAAACCGCGAGGAAAAGCAAGATGATTTTTATAAAGTCAATTTAAATTAAAAATGTGTCAATTAGCAAGTGAATAAATGGCAACAACTTTTAATAGAATTTTTAGATTCGTCTTTTACATCAGGGTCGTGAGCTACTTTGGTACTCCTATTTCTTAGGTATAAGATAAATCATTGCTAAATTCAGAGTCAGATCTTTCCATAAGCCATGGACAGAGAGTAAAGATTTACTCTATATTCCTGTTTTGGTGATAATACAGGATACAGAGCCTATTGTATGTACTGCTATGACTGAACCAGGTTTAGAGCAAGCTGTTCTTGTTAAAAAGGGATTACTCACTTTAGATGTAGAATGGGTAAAAAGATATTTCTTATGAATCTTGAAAAATTATAGTAATGCAAATGTGTAGTAGTTCCTTAGTGTCGACTTATTGAAAGCCATGCATTTAGCATATGCTACATCTGCCTTATAGACAGCACTGAATAAAGATTGGGGATGCAATCAAATTAGGTAAAAAAAAAAAAGTATCTGTTGTCTCAGGAAATTTTATCAAACAAACATTTGTTAAATATTTCCATGTCCTGTGCACTGCGCTGGGCACTGCAAATACAGTTGTGAGCAAAAACTTGAGCTTATAGTCTGGTGAGGGAGAAAAGCACTAGTGAATCATCACCCAAATAAATCTAAAATTACACTGAGATGGGAATTTGAGAGAGTATATAAATGGGGCTATGAGACCATGAAGTTGGAAAATCTTGAGGGCATCAACGAAGTCCTCCCTGAGGAAAGGATAATTGGGTTCAGAACAGGAAGACAGGAGGTAATAGGTGAAGGGGAGGGGATGAGGATTCCAGCCAATGGGAGCAGCAGTGCATAGGACATCTTAACAAGGGTTGCCATATACAATAAAACAAATAAATATTAAAGCAAATTAGAAAAAAATAAATGGAGGTTAAAATTAAAAAGAGATTGAAAGTGGCTGCATCAGTTGCCCTTCATGACAAATCAAAAAGACATTAAAATTTAAAGATTTGCCTTCTTGGTTGAGTCTGTATCTGCAAAATAACTTAGAAAACCCATCTGTCCAGCAAACTGGAATAAAAAGTAGGTGATAGAAAACTCAGAAAAATCTTGAGAATGCAAAGTGTGTAATGGATTTTACACACTATCTTTCCTCTTGTGAGGAAAGGAGGAGAAGGTAGTATTATTCCTACTTCATAGCTAAGACTTTGAAAAAGATGGACCTTGACCTCGTCAGCTCCAGAAACTCAATGTGTTTTTCTTACCCCTTACCAATTATTCTGCCCAAGTAATTGAGGTTTGTGTGTGTGTGTGTGTGTGTGTGTGTGTGTGTGTGTGTGTGTTCCCTGCAGATATATTTCCTCAAAAGCATAGACAGTTATTTTGTATTTCCCCACATATTGGGATCATTAAAAGTTTTTAGTAAAGTCTTACTGAATTAGAATGGAATTTGTTGTCATAACCCCTTTATACATTCCTGAAGAAAAGGAGTTGTTAATCAGTTGAGTACAGTTGGCTCTCCATATCCATGGGTTGTGAATCCTCGGATTCAACCGTGGATCAAAAATGTTTGAAAAAAAGTTCCAGAAAGTTCCAAAAAGCAAAAGTTGAATTTGCGGCATGCCAGCAACAATTTACATAGCATTTACATTGAATTAGGTATTATAAGTAATCTAGAGATGATTTAAAGTATACAGGAGCATGCACATAGATTACAGGCAAATACTACATCATTTTATAGTGGGGATTGAGCATCTGCAGATTTTGGTATCTTTGGAGAAGGAGGGGTTCCTGAACCAATCTCCCTTGATGACTGAGGGATGACTATGTAGTAAACAATAACTGAAAATTTGAAGTTCTCCATATGAAATGTGTTTTTCATTTGTGATAATTATTTTTTTTTTGGTGCAACAAAATATAAGGTTTAGAAATTCGTCTCAATTTCCTTTGATATATCTCTTTAGGTAAAATAAGAATTAACTTGAATGTGTGAAGAATTAATGTATATATGTGTGTGGGTAAAGAGCATGATGTTAATAATTGTTATTTCTGAGTGGTAAAATTATGAATGAATTTCCTTTTGCTAATCTATACTTTGTTTTTCTTCTGTGGTTGCCGTTTGCTTATGTAATAAATAAATAATAAAATAATAAATAAAATAATAAAATAATTTAAATAATTTAAAAAGCCAGCAATAGGGATTAGATATGTGTACAATACGCAGAGTTCATGTAAAAGCCCACTTGTTAAACTTTCACTAAAGGTTCAGGATTTTTTCCCTTAACGCTTATATAGCTAAGTTCATGTCTGTGTGATAACTATGTGAAAACTTGCCAGTGACAGGCACTTGGAATAAGTGGGCTTCCATGCCCCAACAGCTACTTCTCTAGATGTTAGCCCTTAGTTGATATATCCACAAAGCCCTAATATTAACTTACTACAGCTCTTCTATCTCCTACAATTTATTTCCTTGTCTGAGTTGTATCTGTAAATTACAGTCCACATTTGGTGGGTGAGATCTGTATGGAAATCACATCTTCTTATTGTCTTTTCCCACTTAACAAATTGAATAAAAAGTAGAGTTCATGTTTCTGAGTCTCTCAAGCTTTAATGAGTAGCATTTATTAAATCATACACTACTCCAATCACAATTTACCCCATCAGTAATAAGACTGTATCTGTGATTTATTTAAGTAATGACTGGGTAGTTCATATAGCCCAACCTCAAAGCTAAAGCCAGCAGTGAATAGTTGAATTATTTCTCCATGAGAATATTGGCTAGGGAAATCTGGTTTACTTCTAAGGAAGGAAGGAAGGAAAGAAGGAAGGAAGTTACCACTGACAGTTATTTTAGTTTCAGAAAGGCTTAAATACAAAATGAGAGAAATTGATAAGGTAAGGTCCATCATCTCTTTTTACTGCAAAGTTCTGTGGTTTTTGCTTGTTGAACAGCATTATTATTAGTGGCCATCTGTTGAGGATTACTGTGTATTATCTCCATCAAAACTTACAATTCTGAGGTAGGGATATATCCTACTATCCATTTTTCAGACCAAAAAACTCAGACAGATAAAGTAATGCACTGGTTACACACAGTAAAAGTGTAAAAAACAGAAATAGAACATGGTTTTGATAATCTAAAGCCTAAGCTCTTAACTATTGCTTCCTGTTGGCCAAGAGAAGAATAATTACATGTGAAAAACTATGTGGATTGCACCTCGGCTGTTCAGTTATGTTAGAATTAAATCTTGCCTTGTAAAAAATGATTGATTTGAACATTATGTTTCAGAAGAGGAGCTCAAAGATGGAAGAGAACTACCAGGGGGCTAGAGATGCCAATGGCAGAGAGACCTTGGGAATACTGGAAACCACAAAGTGGAAGAGAGTACACAATAGTGATAGGATCAGATAGGATCATACTCTTGGCATTTACTATCCAGGGAAAAACATATATACGATCTTTCATTAGTGGAATCATTACCCTATGGAACTTGCAAGATGAACTCCTAACAATGTTCAACAGGTGGATTTGATCTGGTTCCCATCTGCCTCCCCTCACTGGTCTCTTATCTTTGCAGATCAAGCTGTAGTCACACTGACCTTCCCATCTCAGGGCTGTATCCTGTTGTACGTAGGCTGTATCCTTTGCCTGGAATACTTTTCCACACACCTTTTCATGTCTGCCTCCTGAGATCATTTAGAGTTCAGTCTAAGTGTTACCTCTTCAGAAAGACTTGCCCCAGTCATGTTATCTTAAGCAGTCCCTATCCCAGTCCATTATTTAGGCCAGCATTTGGTTTTATTTTCCTCATAGCCTTTATAAGTTTCACATTTAAATTTGTCTTCTAATATATTTTAGGAAGTGTGCTCCATGAGATGAGGGACTCATCTGTCTGGTTCTACTCTGAATCTCAAGCTCTCAACTCATAGTAAGTTCAAAACATTTGTTTGTTTGTTTGTTTATTTATTTATGCCTGCATTGGGTCTTCATTGCTGTGCATAGGCTTTCTCTAGTTGCAGTGAACGGGGGCTACTCTTTGTTGCGGTACGCGGGCTTCTCACTGCAGTGGCTTCTCTTACTGCGGAGCACGAACTCTAGGTGTGCGGGTTTCAGTAGTTGTGGCACGTGGGCTCTAGAGCGCAGACTCAGTAGTTGTGACGCACAGGCTTAGTTGCTCCGCAGCATGTGTGATTTCCCGGAACTCTAGGTGTGCGGGTTTCAGTAGTTGTGGCACGTGGGCTCTAGAGCGCAGACTCAGTAGTTGTGACGCACAGGCTTAGTTGCTCCGCAGCATGTGTGATTTCCCGGACCAGGGCTTGAACCCATATCCCCTGCATTGACAGGCGGATTCTTTTTTTTTTTTTTTTTTTTAAAGATTTATTTATTTTATTGATTGATTGGTTGCTATGTTGGGTCTTCGTTTCTGTGCTAGGGCTTTCTCTGGTTGCGGCAAGCGGGGGCTACTCTTCATCGCGGTGCGCGGGCCTCAGTATCGCGGCCTCTCTTGTTGCGGAGCACAGGTTCCAGACGCGCAGGCTCAGTAGTTGTGGCTCACGGGCCCAGTCGCTCCACGGCATGTGGGATCTTCCCAGACCAGGGCTCGAACCCGTGTCCCCTGCATTAGCAGGCAGATTCTCAACCACTGCGCCACCAGGGAAGCCCGACAGGCGGATTCTTAACCACTGTGCCACCAGGGAAGTCCCAAAACATGTCATTTATTTATTGAATGAATGAATAAATAAATGAGTGGTATGGGTTTTGGTGTTGGTTAATTATAATTAAATGACTCAAGACAATTTGGAGCTCTGATTTTGAGAGCTAGGAAGAACTTGGATAGCTAGATTAGAAGAATGGCAATGAGTAGATAATTGACTACTAGAACCCATTCTGAGATGATAAAGACTTTGGCATTATTTAGTGGAAGGAAGGGAAAACAGTGGCTTAAAAGCAATTTTAATTATGTAAGATGCTACTATTATGAGACTATTCATCAGTGGTTCTTAATATGAGACTAAGTGGGATGAGTGAAGAGATTTTCTGTTAAAAATGAATAATTTACCAACTGGGGATTATGAGATACTCTAAAAGTGTCCTGAGATGTTGTAAACTGTTTCTTCTTAAGAGTAAATAGGTATTTAAGTGCAAGTTTGCTAAGGGATTAGGGGTGGATAATAAAGATAATTTTTTTTTTTTTTGATATTTACACTAAGTTTTTAACCAGTGTTATTTATTTAACAGTCAGTAAATCCCACCCTTGTGTAAGTAGAAGCTGGTGTTTTTTTCTCCTTCTGCTCTTAGAGTTACCTTCTTAGAGGTCATGCCCCATCCAGGGCAAGCTGGGGTCAGTGCTTAGGAATCCTGTCTTCAGAGGGAGATGGTGAGCCATGTGGAAACGGAGTCAGCGTGATTCTTTACATGGTTAGCATGCTGCTTCCCTTGGAGGTAGGGTGTAATGTTTCTTAAGGAAGGACATTTATAGTGATTAAAATTGCTCAGAGCTTGCTTCATTGTGTAATTCTGATACTGTAGTATGTGATTTCAGTAGGAGGGGAGTATGAAAGGGACAGAAAATCCCAGAGGGTAAGGTCATGGAAGGGCGCATGGTATGGAGGCTACCTCAAGCAAAGGGGCTGTGGCAGCAGGAGAACACTTGCTGATCAGACGACTCCCGGTCAGAAATGCCTCGTGGTTATCTCCTGAGAAGGACAGCTGAGAGCACAGATGCCCAAGGACAAGGACTGTCTGTTAGCTCACTACCATTCTGTAATATTGAGCATAGCTCCAAGAACAAACTGGCCAAAGAGGAGGCATTTGAGAGTTGATGTTTTTCTGGAAAATAAAGTGCAAAGTATCTTCCAGGGCAAAAATGTTAAGAAGAAATTCTAATTATGTGCATACCTTAAAAGCCAGTAGTTCTACTCCTATGCACATGCCTTACAACAATGTCTACATATGTGCGTAAACATTCTTAGCAACATTATCAAAATAGCACAAAGCTGAAAAACAATTCAGATGTCCATCAACAGTAGGAAGGATAAGTAAAGTGCGGTATATTCATATAATGATAACATTACACAGCAATAAGAAGGAACAAACTACAGGTACGTATAATAACGCAGATCAGTCTCACATAGTGTTGAGTTAAAGAACCCAGATTAAAAAACAGTATGTAAAATATGATTCCATTTATATAAAGTTCAAAACCAAGTGAAAGTAACTGATGGCATTAGAAGATAGGGTGGTGGTTAACTCTGAGAAGAGAGTGGGGTAGTGATGATGAGTAAAGAGGCCAGTGGTTACATGACTATGTTCACTTTGTGGTTATTCGTCAACCTGTACACTTAAGATTTTTGCACTGTCCCAAATGTATGTTATAACTTAATAAAAGGCTCAATAAGGAAAAGAAGTAATACTGCCCTCAAAAGTAAAGCGAGTGACAGTAGATGGAATCAGAGGGACTGAGGGACCCTGATTTCAGGTGTGTTTTAGGGGCGTCAGGTGGCATGTGTGTGGCTGTCTCCATTTGGAGGTGGGCAGCAACTGCAGGGACAGGAATAGCCCGTCGCTGACAGCGCATTTGCTACTTCTCATCCTGGTCAAGGTTTTCTAATTCGTGTCCAGGAGAGTATCCGTATCTCCAGGAGGCCACACTGTGGCACGTTAAGCATTCTCTAGGGGCTGGCAGCCTCAGCCCATGCATTTGGAGCAGTTCTAGAAGCGAGGACAGCACAAAGGACATGCTGGTCCCACTGTGAACCGGCACCGGGATCTGAAAAATGCCAGACACCTGTTCCCCTGTAATTAGAAATTTCAACGTGAGATTTCTGGCTTTTTAATTACCTCATACATTCTTGTATGTCAAATAATTGTGGGCTTTTCTGACATGGGGGAAGTTAGGACCAGGAAAGAAGGCAAAATGGAGCTGCCGGCTTCTTTCTCAGCTTGTAATGAACTATTTGTAGTCAAGACCAAGCACCCGCGTATTGATTCTCATCAAGTGAGATTCTTTAGAGTGAAAGCGGCGCCCGCCCTGGAGGAGAGCCCCATGGGACCGTTCCTGCTGCACTCTTTCAAATGAACAGATTAAACTCCTCATAAGATGCTTCTTCTGACACATCCGCACTGTATATATTAAAATCCCCCCAGTGTCCTTTTGGCAGTTAGGATGCTTGTAAGCTTCAGTGCACTGCAGCTTGTGTACCAGCTGGCAAGGTGATTTTTTTTTTTTATCCTTCCCTGGAATGTGTAAAGGAAGAATTAGATTGCTGTTTGTTGAAATAGACTGTATATCTCCCAAGTCCCATTTCAATAATCTTCTAGAGATGAGAATGAATTTGGGATTGGAAAGGGCATTACTGTGTGGCTAGATAAATAGCATGAGGCCCCTCAGCACCTGGCCAGCAAGCAGTGCTACAATGTGACTTCCAGCCTTTACATTTCACAACCTCTTTCTTCAGCAAACAGAGTCTGAAAGGTCTTACAGAGAGACAGAATTTTAAGTCTGAACACTCAGGAAAATTGATCTTCAAACTCCAAAGCTGTCACACAATCCCCTGAGAAGTGCCAGGAACTTTCCAACTAAACTTTTTATGTCTCCAATAATTGCTAAATCCAGCATGCCTTAGGTTTCCCCTCGCATTTAGTCTTTTGAGCTGTATACATATTCCTGTACATTTCTCCAGCATTAAGACTGGACTCCACCTTCATAGGGGTATGGAGACCTTCTATAGGGACGTGCATTGATATTGCAAGTCTAGAAATCCAAGATATCCTGGCAGAGGGACAAAGACCTTTGGTTGGGGCTTGGAGGAGTGGGAAATCTGAGTGCTCAAGTTTGATGTGTGGTTTGGTCCCATGTCTTACCTCAGTTTATATTTCTTTAGGTGTGAAGGAGAGGGACCATCTAAAGCAGGCCTTGTGTGTGAGTGGAATTATTTTCATAGTTGAAGAAAAATGGATGAGCTCCTACCTTACCTCATGTTACTCTCCTCCTCACACATTGGACTCTGGTCATACTGGCTTTTCAGTTCATTCATTATGTCTCTGTACCTCAGGACCTTTGGGTATGCTATTCTGTCTTCCTGGATTGACCTTCCCAGCTTTCTTTCAGTGACTATTTTTTCCTGTCCTTTAAGTGTTAGATGTCATCTCCTCAGAGAAGCCTTACCTATCGCACTATCTAAAGTATTTTATTTCCCCCATTCCACATTGCAACACTTCATTTGATGGACTCATGGCACTTAAAAGAATTTGAGTTATTTATTTACTTGATTACTGTGCATTTTACCTATTATAATGTAAATTCCATGAGGCAGCATTCATGGCTCTCTTTAGTGTTGTAGTTCTCTGACTTAGCATAGTGTCTGACATATATAGTATTATGCTCAATAAGTATTTGCTTTTTTTTTTTTACACACACACACTGTATTTTATTTTTACAAGAGATAAATAGACCGACACCAAGCATTGTAAATGGATGACCACAACAAAAGCAGCAGTGATTGCAAGTACCAAACATAAAACACACTCATACTATGTCATAATATCCACATTCAGTCCAGTAATCCTCCACTGTAACAGCTCCTTTACTTTGCAGTGAAAACTGATTTGTATATTTTTTGCCTTGGAGTCCTTGTGGGATTTTTTTTTTTTTTATTCAAACAGAAAGTCACAAAAATTATAATCATCCTCATCAGTTCACTCAGTCCCATGTAATTAATTTTTTTTCATCTTGATCTTTTGTTAGCACTTTTATGAATTCATCAGTTTTCCATTAGAGTTCTGAAAATGCTTATTCATTCAGTTCAGCAGTACAGTCAGTTACCAGAAACCTGTACTTGTCAAAGTCTTTTCCATGGATTCCTTGAAGATGAAACCCCTTTATAGGAACATTTTTACGAAAGCATCAGAGTACAGCCAGAACTGTCTGTAAATGACAAAAGACTTAAAAATGACCACAGTTAACGATTTGATGAAAGTTCATAATAATGCAATTGACAAGGAAATTTAGTTATTTCTGAGATATGTATTTTAAAGTAATAACTAGAATTATGACTTATAACATTATACCAGAACATATAAGATTTTTAGAAATTTCATGTAATGTCTGAAACATTTATATTAACATATTTCCATACAAATAACCCAAAGAAAGTTTAGTATTAGTTGTTTTTTATTGTTTGTTTTTTTATACTGCAGGTTCTTATTAGTCATCAATTTTATACACATCAGTGTATACATGTCAATCCCAATCGCCCAATTCAGCACACCACCATCCCCACCCCACCACGGTTTTCCCCCGTTGGTGTCCATATGTTTGTTCTCTACATCTGTGTCTCTACTTCTGCCCTGCAAACCGGTTCATCTGTATCATTTTTCTAGGTTCCACATACATGCGTTAATATACGATATTTGTTTTTCTCTTTCTGACTTACTTCACCCTGTATGACAGTCTCTAGAGCCATCCACGTCTCAACAAATGACTCAGTTTCGTTCCTTTTTATGGCTGAGTAATATTCCATTGTATATATGTACCACAGCTCCTTTATCCATTAGTCTGTCGACGGGCATTTAGGTTGCTTCCATGACCTGGCTATTGTAAATAGAGCTGCAATGAACATTGGGGTGCATGTATCTTTTTGAATTATGGTTTCCTCTGGGTATATGCCCAGTAGTGGCATTGCTGGATCATATGGTAATTCTATTTTTAGTTTTTTAAGGAACCTCCATACTGTTCTCCATAGTGGCTGTATCAATTTACATTCCCACCAACAGTGCAAGATGGTTCCCTTTACTCCACACCCTCTCCAGCATTTGTTGTTTGTAGATTTTCTGATGATGGCCATTCTAACTGGTGTGAGGTGATACCTCATTGTAGTTTTGATTTGCATTTCTCTAATAATTAGTGATGTTGAGCAGCTTTTCATGTGCTTCTTGGCCATCTGTATGTCTTCTTTGGAGAAAGGTCTATTTAGGTCTTCTGCCCATTTTTGGATTGGGTTGTTTCTTTTTTTAATATTGACCTGCATGAGCTGTTTATATATTTTGGAGATTAATCCTTTGTCTGTTGATTCCTTTGCACATATTTTCTCCCATTCAGAGGATTGTCTTTTCATCTTGTTTATGGTTTCCTTTGCTGTGCAAAAGCTTTGAAGTTTCATTAGGTCCCATTTGTTTATTTTTGTTTTTATTTCCATTACTCTAGGAGGTGGATCAAAAAAGATCTTGCTGTGATTTATGTCAAAGAGTGTTCTTCCTATGTTTTCCTCTAAGAGTTTTATAGTGTCCGGTCTTACATTTAGGTCTCGAATCCATTTTGAGTTTATTTTTGTGTATGGTGTTAGGGAGTGTTCTAATTTCATTCTTTTACATGTAGCTGTCCAGTTTTCCCAGCACCACTTATTGAAGAGACTGTCTTTTCTCCATTGTATATCTTTGCCTCCTTTGTCATAGATTAGTTGACCATAGGTGCGTGGGTTTATCTCTGGGCTTTCTATCTTGTTCCATTGATCTATGTTTCTGTTTTTGTGCCAGTACCATATTGTGTTGATTACTGTAGCTTTGTAGTATCGTTTGAAGTCAGGGAGTCGGATTCCTCCAGTTCCGTTTTTTTCCCTCAGGACTTCTTTTGCTATTCGCGGTCTTTTGTGTCTCCATACAAATTTTAAGATGATTTGTTCTAGTTCTGTAAAAACTGCCATTGGTAATTTGATAGGGATTGCATTGAATCTGTAGAGTGCTTTGGGTAGTATAGTCATTTTCACAATATTGATTCTTCCAATCCAAGAACATGGTATATCTCTCCATCAGTCGGTATCACCTTTAATTTCTTTCATCAGTGTCTTATAGTTTTCTGCATACAGGTCTTTTGTCTCCCTAGGTAGGTTTATTCCTGGGTATTTTATTCTTTTTGTTGCAATGGTAAATGGGAATGTTTCCATAATTTCTCTTTCAGATTTTTCATCATTAGTGTATAGGAATGCAAGAGATTTCTGTGCATTAATTTTGTATCCTGCTACTTTACCAAATTCATTGATTAGCTCTAGTAGTTTTCTGGTAGCATCTTTAGGATTCTCTATGTATAGTGTCATGTGATCTGCAAACAGTGACAGTTTTCCTTCTTCTTTTCCGATTTGCATAGCTTTTATTTCTTTTTCTTCTCTGATTGTCGTGGCTAGGACTTCCAAAACTATGTTGAATAATAGTGGTGAGAGTGGACATCCTTGTCTCCTTCCTGATCTTAGACGAAATGCATTCAGTTTTTCACCATTGAGAATGATGTTTGCTGTAGGTTTGTCATATATGGCCTTTATTATGTTGAGGTAGGTTCCCTCTATGCCCACTTTCTGGAGAGTTTTTATCCTAAATGGGTGTTGAATTTTGTCAAAAGCTTTTTCTGCATCTATTGAGATGATCATATGGTTTTTATTCTTCAATTTAATATGGTGTATCACATTGATTGATTAGCGTATATTGAAGAATCCTTGCATCCCTGGGATAAATCCCACTTAATAAAGGTGTATGATCCTTTTAATGTGTTGTTGGATTCTGTTAGCTCGTATTTCGTTGAGGATTTTTGCATCTATATTCATCAGTGATATTGGTCTGTAATTTTCTTTTTTTATTGTATTGTTCATCTCTGTTTGTTTGTTCTTAATTCTTCTAGGTCTTTGTTAAACATTTCTTTCATCTTTTTCACCTTTGCCTCCATTCTTTTTCTGGGGTCCTGGATCATCTTCACTATCATTATTCTGAATTCTTTTTCTGGAAGGTTGCCTGTCTCCACTTCATTTAGTTGTTTTTCTGGGGTTTTATCTTGTTCCTTCATCTGGTATATAGTCTTCTGCCTTTTCATCTTGTCTGTCTTTCTGTGAATGCGGTTTTTGTTCCACAGGCTGCAGGATTGTAGTTCTTCTTGCTTCTGCTGTCTGCCCTCTGGTGGATGAGGCTATCTAAGAGGCTTGATGGGAGGGACTTGTGGTGGGTAGAGCTGACTGTTGCTCTAGTGGGCAGAGCTCAGTAAAACTTTAATCCAGTTGACTGTTGATGGGTGGGGCTGGGTTCCCTCCCTGTTGGTTGTTTGGCCTGAGGCAACCCAACACTGGAGCCTACCTGGGCTCTTTGGTGGGGCTAATGATAGACTCTGGGAGGGCTCACGCCAAGGAGTACTTCCCAGAACTTCTGCTGCCAGTGTCCTTGTCCCCACGGTGAAACAGAGCCACCACCGCCCGCCTCTGCAGGAGACCCTCCAACACTAGCCGATAGGTCTGGTTCAGTCTCCCCTGGGGTCACTACTCCTTCCCCTGGGTCCCTATGCGCACACTACTTTGTGTGTGCCCTCCAAGAGTGGAGTCTCTGTTTCCACCAGTCCTGTCAAAGTCCTGCAGTCAGTTCACACTAGGCTTCAAAGTCTGATTCTCTAGGAATTCGTCCTCGCATTGCCGGACCCCCAGGTTGGGAAGCCTGACGTGGGGCTCAGAACCTTCACTCCAGTGGGTGGACTTCTGTGGTATAAGTGTTCACCAGTCTGTGAGTCACCCACCCACCAGTTATGGGATTTGATTTTACTGTGATTGCGCCCCTCGTACCATCTCTTTGTGGCTTCTCCTTTTTCTCTGGATGTGGGGTATCTTTTTTGGTGAGTTCCAGTGTCTTCCTGTCGATGATTGTCCAGCAGCTAGTCGTGATTCTGGTGTTCTCACAAGAGGGAGTGAGAGCAAGTCCTTCTACTCCGCCATCTTGGTTCCTCCCTCGGTATTTGTTGAATAAATAAACGAATAAACTCATTTTGGATGATACAGTTTTCTTTTTACTGTACAGGGTTTTCCTGAGGCAAGTGTCTTAGATGTTTTTCTCTCTTGGATACTATTAAAGTCCTTTAAATAGAAAAAGTAAAGAGAAACATTTATTACAGGTTTGGAGAAAGGAAGAAGGAAAGTTGGTCTTATTTTCTCTTTCCAACCTTGTATTAGTCATCTATTGCTGCATCACAAACTACCCCAAAATGTAACAGCCTCAAGCAACAATAAACATTTATCTCGCATAGTTTCCATGGATCAGGAACTCAGGGCCAGGTGAAATGAGTGATTCTGGCTCACAGACTCTCATGAGGTTGTAATTAAGATGTCATTCAGGGCTGCAGTCATCTGCAAAGGAGCTGGTGGTCCATGCAGGTGGCTAGCTGGTAGGGGCTGGATGGTGACAGGAGGACTCAGTTCCCTGCTATGTAGGTTTTTCTGTATGGCTGAATGAGTGTTTTCACAAAATGACTGCTGGCTTCCAGCAGAGCAAGTGATCCAAGACAGCAAGCTGAAGTTGCAATGTCTTTCATGTCTTAGCCTCAGGTGTCACACACTTTTATTCTCAATATATTATTTGTTACTCATGTCAGTCTATTACTATTTGATATGGGAGGGGACTACATAAAGTGTGACTACCAGAAGGCAAGAATCACTGGAGGCCATTTTGGATGCTGGCTTCCTCAAATCCCTATGTGGTTGTGTTCTTGGGTTTCTGGGGTTTTTCATCCTGTTTCTCTCCCTCAGTCAGCTAATAGCAACATCAACCCTCTAATAAGGAGATACCTCAGGACACAGAGATAACATAATAGACATCTGTATGCAAGAAAATAACATTGTTTGTGCTTACTAAAATCAATTTCTGTATGCACAGAGATCTCACTGTGCCTGCACAAAGAAAAAATACATAGAAGGTTCTCCACTAATATAATTTTTTTGAATGAGAGACTGAAAAAACAAAGGGATCTGTTTTTTTCCCTCATGAACCTGAGGTCTGGTTTTGTGCTGTGACTTACATACACAGTTTCCAGCCTTCAGAAATACCATCAATTTTAATCAAAAAGAATTAAATCTGCTATTAAACTTTTAATTTTCAGAGTCTGGGTAGATGCCCATCTGACTTGAAACCCATTCAACACAAACCAGACAATTCTTTCACTTTCACTCATGAGCAGTTTTATCCCTTTCTTCTTCTCTGGTTTTTAAAAAAAGTATTTGCATTTTGTGGAGTTTATTCTGACCATTAAATTTAATGACTAATACACAGAATGCATATTTTTAATCCTTTACCTACTTGCCTTAGTTATAATCAATCACCAAAACTATGCTATAAATGTTACCCCTATGGACCCGACTACTGTCATTAAATTTACATCCTACTTATTTATAAAATGTTTTTGGGATTAAAAAAAAATCTACATTCCAATAATACCTACCCAAGTTATTTTTCCTTAAAAGGCTCAGAGACTGTAAGATCCTTCTTTAGCAATGGAGCATCAAGTGACATTTTATATCATAAGAATACCATTTATTATGATTCTCATTTAAGTGATTTGGTGGCTAGGCTTTGCTAAAGATAATTTTAGAGCACTGCCAGAAAATTAAAATTAGGAACTCTCATCCAGTGCTTGTGGGAGTATACATTTATGGGATAACTACTTGTAGATCAATTTAACAATATCTAGTGGAGTTGAAATTATATATTTTCTATGGACCAGTAATTCCAGTCCTGAGTATATGTATTAGTAACACTCAACCACATAAGCATGAAAATGTGCATGGCAACATTGTTCGAGTGAAAATTTGGAAAGTGTAAAAGGTAAAAGCACAAATGGATGACAACAGAAACCATTACAAATATGAAATATTGATATAATTCATACAACAAAATATACTACAGAAGCAAAAATCAATAAAATAGTACACACATCAACTTAGTTGAATCTCAGAAACATTACATTGAAAGATAAAAGGCAGGTTGTACAAGCATGCATAGTATATGATTCCATTTATACAGCCTAAAACATGCAAACCAATATTATATTATTTATGGTCTAAACAGACAATAAAAATACAACAATATTAATGAAAATTACAAACCTCAAATTTAATATAGAAATTTTCCTTCTAAGAAGGAGGGGAGGGTAAATAGGATCTGGGGTGGGTAGATAGAGGGATTTAATTGTAGTTGTAATGTTTTATTTCTTGAGCTAGATGGTAGGTGAATGAATTTTTGTTTTATTATTTGTATTTTGCAAAATAATTCATAATTTAAAAAATTCGAATGAAGTGCTGAAATATTCTGAGAACCATAAGCTTGGTTGCTTAATGGTGAAAATTGAGATAGAGTTATAACAATGGTCAGCATGTGTGCAAACAATATTTTATGTGATTTTTTAAATTGGAGTTTCCATATTTTTATATATACCTCTGCTGCTGCCAGTGTTGATTTCTCCTTTTGTCCAACTGATTACTTTTTGTAAAATCAAATGTACCCCTCTCTCACTTTCATCTGTAAAACTGCATTGGTTGCATTAAGTCATTTTTGGCCTAATGTATAGTTTGGCTGTAATGCTTGGTTTAAGTATAAAAATTTGAATATTAAAAATAAAGACCTTAAGAAATAAATCTAGGTTCGTAAAAGGGAGAATTAGCCTCTTAAAGTTTTTTAAACTTCTTCCCCCACATATTCTAAATAATCTTTAAAATATAAACATTTAACAATTATTTGTGCTTCTGCTCTTTCTATTTCCTTTCTAGGGTTGCAAGAGGGCTCAGGAAAAGAAAGGGAGGAAACGATGAAGGAAGGGACACTCCGAGGGTGGCTAGCTTTTTTTTCTGTATATGGCAGAGTTGCACTTCTATCACCTGGCAAGTGCTCAGAGACTTGAATTTCTGCAAGTGCTTTGGAAATTCCCTCATACAGTCTCTGAGCATTCTACCCTTAGTTGGAGAAATACGGGTTTTGACATGTGGCATTGGCTATCCTGGAATGGCCGTACTATTCTAAGTTCTAATAATCATATTTAAATCTCTATGATCTTAAAAAAAACAGCACCTCAGTATCACGAACTGAAATTTCCAGCATCCTAGCTGTCAGCAATATGGCAAACAAACAATCAAAACAAAAACCAAAACCCCACAAATGAAAAACCTAGGGAATAAGGAAAAATAAATCCCAGAATGCAAAGACATAGTTGTCCCAAGTTTCATTAAATGATTGGTTCTCAACCTTGACTGCACATTGGAATTACTTGGGGAGTTGTAAAAAAAAAACACTGATGCTTGGTCTCTTTCCCAGAGATTATGATTTATGTAGTATGGATGCAGCCTGGGCAACAGGATTTTAAAGAACCTTCCAAGTGGTTCTAATGTAAAGTTTATGAACTACTGCATTAAATTAAAATTTTTTTTTCTCTATGAGAGGGCCTGAAAGTGCGATTCAAAACTTATTGACTCTCAGTTCACATATATTACTAACCACCACTTAATCAGTTTATGCAGATTAAAGGTAACTTATTAAATGAATGCTATTAAGAGCCAGGCCCAATGCACACAGAAATGAGAGCTGGCAGCCAGGATGCACGTAAGGAGAAGTAATGTCCATTTTTCCCTCTTATGTGCGTAGAAGCGAAACTTCTTATTAGAGTCCCTGGGTGTTAAGCACCTGTGAAATGGTATCATGAGTACTTAGCAATGGACAAAGTAGCATGGAGAAATAGACCACATCTAAATCATGTGGCCAGTTGACAGTGTTGATAAAGAGGTGGCAAAATGTATAAACAGATAGTCTAAGTGTTCTCCTCCCTAAAACACTGACAACTAAAGGAAACTGTATCATCAACATATTAAAATAAGACAAGTGAATACATAAAAAAAGTGAAACATTTAAACCACTGTAAGAGTTTTTCTAAATACCTCCTATAATACACAAAACAAAAACAGTTTTCACTCTTTTTCTCAGGGAAAAAAAAGCATTGCCTTACCATCTGTTTGAGGTTTGCTCAGAAAAATTGTGCTTGCCCTTGGGTGGTCAGAAGGGTTTGGTTCCAAAGCTAAGTCTGTATAGGAAGAAGAGAAAAAGGTGTGGTGATTTAGTTGAGTAGAAAAATACATGATTTTAAAGATAGCTACACATTGATTGAAACCACTTTTAATAGTCTTGAGAAGAGCTTTTAGTAATGACAAAAAGGCAATTTTAGTAAAGGCACAATATAAAAATTCTATTGGGAAACAGCAAAATTGTAGAAACTCTCCATACATGTGGAATAAAACCATGGCTATGTCTTAGACTTCTTTAACTTGCACCTAAATAATCTATGCCATTTTTAGATGAATCATCTATGTGACTCCCCTCCTATTTATCAATTAAAAATTCAGTCACCCTCTTTTAAAGCTGCTATTACTAGCACATTCCAGGAACAGTCTCAAGAAGCAAGTTATGCTGTGGCCAACTACTGTCAGATACCAGCTCAATATATCAAATATGCCAAAACGAAGTGAGTTGCTTTTGGCAAATGTTCTTCAGACAATCAAATGGCTAATTCTAACTCCATTCAACAAATGAACTCATTTAATTGGCTGTGGTTTATCTGGGGGCTATTCATCATGGCAGATTTAAGAGGACTACATAAAAGTTCAATGTTCTAATCTAGAGGAACACTTCCATGATAGTGATTTTTAACTTTGCCCTCTATTTCCAAAGCTAAACTCACTTCTTCATTCCACGCTGCATGATTAATTTGGGGCTTCAATAAGAGTACTTTCTGGAGCAGATCACAGGGCTACTAGAAAAACATTTTGGCCATACCTACACGAAAAGGTGGGTCTGCCTGTAGCCCACCTTGCACCAAGGTGGGATAGCGTCTTCTATTTAGGCAGAAATACAAAACAAGCACAAGCTACCACACAGGATAGTAAGGTTGTTGTTTAAAACAAACAAACATAAAAGCCCTATGACACTTCCTCAGCAAAGTCCATCTCAAACCATTTAACCAATCTTTTAAGAAACTGGACCAAGATTCAGATAAAGAGTAATGGTTAAGGCAGTTATTTCCCAAACCACATAATAACTGATCTGTTTTTGAAAGATGGCTTTGATGGTCAAAGTGAAATACAAATATATCCCTGCCTCTTAGAGAATCCAAAGAATATACACATTGATACATTAAAAACTAATTAGTCTAGTAGTGAATTCTGTCTAACCCAGCATTCCACAAATGTATCTACCTAGAATCCCCTTTTCCCACCCAGAAAGAATTTTGCACAAACAGTAATTTTGGACTTCCCGTCTTAACAGGAATCTGAGCCATCCATTTGAATGTCATTGCCAGCACTAGTAATTTACAGAGCTAAACCAACTGCTTTGTTCTTCATGAAAATTCCTTCACTGAATTTGAAGTTTATCAAGCTGCTTTTGGAGAAAATATTCTATTCAACATTTTTATGTAAAAGACCCATATAATTATTTTAAAGTTTTTTTCTCCTACATATTTGAAAAACTAAGACAATGGGAAAATAAATTATTTCAGCTGTACACAAAATGGCAGGCAGAGACTTTCACAGCTGCCTCTAACCTATAGCTTCCGAAAGAATTCATGACTACTTACCTATACCAAAAAGAAAGTAAATAGACTACATTTGAATCTAAAAAATAAGCAGAAATGTTTGCAAAGTAGCTGTATTATTTATCAGTGTCTATGGCATGGTAAAACTTAACAATTTTCAATGGAAGTCCAGGAAAATTAAGTGCCAGAATCAAAGAGAAGCAAGCTTTAACACACACACACACACACACACACACCCGCCAAACCAAGATGTGCTACTACAGATCTAAATACAAAAATCAAGAAGGCTGGGATAAAAGAAATGACAACATGCAAAAAAAAAAAGTAAACTTAGCCCAAGTGACCAGAAAAAAGCTGGCACTCTCCCTACTCTATCCTAGGGGGTTCAAAGGTAGGCACAGGACCCAGGACCGGCCAATCAATCACAGCTGTCCTGGGACTTCCCAAGAAAAGAGAAAGGCAGAACTGTACTCTAGGATCCTTAGCTAGTCTTGAGCTGCTGGACACTCCCCTTGCTATCATGAGGGGAAAGGCTTTTCAGGAGACATCAACAGAGGAGAGCAGAACTGAGGAGATCATTTAACTCCTGGGTCAAGTAGTGCTTAACTCTGTGATGTTCTTTTAACTTGCAACTGAAGGAGACCTGGTTAATCAGCAGTACTGATGATCACACTAAAGGTGGGGAAAGGTAAAAGTCACTTGCTCATTCCTTTAACAAATATCATGAACAAAAATCTGCATGAGACAAAACGATGCTCTGTTTAAAAAATTACACACAACCATTCACAATCATTAACACACAATGATTCACAACCGTTACTTTTAGTTGCTTTTCTTATACGTTAAAAAAAGCTCTAATTAGTGTACAATTTATGTCTTCTTGTTACTAACAAGCGCTCTCCACCCCACTGTTGCATATTTATTGTCTAATGAATACACACTGGCCCATCAAGTGTTATTCCTATACTGGACTTAGCCAATCCCCTATTGCTGGGGATTGGTGCTTACAAAGTTCTATTCTTAAAATATTATGAGGAAAATCTTCACGTACATAGTTTTTTAAAATAATGGTTTTATCTCCTTAGCAAAGATCTTCGGAAGTGGAATGACTAAGCCAAAAGGTTAGATCACTTTCACGGCTCCATGTACAATGCTAAATTGCTTCCTAAAGAAGGTGGGGGGCACATTAGGGTATAATGCTACCAATCATGACGTTTTGAGTTCCTACCCTTGCTTTGGATACTTGAGAAAAAAAAAAAAATTCCTACTGATATGAATGAGGAACCTCACTGTAGATCTAATTTGTATTTCTTTTGATTACACAGTTTGACCATTTTCCCACAGTTATCAGTGTTATTTCCACTTTGGTGAGTTGGCCTATCATTTGAATGTACTGTAAACACCAGGGCCCTACTGCTGTCAGTTTGCATGAGGTTTTCAGAAAATATTAATCTTTTGTTTATAGCCTATGTAACTAACAATTTTCTATATAACTTGCACTTTTTGCTAATGAAAAATACCACATCATTATCTTATAGAATGGACATGTGAGCCATTAGACAGTAAACTCATACATACACACAATATTTCTGCACTTCCCATTAACTATCTTCCCAAGAGCCTAAGGAGACTATGATAAAACCTACCACACTCTTCACTATCACAAAGGTAAGACTGCCAACTATTAAGCAAAGCTTTACCACCCACCATCCCTCTCATCCCTCTCCCCACCACATGCACACACAGTAATTTAGAGACTTCAGGAAATTACTGTGCATTCAGGAAATTACATGGATTCTTCCGAAAGTTATTTCTTTAGAAACCTCTAAGAATGTTTTACCCAGGAGAGATATTCTTGAGCTCATGATTAGGGGTTATGATTAAAACTGTATTTTAAGACCCATCATTTTTGTATTATCAATTTAAATTGCAACTTATTTGACAGCATGATAGGTCGATGTAGAAAAAGTATGATTAAAAAAAAATTAAACTCGGTCTTAATGTAAACATTCCTCAGAGGAAACCTGTAAAACACCACCGACACTGAATACTGTTTTTCCTCCAATCTAAGATTCTACCAGTTGTTAAGATCCATCTCAATTGCAGTTGTTAAAAGTGTGAAAACATAGGCAACTTAGAACAAATGAAATGCATTACTGAAGGCTAAAAGTGTTAAAACTATGCTATCAAACTGTCGATAAATGATTTTTCCTTGTTAAAATATTAGAGGGAGAGGGAAGTGACCAAGAAAGCATCTGACAGAAGCAGCATATTTCAGAAAGCGATTAATATCAACATATTGATTTCAATATATTCCAAATAAACAGGAGATGTCAGCAGTTTCTGGGCCAACTGCTGAGCACCAGTTCACTTAACGGTGACCACTGCGTTTACTGAACTGCCCTAGCGTCCCTGTACCGCACAGTGTATTAGTTTTATGGCTCATAAGACAAACATTACAACCCTTACAATTACCATGGAAACTGATGATCTCATCTCTCTGAGTCCACGCTTGCCACCGCAGTCAGGGAGGTCCCGCCAGCCGGCCCTGAGCTGGGCGGCCTCACCAGCGGGGACACAGCAGGCTCCTGCACCTGCCAGGCTACTGCTCACCCAAGCCTTGATCCTGCTTCCCTAGCTTCTGACCATCCTGGCTTCCAAACTTCCCAGCTCTGGTTTCCAACTGCTTCTGTACCTGCCTCTACCCTGGTTCTCAGTTTTGCCTTATTTTAATCCTCAATCAGTGTTACAGTGATCATGACTGAGAGGTGACACATAGGTAAGTACACCTGGCTTTATATATTTCTAAAGAGTACTTTACTCAGTTTCTTGGACTTTTAAGAACCTTTCTGGGTTGCAAGTTACCTTCATTTCATTTCACATTACGCAGTGTTACTGTTTTAACTCTTAAGTTTTATTACTTTAATACACTAAACCGACAACAACAAAAAAGGGTGAGAAAAAAGGTAGTATTCCAAAGAAGCTCACATAATGTCAACAATAAATTCTGTTCCTATATGCCATGCATTTGGAATTTACAGTCCTACTCTCTATCAATACTCATTTTTAAAACCTTGGACAACTCAATTTATACCTAAGAGAAGAATTCCTACACTACCTAACTCAGAACATGGTGAGAATCAAACGAAATGCAAGAGCAATCTATATACTACAGCCTATTTTAGACCCTTATTAATATCGCTTTTTTGTTCAAGCCACTGTTGGCTCTCACCTGAGCTACCGCACCAGCCTCCTAACTGGTCTCCCTCTCTGCTTCCTTCCACCCTTACAGTCTATTCTCACACAGTAGCTGGTCTGATCTCCCTCCACCCTCTCTACCCCCTTCCCTTTTTCTAAGAATTAACATCATTCCCCTGCGTATATCCTTCAATGGTTTCCCATTACAATTAGACTAAAATTCATATTTTTTGGTCAAGGCCCACTAGGCATACAAGGTCTTAATCCCCCATATTCCTCCTGGCATTCATTCACTCAGCTGCAGCCACCCATCTTTCTGTCCTTGGCACGCATCAAGCATATTCCCTTCTTAGGAACTGCACAGAAGCCTCTTCTCCCACAGCCTCACATGGCTCTCTTAGGACTGCTCATGGGTCGCTTAAGGAGAGAAGCTGTCTTTAACCACCCCTTGTAAAACTGTCCTCCTCCCCAGCCCATTACCTTCATTTTCTTTCTTAGTGTTCTCACTACCTGATGTTATTCTTGTGTCGTCAGCCCCCAGGCACCTCTAGAAAGGAAGGACCTGAGTTAGGATACGGGTTTTGTCTTGTCTAACCACTGTTTGTCCTGCCTCTGGAATGGTGCCTAATAATCATGTTTCAGTGTACCCAAAACCAGTTAAGTTTCTCCCAATTTTCCCACATCATCTAAGATTTCTTCTAATGCTGTCTTTTGATGTGTCTGTCACCTAAGACCAGAGTTAATTTCAGATCTCTTAGAGTAGTAGTTTAGTTACTCAGAATCAAAGACACAAGACAGGTTACCAAGAACCACGAAAACCTAAAAGAGGAAATCTAATGTTCAGTGAAAAATCAATGGTAAC
The DNA here is from genome assembly GCF_028023285.1 of Balaenoptera ricei. Classification (NCBI taxonomy): domain Eukaryota; kingdom Metazoa; phylum Chordata; class Mammalia; order Artiodactyla; family Balaenopteridae; genus Balaenoptera; species Balaenoptera ricei. The sequence goes on from NC_082645.1 coordinate 95,319,591, forward strand.
TTTAATTTGGGAAAAGAACATTTAATGTTAAAATACCTTTACTACAAAATGACTCACCCTATGAATTTAATGAAGTTGTAAGACAAAGTATACAATCAGAATGCTATAGGGAAGTATCAATACAATGCATCAGTTTTTACCTGTGTCCCCTGAATAAAGCATTATAATGGGATTATAAAAGATGCTCAACCATAAAGGCTGGGTAAATGAATTATGCTCCAACCATTCGATGGCACAGTAAACAGTTGGTAAAAGGCAGGCTGTAGAGCTATGCGCAGTTGCATGGAAATACGTCACCCTGGAGCACTCTCTAGGTGCCAGCACGGTTCCAGGAGCTTCATGTCGTTACTTTTCTTTATAACAAAAAGTTACAAAGTGGCACATAAAGAACAATCCCATCTTTGTAAAATAAACACAATGTTATGTTTATATGCATACAAAAGGTTCAGGAAGAATCAGCACCAAAATATTAATAAAAATTCTGGATATTCTGAGTGTGAGTGAAGGACTTTTCTGTGTTTTCTAAACCTTTTACATCAAATGTTTATTAATACTGTCACCAAAAAAAGGAAAGATCTGTTGCTCAGAGGTTTTTCCACATCATATTGCCAATTCCTTCCCTACCCACTCTTCAGGGGGATGGGAGGTAGGGGTCACTTGAGAGAGCACCTTTCACCAGAAAATTAGCAAAGCTCCTAAGGTCAGAACATAAAGGCTGTATGAAAAGTTGATGAATAAAAATAAAATCAGATAATAGGACCGTAGCATCTTATTTTCTATTATGACACTACCATCAGTTATATTAGATATACTGTTAAAGACAAAGTAGTAAAAAATTCTTTTGAGTCTATCTGAAATCTATACTACGTTCTTAGGAGTTACTTTTTTGAGATGGCTTGAAGAAATCATGTTCTTCTCCAGTGTTTCTGAAGAACAAGACAGAGCATCATTTATGTACGATTTTCTCTAAGTAACCAAATAATTCTTCACTGTAGAAAAGCCAAAATGTTTTATATCTGAGTAGGTATTTCTCAGTTTCCAGGGAAACTGATACAAAATTGTCTGAAATAAAGACATTAAGAGCAAACTTCCAATGTGCCTGTGCTTTATATTTGGTGTTCTGACCTTGTTTCTATGGAAACTTAATTACTAGGCAAATGTAATCTTCCCAGGCCAGGGATCAAACCCGTGTCCCCTGCGTTGGCAGGAGGATTGTTAACCACTGCACCACCAGGGAAGCCCTATCTGCTCAATTTTCTGTAAACCTAAAACTGCTTTAAAAAATTGTTTATTAATTTTGTAAAAAGTGCAACCCATGGCTTGACCAGTTCTGTATATAGCACTTTCTTAGGCAGTAAATTATCTTTGCAGAGCGCCTTTGGGCAACAAGCAATGATGCAGCATAGCCCACATAGACAGAAGGGTTTTGAAGACAACAAGCCTTCAAACTCATCCCCCCACTAGAGTGTGAGCAGGAATGACAGAAGGGGGAACAGAATGTGGTGTGTGGAACCCTGGGTCCCCCTTTTAGCTACAATCAAGGAGTCACTGAGCACATGAAGGCAGCCTCGCAGGGGTAGCACCGCTCTAAGAAACAAGCAACAACTTCTGACTTGTTTTACCCAAATAACTTAAACAAGCAGATAATAACCAAGTGATTCATCCTACATGATCTTCAGTTTTCCCATTGATACAACTGACAGTATTATGCATTATAGATGCTGCTGTGTTGTTTTCAAGCCTTCCTTGAAAGCCTTAACAAAAACGTCAAAACATCCTCGCATATGATACTGATGATAAGGAAGTGGATATGTGTGATCACATATGAGATATCTTATTAAGGAAAGTGTGGGAGGGTTCTTCTTTAGAATATTTTCAAAAAGCTCTTCTAAACACTAGATATATTTTTTTATTACTTTTACTGCTGTTATTCTCCTACTTGTTACCTGAAGTTTTGTCTAAGGACCGCAGGGGTTTTCTTAACCTTACAAGTAAGTTTCTGTTGAGTAGAACCTCGTCATGCTACTTGTTGCTATTGATAGAGTTTGTTAAGCCAACAGTGAAAGCAATCTGTCCTCTCAATGCATGGTAGCACTTCAGTAGTGGAGATTCTGTAATGAATTTTAAAATCAGAGATGAGAAGCATTTCCCCCACCCACCTGGGATTGGAAAGAGACAATTCAGTAAGACAAAACAGGATGCAGAGCTTAAGAAGTGGGTTAGAGCCCACGAAGTTCTAAGAATCACAACTGTTGAAGAAATATTAAGCAGACCAGAAAATTAGTGAAATGAGTCCAGGTTGAGTGAGACTGAATGCTTTCCCCAAGTCCCACATGGTAACTGCCTTTTTTCTTCTGTAGGGAGAGAAAGAATTGGGAAGAGATTTCAGATTTCTAGAGATTCACTTGAATAGTTCCTACTGCACTGCTCACTGGGACAACATTCTTTTTCCTCCCCAAGGTGGCCATATGCAGCAGCAGTTCACCCCATCCATTCACTCTCATCACTTAGAATGGAGTTGTCCCCATGCAAACATCGAGCAATGGCACCGTGAGAATTGAGAGGCTCATGAAAGCAAGGCTGATGGGAGCCCTGGGGTGCACCCCCAAACTAAAAGGACTCAGGTTGCAAGACCTGTCACTTAACAGTCACAGCAGGATATATTTTTGGTAATTGAAGCCTAATTTGGATTGTGTTTTTGGAAAATGATGACATTAGTTTTCTAAAAACTAGAAAATTTTTTAGGGGGGAGTGGTGGTTCTCTCCAACTCCACTTTGAAGCTAAAATGGCAAACTGTTTAGAATCCAAACTTTTTCTTCCCGTGGATTTATGTAGTAGATGTTTCAAAATGACTGGCAAATACATAGAATTCATACAAAGTTAGAGGCAAAAGGGTGCTCCAGAACCCTCTGGTTGAATCTCTTCACTCTATAGTTGAGGAGAATGAGGTCCAGAGAGGCTAAGTGTTATGCCCAAGGGCACACAGCTGGCTCACAAGATGAGACTTGAATCCGGATTGCCTATGTACTGGCCAATGCTCTTCCCTCTCTACTGTGCTCTACTTCCCAGCACCACAAGAGGACACCTACTGTGTCTTGCAGAATCTAGACTATTTTTTGAAAGCTTGGAACTAAACTTGTGACTAATTAGAATACAGTGTTCCACCACCTTTAAGTCACCAGCTAAAATCCACTGCTCCCCGTCGCAGCACGCCCGAGGCCTTCTGGGTAACCAAAGAAAGATTATTGTCTCAACTCAGTTCTCTGTGTCTAGGTACCCACAAAATGGAAATCACTTTACATGGGGAAGAGCAAGAGGACAAGATGAGATGAAAAGGAAGCATGTTTAAAATGGATAAAAGGAGGCACTTTTTCCCCACTACACACAATTGAACTGGGGAACTCACTGCAGCAGGATATTAAGATCAATGGTGAAGATTTGTGTTTTAAAAGATTAGACATTTCACATGCATATCATCAACAGCGACACTCAATGGGATGAAAGTAAGATGGATGAAAGTTCTCAAGCTTCAGTGCATAAGTTGATCACCAACTGGGTCAGGTGAAAAGAAAAAAAGTTGTCGACTGGATTAAAATTTCACAGAAAGGCAGATCTGGGGGGTTCCAGTCATTGCTGCTGTGTAACAAACCACTCCAAAGTAGTGGTGTGAACCAACAGGCATTTTATTATGCACATGGATACGGTGGATCAGGAATTTGGAGAGGGCACAGCAGGGATGGCTTGTCTCTGATTCATGACATCTGGGGCCTCAGTTGGGAAGACTTGAACAACTAGGAATGACTTGAGGTTGGGGGCTGGAATCATCTGGAAGCTTCTTCACCTAACCTGGGATGACTTGAAGGCCCACTCAGCTGGGACTGTCAAGTGGAGCATCTATATGTAGGTGTCAAGAGGGAGTGTCCCAAGAAAAAGCACTTCCAAAAAACAAGTGTCCCAAGAGACCCAGGTAGAAACTACACGGCCTTTTATGACCTATCCATGGAAGTTTTAGAGCATCACTTCCAACACAGTCCATGGGTCAAAACCGTCACAAGCCCACTGAGATTCAAGAGGAGGAGACTTAGGACCTCCTACATCCCTCCCCTATGGGGAATGGCAAGATCACATTGCAGAAAAACCTGTGGGATGGGAGAGGTTTTCGCAGCCATCTTTGGAAAATGCAATCCCCCAGGGAAGTGGTGGGTGATGTGAGGTTACAAGAACACACAATCTAGTGGAAAACACTGACATATGAACAGAGAATCACAGTACAATAAAATAAATTTCAAGGTAGTTATTTCCCCCTCTTTTACAAGAATTCTTTTTTTTTCCCTTTGATAAGAGTCATCACATTAAAATTTTTTCATTCATTGTCTGTCTTCTACTAGATTGGAATCTCCATGCATTTAGTTTCCTACTGTAACCCCTGTGCCTAAAACACTACCAAGCCCAAAATAGGCACTCAATAAATATTTGCTGAAAGAGTATATGAGTAAAGTGCTGTAATAGAGAAGTAGTGGGAGGGCTGTGGGAGTACAGGCAATAACAAAGCACTCAGCTTGACAGAAATGACATTTGAGTGGGTCTTGAATGCTCTTGAAGGATAAACAACAATTTTTCTGGTGGAAACAAAAGGGAATAAATTTTTCTCCTTAAATCTCCTCCAGAGACTTCATTAGCCAAGTTTAAGTGGGCAGATCTCATCCTAAGTGTACAGACTGCATGTAGTAGTTACAATGTTCTTGGTTGCAAGTGAAAGAAAACAGGGACTCAAATGTATTAAAAAATAAGCAGCGTATCGTATCACATAACAACAAGTCTGGAGGCCAACAGTTCAGGCAGCCTCAATGCCATCCTTCTTCACTGGGTCAACTTAGCTCCTTTGTGGTTGCAAGATGGTGCCCACAGTGGTAGGCATCACAGGCAGACAAAACAATACCCAGCAGGGGAGAGGACTACTTCTCCTTTGGAGTAAGATCTTTCCCATAAGCCCCTGACAGACTTACCTCACACTGGCCCCCACACCACGCCTTATTGGCTAGAACTGTGTCCCATGCATGTATGTAACCTAAACGCTGATAAGAAGAAGGGGAGAAACACGAGCAGTTGGACTAATCACGTGTTACTCCTTGGGGCTTGACCTGAAGCTCCTGCCTCTCCTGAAGCACAGGGCTATGCAGAAAAGGGTGGATTCCCCAACAAAACAGAACAAAACAAATAATGGGGGTTTTGTTAGGAAGGAAAAAGGGGAGATGACTCTTCGGCACATAATCAACAGTGTTTGCAACATTAGGCTTGGGGAAGGTTAATGTTCTGTTTTCTTTGTGGATGACTATTACCTAACAATTTTATTTATTCTTTTTCATGCTTTTTGCTCCTGTCCTTTCTCCTCTGCACTAGTAGTCAGTTGAATAAATCAAGCGCTGTATCAATAGGAAAGAGTGTCATGTGTACAGTGTACATACGAATCTAATTAATCAAAAATATGTTGATTAGACGTGAGTGCACTTTCAGGTAAAAACCTTGATTCAGATGCTTCTGATAGCATAGCCATGCCCAGCTGTTCACCACTTGAATCGTGCTCTTTCATGGCCTTGTGCCCGTTACTTGTGCTGATTCCTCTGTCTAGGAAGTCCTTCTCAGTTTCCTGACCTATAGTGGATACTAGTGATTGCCTCTCCAGCGCCCATTCTATCCTTCTAGTAATTTGCTTGAAGAGATGGCGAACTGCAAAACTACTTTTTTCAGACTCCCTTGCAGCTAGGGTCTTGATCTGAAATAAGTTCAGTCAATCAGGTGCACTTGTGTAAGATTTGGAGGCAGATGCAAGGAGAAGGCATCATTCTGTTGCTGTTGCTGTTGGCCAGCAAGGTTTGAGCAATAATGTTAAGAGGCATTTAATGCTGTTGGACTCAATGTCCTGTTTCAGTGTCTAGTCACCAGTTTCATGGGTGTGAAGAGCCCTTGCTGCAGCACCATCCCAACTTCTGGAACATAGCTACTGTGGTAGGCCCGTGAACTCAATAGCCCAGGGGTACCCCCCTGACTTCTGCCCCTCCAGCTCATCAATTTTGTAAGCCTCTGTTTGATTCTCAGTATTAAATATTTCTCTGTTTGAAACACCTAGAGAGGTTTCTTCCTGTACTAAACCCTGACTCATAGATCACCTAATTCATATTCAGCCTTCCAGGCACAGCCTGGGTCTTCCCTGAGCCACCGGGTTGGGCCAGGTGCTTCCTCTGTGCTCCCACCACGTCCTGCCTGGTAAGCCCATGCCTCTTCATCTTTGCACCCCTGGCACCAGTGTTTGGCTCACAGCATGTGCAGCATCAATATTTACCGAACTGAAGCTCCCTCTGCCAAGATACCAGACAGGTCCTGAAATCTAGTCTAAAGGGTGCCCCACCTCATGCCTGGTCTGCAAAGCCCAAAGAACAAGTGGCTCTAGACTTATACTGGATTCTAGATGAATCCAGAGCCCTCAGCTTTTCCGTACTTTAGTCCCCCACACAAGAGGCCACACCAGATTTGAAAATTTGACCTGGTCCCCAGGAAAAGGATGATAAGGAACAAGGGAAGTTGCTTATCTCAAGAGTTACCATCTGGTGGTTTTCAGGACCCTCTACTGCTGGGCCTACAACGAGGCCTGCAGTCAATGGCAGCATAGTCTTCGGAGCAAGGAAAACCCAAGTTGGAAGGTGTGTGCCGTTGTGTAGCAAGTTACTTTCTGAACCTCAGATTCTTAATCTATAAAATGGGGTTGATAATATCAACCTCACAGGATGCTTGGGGGTAAAAGAGATTATATATGTAAAATGCTTAGCACAGTGCACGCACATGGGAAATGCCCAATACCCATCAGTTACTGTTACGGCCACCATTGTTGTTGACTGTGCCATCACTGTACCACAAGTCTGTTACATATTTTTTACTTCATATACATATACTTTCCTTCAGCCCAAACAGACTCACATGCAGTTAGAGTAGAACGTACTTCTCTATACTTTCTCCCGAGGTGTTCCATTTTACATCATGATGTGATTAACCCTTTTCTGCAGAAGATCCAGCTAGGCCCAAGTTTGGGGCTGTGCTGAGGAAATAACAAAACCATCTATGTCAGTGGCTCTCGACCCTAGCTGAAAATCAGGATCACCTGGAGAGCTAAAAACAAAACGGCAACAAAAATAAACAAATAAAACGAAACCAAGAAACAATGTCTGGGTCCGTCAACCAGAGATTCTGATTCAGTAGGGCCCAAGCATCAGTATATCTTAAGGCTCCCCAGGTGATTGTAATGTGCAGCTGAGAGCCATGGCTGAGAGTGGGAAAGATTAGCGCTTCCATCGCCTCTGGGAAAGAAGAAAGAAGCTCTTACTTTTCTATAATCGCCACCACAGTGGAGGAGGGGAGAGGACTAAAGATTACAGTTGAATGATTCCACTTATAATGTGAACAAGGCATTCTTATTATGAACCTGGATAAATGACTCATCATGTTAATCCTCTGATTAGTGTCTGGGTTTCTCATCTAGAGGTGTCTGATCTGATGAGAAGAGGAGTTATCAGAAATGCTCTAGGACATGGAAAAAGCTAGTCTGGAAATACCTGTGAGGGATTTCAAGTTGGCTTGTGGGTGTCTGTCCTGTGCCAGCCCTGTGCACACTCGCACACTTGCGGGCTGGTTGCTGATGTCAGGTGTACGCACTTTGATCCAGGGCAAGTGAAATGATCCCTGCTTTGGCATAAAATCTAGCTAATATCTAAATGCTAGAGATAGCTGGTGACAGCTGGGAGTGTGCTCAGACATAAAGTACAGGCATACCTCATTTGATTGCGCTTTGCAGACTTTGCTTTTTCACAAATTGAAGGTTTGTGACAACCCTGAGTTGTCAGATGATGGTTAGCATTTTTTAGAAATAAAGTATTTTTAAATTAAAATATGTACTTTTTTTAAAGACAGAATGCTCTTGCACACTTAATAGACTGAAGAATAGTGTAAACATAAGTTTTATAGACATTACTGGAAAACCAAAAAATCCATGTGACTCACTTTATTGTGATATTTCCTTTAATGCAGTGGTCTGGAAGCAAACCCACAATATCTCTGAGGTATGCCTGTACATCTAAAAAATGTAACTTTTTTCCCATTATTAAAGTGATACACAAAAGAAAATAGAGTGGGAAAACAGAAAAATAGCATGAACCCAGTAGAAACTAATAACAGACTTACATAGAGTTACGAGGTGCTAGACATGGTTTTAAGCTCTTCACCATATAAATTCATTTACCCCTCACTACAACTCTATGAGGGGTAACTCCACTTTACAGATGAGGAAAGAGGACCTGGAGCTGTTGTGTGACTTGTCCAAAGTGGCAGCTAGTAAAGGAAGAGCCGAGGTTTGGACTCATGCTGCATTTAACAGGGTAGGGTCAACCTCAGAGATATATATAGCTCATAAGGTAAGCTTTATCCAAGGATTCAATGCCACTTGCTAAAGTTTAAAAAGTTAATCTCAGTTGCCATTTATTCATCCATTTATTTCACAAATATTTACCAAAGGCATCTATGGGCAGCACACTGTTCCAGGCTTGATTATCAAGATACTGAAGAGTATACAGAGGCTACCTGTCCAGTCATTCCTATAGCATTGAACTCTCAAGTGTCTCAATATGTATAATCAATACAAGTATAGTAAGATTAGAAATGCAATAACTATTCTCTGATTACAAAATCCAAAACCAATACTTCAAAACTTTCAAAATGTCACACTCTTACTAGATGGAATGTTTGGCACGATCCTCCGTATTTTCATCAATTAATAAGTACACCTTGGACAATAATTTAAGTTGAACCTCATGAATTCCACTTTGTAGCAACACGTTTAATATAACAGTAGTGTCTTCAAGTCAGAAATTTGGTGTTTTTGGATGGATGGATGGATGGATGGAAGGATAGATGAGTGAATTAATAGCTAAGAATGCCTGGCAATGTTCTAGTTGCTTAAAAATTGCATCTTTAAAAATAATTCAGTGTTTTCCAGTTTGTTAAACAATAACTATGACTCAGAAGAAAATTGTGATTTCTGTCCTTTCCATGGACTAAATATGTAACTTCAAGGAAGCCATTATGATGCCAGTTCCATCTGATTGTTGTGAGGATCAAATGAGCTAACTGAAATGAATTATGTAGCACCCTGCCTAATACATGTTAAACAGCATATTTTAAACTGCCTTTAAAGTGAAATACTATATGCAGAAAAGCAAAAATTCAAATGATACAAAAAGCTATACAATGCAAAATACGTTTCTTTTGGCCAAGTTTTCCCGCTATTATTACTACTATTATTAGAGATCTCCAAGCAAAAATAACATCTCCCTGTTGATTAAGAAGGGAGAGGTTTACAGACTAGGAGATAACATCCTTTGAGTCAGAACCAAGTGAAATAACACATGTATTCTGGTTAAATTCCAGCATGAGTGATTAACATTCTCCAACTTCAAATAAATTTTATTATTAGCCAACACTTGTCCATCCCCAATAATACACATGTTGCATACAGGCCACAGAATGAGGCAGCCTCTCTTGGCATGGTCACAATCTGTGCATACTTTCCACTGAGGGTTTCCCTTTCTTTTTGATTGCTATTCCATAGCTTTTCAACTCCCACTACTTTCAACCCTGGGATGTTTGCCGACACTGAGTGCCAAGTAGTTCCCAAAAAACCAAAAAAATATAAGCACCTGTAGAATCCCAGGGAATGAAAGAGGTAAAGTACATTTTAAACATATTTATTAACGGTGTTAATGTTTGTGAAGAGATTTATATTTATTTCTTTTAACTTTGAGGCTGGGATTAATACACGTATTCCTCATTATTTCTCACAAAGTCTTGTTGATAAGCAGGAGGAAGAGGGCTATTCTGCAATTTTGTCTCCCAGTCTGTGGAAGTGGGATCCAGGACACAAGAACGACTCAGCCCTAAAGTGCAGTCCTGAGTCCCTCAAGAACTCAGGCCCTCCTGCCTTTTTCCCGCCTTCTTCCAGTAGAAGGAAGGGGTGGGGGGAGCGGGAAACAATTCAAACCCTCTTTGTAAGCGTGTGAATGAATTTCAAGAATGTTAAACACCTCAGTCTTCCAACCTAATTAGAACATGTAGAAAAGAGGCATTTTTAGGACATTTAAAACTTGCAGCATAATAACCCATCTGGAGAGCGCCACAGTGCGTCCCAGTGGTCGAGGCGCCCAGCAGGTCTTCGCGCGGGCTCCCGCAGCTCCGTGCGCTCCGGATCCCCGGCGGCGCGCGGGTGCGCAGCTAAGCAGCGGGTAGCCCCCGGCGGTGGGGGGGGCCGGCCCCTGCCCATCACAGAGCCCGGAGTCAGTGTTGCTTTTCTCTGCGGGCGACTTCGAACTGCCTGGATTTTTAACCCGATAAACTGATAAAGGACTAACATGTCTGGAGTCTTCCAAAGACAGAAAGAAAATCACTTTCTTGTCGCAACAGTAAGATTTTGTTACGAAATGCAAAAGTAAAGGTTAAAGCCTGGGAGATAACCGGTCGCATATGGGGGGAGGGGGGAGGAGGTGGTAAAAACTGTGGCTGTCGCGCCCCAACTATCTCGGTTCGAATCCCGGGTTTGCCATTTGAGAGCCTACTCTGTGCTAGGCGGTCGGAATACCGCGCTGAACAAGATTATCTAGGTTGTGGCTTTCTTGGGGGAACTATCATTAGCTCGGTTCCCTTGGTATGCTTCTAAACTCTGTTTCTTCACCTATAAGAATTGTTGTAAGGATCTGAGACATCCTGTATTAAGATGAGAACGATCAACGCGCCGTCTGACACACAGTAGGGGCTCAGTAAGCATTTGTACTTCTCTCAATTTGAGCTCACCTGGTGAGGGCAGCGCAGAGAGGAGACAGGTGCCACGGTTAAGAATGATTCTTTGAGCAGTTCTTTTAAACAAGCGCTGGACTCTAAGGATGCTTAGCTGCAGATAGGAGAGCTGGTAGGTGCCCTGGAAGCTAGGGTTCATAAGCTAGCACATTACGGGAAAGTGAGCCCCGCACCAGTGGACGCCAGCAGAGAACTCAGGAGGGAATTCTAGCTAGGGTTTCCCGCTCCGGGTCTCAAGAAGGCGTGATTAGCATTCGCCCCGCCCCCCCATAGCTTCCCGGCCGGCGATTGGCCCACGCTCTTCGGCTGCCAGCTCCAGGCGGGGCCGGAGGGCGCCTGGGGAGAGGCTGAGCCCGCGGGGCAGTGGGCGGGGACGCGCGGAGAGCGTGGCGGGGCGGCCCACCAACCGAGCCCCAGCGCGAAGGGGCGGGTCTGGGGCGGAGCCTCCCGGCGGGCATTAGAAGCAAGTGACCCAGGCTGGGCGGGAGAGGGCAGTCAGTCCGAGGCCGTGACTCAACTGCGGCCGCCGCCGCCGCCGCGCGCAGTTCAATACCCGCCGGAGGTGGGCCAAAGGATGCTAGAGCGCGGGGGAGGAGCGGAGCCCGGCGCGTCCCGGGAGAACCGCCACCGCCCCCAGGAGTGCGCTGGAGCGCGGATCCCCCTGCAGGGGAGGAGAAGAGCGGCGGGCGGGACGCGGCGGCGGGCGCGCACCATGCAGTCCTGTGAACAAACACTGGCAGCGATGGGGGAAAATAAGTGTCCCTGGACTTTGGACTAGATTACAGCCAGATATTCCAAAAGCATCGAGACACTGCTCTCTGCGGCCTCTGAAAACAAATGAGACCCATAACACCCTTGCATAAGCTTTGAAAACATGGATCAGTGTAGCAAAAGGAAAGCTGTTCCCCCCCCCCCTTCACCTCAATATATTTTTCTCTTCCTCCTCTTCTGAGAAAACCTATATAGTGATGAGCACACACTTTACTGTTAGAGAATTCTGTTTGCTTTTCTAATCTGTTGAACCATTCCCTCATTTATATATGAAAGCCTATGTATTGATGACTACACACGTACACACACCACGCATACATACTTTACTGTTAAAAATTCTGTTTGCTTTCCTAATCTATTTAACCATTCATTCAAGAAGAGTGTGAGGCCATTACTGGGGAAGGGGGTGACAGTGCATTGGCCAGCAGAATACCAGTGACCAGGACTGAGTGGGGACTAAATTTAAGAAGCTAAAATGGCAAAAACAATTAAAATTTGAGGATGTCTCCCTAGAAAAACAGCAAGTGTAGGGATTTGCGCTTCATTTATACCAAAGTTGGAAAAGTCAGATTTAAGCCCAGGTCAGTTTTTACATTATGGATATTAAGTAAACAAGTGTATAGTTTCCATAGTGTATTTAAGCACTTTGCTGGTGGAAAGAAGCCTCGTGTTATAGTTTTCATGGACTTTCAGAAGCTATTCACGTTTATAAAAATGCACTGCTCTTACACACTCATCCTCTGAATCAAAATTTCAGTATATTCGACAAAACCTTGTACACAGAGCTACAGAACTTTTTGCACATCTAATTCCTCTACTTGTTCAGAAGCTTCTTAGAACCTTGAAATAGAGCCCCTGCCTGAGGGCCAGTTCCTCTCTTGTTTTTCAAATGAGGAACTTTTCTGATCACCTTGACCTCTTCCCTCAGTTAACATGTCTTCCCAGAAAGTACATAGATTATTCTGCTGCCTTAGGTCATTGTGCCTAATTTGGGTTTTTCCTCTTCCTTTTTTTTTTTTTTTTTTTTTTGTGGAGGAGTGTAAAGATGATGCAGAATGTATCTAAAAGTCGTGGGATGATGTGGTTGAAGTGATTTAATTCTTCCTGTTAAAACAACTATTTTTCATTTTGGCAACATACCAAACCTAAAAAGAACAACCAATTTACTTTAAAAAAAAAAAAAAAAGACAGTTAAGACAAAGGATACTAAGCCAAGGAGAGGCAATACAGGTAATGCATTTGGAGGTCTAGGTCCAGGCCAACTCTCAGAGCTGCCTCTGTTTTCAGCCTCTGTTCTCACCGCTGCTCTCCCCCTCCCTTCCCTCAAAGATGAAGCCCACCTGCTTCCCTCAAGTCTTACCTCAGCCACCCCTCCCGCTACCCAGGGCAGAGAAGCCCATCTATTTATGGTCGCCCCCTATTTCCATCTCATATGCTGTTTTCTTCTGATTTTTATTTTTATTAGGCAAACAATCCACACTGATGAAAACAATTATAAAATGGAAGGTTGTGGGGTGGTTTAGCAGCTTCTTCACAGCCAGCTCTGTGATTTTAGTGAGGATTTAAGGCCCAGTTTAGTTTCACATGTACAGCTTTTGGGCTGTCCCTTTCATGGTTCAATTGTAAGCATCGTCTCCCATCACAGATTAGGGGGTAAAGATTTAGAAGGAACTAATATGTGACCTCTCAGTAAATCAGTTGATAAGACTTAGGAAGTCATTTTAATTTCTATTATTAACCTCACACTTTGAAGTTGTCTAAATTGGCTGAAAATAAGTATTCTTGGTGCCTTATTGGTTTATCCTTGCAAACCTTTGTCTTGTTTTCTTGTAGTCATTTCCAGTGATAAGCCTGTGTGTGTGTTGTGTGTAATTGTGAGCAATGTACAAGCTTAAATAACGTGCTGACACCACTGTTTCCAAGTTGGTATTCATTAGGCCGTTTCCTCCTGGGCTAGGGCTGCACTAATCCTGACACCGGCTGCCAGGAGAAAACCTCATGGATCCCACACCGCACCTTAATAACAGCATCCGTGACCTGCAGTCTCAAGTACAGAATGGGAACCCCAGAGCTAGGAAATGTAGTTGTATATTTTAATGAACTGCTACCCCTGCTAAAGAGGCTTCTTTCACTTTTGTGCTCTACAGAAAGACCAAGGGGGGTAGGAGGGACAAAGCTTTGAATAACTGCTTTCTAACACCGAATGTGGCCAACAGGACAGAGAACATCACAAATCTAGGCAGGTGTGAGGTACAGTGGCTGAGGATTTCCTGCTCCCCCTGCATGCCCTTTCTTGCCTCCAAAGTCCGATCAAGTGATCCTGGGAAAGAAATACGCCTGGGTTGAGGAGGGTGGTTTTGAAAGAAAAAGCTACCAAGACATTAAAGCAGGGTGAATGAAGGGTAGGCAGGATGAAAGTAACTAAGTAACCTGGCTCAGAACTCTCAAAAGCTTCTAGCAGCTTGATGACAATTACAGGATTTATTTCAGTCTGTGGTACATCATTTGAAGACAATATTACTTCATGTTGTTACAAACTGTATGTATAGTGTGTATGTGTTGTGGGTGTGTATATAAATAATATATATTATATATACGAGAGATTTAGTGACTTTTGATACGGGTTTGGTGCAGGTGAATTTATTACTGAGCCAAGTGAGGCACATCCTGAGTCAGTAGTGCGAGTCCAGGGCATTCAGTACTTTTTCTGATTTCCATGTGTGTATAGTGCCTGTCCCATGCGGTATTGTCAGTGTCATGTCAAATCCAGAACTCACAAAGCAGAGCCAGCGATATTTTATTTGTAGACAATCAACTAGAATCTATAAAATTATTACTGGCAGATGATTATAATTCCAGATCCTTAACACTAGCAAAAGGAAACCCAGAGCATCTTGATAAGAAGTTTTCTGTTTTTGTTTTGTTCCTGGAAGTCAGTAGAATAGCAGTTATATGTGGTTATATTAGTGTCAAGATACTTAATTTGCTGACCTTATTATTTCAGAAAAAAAAAATTGTATGTATTATATTAGTGGGAAGTTAAAATAATGCTTTGAGATTTTTATCAAATATGGAGAGTAGTTATTTATGAAAAACAAAGAAATGTCTATTTTTGTTTCTTTGTTCCCAATTACTGTAGATAAATTTTAAAGTGCATTAAAGCAGTGGTAAAGCAAATAAGATGCTGTACAAGTATTTTTCTCATGCTTTCATGGAGAGACACTGTTTTCTAAGAGTATCTGAAGGAGGTATGTGCATTCTAACTTCATGATCAGATTTCTCGGATGTACTTTGAATATAAGTGGCAACGTTTTTATTGATAATAAAATCAAAGAAATTCCAATCACCAGAAGGAGAACTAATGAAAACATGTTTTACCTGAATATACTTCATAGGTTTCTCCTGCTGATCCTGTGATTGTTTCATGATTCACTTGAAGAAATGAAGGAAAATACACATAAGAACAGAGACATTACCTGAGATTGTGTTCTATTTTATCAACCCTCCATCTATACTCTGTACTGAAGCAATTTGGCTAGAAGTGCTGCTGTTGTTGTGTGTGTCTGGTTTGCAGTCAGAAACTCCCAAAACTTCATCATTCAGCAGTTAGATCCACAACTTTGTATTAAGGTCTAAATACAAGTCAGGGAACCCAGATAAGATAAGAGGATGTATGGTTCTCCCTCTGTATTTGTGGGTAATTGGTTCCAGTCGTCTCCCTCCCCCCCGTGCCACCCTATACCAAAATCCATGGATGCTCAAGTCCCTTATATAAAACGGTGCAGTATTTACATATAACCTACGCACAATCCTCCCATCTTCCCCCGCACCCTCCTTTATACTTTAAGTCATGTCTAGATTACTTATAACACCAAGTACAAATCCTAAGTAAGTAGTTGTAAATATAATGCAAATGGTTGGTGGTGTGCAGCAAATTCAAGTTTTGCTTTCTGTAACTTTCTGAAATTTTTTTCCCTAAATATTTTCAGTCCATGGTTGGTTGAATCCACTGATGCAGAACCTGTGGATACGGAGGGCCAACTGTAAATTGATTTAGAGTTGGCACTTCCCTGACAATCTGGACAGATGCTTAGTAAACCTGAGATAATTAATTTAGCATCAAAGTGAGTACTATGAGCATTATTAGATTGGTACATGTTAGGGCATTTGGGAGAACAGAAAATACAGCAGTTGAGCTGGATCCTGGTGCAAGAGCCACTGTGCCTTACCCGTACAGGTCTCTAGTTGGCACATCTTCCCAGTGCTTTCTCATTGTTCATCCCCCCCAGTGGAAAAGGGGGGCAGTGTTGGACTTAGGAAGTTGGAGAAATAGGTAATAATGCTTCTTTTAGTGATTTAGTTACAGAGCTCTTACGTGCAACAGAATGAGAGGAAGTAGAATGGTTCTGTGCATAGATTTGGGAGCTAGACTGATTAGGGATTCAACTCCCAGCTCCATCATTCATGGGCTGTTGATCCTGAACAAATTACTTAAGCTCTTAGTACTTCACTTGTGTACTGCATCTTAGTACTTTCTCATCTGTGAAAGGGGGATAATGATAGTACTTATATTTTAGGGTTGAGAGGATCTAAAAGATTCAATCAGGTTAAGGTAAGTAAAACAAGGAGGAAGCAGCCATTCAGGCATGGAATGGAAAGGGAATTGAAAGACTAGTTTTCAAATTTGTGTCTGCATAAGAATCATTTGGGGTTCCTATTAGAAATGTAGATTCCCAGGCTTCAGCTCCAGGAATTGAGATTAATTTGGGATCCAAGAATTAGGTCTTTTTGTTCTGTTTTAGTAAACTTTTAGAATTATTTTAGGTTTACAGAAAAGTTGCAAAGATGTATCCATTTTGCCCTAATATTAACATATTATCATAGCACATTTGTTAAACTAAGAGGTCAACGTTAACGCACTACTGTTAACTCCAGACTTCATTTGGATTTCACCAGATTTTCCACTGATGTTCTTTATCTGTTCTAGGATTCCACATTGCATTTAGAGAAGCTTCATTTCTTACAGGGACTTTCAGCCCATGAGAGGCAGGTGGTCTGGAGACCACATCTTGAGAAACACTAGGACATGTCAAGGGCTGAGGAAGGTCAAATTGCCCCATCCTCACCACCATCCTGGTGGTGGGGGTGTTGGATATAGAAATTTGATTTGAAGAGTTGGGATGGAATCCTCTCCCTTAGATGAGAGGGGTTACCTTAAGAAGTGAGGCATCTATTCCTAATGCCAGATGAAATGAGTTTTGGAGTTTGGAAGGTGGGGTTGCTGCCTAGCCTGAGGAGATACATCTAGGGTTGTGGGCAGATCAGGGGAGTGAGTGCAGCAAATTGGGAACAACTACTTTGTGGGAACACAGGAGGGCTCAAGTAGTTGATTAAAGGGGATTACAAGGGGCCAGTTAGCCCGTGAGCCATATAAATCCTGTATTTCCTGGAACCTGGTGACAGTGTTTTAGAAATGGCTCATAGTAGTAACCAACATCAAGCACTGCCACATTGGACACGACCAGAGAGTCAAAGGGTGAAGCTGAGATGACCTTGTTGAGAGAGGGCAGTGGGAGGTGGACAAAACACTGATGCCCTGCGTTTGGAAGAGTCGGTTCCCACAGTGAGGAGATAAAGGGCCACCATCTGGGGAGCTAGAAGTTAAAAGTCAGTAGAATTGAGAACGGTAAGATGAAGGAATAGATGTTGTAAGAAAAAGCTAGCAGAGTAATTTGAGGTCTTGAAGTAGAGATCGACATATTCTTGAGGACCTTAGGTCATGAGGCTGTCACTGACTTTCTCTAATCACATTCAAATTATTTAGCTGCCCTCACAGCAGTTAAGTAATCACCTAACCTGTTCCTTTTTTTTTTTTTTTTTTTTTAAAGAACATTAACCTCTTCATTTGACTCTGGATTTCTCTTAATTTCTATACTACTTCACTTTCCTGGTTCTTTCTGCATGTTAGAGATCCTAAACCATAAACTGGTATTCATAACATTTCTTTCACATGAAGTACATGTTATCTCATCTGCCAAACCCATTTAAAATGGACTAGTGGAAATTGCCTCAGAAGCCAAACAGATTGCACCTGTGTACAAGGGACCAGGTGTCTCTGAAGGGCTCCTAGATCTTTTGTCTTCTTGCTGGCACGGTGTCAGGCTGGCCAGGCTGGTGAGTGGCTAACAGTTAAGATTTTAGGTGATCTAATCCTTAACTTGATAGATGCTGGGTGTAATCTACAGATTCTGCATAGAAATTAGCACTTACCCCTGGGAGAGCCCCTACCAGCTGTCAAGTGCTTTACCAAATAGCTCTATACTCAAGAATGCGGCTTCTGGGTGAGGGAACAGTCGTAGTCATTTTACATGTGGTTAGAGAGAAGTCTTGGGTGATGAAAGATTTTAGCTAACCTACACGCTATAGGTAAACATTTCCAAAAACATTGCATAACCTGAATACAGAGTGAATTGTTTTCCAGTAAATACTGGCTTCAGCATTTTTCAAAAATCAAGGAATGGTATATTTTATAGAATGGGAAAACTAAGAAATGAAATTTGACCTGTTGTAAAACTAGGATTTAGTGCTGTTGAATTTCAATAATGGGCATACAGGGTACATTAGGAGTAAATGTGAAAGAATAGGGTCATGATGGAATCTGATACAGGGTGGAAAAAATTTCTCTTAACCAGAAACACTGGGCCCTAAGAAGTTGTCTTAGGGTCAACCACATGAATTTAACATACAAAAATGGCAATTTAATTTGGTTCAAACATACATTTCAAACTTTTGTCTTTTCCTTGTAAAGAATAAAGTTCAGTTCACGGTATACCAGAGTTAAAATTGCACAGATGTCAGTATTCCAATAGAGAAAAATAATTTTTTTTAAAAAGCGAAAAAGTAAAATTTGAGTTCAGGTAGTCAGATATTCTTTTATAGTCTTACTACTTTAGGGAACAAACCCTTCCTCGGTATAAAAATCTGGAAAAAAATGCCATAGTTGCCACCCTCTTAATAACTAGTTTCCATGCCCCATATTTGTTGGAGAACCTACTTTGTGATGTTTAAATTTTTACCTTAAGTTGCCTCAATTTCCCATTTATTAAAATGGCTGTATTGCCTCTAGAATTAAAGCTGAAGGGGAAAAGCAATTTTTAGCGATTCCCCTTATTCTACCAACTTGTTCTTGAAGCTACAGTCATGCCCAATGTTCCTACCCCCAATTTTTTTTTTTTAAACCTTCGACCACTCGAGATATGTCAGCATTTCTGCTTAGTAACTGGCATATTACTACGCGGTGCAAACTATTGATATAAACAGTGACTTGTGATAGATTTTTTTTCCCTTCTGTACTAAATCAGATCATTTCTCCTCATCAGCAACTTAACAAGAACAAAGTTAAAGATGTGACCTCAGGAAGGTAACTAAGGTGGGTGAAATACTACGGCAATACTATCAGGACTGATGGAATATTGCTCAAGTGCGGTGGCTAGGGTCTAAAAGAAACTTTAGAGATCTGGTATATTTCCAACTGAATGTTAAGTGAAATAGCATGTTAAAGTCAAATTACGTGGCTTGTTTAAAAGTCACCCTCTTAACAGCAACCACAATTCTACTGCTTCCTGTTCTTCCATTTTCTTTCCTGTTCAATTGCTTGAAACCCTCAAACAACAAGTTCTGATTCTACAGTATTCCTGTAATTCCTTTCTCTGTGTATTTACCTACTTTTATCTTTCAATGTGCATTTCCATCTTGGCACCATAACAAACAATTCAAAAATGCCATCTAATGCATTATGCCACTGAGCACTGTAGCCAGTGATTTTAAGTGTACTAGATTATCTTCAGGTTGAAAAGAGCGTAAGCTGAAGAAATAAATGTCTACATCTTAACTAAAGGCAGGGGTCAAAACAACTTATGAATGGTTAGTTTGAAAATGCTTTAAGGCCCGACTATCAGAGCTGACTGAAAACATTTGAGTTAGGCAGAGTTGTAATGTTATGTGAATAGTGAGAAGTGTTACAAACACAGTAGCCATATATTTTAATTAAAACAGAGTTTATTAGTTTTTCTTTTAATATAAACATGAGGAAGAAAAACCACATAAGTTGTAGCATTCTTTTCAAAATAAAACTGCAATCAGTACTTGAATTTCCAAGCTCCAAACTCCATAAACAATATTTTTTGAGGTGGTAGATTGTAGTATTTTATATACCATAATTTATCATTTATGTCTCTGTCCCTTAAAAATGATGGAACCTGCAGCACTCAGTATAATGTGAAGCCTTGCTATAAAGAGAGAAAGTACTTCTGGCCCAGAAATGCTTTGTTTGCAGGCAAAATTCCTAGGATTACATTTGAGAAGGTAGGAGGAGAAAGATTTCACATAGTTGAGAACACTTTTTTTTTTTTTTTTTTTTAATATTTCAAGTTTAGGTGACATCGTTACCAATCTCCAAAAAGACTGATTACTGGACCTCCCTGCCTTTTAAAGCCTGAGGTAAGGGTTCCTAAGGTTTATATGTTTCCTCTTAAATAGAACTTGAAGTGAGACACCTACAGCCAGGTTAACACACAGGATAGAAAAGCTGTTTCGTATCACTTACTCTCCTGTCCCTACTATTAGGGTCCAGTTCCTTTCAATTTATTACATGTGAATTAACACTGTTGTTCATAATTCCTTTACCAAATCTAGAAAAAAGAAACTTAGGTGATCAAGCAGGTAAGCAGCCCAGCCTTGCAAAGGACTATTTTAAAAAGAGGAGGGGAGGTATCCCCTCAAGTCGTAGTGCAATTTTAAGCTTTGATACTTGTAGAAGTATAAATGCCACAAAGTTACAAAACATCATTTGAAAGTTTAATCGAATTTCTTCTAAACTCATTTAGTTTTGTAAATTTTAAACGTTAAGCGTTTATTGTTTTATTTTTTATTTTTTAAAATTTATGTATTTATTTATTTATGGCTGTGTTGGGTCTTCGTTTCTGTGCGAGGGCTTTCTCTAGTTGTGGCAAGTGGGGGCCACTCTTCATCGCGGTGTGCGGGCCTCTCATTATCGCGGCCTCTCTTGTTGCGGAGCACAGGCTCCAGACGCGCAGGCTCAGTAATTGTGGCTCACGGGCCTTCCCAAGCCAGGGCTCGAACCTGTGTCCCCAACAAGAGAGCCTGCGACAGTGAGAGGCCTGCGCACCGCGATGAAGAGTGGCCCCCGCTTGCCACAACTAGAGAAAGCCCTCACACAGAAACGACCCAACACGCCATTAAATAAATTAATTAATTTAAAAAAATAAAAAATAAAAAAATAAAAGCTTAATGTTTAAAATGTACAAAAGTAAATGAGTTTAGAAGAAATTCGATTAAAGTTTCAAGTGATGTTTTGCCAGTCTAGCATTTATACTTCTGCGACAGTGTTCTGGAGTATCTAAGCACACTATATTAAAGCTTAAAATTGTTGTGACTTTTCGGACACCTTCTATTTCATCACCGGCTTGTTAATTACTGGACCACCATGTTGGCTGGAATTATGAAAATATCCTTTAATACAAGTATATAACAAAGAGGAAAATCATCACAGAATCAGAAGCACCATTATAGTTAACAAGAAATGCAGCACGGACCCAATAGAAGGAAATAACCTACTTTCTCTGTTTATGATCGCAAACATGCTAATATGCTAATAAGTACTGCCTGCAAAGAATTTGGATGACATGTGTTATTCAGCAGCTTTTTGGTTTAAATTGATTGCCAATAATGACTAGCAGCTTCAATGATATAGTAGGGAGGAAGAACCCTGCAAAACCTAACGATGCTACAACAGTCTGTTCCGAAGTTTGGCTTTATGAGTTGTTAGGAGTCCCATGTTTTTTTTTTGTTTTTTTTTTCTTTCTCTGTTTATGATCGCAAGCATGCTAATATGCTAATAAGTACTGCCTGCAAAGAATTTGGATGACATGTGTTATTCAGCAGCTTTTTGGTTTAAATTGATTGCCAATAATGAGTAGCAGCTTTAATGATATAGTAGGGAGGAAGAACCCTGCAAAACCTAACGATGCTACAACAGTCTGTTCCGAAGTTTGGCTTTATGAGTTGTTAGGAGTCCCATGTTTTTTTTTTGTTTTTTTTTTGTTTTTTTTTTCTTTCTCTGTTTATGATCGCAAACATGCTAATATGCTAATAAGTACTGCCTGCAAAGAATTTGGATGACATGTGTTATTCAGCAGCTTTTTGGTTTAAATTGATTGCCAGTAATGACTAGCAGCTTCAATGATATAGTAGGGAGGAAGAACCCTGCAAAACCTAACGATGCTACAACAGTCTGTTCCGAAGTTTGGCTTTTTGAGTTGTTAGGAGTCCCATGTTTTTTTTTTGTTTTTTTTTTGTTTTTTTTTCTTTTTTTTTTTTTGTTTTTTTTGTTTTTTTTTGTTTTTTTTTCTTTTTTTTGTTTTTTTGTTTTTTTTTTTTGTTTTTTTTTGTTTTTTTCTTTTTTTTTTGGAGTCCCATTTTTTGATGGTAATACTGCACTGATTCTAAAGGAATATGCAGCATTATGGGACAGTGAGGCAAGAAAAACATAGAAGTTATATAGTTAGTGTCTTTAAAGTCTAAAAATTTAAGCTATTAATTAAAAAACCTCACATAGTTCACAGCTATCAGGTATCTGTGCGTGGATTGGGAGCAGATATCTGTGCGTGGATTGGGAGCTTTTAGCTTTGGAGTGGTTTTTGTAACTCTGTTTACAATAAAAAGGACAGAAGAGCGTGTTACATTGACGAGGTCCCGTTCTTTCCTATGAGCATAATCTTCGCTTGTCCATGAGTCTCTTGAATTCAATGTCTTTCTTTAAGGTGAAAATACTAACTTTGCTGGTTTCTGAGCAGGAGAGGTGATATTTCTCCAGTTCTTGTTTCGAGGGGTTTATGATGTTACAACCCCTCACTTCTCCCTTAGAAGAGGATGGCATTGGAGCGCCGAATACCAATGAAATGATCAGCGCTGAAAGACCTTCTCATAGCAGCTCTACACACGTCTTTGTATTCGTCGTCACACAATCTGGAAATGACCTAGGAAAGTCAATCAGGTAGAACATAGGTATAATTAGGGGGAAAAAAAAATGTTCGGACCTTAAAAAAACAAAAAAAGCATCATTGATAAGCCACACATCTACATTCGTTTAGATAGTTCATAGTTACTGCTACTTTGGATAGCTGATATCTACACTAACTGACAATTCCCTAAGGTAATAACCTTTAAGGGCTATGATTAGATTGCTGGGGCAAGGGGTAACTTGCCCTGAAAACTTAGAGTTACTTAAAAATTGGGTTCCTAATGATAGGCTCCTAATAGCAATATCATCTGTTACCTACACACGTGATCCTTAAACGTAATGGACATACACTTGGGCAAAATCAGTGTTTATTCAGCTATTCAACTTCTATTCAGTTTTCATTAGTTATTACATACTCTAAGAAAATTTTAATCAGGTAGGTATGTGCTGAAGGTAGGAGAGGTCTAATGACAAGCGCTGAAAGGTGCTATTTCACTTGCACATAAATTATAGTAGAAAAACATCTTATTCTAAAGTACCACCAAGGTACCACAGAAAGTATCAATTTTAAATGTGTTCATTTCAGTTGTGAATTTTGCTGTATACCCACCAAAAAATCATAAGCCATAAGTATTACTTTGTTCCATGTATGTTACCATTTATATTAAAAACTCATGTACTTTCTACATCCAGTATCTGAATCCACATTATACCTTCCAAGTATAGGTCTCTCAGGTTAGCCACGGATGCTTTGTCTAATAAACTCATGGGACTGAACTGTGATACACATACACACACACACACACACACACACACACACACACGAACTGCAAGCTGAGTAAAAAACAGTTAAGAGGGAATTCCCTGGTGGCACAGTGGTTAAGAATCCGCCTGCCAATGCAGGGGACACGGGTTTGAGCCCAGGTCCGGGAAGATCCCACATGCCGAGGAGCAACTAAGCCCGTGCGCCACAACTACTGACCCTGCGCTCTAGAGCCCGTGCTCTGCAACAAGGGCAGCCACTGCAATGAGAAGCCTGCGCACCGCAATGAAGAGCAGCCCCCGCCCGCCGCAGCTAGAGAAAGCCCGCGTGCAGCAGCGAAGACCCAATGCAGCCATAAATAAATAAATACATTTCTTTATTTATTAAAAATATCAAGACAGTAGATATAGTCCAAAACATCAATTATTAAAAAAAAAAAAGACAGTTAAGAGTGGTAAGTAGATTATGTAGGTACATATGATTAGGGATACAATTTTAAGAAATTATTCATGTATGGTTATATGTAAGTGTAGAGGTTCAAATGGAAAACCATTAAGAACAGATTAACTATGATTTAAAGTATTCTGAATTATGGTTACAGAAGAGACAATTTTTTTTTTTATAATGTGGGATCCCTGTATAAACCATAAAAGACACAGGAAATATGATGCCAACGGGTCAATAAGCTCTTCAAACTGTTAACAGCTTTCCATTTTCCTAATCACTGCTTAATATAATTTAGCTACAGATGTGGCTTCGGTGGCTGACAGAAAACCCCAGTTAGTGATTTCACAGCCTTACCTCTAAGTTCTGTGCTCTTTGTTTGGTAAGAGGAGTGAATAGAACATTCAGGTTGTTGTCATGTGCTAAGGAGCGAAGGTCAAAGTAGTATTTGGCATACACACTGACAGGAACATCAATATTAAACTGAAGTAGCTCCAGGAAGTGCCTTTCCATCTCATTCCTGGGGGAGGAGGAGAAGACAAAACCAACACAGGACAATTTTAGTCAACTGGGCTATCTTCAAAAATACCATTCTGAGCTACTAGGATGGCTCTAAATACTGTTTTGAAACAAATAATGGCTACCCAGCTGGATTAATACCCTAATGTTTAAACAAGGTACAGCTATTTGTGGTCCTTTCTGCGTCCCAGCACTTTGAGTCTGGGACAAGGGGGAAGAGGTTATGGCCCTCTTATGCACTCATGCTGCTGACTCAGGGGCTCATTCTTCAGAGCTCCATTAGTGCAGCTGTACGATTCATGCTCCACACTCACTCACAAGGCCCCGCTATAGTGATCAGATGAAAGGAATGATGTATGCTGTTTATTAGCTCTGAAGAACTTGCAGACATTTTCACCGGGCTGATGACAGGAAGGGGCTTACTGAAGTAGAGACGAGCCAACAAAAGGAGTGGGCACATCACCACGGCAACAAAATGGATCCATCGAGAGCCACTGCTATTATCTCTGAGGGGGGAAAACTCTTGAGGCAACAAGGATTCATCTCAAGTAAATAAATAAATAAGCTACATTCGATGGGAAAGGGAATCCCCCCACCCCCACCCCGTGCATGGGGCTGTGTCAAAGGGCATAATGCAAGTTTCTGTTCACCTTAAAACCTTACTAGGGTGAGTTGTCGTCACCATGACAGGACAGGATGCACTTTTTAAGCTTAGGAAGGCAGTAAGATTATGTCTCAGCTAGACTAAACCCACTTTACGATACGACCTCTGATAGAGCAGTTGTTTCCCCCGGTGTTAGGAGAGCAGCCCAGAATGTTCAGACCTACCGCCCCTTGCCAGGACAGACTGCACACGCCCACAGAGGGCGAATTCAATGAAGTGGGAAAGTAGAGTGCTGGGAGCAGGCTTCTGCTATACGACCACATCCAGCCATTTGCTTGCCAAATGTTTAAGTAAATAAATATAAAATTAGAGTAAATCTTACCACTTTCCACAGCAATCACTTTAGAGAGTTGATTATATAAAAATGATAAATACCCAAACAAACATGCAAGTGGCTTATTTTACAATACATTTGGTTTCCTGGTTTTAAAGTGTTAATATTTTATCCATTGGATAAATCAACAAATGCTCCATGTTCTCCTGTATGGAGAGCAGAGTATGAGCAGAAATGAGGTTTCTCATTTGTTGAACTTTAAACCTAACTGAACCTACTTCCAAAATTCATTTCCTGTTCATACGGCCAGAAGTCTATAGAAATGTAAACCAGATAATGTTTTGATAATCAGCTAATCAGGACTTAATTTACTACAGGAATAAATGCACTTCACTATCCCTTTTATATTTTCTCCACTAATACATTTTAATTGTGTGGAAATACAGTACTTCATAGGATTAACATGTCTATTAATAGAGCTTTAATCACTGAAGAAAAGCATTATGCCTACAGAATATGCATCTTCTGTGTTTTTTGCTGTTTTTAAATGGCTAGGTGGCTGAAGAGCCTACCACTTACAGGCGCAGCAAACTGTCTGAACAGCAGCTGCTCAGTTTAACTTACTCTTTTGAAGGGAAATATATATTTAACAAGACACAGAGATGTTAGAAAGTTTTAAGGAAAAGCTGATAGACAGCAATTTTTCAATTCAGACTCAAAATGAGACCATTACAAATAGTAGTCAACAGCAGAGGGATGAAACAAATGTGTATTAAACACTTTGTTGTAATGCTTTCCAACTCCCAAAGATCATAAACAAAAGCAGCCTGTTATAAACATAACTCCTGGTGATTCTCCGTTCTACACAGAAAAGCGTTGTTTAGAATTAGTTTCTTCATAGCTGGACAGTGCCGCCAATGCTCCTGGGCTCAATGTCTATGAACACCCACACGTTTCCCTGCATGTTCTCGGATGTTGTACCTGGAACCAGAGCCCCAGTCAGCTCAGTTGCAGATTCTGAGAAAATTTCAGCTGCCATCATGGCAGGGATGGTGTTCATGATTACAAATTTTCCTTCCTTCAAGGGACCAGTTTAAAGACTGATGATAGTGTTGGTCAACGTCACTTTAGTTTCTGCAACTTCCAAAAGTACTTCTATTCATTTCAAATTCCTTATCTGCTGTTACACTGTTTGCTAAGATTGCTACCAGCAATATCACCATGACCACCTGGTTTACATGATCACCAAAGTGGGCATTTTCACCAAAAGCCACTTTGACAGCTACTGACAGTCACTGGTCCCTTCTCTTAGTCACAACTTTCCTCGCTTCAGCTGTAAATATGCACTTTGGTAGTTGTGAATTATCTAGAGTAAGGGGCAAAGGTAACAAAAACAAACTCTTGCCCCTGCCTGCCATCTTGATCGGCCTCTGCTGTCCAATATAATCAAGAGGTGTCCTTTCCCATTTTCCTGAATGCCACCCACAAAGACAGGTTCACTGTCAAGCGGGCACTTCGAGAGTCTGCTGGAATTACCTCTCTGGCTCATCCTGCTTCCCACCCTTGGGGCCCTTCACCAGAGCCAGACTGGAAGCCTGGCGTTTCATGCCAATGTGAGCGTGCCATCTGTGAGGAGAACCTGCCTAGTTAACTCAAGGCCCCACAAAGTGCCGCTGTGTTTGCTGAGTGCCCTGGGTGAGGCCCCAGGGATGCTTCCCGGACTACCTGAGAGGTAGGTGTTTCCTAACTCAGCAGACTTTAGGGGAGGAGACAGGAACACAGGGATCTGAAACCTTTATATGTGGCTACCTGTACATCATAGTTTCTGTAACAACAGAACCTCAGATAAAAAGGAGAAAAAGACCAGCAAAAGCAAATACACAATGTGTGACTCAGGTTGAAATTATAACCTGTCAGTAGTCTAGAGGCCCTAAGACCTTAACAGTGGCCACTTGCTTCAAAGACCAGGCATGTGCCCCTTAAAAATGGACTGGACCTGGTAGACAGCTTTAAGAAAGCTGTCAAGTTACTGACTGTACCGTGTTGTTCTGGTAGTGAGCTTGTAAAATGATTGGCAAAAACCACCAGAAAAATAATTTCAATTTATCAAGCAGAATATTACAACAATAACACATCAAGACCTACCAATTAATGAGGGGAAATACAAATTGTTATACTACAGCTAGATAGAAAGAAGTCTGTAATTTGATGTCTATTTCAGCTCTCTGCACAAGGTAACCTTTCTTAAAATGTAACATTTCTTAAAAATGTAAACTTTATGAGAGCAAATGAGGTATTGGAAAATGGTTAGAAAGTTCACGGTAACCTTACAAACTCACATGTCCTCAACTGTAATGTCCTTGAGGATCTGGCAGTCGTCCACATTCCATACAGCCTGATCGTCCCAAAACTTGGAGGCAAGAAGAATGGCTCCCAAAACAATTCTTTTCCAGTTAGTGGGGCAAATGTCGATCTCAGCATAAGTTAAAAGCCTTTCTAAGTAAACCTGCAAAAGTAGAGCACTGATCTTTGATTTTAGTTCAGTTTAAGTGCTGTGATAAGAATTGTTAGGAATGACAGATTTCATCTCTTTTTGACACCCCTTTTATTCCTAGGTTCTACAAAGACTTTGCTCAGCCAAGCCAAGGCCAGAGGCCAGGTCACGGTTGTAAGTCAGATATTTCTGTTAGTCTGATATTTCTACTCTGCCCGTGTGAATTTCCAACCCAATTTTGGTCACAGGAATGAAAGGACATCTCAGCAAAGGGCATTCTAAAGACACGCATTGTATTATTACCTTCCCACTTGTCAAGGGCAGCACATACAGCCCAGTGTCGACTTCAACTGTTCAGTAAATGCTTGAGTGCCTATCACGTGCAATGTTAACTACAAGACTGGTGGTGGTTGCATGGCGATTTTACATAACGCTTGAGTGTGTAAAATTCTGGTAAGACTGAGCACATCTTTACCTTCTCTTCAGAGTCACCAGTCCTTTTGCGGCATGAACTTGAAGATAAAAACTGGTGGTCAAGAGAGCCTCCCAGTGGCTGCTGCGTGGCACAGCGGGACAGGCAGTACAGAGGGGCTTTGCAGCCGTCAAGTATTCCCATATTTTGGTGCCTTTTTCAGGAACACACATGCATACAAAGGGTAGTCCTTTTCATATCCCCAATTTTTCACATCTCCATTATCATTTCATTATTCGTTTCTGTCTTACATAATCTGCAGCTTAGTCAATTCTTTTGGTTTTAAGGTGGGAAGACCTGCCTGTGTCTGTATCCCTGGGGCTCCTCTAAACCTGCCGGTTTGTGAGATGATTTCATGGTTTCTTTTACATGTATCAAATGTCTACCCTACAAAGAACTGGATGGAGTTAACAGCTGAGCAAAGATTTGAGAGGTAAGCTGTGATTTGTTGTTACCTCTGTAGAAGAGTGTATATGCCATTTGACAAAAAGAAAAATGTCCAGTTTTAAAGAGTCTGTTTACTCTCTGAAGGGTTATCAGATTGACAGCTCAGATTCGCCCATGCCCTCCAAACTCTACTGTGTTTTCAAACACGGGTATTGAGATTATATGTTCTTAGTGAAATTCGGCTCCCATTCCCCAAAGAACTCAGCACTCTCTAGTACCCTAAGAACGACTCTCCCCGCAAGGTTCAACTCTCTACTTTATGGGACTAATCAGAGGCACTGAAACGACACTGGCAATCTCTCAACTTCCTCTCACCTTTGTACTGGCAAACTTGGTACACGTGCCGCTGTTCATTTACCCCACTTGCCCTCCTGTCTCGGAGGAAGCGAGATCTCTTTCTTTTCACTGAAGCTCACTCTCCTATGAGTGAAGTTGATCCCACCTCACTTCTGCAGAGCACTGTGCCCACAGTTAGTCTCTTTTGGAACAACTTCTCCCTCTCTGTCAGAGGCTTCCTCCAGTGTGAATGCTTCCATGTCCCCAGCCTGTCCCCCACTGCCCCTCGACGGCGTCCTCAGGGCTGAGGCCAGCTCCTCATCTCCCATCCTCTCCTTAACCCACTTCAGTCAGCCTCCTGCTGCTACCACTCTACAGAGACTACTCTTGCCGTGGTCACCGGTGCCTTCACACAAACCACCCAGAGCTCTTCGTCCCAGAGCTCCACTCCCCAGGCCTTCCCTCATAAATGAAAGAGCACTGCCACACGCCCAGTCGCTGAGACCAAACACCTGCACTTGAGTGTATCCTGCTCCAATCTGTCAGAACTTCTTGTTATCTCTACCTTCACTGGTACCCTGACCGCTTTTCTGTCTGTCACTTCTGACTTGTATCGCTGCCACTGCCTAACTTCTCTGCCTCCCAACAGACTACAGTCTGTTCTCCCCAAAGCAGCCAGGAGAGCCTCTTAAATTAAGACTACTTTATGCGCCTGCTCCAGATCTGCCAGAGGTTTCCCATCAAACAAATACCTTCTTCCCGTGGCCTGCAAGTTACGAGGCCCTGTGCGGTACGGCCTTGTCCTTCCGTGACCTCATCACCTATGCTCTTTCCCTCATTCCCCGCTCGGATCACAATGGCCACCTTGCTTTTCCTTGAACACACAGAACAAGTTCCTGTCTCAGAGCCTTGCACTTGTCCCCTCTGCCCGTAATGCCAGCGTACCTGATCTTCCTCAGTTCAGCCAGGTCCTGGGTTCAAACATTACCTCTTTAAAGAGGCTCTTCCTGAGCTTTCTAGTAAGCCCCTCTAATCACTTTATCCCTTTACCTTGCTTTCTCTTCATGGTTTTTACCACTACTTGAAATAGTCATCTTTTAAAAAACACTCATTAAAAAAAAACACTTAGACTTTGCTATACACCTGAAACTAACACAACACTGTAAATCAACTGTACTCCGATAAAAAAAAAAAAAAAAAAAAAATTTACGTCTTCCACACTTGCTCCATAAAGGCAAGAACTTTATTTATCCAACTTGTTCTCTCCTCCACCCCCCACATGTAGAAAAGTGACACAGAGTAGGTATTCAGTGACATGGTATTTATGACATGAGCAACTTCTTGGTAGCATTTAGCGTTTGGACCATACTCTCCTTCTTGAACCTCTCCTGGTGTCTCTTAGGGTTCTCTGCTGGGTTTCCTACCACTGTAGCCACTCCTCTGGGGGTCTGTCCCTTAAGTGCTGACAGTCCCTACAGATCTATCTTCTACCCACTTTTTATTTTACATACTTTCTCTGCATTTGAACAGCTACACTTAATTCCCTCCCTCTAGCTCAGATTCATGCTCCAATCCCATATATTCAAATGATTACTAGACACTGCCATTCTGCTGTCTCGCAGGTACATCAAGCTTAACTTGTCTACAAAGAAATGCCCCTCTTCCAACCCAAATACTCTCCTTCCTGCATTTCCTAGCTCTCCATATGCAAGCACCATTCCTGCCTCTCTCAAGCATGTGCTAAGCACTCCAAGTGGCCTGTAGCTCCAAGAAAAGGCCTGTGTCTGATCCAGTACCCGCTGAGGGGTCTCTTTTCAAAAGGACACGCCTCCCGTCCTCAGTTCTGCCTTGACAGGAGCCGGCAGTGAGGGGCCTAAGTATCCCTTCCCCGCAGACCACGCAGCTGACTTTCCCCCCACAGGTTTGCTATAGGGAGGAGTAAAACAATCCCAGCTACCTCTCACTTGAATATGATTTATTATTCAAATGATAAAATCTTACCATAGGAATTAGGAATGGATGACAAAAAGGTCCTTACACAGCTGTAGCTTAGCAGGCTAACTAGAGTGAAGCCTTCTGAAGTCCTACTGGCACCCTAGTCCTGGGCAACTTCACATGCAGGCAATAAGAGGACAGCAGGGATGGTTAACACCATTATCCATTATCCAAGGAACAGAGAACTGAGGGCAGTAGTTCTCAATCAGGACACACATCAGAACTGCCTAGGCAGTACAGTCTGGGACTCAGCTTCAAACTACCCGGCGCCTGTTTCTGCCTGTGGACCAGAGCGTTCAGTTATTGCCCCGCCCTACCACCACAACATGCGTCGTCTGTGTGTGCGTGTGTGCACTGTGCGTGCATGTGTCCCCTCAGGTGTGGGAGGAGAAACCAGAAATCTCTCCTGCTGCCTTTAATAGCAATTGTTTTGTGATGAGAAAAGCAATGGCAACATTTTAAATCATAATGATTATTAAAGCTCAAATGTGTATACTTTACTTTCTTTTGATAGGTTTCTCTTAATAAAGTTCTAATGATCATTTCAGGAACCTACTTTCATTTGGGAAAAACAGGACCATACCATGTGTACAAGACAGAAATTTCTACAGATGCTTTATGAAAGAAAAAATATCTTACCAAAGTTACTACTGCACTTTCAGCAGTTAGCTGTGCGGCACTACAAAGAGTATGAACAAATCTGTAAATGCATTTGTGTTCAGGATCATGCTCGAAGTATTCCTCTGGAAGCTTTTCTCGCTGAAAGGAGAAAAAATGCAATTTATGTATCCATGGAAGAAAAATACTTAAAAGTACCCTTAAGATAGCAGTCTTCACACTTGGGCCCACGTGCCCCTTAAAATAATTTTGGTTGGGTGACATGTCTTGTAGTCTTTTAAATATAAACAATGGGATCCTAAAATACCACAGTGATCCAGTACTCACCACCATTCATTAAAGAAAAATACAGGCACAACCGCAGAAAATTTATGTATTTCCACGTTCCTCCCCACAGAATTCTAACCAAATGTAAACTATTGGGTTGGCCAAAAAGTTCATTTGGTTTTAAGTAAAAATAAACGACACAGTTTTCATTTTCACCAAGCATTTTATTGAACAATATATTCACTAACCAAACAAACTTTTTGGCCAACCCAATATTTTTAGGCTCAAAAGTCTTGCTGATCACCATATGTCATATGTCATACTTTTCTGTAATCAACTTTGAAAACACATTTCCAGTGTCCTGTAACCATAAGGCTCTAAGAATGTGCTGTCCTGTACAGCAGTCGCCAGCCACGTGTGGCTACAGAGCACCCGAAGAAGTGAATTTTAAAACTTTGTCAATTTAATTCGTTTAAAATTTAAACAGTTTTCTAATTTTCTTCTTAGAGGCCTTATCATATTAGGTTTATTTACAAATATTTATATTGTTTGATGCTATGGAAAATCATCCTTTAAAAAGATACATTTTCTGTTACTTGGGTATGTTTACTTACCTGCTCACTATTCATACAAAGTGCAACTCGGTTCATATCCATCAACCCCTTATACAACACGCCTTCGGGAAAATGACTAGACACAACATGGCGTGGGGAAGAAGACTTAAAGGAAGATGAATTTGACTTCCAGCTGGAGGAAGTAATTTTCTTCTAGTAATTAATTTCAAAGCAAATCAGCATGAAATAAACACAACTGTATAAGAGAAAAATACCACTTCAATAAAACTGACACTTACTGTGAGTGGATGTAATCTCTCATCAAAAATATCCAAGGATCTATCTGCATCTCTATAAAATAAGAATGTGCATTTAAAAAATTTAAAAAATTAATTCAGGAGTTACTATCTTAGTAAAATATCTGCTAGGAGTAGAGAGAGGGGTAGAGGAAGCTTAACCTTCAACAAAGCAAACAGTTGTATAAATTCTTCTCCTGGATTCCACCCTTAGAAAGGTTCCCTGACCTATTTTTACTCAGCACATCAAGTTCCGTGAAATCTTTTCTACAACAACCAGCCAGAGTTGCCTCTATAAGCACTGACCCTCCCTAACAGGCAATGCTAGTAAACCAATATATTTTCACTCCTCTAACCTCACACTGGAATATGCAAGAACATTTTATAAAGCAGTGGTGGTGGGCAATAAATTCTTCTCACTTCAATCAATGTGAATATGAGATTCATGGTTTTTTCCCGTTTTTTTCTCTTTAGTTCTTTATATTCTTATTGTGTATTTCTTCTTGTCTCTTTTAAATAGTTTGAGTTAAAAATGTAATTGTCTTTTTATTTTAAAAGAAACCAGGCTTTTTAATTTAAAATTTCACCACACTAATACACTGCGCTCATTTGAACAGCGGTTCTCTAAATGTGGTCTGCAGGCCTCTGGGATTCTCCCCTATCCCCTCCTTCAGGAGGCCCAAGAGGTCAAAACTGCTTTTATAAGAATACTAGGACACTACCTGCCCTTCACATTGTGTGACATTTGCTATGGATGTATAAAAGCAAAAGTGGGTAAAACTGCTGGTTTCTGAGCATGAATCAAGGCAGTGGTACCAAACTGAATTAGAAGTCATTCAATTATTCACTGCCACTTGCAGTTAAAAATCTGCTTTAAGAACATCCTTGATAAAAGAGTAAAAATTAATAGTGTTCTTAAACCTTGGTCCTTCTTTTTAATATTCTGAATAAGTGGAAAGTATGCATTAAGCACTTTTACATACTGAAATATGGCTGTGTTAAGGAAAAGCACTTGTGACTTGGCGGTAAGTCATTTTTTTCATAGAACACCATCTTTATTTGAAACACTTTTTTCATCGAACACCACCGTTATTTGAATGTACAACTGACACAGTCATTCTTTCAAAAATGAACAAAGTGAGCCTGTCACTTCAAGGAAAATAACTCTAAAGTTATTTGTTGCCAATGATAAAATTCAAGCCATCAAGCTAAAAATATCAGGATTTTTGGAAAACTTCTCCCTTCTATTGTGAACTTGACAACTTCTCAACACTTAAAAGACTTTTCTGGTAAGACTGGTGGTGATACTAACAAAAGTGAGTTTTTGACACTGTCTAAAGAAATGTGAACCAATACTTTCCAAATGACCAATGTATAATATTATAAAGTCAGGTACAGGTAAAAAGATCTACTCAGTATGCATGACAGATCAATGGGTATTAATTTAACATAGTATTTATTACAAGTTCATTGATATGATTTAGAATTCCATTTTAACTAATTTAAGAAACTAGCACATGCAGACTTTTGGTACAGTATCAAAGAATATACCAAATTATCTGAAGGCTTTAAAAATACATCTTTTTCCAACTATATATCTGCAAGCGGCTGGATCTTCTTCATATTGTTTCTTCAAAACAAATGACTGAAGACAGAATAGATATGAGAATCAGCTGTCTTCTATTAAGGAGATACTTTTCTCTCAATATTTTTTGTTGTGGAAAATAGTTATTTTTCATTAAAAAAAAAATGACTTATGTTAAACACTGGGGTTCCCAATCAGGGGTGATTTCGTCCCCCAGGGGACTTCTGGCCATGGCTGGAGACAGTTTTGGTTGTCGTAATGTGGAGGGAAGAAGGTGCTACTGGCATCTAGTGAGTAGAGGCCAAGGGTGCTGCTATATATCCTATAACACACAGGACAACACCCCACAACAAAGCATTATCTAGCTCAAAATTTCAATAGTGCTAAGGCAAACCCTGTTTGAACATACAATGGATTTAATTTTTTAAATTCTCAATTTCAATTTCTAATACAGTAAATTATCAATATAACCCATATAAACAAATACTCTTTGGGATGCTCAGTAACCTAAGAATTAAGGGTCCTAAGATAAAAATAAATGATTCACTTCTATATTGTAATAAAAGCACTCGAATAATAAAAGCTTATGCCAGTAACATCTATAGTTATTACCTAACACTAAACTTGATACCTTGTAAATTAATTAGCTGGAATAACAAGATAGGTTTTAAAAGAGCTCACCTGTTCTTTATGTGGTAATATATTGCTAAGGTCATACTGTGGAGGAAAAAAAAATACATTGTAATAACTGATTTTTATCATATCAGGCCTGAAGACATTTTTAAAAAGGGGTTAGCAAGGAGGGAAGACCTTCCAGAGGCCCAGTGGCCCCGAAATCCTCGAATTCAGAACAGTACCACATGGGTGCTTTCCCCCTTGTTTTAGGTTCTTCAGCTTTCAGCAAAATTAGGAGACCCAAAATGCTAGATATGCTGTTAGAAGGCATGTTTTGGTTGATTATTATAATATATAAATTATTACATATTTCCCCTGTCATTTGTCCTTCTACCCACAAAACCTTCTGTCCTGTACAAGTTATATCTATCTATACACATGCTTAAATTTAAGCCATATAGTAGTTTGTGTGTGGGGGTGTGTGTGTGTGTGTGGTTTTTTTGTTAGCCCCTGCATTTCAGTTGATTTAGTTCACTATCCACCTACCCATCCGTTTTCCATTATTTCCCTAAAAGTAAATAATAAAAGTGCTCTATACCAAAATGATTTAAAATCACTTTTACATAATTATTAGAAAATTTAATAGCAAAATTTTATAGCCACAAAACTGATGATAGGTCTAGCTATCCTGAAATAAGCAGTGCTAATAATACAGCATACTACTACACAGTATACTATTAATGACAGGTATTTCCAAATTATTCTAAATAAAGTATTAACGAACAGATAGATACAAGTCCTTAGGTAGTCTTTTTTAAGTTACTATATTCCTAAGTTATTCACAGCTGTTGTATATTAGGCAACAAAGGGGTTCTCTGGTTAAGTTATATGCTCCCCTTTGTTCTCAGTGTCTAAAATGAAACTCAAAATAATTGAGGGAAGGCAAATCTGAATTTTATAATAGGTCTATAGAATCTTAGCACTTGTATAAAGGCCTGTAACACCGTTAGCATCAAAGATGGATACTTCTATAGTGCTTCAAAGTTTCATCTTCAAATTGATTTTAAAATCACAGCATTAGAAGTTTTATGATGGAAAGGACCACTGAACCGTAGATGACATTTAATTAAACAACCCATTTTACAGAGAAGGGAACCAAGGCTTAAAACTGACTTACCTAAGGTCCCACTAATTATCAGAAGCAGTTCTCTTTCTCCTGCCCTCTAACCAAATAGTGGCTCCCAAGCTCAGCTGCACACTGGGATCATCTGAGAAGCTTTAAAAACTGCCTGGCTTCTGCTTCAAGATGTTCTGATTTAACCGGCACTGGGTATGACTTGGGCATCAGGACTGTTTTTAAAGATCCCCAGATGACTGCAGCGTGCAGCAAAGTTTAGGGATGAATGAGTTGGGGTTAAGATCGGAGAATCACTCGGGATGCTTTTGTCCATATAATCATGCTTCACATCATTCCCCATCTTGTCAAAAGGTGTGTGTGCGTGGGTGAGAGAGAGACAGACAGACAGACAGACACACAGACACTGTGTCTTGGAGGCGGGGGCAGGCGGGTGGACTTTGTGCATCCAGAAACATATATCTTGAAAAGCTGCATAAGTGATTCTAATAAGGCTCACCTACCCCACTGAGAACAACTACCCCACTGAAAACTAACCCCATGATAAACATTTTCAAAATCATTCCTAAAAGCCAATTGGCCCTATTAATTTTCTCAGTAAACCTTTATTTCACCAATAATGAATGTGATGAATGATCATTTTTAAAACTTCATGAGAGCAAATTAAAATTTACTGTACTTCCAAAAATTAGACTAGGTCGGGAAAAAAAAGGATGAAACCTACTTGTCTGAGCAAGGTTAATCTTTTTTTTTTTTTTTTAATTTTATTTAATTTTACTTATTTTTGGCTGCATGGGGTCTTTGTTACTGCGCGCGGGCTTTCTCTAGTTGCCAAGAGCGGGGGCTGCTCTTTGTCGTGGTGCGCGGCCTTCTCACTGTGGTGGCTTCTCTTGTTGCACAGCACGGGCTCTAGGTGCGTGGGCTTCAGTAGTTGTGGCACACGGGCTCAGGAGCTGTGGCTCGCGGGCTCTACGGCACAGGCTCAGTAGTTGTGGCGCACGGGTTTAATTGCTCTGCGGCATGTGGGATCTTCCCAGACCAGGGCTCGAACCTGTGTCCCCTGCGTTGGCAGGCAGATTCTTAACCACTACACCACCAGGGAAGTCCCTGAGCAAGGTTAACCTTCAAAGTACTTTTGAATTATATACTGGACATCAGACTCTTTTGAATTCAAAAGAAGCTGCGACTCTAGCCAAAGTAGAGTGGTTTTTGTACCCACAGATTCAGTGTCTTGGCTGAATAAAAACATTCAGTGATGATGTGATAAGTGCCCAAACTCAGGACTTTAGAGATGGGGCTCAGTTTTTGCTGAAACATGATTTGACTGCAACTATTATTGTAAGCAAGAGAGGAAAGTTACATTATTATGACTGTGAACTTGCTGTCTTTAATTAAAGTAGAAGTTACTGATAATTTAAATAGCTAAAAAAAAAGCTGGCACATTAAAAACCAATTAAAAATATAATTAGCTTATAAAATTAAGACAACAAATAAAATTAAGGATAAGGACATTAATATTTTCAAATAGCATTTCCCAAACTGTGTTCTGGAAAATCAACATTCATATCCTAAGGAGATGTTAATATTTCGTGGACAACCGCGAGGGAGGAGGCAAGAAGCTCTGCATCCCGTTTGGTTTTTTTCTCTTAAATAAGCTTGAAAGGTTCATCATTAGGGTGTTTTGAAAGTGCATCTCCAATTGTGGACTATGAGGTGCTCCCAGAAATTAAAGAATAGTTTCCATCATCATGACACTGTTCGTGTCTCCTTAAGTATAAGCCTGACCACAGCCATGTTTCCGAAACCTCACCTCTTTTATTGTTCTCTGCTGTGATTGATACAGTGTGTTGGAGATATATTTATATATATAAACAAAAATTAAATGTGTCTATTAAGTTAAAACCTCAGTTGAACAAATTTCATCTACAAAGAAATTAAGCTTGAGTGTGTATTTCTTAAGACTGGTTTGATATATTCTCCCCCTCTTTGGGGGACAGGAAGGAGAAGTAAAATTTCATACAGAAATAGTGCAGGAAAAAAAAAAAAAAGCACAGTGGGATAAATCTGACAAAATCCAATTAAATTTAAATGCAGATTCGCTTTGGTGCCAGTAGGGGACAAGCTGTTCCTTCTTCTAAGAGTAGCTTCCAAAGTAGTATACATTGTTTGAGGACTACAACTCATAAAGAAATAATTTTTTCTAGAAATAGCCAATAAAAAGTGCCTCTCTTTCTCATTATGTTCAACAATGGCTTAACAACAGAAATGCGTCAAATAAAGATTTATACTTTTTCTGGGATTTCTTATTTGCTAACTGGCTTTCCCTTCTATCATGCGCTCTAAGATTAAAATGGAAACTGAAAATTCATATTTAGGTCCTTGAAATCAATGTATAGTTGACACCAGTTTTTTAACCTGATCACTGAAAAGGACAATTCAAATGAATGAAATTATGTATGGCTAGGATGCTTTTAGCGATAAGGGGGTCTGTCACTCAGCCCTTGGCAACCTACTTGTACTCACCATTTTACTGTGGTTCTAAGATTAGGCTGGCTGACTGTGCTGTCATCTAGAAATATTGTTGAGCATGAGCTATACTTTTTAGTAAGCTGCCCTGGAGATACCTGAAGGGGAAGGGAAATAGAAGAAAATGTCACAGTAAGTTAAACCTATAAAGTGTGTTTTTTTCCTTGGTTAAAATGTCAAACGATAAAGCATTAAGATTTTTCTTACACTCCATGAACTGCCTGAGTGTGATATCATGTGCAGCTCTATGGGAAACCTCTATACTCTGACTTCCACAGACGAGCTTTGAGAAATGGGTTATAAAATGCTGCCTTGATATAGTACCTATAATCAAACCTGGCAAGCGCCTATTATAAATTACCTTTATAATAATGTAAAAAGTTTAGAATAGGATTTCAGGGTTTTTTCCTTAAGCAATGAAATGCAGCTGAGATTTCCCATTTCTATTCATTTACTACACTAAAAGGTAATGCCTTCTGTAACACCGACGCCGGAGCATCTCACTGCAGTCAATGCACCCCAGTAACAAATGTACTCGTTCAGGAGACGGTGCGACGAGACAAGCGTTTGCGAATCAGAGGCTGGGCGTGCCAGGGCTGCTCTATCGCTAAAAAGCTGGGGGCCGTAAGTCCCTCTGGGCCTCAACTTCCTTATCTGGAGGACAAAAAGGTACTGCTTAAAGATTCTCTCGCATCCAAAAAAAACGGATAAAACAACTCTGAGAATTTAACTTCTCACTTCATGTTTAAGTAAGACTGCCATGACATTACTCAAGTGAGAACCTCAGAGAATACTTGCCATTCATTTCAAAATTGTACTAATTCTGTTCTACGTGTTATTTGACACTCCTGCCTCACCCATGCTGCTCTCTGCCTGCAGTGCCTTTTTCTTCCTCCTGTCCCAGCAAGCTTGACCCCATCTTCCTCTAGGATCCCTTTGCCAGCAGGCACACCACAAAACTTCTCACTTTCTGCACACTCACACATCTAATTTACCAACTGTTCCATGGTCTCAGCTGCTTGCATAGTACCACCCTCTTAAGTAAACAAGCTTCTCCAGGTTAGGAAGATTCTTCTCCTACCTCCAGCTACTGAGCACAGAATCTGGGACAAATTAGGATTCAACAAGTGTTTGAGAAATTATTTAAGATCAGTTACAACTGGAGGTAAATCTTACTAAAGATACAAATTCATGAGAATTTATCTACAGTGGTGTTGGATAGGTGACAAAGAACTTTTTGAGACCCTCTAGAGAATGAACTATCTTTAAAACACTTTAGAAGTATCCATTTATTTGTGAAGAGCCCATGAACACGGCAATAGTCAAATACTAAAATGGCCTAAACTATGTTAGGACAACTCTCTTCCTTAAAGTAAGGCCAATAACCAAATCCCAATCACTGAAAGCCACTGGAAGGAAGAGTAGCATTCTTTAATACCACAGAATACAAACAATTTTAAAGCTGGGTTTTGGTTTTGGCTTTTGTTTGCTTACTAATTCAGATGAGCCTTCCTTCCTCCTATTAATATAAAATAGTTTTCACCATGCTGTCACACTCTCCCATCAATGTCCTCCACAAATACATGAAAGGTGAGGCAGGGAGAAAATCTAGTTGATGCTTTTTAAAATACAGAGCATTTAAATAAAAATTGCCAGTATCCAATAATCAGAAATATCCAAATGGCATATATAAAACACCATTTTGCTTGTTTCAGATGCTTTATGCAAAGCCACTTATTCCTTATTAACAAAAAGTTCTAGATGTAACATATTTGAAACAGTATCACTGTTTGGAAGACTAATTTCTCCTTCAAGCTAGAAATGTTTTAAACTAAAACTCTGATATGGTCCTTAAGCTATTTGGTTAATGTGTAATTTTAGAATCTCAAAAAACAGATACAGCATGAAAAATGAAAATTCACTCATTCAAATACTTTGATTCTAAACGAAGCAGGTTATCTTTTAAGGTCACTACTATTAGGGTATAATATGACATACACTACACGTAATAAAAGTCAATTCTGACGAAAAATCTATATATATGAGGGGAATAAAAATAGTAAGGAAATGTACCAAAATATAGACTAGTTGGTAGAGCTCTGGGTGCTATTTATCCTGTTTTCCTCTATTAAAAACTTTTTTTTCTATTATGAATGTATATTGATTTGTCTTTGGAAATATTACTGCTAAAACATTTAAAATTTTTAATTAGATGTGGTCTATAGTCCTATGGGGGCTCATTTAATGTATCAGCAACTTACAGTCTACTGGCTCGATCCTACAAAAGAAACACTTCCACAGGCCTACTCCTGAAACTATTCAAACTTTCCAGCATCTAGTGTTCACTAAAGGATGGCAGAATTGAAGCCTCTGAGCAAAGCCTAGATATGTTAGCTGCCAGCAGATTACTTTCCTCTCATCTTGCTTGAAAATTTAAGATAACTGTCCTTTATGATTAAAGCCTTACCATTGCTGGCTCACAACCTCAATAAACTGCACTGACACACATAAGGGTATAAAATGCAAATACAAAAAAAAAAAAAACAAGTAGCAAAAAACACTACTGACAGTTTAATGTTCATAGGTATTATTTCAATTGGTCACTGAAGAAGAGTATTTATCTTCATTCAGCACTAAGGACAAAATACATGGACTTTTACAATCTTTATAAGGGGAAAGGTTGCTTAGTAGACTTCAGGTTTAATGGTGAAGACTAGAAAATAATCATACCTAGGAGGCTAGTAAGTAACAACCCTCAAAGCTTATCATTAAAAGTCAAGTGCCTGTTGAAATCCTGCCCCCACCCAATGACTCTTCCCATTGTGCCTACTGCCTCTGATTTTAACCCATTAAAAGAATAAAGCTGGAGAGAG
Source organism: Balaenoptera ricei (assembly GCF_028023285.1). Lineage (NCBI taxonomy): Eukaryota > Metazoa > Chordata > Mammalia > Artiodactyla > Balaenopteridae > Balaenoptera > Balaenoptera ricei. The sequence goes on from NC_082645.1 coordinate 95,361,111, forward strand.
CGAGAGTACGAAGGGCGGCAATCCGAGTCATGGCAGGACAGGCATTTAGAAAGTTTCTTCCCCTCTTTGACCGAGTATTAGTTGAAAGAAGTGCACCCGAAGTTGTAACCAAAGGAGGCATTATGCTTCCAGAAAAATCGCAAGGAAAAGTATCGCAAGCAATGGTAGTAGCTGTTGGATCAGGCTCTAAAGGAAAGGGTGGAGAGATTCAACCAGTTAGTGTGAAAGTTGGAGATAAAGTTCTTCTCCCAGAATATGGAGGCACCAAAGTAGTTCTAGATGACAAGGATTATTTCTTATTTAGAGATGGTGACATTCTTGGAAAATATGTCGACTAAAATAAGTCACTATTGAAATGGCATCACGTGAAGCTGCCCGTTCCCCCAATGGCATCACGTGAAGCTGCCACTGAAGTTCTGAAATCTTTCATCCTGTAAATAATTTCCGTGTTTCTTTTATAATAAAGTAATGATATCCAAACTAATGATATTCAGTGTCTCTGAAATTTAGTTTTCTCTGTATTGATTTAAACATTCCCAAATAAAAGTATATAAATGAAAAAAAAAAAAAAAAAGAATAAAGCTGAAGTTCACTTTTTTCTTCCCCCTTTTCACAAGTTTTGGATACGTTTATTAAGAATCAATGACTTTAACTGAAACGTCTGTAATACTCCATCTATGTTGCACATTAATGGACAATATGGTAGGGTGAGTGGTTTGAATAGAATTCATACTCCAGGCCTTAGTAGAAAAGTATAATATTCTAATTATAGGTATAATCAAAAATATTGTCTGAATTAATATCGTTAATTAGATTGAATTAAACTTCAAACTCAGAACCTATATTCAAAGAATAAATCTAAGTTTGAGTAGACTGACCACAAATCTATTTCCTCTCCCCCTTCTTTCAGATATCATCTCATTAGAATTAAAGGCATTTTTTAAAAAAGCTATACATAAGACAGGATAAACAGCAGATGATTTTTAATGTTTGAAAGGTGAAAAGACTAGATAAAGGAGTGGTAACTGACATGGCAGAACAGAGGAAGCACAACCTTGGTACCTACAGAGAGTGACTAGGACAGGAACAAGAAAACCAGTTTGTCTTACAGAACCCAAGGCAGGCTCAGAGTTCAGAGGCGTGGTCCCCAAATCCTTGCAGTGAGGCCCATTAGTTAACGAGTTGTCCAAGTGATGCTTCCAATTAGATCTTAACAGACAGCCAAGGACCATCACACGTTTGAGGGAAGCCCCCAACAAGTAAGAGATCAAAACAGGAAGAAGGAATGGGACTTCCCTGGTGGCGCAGTGGTTAAGAATCCGCCTGCCAATGCAGGGGACACGGGTTCGAGCCCTGGCCCAGAAAGATCCCACATACCACAGAGCAACTGAGCCCATGCACCACAACTACTGAGCCTGCGCTCTAGAGCCCATGAGCCACAACTACTGAAGCCCACACGCCCTAGAGCCTGTGCTCCGCAACAAGAGAAGCCACTGCAATGAGAAGCCCACGCACCCAACAAAGAGTAGGCCCAGCTCACCGCAACCAGAGAAAGCCCACGTGCAGAAACCAAGACCCAATGCAGCCAAAAAATAAATACATAAAATAAAATATAAGGATGCTTTAAAAAAAAAACAAAACCAAACAGGAAGAAGGAATTGATGGGAGTGATAAAAACTCAGGAGCAAATGAAAACTTGAAATTGCATCAGTGAAAAAAAGAATGACAGGATATAAGAGAACTCTATAAATTGAAAATAAGGTAGACAAAACAATATATTCAATAGAAGGATTAGAGCACAGTCAAGGAAATCTCCAGGAAGCAGGACAAAAAGACAAAATGCAAAGCAGGAGGGGAAAAAAGTTAGCCATCTGGTAAGTCTAAGACTTCCAACATCCGAATAATAGGAACCTGGAAGAAAAAAACAGAATATCAAAGAAACACACAAAAAAGGTCTATACCAAACCAAATTATGAAATTTCAAAATCCCAGGGAGAGGGAAGGTACTAAAAGGTTCCCGAGAAGGAAGGGGTGGGGGGAAATGACTAAAATCGGTAATGTACAATGTACCATACAATGTCAACAGGTTTAAGAGCAACAGTGTAAATGAGAAGATGAGAGGGAAGTGTCTTTAGAATGGCAAAAATTAGTTTCAACTGAGAATTCTACACTTTATCAAATAGAAGGAGTTTCAGAGAGGCTAGATCTCTATAAACTTTCTGCCCATGTGCCCTTTTCCCAGGAAAATGTGCTCCAGTAAAACAAGGAAGTATAACAAGACAAGAGGGAAACAGAATCTAGGACATAGGGGATCCAACATAAGAGAGCAGAGTTATGTGAGATCCCAGATGACTTCACACAGATATCCCAGGAAAAGAGGCATAGAGCAGGCCTAGGGGAACACTAGTCTATATGGGAGTAGGAAGACAAAAGATTGGGGAAAAGTGTCTCCAAGAAAAAAATGGAACAGATGTGGCTTAGTAGACGGAAAATATTTTTGATAGGCATGTGACAAATGTTAAAACATTTGGGGAAAAAAATAGCTGTTAGAAAACAGGCAAGTGAATATAGTCAGGAAATTAATTCCACAGAAAAAATGAAGAATGTGAAAGCAGGGAGACCGGGCAGGGAGCTACTTACTGCATTTGGCTGTGTGAGATCACGTTGGCTAGGAAAAGGGGGGTTGGGTTATCCTAGAGAAGTGCAGAAGTGCTCCAATTTCATTAATATTTAAGAAAAAGAATGAAGGGTGTACAAGGAGGAGGCACAGTCAGAGAACTACATGGCTCAGCAATGCACAATATTTGCAGAGTCGTAGTAATGTAAACATTGATTCTGATTTAATAAAAACTGATACATGTTGAGGGAACACAGGGAGGGAAATAACGTCATGGTGGACCAAAGAAGCTAAGCTGTCACCTGCTATGACAAGAAGTCAATGGACAGTGCTAAAAATTAACTTACCTGTTATACTTTTATTACTTTGGTTAAAAAATAAGATCAAAAAAATAAGGCAAAAGAATTTAAGGCAGATCTTTATACTACAACCATATTAGTGAAATTTAACTTAAATGTCAGAACCCTTAAAAAATGGGCACTACTAAGTCAAAGACTTTCCTGAATACATTTGATAATTAGGAAAACAGAGATTTAGAAAATCTACCAAAAAGAGGTCCATGCTAACAGTATTGGATCCATCATATTTTTAGGAATCATGGCAGACATATTTTTAATTCAAACTATTAATTTCTTAACTTTTCAACTGTTTACTTACATGGTTTAAATGGTTGCTCTTCCTCTCTTCCCGCACTAAGAATAAAAAAAATTAACTGATGAATTCTGATACAAATGCCATAGAAAAATAAAAGTAGTCACTAATTATTTGATGGATTACCAATAACACAATGAGATAAAATTCCATTCTATTTTTTAAAATAATTTCCAACAAAATATATAATTTAAATCACCCAGCAAGATGAGTCCTATAAATAAAATCTAAAAACTTAGTTTCACTTTTTTGACCTAATAGATATTCTGTATTAGGTACAAATGAAAGACTCCCCATTTACAAAAGAAAAGGACAAAGCAAATTAGGCCAGGTGAGAAACTTAGCTAATAAAAAAATTTACCTGCTGCATAGCTGAACTACTAGCCAGGAGTATTTTCTAATTCTTCATTTACACACAGCGTACTTTAATTACCACAATCCACAGATGACAACTCGAAGAACCAGTTTCTGGCCAGGCACTCATCTCCGAACGCACCAGTATCTCTGGAAGCATCCTGAACCACTTAATGGTAACCTACTCAAATACCTTACTGAAAAAATACACAACTGGAAAGTAACCTATGTTAAACGTAAATTTTAAAATGAGTGTGCTGACCTAAATGAACATATCTACAGCACACAAAACTGTTTTGCTCCAACAAAGGCCAGAAGAATAAAAGCCTGAAGAGGGTCTTAGGCCACACTCTTGCTCACATTGCCTCCTTTAACTCCAGACAGGCATCACAGGCACGGATTCCTTAAGGCTGAAGAGAGAGACAGGCATGGGACAGCTTTTCTTTTACTGTCTCCAGAGCCCCTCTACATGTGAGCAGCTCATGGCTCTGGAAGAAACTGAGAAATAGAGCAATCCTAACCAGAAATGAGTGGCTCAAGTACACACACTAGAAAAATGCAAGTTAGAAACCCCAGGAGCCTCCAGGTTGGTGAACACGTAGTACCCTTGCAGAGGGCATCAAAGCTCTGTGCCCTGTCCCCATGCCTGGCCCTATGCATCTCTTCCATCTGGCTGTTCCTGAGTTATATCCTTTTATAAAAACCAGTGATCTAACGGAATAAAACAAAAAGCAAAACAACAACAACAAAAAACCAAACCTCCGTTTTTTATTGTGCTGCTTCACTTTAAATATTATGGAATGTTCACTTCTTGTATTCCTGCTCTCGTAATCAACTGAAAAACTTGGTCACGTATGGCTTTTTAGCAAATAAACTAGGATTTAACATAACATTAAGGAAGACAAGCAGGCAAGCAGGAGTGCAAAAAATTCTACGGTTCTGATTCTCCTCTTAAAACAAGGAGGACACAGGAAATTTATATGAGTTTCACATGCTGAGGATAATCTTCTGGAAAACCCCATATGGCATGTTGCTCTTATTACCCTGGCACAGCACTACATTAGGATGAGAAAGTTTTGAATAGCTTCAAAGTTCTGAGTAGCATAAATCTGGATGTGAGATAGGCTCGTCTGGTTGAACACTGTGTAAAACAGGGCCAAAATCACAAGGCTCAATTCCCATATATAACAACTGATTTTTCTGATTTGATCAAATGAAAACCTAACTGTGACCTAAACCCTATCATTTGTCTTTAACATATGTGCTCTTCGGAGCAAGGGGAAAAGGACAAAGTAGCATGGAGAAATAGACCACATCTAAATCATGTGGCCAGTTGACTATGTTGATAAAGAGGTGGCAAAATGTATAAACAGATAGTCTAAGTGTTCTCCTCCCTAAAACACTGACAACTAAAGGAAACTGTATCATCAACATATTAAAATAAGACAAGTGAATACATAAAAAAAGTGAAACATTTAAACCACTGTAAGAGTTTTTCTAAATACCTCCTATAATACACAAAACAAAATCAGTTTTCACTCTTTTTCTCAGGGAAAAAAAAGCATTGCCTTACCATCTGTTTGAGGTTTGCTCAGAAAAATTGTGCTTGCCCTTGGGTGGTCAGAAGGGTTTGGTTCCAAAGCTAAGTCTGTATAGGAAGAAGAGAAAAAGGTGTGGTGATTTAGTTGAGTAGAAAAATACATGATTTTAAAGATAGCTACACATTGATTGAAACCACTTTTAATAGTCTTGAGAAGAGCTTTTAGTAATGACAAAAAGGCAATTTTAGTAAAGGCACAATATAAAAATTCTATTGGGAAACAGCAAAATTGTAGAAACTCTCCATACATGTGGAATAAAACCATGGCTATGTCTTAGACTTCTTTAACTTGCACCTAAATAATCTATGCCATTTTTAGATGAATCATCTATGTGACTCCCCTCCTATTTATCAATTAAAAATTCAGTCACCCTCTTTTAAAGCTGCTATTACTAGCACATTCCAGGAACAGTCTCAAGAAGCAAGTTATGCTGTGGCCAACTACTGTCAGATACCAGCTCAATATATCAAATATGCCAAAACGAAGTGAGTTGCTTTTGGCAAATGTTCTTCAGACAATCAAATGGCTAATTCTAACTCCATTCAACAAATGAACTCATTTAATTGGCTGTGGTTTATCTGGGGGCTATTCATCATGGCAGATTTAAGAGGACTACATAAAAGTTCAATGTTCTAATCTAGAGGAACACTTCCATGATAGTGATTTTTAACTTTGCCCTCTATTTCCAAAGCTAAACTCACTTCTTCATTCCACGCTGCATGATTAATTTGGGGCTTCAATAAGAGTACTTTCTGGAGCAGATCACAGGGCTACTAGAAAAACATTTTGGCCATACCTACACGAAAAGGTGGGTCTGCCTGTAGCCCACCTTGCACCAAGGTGGGATAGCGTCTTCTATTTAGGCAGAAATACAAAACAAGCACAAGCTACCACACAGGATAGTAAGGTTGTTGTTTAAAACAAACAAACATAAAAGCCCTATGACACTTCCTCAGCAAAGTCCATCTCAAACCATTTAACCAATCTTTTAAGAAACTGGACCAAGATTCAGATAAAGAGTAATGGTTAAGGCAGTTATTTCCCAAACCACATAATAACTGATCTGTTTTTGAAAGATGGCTTTGATGGTCAAAGTGAAATACAAATATATCCCTGCCTCTTAGAGAATCCAAAGAATACACACATTGATACATTAAAAACTAATTAGTCTAGTAGTGAATTCTGTCTAACCCAGCATTCCACAAATGTATCTACCTAGAATCCCCTTTTCCCACCCAGAAAGAATTTTGCACAAACAGTAATTTTGGACTTCCCGTCTTAACAGGAATCTGAGCCATCCATTTGAATGTCATTGCCAGCACTAGTAATTTACAGAGCTAAACCAACTGCTTTGTTCTTCATGAAAATTCCTTCACTGAATTTGAAGTTTATCAAGCTGCTTTTGGAGAAAATATTCTATTCAACATTTTTATGTAAAAGACCCATATAATTATTTTAAAGTTTTTTTCTCCTACATATTTGAAAAACTAAGACAATGGGAAAATAAATTATTTCAGCTGTACACAAAATGGCAGGCAGAGACTTTCACAGCTGCCTCTAACCTATAGCTTCCGAAAGAATTCATGACTACTTACCTATACCAAAAAGAAAGTAAATAGACTACATTTGAATCTAAAAAATAAGCAGAAATGTTTGCAAAGTAGCTGTATTATTTATCAGTGTCTATGGCATGGTAAAACTTAACAATTTTCAATGGAAGTCCAGGAAAATTAAGTGCCAGAATCAAAGAGAAGCAAGCTTTAACACACACACACACACACACACACACCCGCCAAACCAAGATGTGCTACTACAGATCTAAATACAAAAATCAAGAAGGCTGGGATAAAAGAAATGACAACATGCAAAAAAAAAAAGTAAACTTAGCCCAAGTGACCAGAAAAAAGCTGGCACTCTCCCTACTCTATCCTAGGGGGTTCAAAGGTAGGCACAGGACCCAGGACCGGCCAATCAATCACAGCTGTCCTGGGACTTCCCAAGAAAAGAGAAAGGCAGAACTGTACTCTAGGATCCTTAGCTAGTCTTGAGCTGCTGGACACTCCCCTTGCTATCATGAGGGGAAAGGCTTTTCAGGAGACATCAACAGAGGAGAGCAGAACTGAGGAGATCATTTAACTCCTGGGTCAAGTAGTGCTTAACTCTGTGATGTTCTTTTAACTTGCAACTGAAGGAGACCTGGTTAATCAGCAGTACTGATGATCACACTAAAGGTGGGGAAAGGTAAAAGTCACTTGCTCATTCCTTTAACAAATATCATGAACAAAAATCTGCATGAGACAAAACGATGCTCTGTTTAAAAAATTACACACAACCATTCACAATCATTAACACACAATGATTCACAACCGTTACTTTTAGTTGCTTTTCTTATACGTTAAAAAAAGCTCTAATTAGTGTACAATTTATGTCTTCTTGTTACTAACAAGCGCTCTCCACCCCACTGTTGCATATTTATTGTCTAATGAATACACACTGGCCCATCAAGTGTTATTCCTATACTGGACTTAGCCAATCCCCTATTGCTGGGGATTGGTGCTTACAAAGTTCTATTCTTAAAATATTATGAGGAAAATCTTCACGTACATAGTTTTTTAAAATAATGGTTTTATCTCCTTAGCAAAGATCTTCGGAAGTGGAATGACTAAGCCAAAAGGTTAGATCACTTTCACGGCTCCATGTACAATGCTAAATTGCTTCCTAAAGAAGGTGGGGGGCACATTAGGGTATAATGCTACCAATCATGACGTTTTGAGTTCCTACCCTTGCTTTGGATACTTGAGAAAAAAAAAAAAATTCCTACTGATATGAATGAGGAACCTCACTGTAGATCTAATTTGTATTTCTTTTGATTACACAGTTTGACCATTTTCCCACAGTTATCAGTGTTATTTCCACTTTGGTGAGTTGGCCTATCATTTGAATGTACTGTAAACACCAGGGCCCTACTGCTGTCAGTTTGCATGAGGTTTTCAGAAAATATTAATCTTTTGTTTATAGCCTATGTAACTAACAATTTTCTATATAACTTGCACTTTTTGCTAATGAAAAATACCACATCATTATCTTATAGAATGGACATGTGAGCCATTAGACAGTAAACTCATACATACACACAATATTTCTGCACTTCCCATTAACTATCTTCCCAAGAGCCTAAGGAGACTATGATAAAACCTACCACACTCTTCACTATCACAAAGGTAAGACTGCCAACTATTAAGCAAAGCTTTACCACCCACCATCCCTCTCATCCCTCTCCCCACCACATGCACACACAGTAATTTAGAGACTTCAGGAAATTACTGTGCATTCAGGAAATTACATGGATTCTTCCGAAAGTTATTTCTTTAGAAACCTCTAAGAATGTTTTACCCAGGAGAGATATTCTTGAGCTCATGATTAGGGGTTATGATTAAAACTGTATTTTAAGACCCATCATTTTTGTATTATCAATTTAAATTGCAACTTATTTGACAGCATGATAGGTCGATGTAGAAAAAGTATGATTAAAAAAAAATTAAACTCGGTCTTAATGTAAACATTCCTCAGAGGAAACCTGTAAAACACCACTGACACTGAATACTGTTTTTCCTCCAATCTAAGATTCTACCAGTTGTTAAGATCCATCTCAATTGCAGTTGTTAAAAGTGTGAAAACATAGGCAACTTAGAACAAATGAAATGCATTACTGAAGGCTAAAAGTGTTAAAACTATGCTATCAAACTGTCGATAAATGATTTTTCCTTGTTAAAATATTAGAGGGAGAGGGAAGTGACCAAGAAAGCATCTGACAGAAGCAGCATATTTCAGAAAGCGATTAATATCAACATATTGATTTCAATATATTCCAAATAAACAGGAGATGTCAGCAGTTTCTGGGCCAACTGCTGAGCACCAGTTCACTTAACGGTGACCACTGCGTTTACTGAACTGCCCTAGCGTCCCTGTACCGCACAGTGTATTAGTTTTATGGCTCATAAGACAAACATTACAACCCTTACAATTACCATGGAAACTGATGATCTCATCTCTCTGAGTCCACGCTTGCCACCGCAGTCAGGGAGGTCCCGCCAGCCGGCCCTGAGCTGGGCGGCCTCACCAGCGGGGACACAGCAGGCTCCTGCACCTGCCAGGCTACTGCTCACCCAAGCCTTGATCCTGCTTCCCTAGCTTCTGACCATCCTGGCTTCCAAACTTCCCAGCTCTGGTTTCCAACTGCTTCTGTACCTGCCTCTACCCTGGTTCTCAGTTTTGCCTTATTTTAATCCTCAATCAGTGTTACAGTGATCATGACTGAGAGGTGACACATAGGTAAGTACACCTGGCTTTATATATTTCTAAAGAGTACTTTACTCAGTTTCTTGGACTTTTAAGAACCTTTCTGGGTTGCAAGTTACCTTCATTTCATTTCACATTACGCAGTGTTACTGTTTTAACTCTTAAGTTTTATTACTTTAATACACTAAACCGACAACAACAAAAAAGGGTGAGAAAAAAGGTAGTATTCCAAAGAAGCTCACATAATGTCAACAATAAATTCTGTTCCTATATGCCATGCATTTGGAATTTACAGTCCTACTCTCTATCAATACTCATTTTTAAAACCTTGGACAACTCAATTTATACCTAAGAGAAGAATTCCTACACTACCTAACTCAGAACATGGTGAGAATCAAACGAAATGCAAGAGCAATCTATATACTACAGCCTATTTTAGACCCTTATTAATATCGCTTTTTTGTTCAAGCCACTGTTGGCTCTCACCTGAGCTACCGCACCAGCCTCCTAACTGGTCTCCCTCTCTGCTTCCTTCCACCCTTACAGTCTATTCTCACACAGTAGCTGCTCTGATCTCCCTCCACCCTCTCTACCCCCCTTCCCTTTTTCTAAGAATTAACATCATTCCCCTGCATATAATCCTTCAATGGTTTCCCATTACAATTAGACTAAAATTCATATTTTTTGGTCAAGGCCCACTAGGCATACAAGGTCTTAATCCCCCATATTCCTCCTGGCATTCATTCACTCAGCTGCAGCCACCCATCTTTCTGTCCTTGGCACGCATCAAGCATATTCCCTTCTTAGGAACTGCACAGAAGCCTCTTCTCCCACAGCCTCACATGGCTCTCTTAGGACTGCTCATGGGTCGCTTAAGGAGAGAAGCTGTCTTTAACCACCCCTTGTAAAACTGTCCTCCTCCCCAGCCCATTACCTTCATTTTCTTTCTTAGTGTTCTCACTACCTGATGTTATTCTTGTGTCGTCAGCCCCCAGGCACCTCTAGAAAGGAAGGACCTGAGTTAGGATACGGGTTTCGTCTTGTCTAACCACTGTTTGTCCTGCCTCTGGAATGGTGCCTAATAATCATGTTTCAGTGTACCCAAAACCAGTTAAGTTTCTCCCAATTTTCCCACATCATCTAAGATTTCTTCTAATGCTGTCTTTTGATGTGTCTGTCACCTAAGACCAGAGTTAATTTCAGATCTCTTAGAGTAGTAGTTTAGTTACTCAGAATCAAAGACACAAGACAGGTTACCAAGAACCACGAAAACCTAAAAGAGGAAATCTAATGTTCAGTGAAAAATCAATGGTAACTTTAATTTGGGAAAAGAACATTTAATGTTAAAATACCTTTACTACAAAATGACTCACCCTATGAATTTAATGAAGTCGTAAGACAAAGTGTACAATCAGAATGCTATAGGGAAGTATCAATACAATGCATCAGTTTTTACCTGTGTCCCCTGAATAAAGCATTATAATGGGATTATAAAAGATGCTCAACCATAAAGGCTGGGTAAATGAATTATGCTCCAACCATTCGATGGCACAGTAAACAGCTGGTAAAAGGCAGGCTGTAGAGCTATGCGCAGTTGCATGGAAATACATCACCCTGGAGCACTCTCTAGGTGCCAGCACAGTTCCAGGAGCTTCATGTCGTTACTTTTCTTTATAACAAAAAGTTACAAAGTGGCACATAAAGAACAATCCCATCTTTGTAAAATAAACACAATGTTATGTTTATATGCATACAAAAGGTTCAGGAAGAATCAGCACCAAAATATTAATAAAAATTCTGGATATTCTGAGTGTGAGTGAAGGACTTTTCTGTGTTTTCTAAACCTTTTACATCAAATGTTTATTAATACTGTCACCAAAAAAAGGAAAGATCTGTTGCTCAGAGGTTTTTCCACATCATATTGCCAATTCCTTCCCTACCCACTCTTCAGGGGGATGGGAGGTAGGGGTCACTTGAGAGAGCACCTTTCACCAGAAAATTAGCAAAGCTCCTAAGGTCAGAACATAAAGGCTGTATGAAAAGTTGATGAATAAAAATAAAATCAGATAATAGGACCGTAGCATCTTATTTTCTATTATGACACTACCATCAGTTATATTAGATATACTGTTAAAGACAAAGTAGTAAAAAATTCTTTTGAGTCTATCTGAAATCTATACTACGTTCTTAGGAGTTACTTTTTTGAGATGGCTTGAAGAAATCATGTTCTTCTCCAGTGTTTCTGAAGAACAAGACAGAGCATCATTTATGTACGATTTTCTCTAAGTAACCAAATAATTCTTCACTGTAGAAAAGCCAAAATGTTTTATATCTGAGTAGGTATTTCTCAGTTTCCAGGGAAACTGATACAAAATTGTCTGAAATAAAGACATTAAGAGCAAACTTCCAATGTGCCTGTGCTTTATATTTGGTGTTCTGACCTTGTTTCTATGGAAACTTCATTAATAGGCAAATGCTGAAATTGAGGTTTCTCTTATCACTTTATTGAATGCCCCCCCAAAAAAGACAAATTGAAATGAAATTTTAACAATCCTGTTAAACATAAAAAGGTAAATTCTGTACTCATGAACTCTATTTTTCCAGTTCCTGATTTAGCACTCCTTCCTTATCATACATAGTCGTATGCTAAATGCTTAGTACCTTACCTGCCCGCTTACCAGCTTCCCCTAATGTCCCTCTGTCCAGGGCATTCTCGGCTTCAATTGGATTTCACCAGAACAAACTCTTTAAATTATATCAACGTGTTTACCTGACTGATAAATTTAGGCTATTTCATGACTTCTACTTTTATTCATATCCATTGCAATGTATATACAGACAGAGAATGGAGAGGTAAATGTTGCTTCTGAGTTGTGTACAATCAACTGGAATGGCAATAATCAAAACTGGAGTATGCTGAGATAGGCCTAACTTATGGATAAATTATAAAATATAAGGTGCACTCTAAACAGTTTCTTAAGCATCCCAAGAACTGAATTTGGCATATCTACCACCTCCCAAGTCTGTCTCTTTTGTTCAGTAGCTGTGTTACACAGTCATTTCAGATCTCTAAGTCTTGGCTTCTTCATCGGCAACAGAGGGAGAATATATACGGACCTTATTTGTAGATGGAAGGGCCAAGTGAAATACACAAGAAAATGCATTGTAAATCTTAAAAGAATTCTATAAAGGTCCAATTTTCGTCTCTCATCCTACACTAGCCAACTACTAACTGTTTTTAAAAATCATTTAGAGGCTTACCTTATAGCAACAAACAGAGCAGTTTTCACAAGTACTTACATGCTTTGTGTTTAAAGCTACAATTAATTCACATAATTTGTTCATTCTTTCACAATATCTAACTATTCTGAAAAGGGAGTACTTTCCACTTACAAAGCCACGTCCATCATAAGGGTGAATCCACAGGCTTAATTATTCTAACTTTTAAAGAAATTAAATAAACCCAACTAAAATTTAAATAGAAGAGCTGTAAGACATTTCGTCTATGAAATAATGAAATAATCTCTGGCATTTAAATGAAACAAATGGGCCAGTGGGGCTTTAACATCTTTATGATACAATGTTTTATACTTCAAAGAACAGTCTTTATTAAAGTGCCACTATGCTACCCAGAAATTTTTTTTTTTAACCTAGAGCCATCCCTTTCCAAAATTCTAGAGGCAAAAATCAAACGTTTCCTCTCTTCTCTCTCTCCTCTCCTCCCCGACAACACCCACCCCCAGCCACTTAGTCTTCAGAACTTTTACCTGAACATTCTTAAAGTTAAATAGTATTCTACTGGGTGGGGGTGGGGGGTGGGGTGGAGGAGGGAGCCATGGAGACATTTTTCTGCAGGATGGATGTGGTATGTTAACTCCCAAACCTTTATATTACAAATTACAATCTGAATTTGTTTTTTCTCCTTTGAAACTTCTGTCCAGCAGTCTCAGGAACCACCTCACCCCTCCCTTAGAACAAGCAACGTGCAAAAGAAGTCGGTTAAGGCTGTGCAGCTGAAGACATACTTGTGTCAAAGTGGGAATTTAAAAGTAATCAGAACTCCATGGGGTCTCCTTTGGTAAAGAAAAAAAACCCAACAACTATTCTCTGCAGCCGTGGCAGTAACGTTTCACACCGTTCACAGTTCTTTTAAGCCCCTCTCCCACCATTTTCTTTCCTATCGTGTTCAAATTATAGTTAGAAGGGATAAAGTAGCTTCTATCAGGGCGACTGAAAACATTAAAATCCAAAGAATTTTAGTTAAGAACACCACACTGACTCTGTCCATCTCTATTTTGAATTTAAATGACAAATCCTCTAATGTTTGTCTTAATTGTCTCGAGTATCAACTACCTTAACGAATAGAAGTCTATCATCAGGCCCTTACCTAGTTCCTTCGCTTAGGTACCATCTGGATAGGGAGACGGGATGGATACGCCGAAGTTAGAGTATTTAAGTTTTCATTAAGAAAAGAGAGAATACACCAGAAAGTCTCTGCTAAGTCCCACGAGATGTTAAATAGAACCACGAACAGGAAGGGCCGCGGATTGGAGGGTCTCAGGCCGGGCTGGGAAATGGGAACGGGGGAAAGAACTGGGCATTCGGGTAGGGAAGAGGGAAGGAGACTGGCCGGACGCGACTGGTAAAGAATAAGGGGTGGGGACGCCAAGCAGAGCCAGCCTTCGTCCCCGGTGCCCAGCCCTGGGAGAGCCAACTCCGGGCAAGAAGGAGCCCTAGGCGGCGTCTCCCTCCCGGGGGACCCTGGGGGCGGCGGAGGCCAGAGGTAAGCCCGAGAGCAGACGGCGCCGACCCCGCGAGGGGCGAGGCGCGCCCGCCGCTTCTTACCTTCGGGCATCTCCCGGTCGCTGACGTGCTGCAGGTGGTGGCCTTCGCCACCTGCGAAATCCAACTCGGCGGGTTCCACGGCAGCCGCCGCCGGAGCTACTGCCACCGCGTTCCCGGCCGCCGCCTTGTAGACCTCAGACTCGCAGTCCGGCTCCGCTGACCCCCTGCGCCGGCCCAACTTGGGGCTGGCATTGGGGGACAGGCAACAAGACAGCGAGTTCCCCATGGGGCGCCTTCACTCCTCGCCGCCGCCGCCTCCGCTCGTCCCCCGACTCCGCCGAGCTCAGAAGCCGCCCCCTCCCCCAACAATGGCGCGGCGGGCACTGGCAGCCCCGGGCTATGCCGGGGCTGTGCCGCACATGCAGACACGACTTGCCGGGCTCCTGTCCGCCCAGCCGCCGGGCCCCGGGCAGGGGCCCGGCCCCGGCCGCACCCCCGCCGCCGCCTCCCCGGAACCAACTAGTCTGTGAGGGTGGTGACCAGACCGGCTTATTTAAAAGGGGTGGAAAAAAAAAAAAAAAAAAGGGGTGGGAACCAGACAAGCGCTGAGACGCGCAGCCACTGCAGGGAAAGAGCGCAGCCGGACCTCCTCCCCCTTCCGCCGCCGCCTCCTGACTGAAAGTAGCTAGCCCGGCCGGCCCTTGCCTACCGGAATGTGTCCTTCGGTCACCTGGTTACGACGGACCAATCACGACCAGAGTTCCCTCCACGCGCCCTCCTCAGAGCGCAGCCATGTGACTCACAGTGCCCCGCCCCCGCCCGCGGCTGCCCCGCCCCCCGAGCGGCGCGCCCCGGACTCTGGTTTCCATTCATCTCTCGCGCTCCGAGCTCTCCGGTCCTGCGGGAAGCGCCGCGCGAGTTTGTTAATGGAAGCCGTCCTGAGTCAGTGGGCTCTGTAGAAAGCCCCTGTTCGTAAAATGCCAGTTCAGTTAGCAACTCGGTTTCACCGGGTCGACAGTTGACTCATTTGATGTATTGCTCAGCGAACTTAGTTTCACCCCAATTTTTGACCGTTTTTTATAACTGAATGCTCCTCCTGTCTTGCCTTCCAAAGTGTTAGTTTCCGCCTACAGTTTAACCATAGCAACCCCCGGGGCCCTGGTCCTACTCTCAATAAAGAGCTGTGGCTGTGTCTTGAATGAGACTCGAGGACACGTCACCCCTCCACTTCCTCATCAGTAAATTAGGTACCGAACTCCTCCCTCCCACCTCTGAGGCGCTGGGATTCAGCAACTCGCTTTTCTCGCCTGTTTCTCTCTTCCACGGCAGGAGTTTCCAGGTTTCCCTACTTTAGCCAACAACAACGCATAAAGCACGATTTTCTCATACAAACTTGAGAGTCACAAAGTGAAGTACCACGGTCTTGATTTGATGAAGATGATAACGATAGTTAACATTTGGCAAACACTATGCGCCAGCCCCCGTTCCAAGTGAGGTACTCATTTAACCCTCGGGAACAAAATCCTCAGAAACCTTCATTTTACAGATTTTACAGAAGCTAAGTAACGTTCCCAAGGTCACATGATTGCTCAGGGGTGTGGCCAGGATTTGATCCCTGATTGTGTGGATCCCCAAAGGCACCTTATTGTGATCATCAGAAAATAAAGGTAGAAGTCAAATTTGGTTGGAAGTGGCATAGTGTATCAGGATTTTCTTTTTTTAAGGAGGAACAATTTTTTGATGTGGATTTTAAAATACTTTCCCTTCATTCAACATTGATTAGTCCCTCCTACATGCCAGGCACCCGTGTGTGAAAAATAGTCCTGCCCTCAGTGACCTCAGGCACGGTGAGAAAACAAAGGCTTAGAGAGCCCAATAGTCTGAGGTCACACTGCTGCAAAGTACTTAAACCTGAAATTCAAACCTAGATCTATTAACCCCAAGTAGATGCTGGGGTAAAGAGCTTGGTTTTCTTCCCAGAAACATGAGAGCCATTGAATGTTGTGAAGTTAAGGAGTCACTATCAGGTGGTTTGTAGTGAGGTCACGCTTGAGAATAAGTAGGACTGATGGAAGCAACAAAACCCATTAAGAGACTTTATATTCATCTAAGCGAGGAGTGAGGGTTCAAACTAAAGGCAGTGGCAGAGATTGGAGTGGAGGGAAAGGATCTGAGGTCATTTGGGAGGTAGAATAGAAGTGCTCAGTGACTAGATATGGAGCGGGAAGGGGAAAAGAGAAGCAAAAATGGCTGCTAGGGTCCTGGCTTAGGGAACTATGTAGAGTGTGGTTACTTTTTCTTAGATAGTGCAGGAAAAGGAAGAGGTTTGGGAAGGAAGATCATTTTGGGTTCTGTTAAGCGGAACATAGAAATGGAGCTCTCTGGTTGAAAGTAAGCCTCTGCAGGCTAAGTCCATTTTGTGATATCCCAACTTATGTTTTCAAAAATAACACATTAAATCAATTTAAAAATGTGATTGGGGAAATTCCCTAATGTTGACAGCTAAGAATATCACATTTTTCATGGAGCAACTTGGAATCTATGGTTTTAGTAAATGAGGCATCCTATGTAAAATAAAACTGGTAAATGAGAGCTCTACCCACCACCAGAGCCTCCCATCAAGTCTCTTAGATAGCCTCAACCACCAGAGGGCACAGAGCAGAAGCAAGAAAAACTACAATCCTGCAGCCTGTGGACCAAAAACCACAGTTACAGAAAGATAGACAAGATGAAAAGGCAGAGGGCTATGTACCAGATGAAGGAACAAGAAAAAACCCCAGAAAAACAACTAAATGAAGTGGAGATAGGCAACCTTCCAGAGAAAGAATTCAGAATAATGAGAGTGAAGATGATCCAGGACCTCGGAATAAGAATGGAGGCAAAGATTGAGAAGATGCAAGAAATGATTAACGAAGACCTAGAAGAATTAAAGAACAAACAAACAGAGATGACCAATACAATAACTGAAATGAAAACTACACTAGAAGGAATCAATAGCAGAATAACTGAGGCAGAAGAACGGATAACTGACCTGGAAGACAGAATGGTGGAATTCACTGCTGCAGAACACAATAAAGAAAAAAGAATGAAAAGAAATGAAGACAGCCTAAGAGACCTCTGGGACAACATTAAATGCAACAACATTCGCATTATAGGGGTCCCAGAAGGAGAAGAGAGAGAGAAAGGACCAGAGAAAATATTTGAAGAGATTATAGTCGAAAACTTCCCTAACATGGGAAAGGAAATAGCCACCCAAGTCCAGGAAGCGCAGAGAGTCCCATACACGATAAACCCAAGGAGAAACACACCGAGACACATAGTAATCAAAGTGGCAAAAATTAAAGACAAAGAAAAATGATTGAAAGCAGCGAGGGAAAAACGACACATAACATACAAGGGAACTCCCATAAGGTTAACAGCTGATTTCTCAGCAGAAACTCTGCAAGCCAGAAGGGAGTGGCATGATATACTTAAAGTGATGAAAGGGAAGAACCTACAACCAAGATTACTCTACCCGGCAAGGATCTCATTTAGATTTGATGGAGAAATCAAAAGCTTTACAGACAAGCAAAAGCTAAGAGAATTCAGCACCACCAAACCAGCTCTACAACAAATGCTAAAGGAACTTCTCTAAGTGGGAAACACAAGAGAAGAAAAGGACCTACAAAAACAAACCCAAAACAATTAAGAAAATGGTCATAGGAACATCCATATCGATAATTACCTTAAACGTGAATGGATTAAATGCCCCAACCAAAGACATAGACTGGCTGAATGGATACAAAAACAAGACCCATATATATGCTGTCTACAAGAGACCCACTTTAGACCTAGGGACACATAACAGACTGAAAGTGAGGGGATGGAAAAAGATATTCCATGCAAATGGAAATCAAAAGAAAGCTGGAGTAGCTATACTCATATCAGATAAAATGGACTTTAAAATAAAGAATGTTACAAGAGACAAGGAAGGACACTACATAATGATCAAGGGATCAATCCAAGAAGAAGATATAGCAATTATAAATATATATGCACCCAACACAGGAGCACCTCAATACATAAGGCAACTGCTAACAGCTATAAAAGAGGAAATTGACAGTAACACAATCATAGTGGGGGACTTTAACACCTCACTTACGCCAATGGACAAATCATCCAAAATGAAAATAAATAAGGAAACAGAAGCTTTAAATGACACAATAGACCAGATAGATTTAATTGATATATATAGGACATTCCATCCAAAAACAGCAGATTACATGTTCTTCTCAAGTGCGCACGGAACATTCTCCAGGATAGATCACATCTTGGGTCACAAATCAAGCCTCAGTAAATTTAAAAAAACTTGAAATCATATCAAGCATCTTTTCTGACCACAACGCTATGAGATTAGAAATGAATTACAGGGAAAAAAACGTAAAAAAGACAAACACATGGAGGCTAAACAATATGTTACTAAATAACCAAGAGATCACTGAAGAAATCAAAGAGGAAATAAAAAAATACCTAGAGACAAATGACAATAAAAACACGACGACCCAAAGCCTATGGGATGCAGCGAAAGCAGTTCTAAGAGGGAAGTTTATAGCTATGCAAGCCTACCTAAAGAAACAAGAAAAATCTCAAGTAAACAATCTAACCTTACACCTAAAGAAACTAGAGAAAGAAGAACAAACAAAACCCAAAGTTAGCAGAAGGAAAGAAATCATAAAGATCAGAGCAGAAATAAATGCAATAGAAACAAAGAAAACAATAGCAAAGATCAATAAAACTAAAAGCTGGTTCTTTGAGAAGATAAACAAAATTGATAAGCCATTAGCCAGACTCATCAAGAAAAAGAGGGAGAGGACTCAAATCAATAAAATCAGAAATGAAAAAGGAGAAGTTACAACAGACACCGCAGAAATACAAAGCATCCTAAGAGACTACTACAAGCAACTTTATGCCAATAAAATGGACAACTTGGAAGAAATGGACAAATTTTTAGAAAGGTATAACCTTCCAAGACTGAACCAGGAAGAAACAGAAAATATGAACAGACCAATCACAAGTAATGAAGTTGAAACTGCGATTAAAAATCGTCCAACAAACAAAAGTCCAGGACCAGATGGCTTCACAGGTGAATTCTATCAAACATTTAGAGAAGAGCTAACACCTATCCTTCTCAAACTCTTCCAAAAAATTGCAGAGGAAGGAACACTCCCAAACTCGTTCTATGAGGCCACCATCACCCTGATACCAAAACCAGACAAAGACACTACAAAAAAAGAAAATTACAGACCAATATCACTGATGAATATAGATGCAAAAATCCTCAACAAAATACTAGCAAACAGAATCCAACAACACATTAAAAGGATCATACACCACGATCAAGTGGGATTTATCCCAGGGATGCAAGGATTCTTCACTATACGCAAATCAATCAATGTGATACACCATATTAACAAATTGAAGAATAAAAACCATATGATCATCTCAATAGATGCAGAAAAAGCTTTTGACAAAATTCAACACCCATTTATGATAAAAACTCTCCAGAAAGTGGGCATAGAGGGAACCTACCTCAACATAATAAAGGCCATATATGACAAACCCACAGCAAACATCATTCTCAATGGTGAAACACTGAAAGCATTTCCTCTAAGATCAGGAATGAGACAAGGATGTCCACTCTCACCACTATTATTCAACATAGTTCTGGAAGTCCTAGCCACGGCAATCAGAGAAGAAAAAGAAATAAAAGGAATACAAATTGGAAAAGAAGAAGTAAAACCGTCACTGTTTGTGGAAGACATGATGCTATACATAGAGAATCCTAAAACTGCCACCAGAAAACTGCTAGAGCTAATTAATGAATATGGTAACGTTGCAGGATACAAAATGAATGCACAGAAATCTCTTGCATTCCTATACACTAATGATGAAAAATCTGAAAGAGAAATTATGGAAACACTCCCATTTACCATTGCAACAAAAAGAGTAAAATACCTAGGAATAAACCAAAAAACAAAAAAAACTGGTAAATGAAAACAACATTTAAAATTGTGTTGTCATTAGAGTATACACAAAGTAATTGAAGCTGTAGGTATAGAAGTGGTTGCCTTGAGAAGACATGTATAATAAGGAAAGGAAGAAAGGAAGGAAGGAAAGAAGGAAGGAAGGAGGGGAAGAAGGAAAGCAAGAAGGAAGGAAGAGAAGGAAGGGAAGGAAAGAAGAGGTCTTCAAAAATAGGGAGATTTAAGTGGCATTTAAGTAATCCTGCCAAAGGGAGCAGTGGCAATCAAGGGACCTGAGTATTAATTAGGAATGACTGATCACGTGAGTCCCATGAGGGTAGGGATCACATCTGCTTCTCATTTCTGGAGCAGAGCACCTAGCACAGTACCTGGCCAGTAGATGCTCCATTCGCAATTGTCCAGTGTTGTCCATGGGGCAGGAAAGCTACCAATACCATTGGCTGCGGCAACTGGGTGACTGGGGATGTGTGCAAGCTGGATAGCAGGCAGTGAGTAAAGAAATGAATAGGGAACAGAAGTGCCCTTGACCGGTGGGGAGGGCCGCGCTGTGCACCCCTCTGCTCTCGCTGCAGGGAGATGGCTTAGCGACTTCTCCTGGGGAGGTTCCTGGCCTCCATAATCTGCAGGAAGCCCTCTCAGAGTCAGTGGGCGCCCCTTGCCTCCAGGGCCCTGCAGACCCCACAGCGCAGTCCTAATAACCTGACAGTAACACCCAGCCAAGCCCAGTCAATATACACCACCAGAGTCTGTACAATGACCTTTAACATCCAGGATGGACCAGACTTTCAAGACTGAGTTGTCAACAGTGAGACACCAGTGGTTGTGGATTTCCATGCACAGTGATGTGGTCCCTGCAAGATCCTGGGGCCAAGGTTATAGAAGGTGGTGGCCAAGCAGCATGGAAAGGTGGTGATGGCCAAGGCGGATATTGATGACCACACAGACCTCGCCATAGAGTATGAGGTATCAGCTGTGCCCACCGTGCTGGCCATCAAGAATGGGGATGTGGTGGACAAGTTTGTGGGCATCAAGGATGAGGACCAGCTGGAGGCCTTCCTGAAGAAGCTGATTGTCTGACAAGCAGGGAAGCGTCCTGACTGCCCCTGCCCACCTGGGCCCCATGGTCCCGGGGGACCCAGATAGAACTCATAGCCCTTCTGTGCCGGCCCTTCCTACCTCCTCCCTCTGCCTGGCCCCTGTGGGTCCGTGCTTTGGAGACCAGGCCTCCAAACACAGGAGCCTCAAGTGCTCCCAACCTGGCTGACCGCCAGGGTGGCCGCCCAAGGAGCGGTGCCGCCACCGAGCTGGGACAGCCGTCTCCTCACCCACTCTCTGCTCCTTCTAGGGCTTGTTGCCGTGCTCCCA
Source organism: Balaenoptera ricei (assembly GCF_028023285.1). Lineage (NCBI taxonomy): Eukaryota > Metazoa > Chordata > Mammalia > Artiodactyla > Balaenopteridae > Balaenoptera > Balaenoptera ricei. The sequence goes on from NC_082645.1 coordinate 95,382,806, forward strand.
GGATGCTGGGACAGAGTCCCGGGGCCAGCCTGCAGTAACAGCTTGGTCTCCCTGCTCCCTTCTGATCTGAACCCCGGTGCCTGGCTCATCTGCCTCCTGCATTTTTCTTTCCTGCTGCTGTTTTGTAAAAAAAAAAAAAAAAAAAAAAAACAGAAGAAGCAAAAAAGAAACCCAGGGCTTCCCTGGTGGCGCAGTGGTTGAGAATCTGCCTGCCAATGCAGGGGACACGGGTTCGAGCCCTGGTCTGGGAAGATCCCACATGCCGCGGAGCAACTGGGCCCGTGAGCCACAATTACTGAGCCTGCGCGTCTGGAGCCTGTGCTCCGCAACAAGAGAGGCCGCGATATTGAGAGGCCTGCGCACCGCGATGAAGAGTGGCCCCCGCTTGCCACAACTAGAGAAAGCCCTCGCACAGAAACGAAGACCCAACACAGCCATAAATAAATTAATTAATTAATTACCAAAAAAAACAACCCATAGAATACAGTACCAACAGCGGACCCTAATACAATCCACGGTCGTTGGTGATAACGATGTGTCAATGTAGGTCCATTTATTGTAACAAATGTACCACTCTGGTGTGGGATGTTGATGATGGGGAAGGCTGTGCATGTGTGAGGGCAGGGGGAGTATATGAGAAGTCGCTGTACTTTCTACTCATTTTGCTAATGTTTTGTTATTTGTAATTTCTTCTTCTAAAAAAAAGAGGATATTAAAAAAAAAAAAGAAATGAGTTATCAAGCCATGAAAAGACACGAAGGAACCTTAAGTGCATATTGCTAAATAAAAGAAGCCAATCTGAAAAGGCTGCATACTGAATGACTCCAACTATATGACATTCTGGGAAAGAAAGTAAAAAGATGTGATAGTCAGGGGTCAAGGGTCAAGGCGGGGTGAGGAAGTGATGATTAGGTGAAACACAGGAGATATTTAAGGCAGTGAAACTATTCTGTAGGATACTGTATTGATGGATACATGACATTATTTGTCAAAACCTACGGAACTGTATAACACAAAGAGCAAATCCTAATGCAAACTATGGACTTTAGTTAGTAATGCTATATGAATATTGGTTCATCAATTGTAATAAATTGTAACTGCACTAAGGCAAGAGAACTAAGAGAGAACTAAGAACCGCACTAAGGAGAAACTGTGAGTGGGAAAAGGAGAGGATATATGGAAACTCTCTGTACTATCTGCTCAATTTTCTTTTTTTTAATTTTATTTTACTTTATTTCTTTATTTCTTTGTTTTTGGCTGTGTTGGGTCTTCGTTGCTGCACGCGGGCTTTCTCTAGTTGTGGTGAGCGGGGCCACTCTTTGTTATGGTGCACAGGCTTCTCATTGTGGTGGCTTCTCTTGTTGTGGAGCACAGGCTCTAGGCGCACAGGCTTCAGTAGTTGTGGCACGCGGGCTCAGTAGTTGTGGCTCACGGGCTCTAGAGCGAGAGCTCAGTAGTTGTGGCACATGGGCTTAGTTGCTCTGTGGCATGTGGGATCTTCCCAGACCAGGGATCAAACCCGTGTCCCCTGCATTGGCAGGAGGATTGTTAACCACTGCACCACCAGGGAAGCCCTATCTGCTCAATTTTCTGTAAACCTAAAACTGCTTTAAAAAATTGTTTATTAATTTTGTAAAAAGTGCAACCCATGGCTTGACCAGTTCTGTATATAGCACTTTCTTAGGCAGTAAATTATCTTTGCAGAGCGCCTTTGGGCAACAAGCAATGATGCAGCATAGCCCACATAGACAGAAGGGTTTTGAAGACAACAAGCCTTCAAACTCATCCCCCCACTAGAGTGTGAGCAGGAATGACAGAAGGGGGAACAGAATGTGGTGTGTGGAACCCTGGGTCCCCCTTTTAGCTACAATCAAGGAGTCACTGAGCACATGAAGGCAGCCTCGCAGGGGTAGCACCGCTCTAAGAAACAAGCGACAACTTCTGACTTGTTTTACCCAAATAACTTAAACAAGCAGATAATAACCAAGTGATTCATCCTACATGATCTTCAGTTTTCCCATTGATACAACTGACAGTATTATGCATTATAGATGCTGCTGTGTTGTTTTCAAGCCTTCCTTGAAAGCCTTAACAAAAACGTCAAAACATCCTCGCATATGATACTGATGATAAGGAAGTGGATATGTGTGATCACATATGAGATATCTTACTAAGGAAAGTGTGGGAGGGTTCTTCTTTAGAATATTTTCAAAAAGCTCTTCTAAACACTAGATATATTTTTTTATTACTTTTACTGCTGTTATTCTCCTACTTGTTACCTGAAGTTTTGTCTAAGGACCGCAGGGGTTTTCTTAACCTTACAAGTAAGTTTCTGTTGAGTAGAACCTCGTCATGCTACTTGTTGCTATTGATAGAGTTTGTTAAGCCAACAGTGAAAGCAATCTGTCCTCTCAATGCATGGTAGCACTTCAGTAGTGGAGATTCTGTAATGAATTTTAAAATCAGAGATGAGAAGCATTTCCCCCACCCACCTGGGATTGGAAAGAGACAATTCAGTAAGACAAAACAGGATGCAGAGCTTAAGAAGTGGGTTAGAGCCCACGAAGTTCTAAGAATCACAACTGTTGAAGAAATATTAAGCAGACCAGAAAATTAGTGAAATGAGTCCAGGTTGAGTGAGACTGAATGCTTTCCCCAAGTCCCACATGGTAACTGCCTTTTTTCTTCTGTAGGGAGAGAAAGAATTGGGAAGAGATTTCAGATTTCTAGAGATTCACTTGAATAGTTCCTACTGCACTGCTCACTGGGACAACATTCTTTTTCCTCCCCAAGGTGGCCATATGCAGCAGCAGTTCACCCCATCCATTCACTCTCATCACTTAGAATGGAGTTGTCCCCATGCAAACATCGAGCAATGGCACCGTGAGAATTGAGAGGCTCATGAAAGCAAGGCTGATGGGAGCCCTGGGGTGCACCCCCAAACTAAAAGGACTCAGGTTGCAAGACCTGTCACTTAACAGTCACAGCAGGATATATTTTTGGTAATTGAAGCCTAATTTGGATTGTGTTTTTGGAAAATGATGACATTAGTTTTCTAAAAACTAGAAAATTTTTTAGGGGGGAGTGGTGGTTCTCTCCAACTCCACTTTGAAGCTAAAATGGCAAACTGTTTAGAATCCAAACTTTTTCTTCCCGTGGATTTATGTAGTAGATGTTTCAAAATGACTGGCAAATACATAGAATTCATACAAAGTTAGAGGCAAAAGGGTGCTCCAGAACCCTCTGGTTGAATCTCTTCACTCTATAGTTGAGGAGAATGAGGTCCAGAGAGGCTAAGTGTTATGCCCAAGGGCACACAGCTGGCTCACAAGATGAGACTTGAATCCGGATTGCCTATGTACTGGCCAATGCTCTTCCCTCTCTACTGTGCTCTACTTCCCAGCACCACAAGAGGACACCTACTGTGTCTTGCAGAATCTAGACTATTTTTTGAAAGCTTGGAACTAAACTTGTGACTAATTAGAATACAGTGTTCCACCACCTTTAAGTCACCAGCTAAAATCCACTGCTCCCCGTCGCAGCACGCCCGAGGCCTTCTGGGTAACCAAAGAAAGATTATTGTCTCAACTCAGTTCTCTGTGTCTAGGTACCCACAAAATGGAAATCACTTTACTTGGGGAAGAGCAAGAGGACAAGATGAGATGAAAAGGAAGCATGTTTAAAATGGATAAAAGGAGGCACTTTTTCCCCACTACACACAATTGAACTGGGGAACTCACTGCAGCAGGATATTAAGATCAATGGTGAAGATTTGTGTTTTAAAAGATTAGACATTTCACATGCATATCATCAACAGCGACACTCAATGGGATGAAAGTAAGATGGATGAAAGTTCTCAAGCTTCAGTGCATAAGTTGATCACCAACTGGGTCAGGTGAAAAGAAAAAAAGTTGTCGACTGGATTAAAATTTCACAGAAAGGCAGATCTGGGGGGTTCCAGTCATTGCTGCTGTGTAACAAACCACTCCAAAGTAGTGGTGTGAACCAACAGGCATTTTATTATGCACATGGATACGGTGGATCAGGAATTTGGAGAGGGCACAGCAGGGATGGCTTGTCTCTGATTCATGACATCTGGGGCCTCAGTTGGGAAGACTTGAACAACTAGGAATGACTTGAGGTTGGGGGCTGGAATCATCTGGAAGCTTCTTCACCTAACCTGGGATGACTTGAAGGCTCACTCAGCTGGGACTGTCAAGTGGAGCATCTATATGTAGGTGTCAAGAGGGAGTGTCCCAAGAAAAAGCACTTCCAAAAAACAAGTGTCCCAAGAGACCCAGGTAGAAACTACACGGCCTTTTATGACCTATCCATGGAAGTTTTAGAGCATCACTTCCAACACAGTCCATGGGTCAAAACCGTCACAAGCCCACTGAGATTCAAGAGGAGGAGACTTAGGACCTCCTACATCCCTCCCCTATGGGGAATGGCAAGATCACATTGCAGAAAAACCTGTGGGATGGGAGAGGTTTTCGCAGCCATCTTTGGAAAATGCAATCCCCCAGGGAAGTGGTGGGTGATGTGAGGTTACAAGAACACACAATCTAGTGGAAAACACTGACATATGAACAGAGAATCACAGTACAATAAAATAAATTTCAAGGTAGTTATTTCCCCCTCTTTTACAAGAATTCTTTTTTTTTCCCTTTGATAAGAGTCATCACATTAAAATTTTTTCATTCATTGTCTGTCTTCTACTAGATTGGAATCTCCATGCATTTAGTTTCCTACTGTAACCCCTGTGCCTAAAACACTACCAAGCCCAAAATAGGCACTCAATAAATATTTGCTGAAAGAGTATATGAGTAAAGTGCTGTAATAGAGAAGTAGTGGGAGGGCTGTGGGAGTACAGGCAATAACAAAGCACTCAGCTTGACAGAAATGACATTTGAGTGGGTCTTGAATGCTCTTGAAGGATAAACAACAATTTTTCTGGTGGAAACAAAAGGGAATAAATTTTTCTCCTTAAATCTCCTCCAGAGACTTCATTAGCCAAGTTTAAGTGGGCAGATCTCATCCTAAGTGTACAGACTGCATGTAGTAGTTACAATGTTCTTGGTTGCAAGTGAAAGAAAACAGGGACTCAAATGTATTAAAAAATAAGCAGCGTATCGTATCACATAACAACAAGTCTGGAGGCCAACAGTTCAGGCAGCCTCAATGCCATCCTTCTTCACTGGGTCAACTTAGCTCCTTTGTGGTTGCAAGATGGTGCCCACAGTGGTAGGCATCACAGGCAGACAAAACAATACCCAGCAGGGGAGAGGACTACTTCTCCTTTGGAGTAAGATCTTTCCCATAAGCCCCTGACAGACTTACCTCACACTGGCCCCCACACCACGCCTTATTGGCTAGAACTGTGTCCCATGCATGTATGTAACCTAAACGCTGATAAGAAGAAGGGGAGAAACACGAGCAGTTGGACTAATCACGTGTTACTCCTTGGGGCTTGACCTGAAGCTCCTGCCTCTCCTGAAGCACAGGGCTATGCAGAAAAGGGTGGATTCCCCAACAAAACAGAACAAAACAAATAACGGGGGTTTTGTTAGGAAGGAAAAAGGGGAGATGACTCTTCGGCACATAATCAACAGTGTTTGCAACATTAGGCTTGGGGAAGGTTAATGTTCTGTTTTCTTTGTGGATGACTATTACCTAACAATTTTATTTATTCTTTTTCATGCTTTTTGCTCCTGTCCTTTCTCCTCTGCACTAGTAGTCAGTTGAATAAATCAAGCGCTGTATCAATAGGAAAGAGTGTCATGTGTACAGTGTACATACGAATCTAATTAATCAAAAATATGTTGATTAGACGTGAGTGCACTTTCAGGTAAAAACCTTGATTCAGATGCTTCTGATAGCATAGCCATGCCCAGCTGTTCACCACTTGAATCGTGCTCTTTCATGGCCTTGTGCCCGTTACTTGTGCTGATTCCTCTGTCTAGGAAGTCCTTCTCAGTTTCCTGACCTATAGTGGATACTAGTGATTGCCTCTCCAGCGCCCATTCTATCCTTCTAGTAATTTGCTTGAAGAGATGGCGAACTGCAAAACTACTTTTTTCAGACTCCCTTGCAGCTAGGGTCTTGATCTGAAATAAGTTCGGTCAATCAGGTGCACTTGTGTAAGATTTGGAGGCAGATGCAAGGAGAAGGCATCATTCTGTTGCTGTTGCTGTTGGCCAGCAAGGTTTGAGCAATAATGTTAAGAGGCATTTAATGCTGTTGGACTCAATGTCCTGTTTCAGTGTCTAGTCACCAGTTTCATGGGTGTGAAGAGCCCTTGCTGCAGCACCATCCCAACTTCTGGAACATAGCTACTGTGGTAGGCCCGTGAACTCAATAGCCCAGGGGTACCCCCCTGACTTCTGCCCCTCCAGCTCATCAATTTTGTAAGCCTCTGTTTGATTCTCAGTATTAAATATTTCTCTGTTTGAAACACCTAGAGAGGTTTCTTCCTGTACTAAACCCTGACTCATAGATCACCTAATTCATATTCAGCCTTCCAGGCACAGCCTGGGTCTTCCCTGAGCCACCAGGTTGGGCCAGGTGCTTCCTCTGTGCTCCCACCACGTCCTGCCTGGTAAGCCCATGCCTCTTCATCTTTGCACCCCTGGCACCAGTGTTTGGCTCACAGCATGTGCAGCATCAATATTTACCGAACTGAAGCTCCCTCTGCCAAGATACCAGACAGGTCCTGAAATCTAGTCTAAAGGGTGCCCCACCTCATGCCTGGTCTGCAAAGCCCAAAGAACAAGTGGCTCTAGACTTATACTGGATTCTAGATGAATCCAGAGCCCTCAGCTTTTCCGTACTTTAGTCCCCCACACAAGAGGCCACACCAGATTTGAAAATTTGACCTGGTCCCCAGGAAGAGGATGATAAGGAACAAGGGAAGTTGCTTATCTCAAGAGTTACCATCTGGTGGTTTTCAGGACCCTCTACTGCTGGGCCTACAACGAGGCCTGCAGTCAATGGCAGCATAGTCTTCGGAGCGAGGAAAACCCAAGTTGGAAGGTGTGTGCCGTTGTGTAGCAAGTTACTTTCTGAACCTCAGATTCTTAATCTATAAAATGGGGTTGATAATATCAACCTCACAGGATGCTTGGGGGTAAAAGAGATTATATATGTAAAATGCTTAGCACAGTGCACGCACATGGGAAATGCCCAATACCCATCAGTTACTGTTACGGCCACCATTGTTGTTGACTGTGCCATCACTGTACCACAAGTCTGTTACATATTTTTTACTTCATATACATATACTTTCCTTCAGCCCAAACAGACTCACATGCAGTTAGAGTAGAACGTACTTCTCTATACTTTCTCCCGAGGTGTTCCATTTTACATCATGATGTGATTAACCCTTTTCTGCAGAAGATCCAGCTAGGCCCAAGTTTGGGGCTGTGCTGAGGAAATAACAAAACCATCTATGTCAGTGGCTCTCGACCCTAGCTGAAAATCAGGATCACCTGGAGAGCTAAAAACAAAACGGCAACAAAAATAAACAAATAAAACGAAACCAAGAAACAATGTCTGGGTCCGTCAACCAGAGATTCTGATTCAGTAGGGCCCAAGCATCAGTATATCTTAAGGCTCCCCAGGTGATTGTAATGTGCAGCTGAGAGCCATGGCTGAGAGTGGGAAAGATTAGCGCTTCCATCGCCTCTGGGAAAGAAGAAAGAAGCTCTTACTTTTCTATAATCGCCACCACAGTGGAGGAGGGGAGAGGACTAAAGATTACAGTTGAATGATTCCACTTATAATGTGAACAAGGCATTCTTATTATGAACCTGGATAAATGACTCATCATGTTAATCCTCTGATTAGTGTCTGGGTTTCTCATCTAGAGGTGTCTGATCTGATGAGAAGAGGAGTTATCAGAAATGCTCTAGGACATGGAAAAAGCTAGTCTGGAAATACCTGTGAGGGATTTCAAGTTGGCTTGTGGGTGTCTGTCCTGTGCCAGCCCTGTGCACACTCGCACACTTGCGGGCTGGTTGCTGATGTCAGGTGTACGCACTTTGATCCAGGGCAAGTGAAATGATCCCTGCTTTGGCATAAAATCTAGCTAATATCTAAATGCTAGAGATAGCTGGTGACAGCTGGGAGTGTGCTCAGACGTAAAGTACAGGCACACCTCATTTGATTGCGCTTTGCAGACTTTGCTTTTTCACAAACTGAAGGTTTGTGACAACCCTGAGTTGTCAGATGATGGTTAGCATTTTTTAGAAATAAAGTATTTTTAAATTAAAATATGTACTTTTTTTAAAGACAGAATGCTCTTGCACACTTAATAGACTGAAGAATAGTGTAAACATAAGTTTTATAGACATTACTGGAAAACCAAAAAATCCATGTGACTCACTTTATTGTGATATTTCCTTTATTGCAGTGGTCTGGAAGCAAACCCACAATATCTCTGAGGTATGCCTGTACATCTAAAAAATGTAACTTTTTTCCCATTATTAAAGTGATACACAAAAGAAAATAGAGTGGGAAAACAGAAAAATAGCATGAACCCAGTAGAAACTAATAACAGACTTACATAGAGTTACGAGGTGCTAGACATGGTTTTAAGCTCTTCACCATATAAATTCATTTACCCCTCACTACAACTCTATGAGGGGTAACTCCACTTTACAGATGAGGAAAGAGGACCTGGAGCTGTTGTGTGACTTGTCCAAAGTGGCAGCTAGTAAAGGAAGAGCCGAGGTTTGGACTCATGCTGCATTTAACAGGGTAGGGTCAACCTCAGAGATATATATAGCTCATAAGGTAAGCTTTATCCAAGGATTCAATGCCACTTGCTAAAGTTTAAAAAGTTAATCTCAGTTGCCATTTATTCATCCATTTATTTCACAAATATTTACCAAAGGCATCTATGGGCAGCACACTGTTCCAGGCTTGATTATCAAGATACTGAAGAGTATACAGAGGCTACCTGTCCAGTCATTCCTATAGCATTGAACTCTCAAGTGTCTCAATATGTATAATCAATACAAGTATAGTAAGATTCGAAATGCAATAACTATTCTCTGATTACAAAATCCAAAACCAATACTTCAAAACTTTCAAAATGTCACAGTCTTACTAGATGGAATGTTTGGCACGATCCTCCGTATTTTCATCCATTAATAAGTACACCTTGGACAATAATTTAAGTTGAACCTCATGAATTCCACTTTGTAGCAACACGTTTAATATAACAGTAGTGTCTTCAAGTCAGAAATTTGGTGTTTTTGGATGGATGGATGGATGGATGGAAGGATAGATGAGTGAATTAATAGCTAAGAATGCCTGGCAATGTTCTAGTTGCTTAAAAATTGCATCTTTAAAAATAATTCAGTGTTTTCCAGTTTGTTAAACAATAACTATGACTCAGAAGAAAATTGTGATTTCTGTCCTTTCCATGGACTAAATATGTAACTTCAAGGAAGCCATTATGATGCCAGTTCCATCTGATTGTTGTGAGGATCAAATGAGCTAACTGAAATGAATTATGTAGCACCCTGCCTAATACATGTTAAACAGCATATTTTAAACTGCCTTTAAAGTGAAATACTATATGCAGAAAAGCAAAAATTCAAATGATACAAAAAGCTATACAATGCAAAATACGTTTCTTTTGGCCAAGTTTCCCCGCTATTATTACTACTATTATTAGAGATCTCCAAGCAAAAATAACATCTCCCTGTTGATTAAGAAGGGAGAGGTTTACAGACTAGGAGATAACATCCTTTGAGTCAGAACCAAGTGAAATAACACATGTATTCTGGTTAAATTCCAGCATGAGTGATTAACATTCTCCAACTTCAAATAATTTTTATTATTAGCCAACACTTGTCCATCCCCAATAATACACATGTTGCATACAGGCCACAGAATGAGGCAGCCTCTCTTGGCATGGTCACAATCTGTGCATACTTTCCACTGAGGGTTTCCCTTTCTTTTTGATTGCTATTCCATAGCTTTTCAACTCCCACTACTTTCAACCCTGGGATGTTTGCCGACACTGAGTGCCAAGTAGTTCCCAAAAAACCAAAAAAATATAAGCACCTGTAGAATCCCAGGGAATGAAAGAGGTAAAGTACATTTTAAACATATTTATTAACGGTTTTAATGTTTGTGAAGAGATTTATATTTATTTCTTTTAACTTTGAGGCTGGGATTAATACACCTATTCCTCATTATTTCTCACAAAGTCTTGTTGATCAGCAGGAGGAAGAGGGCTATTCTGCAATTTTGTCTCCCAGTCTGTGGAAGTGGGATCCAGGACACAAGAACGACTCAGCCCTAAAGTGCAGTCCTGAGTCCCTCAAGAACTCAGGCCCTCCTGCCTTTTTCCCCCGCCTTTTTCCAGTAGAAGGAAGGGGTGGGGGGAGCGGGAAACAATTCAAACCCTCTTTGTAAGCGTGTGAATGAATTTCAAGAATGTTAAACACCTCAGTCTTCCAACCTAATTAGAACATGTAGAAAAGAGGCATTTTTAGGACATTTAAAACTTGCAGCATAATAACCCATCTGGAGAGCGCCACGGTGCGTCCCAGTGGTCGAGGCGCCCAGCAGGTCTTCGCGCGGGCTCCCGCAGCTCCGTGCGCTCCGGATCCCCGGCGGCGCGCGGGTGCGCAGCTAAGCAGCGGGTAGCCCCCGGCGGTGGGGGGGGCCGGCCCCTGCCCATCACAGAGCCCGGAGTCAGTGTTGCTTTTCTCTGCGGGCGACTTCGAACTGCCTGGATTTTTAACCCGATAAACTGATAAAGGACTAACATGTCTGGAGTCTTCCAAAGACAGAAAGAAAATCACTTTCTTGTCGCAACAGTAAGATTTTGTTACGAAATGCAAAAGTAAAGGTTAAAGCCTGGGAGATAACCGGTCGCATATGGGGGGAGGGGGGAGGAGGTGGTAAAAACTGTGGCTGTCGCGCCCCAACTATCTCGGTTCGAATCCCGGGTTTGCCATTTGAGAGCCTACTCTGTGCTAGGCGGTCGGAATACCGCGCTGAACAAGATTATCTAGGTTGTGGCTTTCTTGGGGGAACTATCATTAGCTCGGTTCCCTTGGTATGCTTCTAAACTCTGTTTCTTCACCTATAAGAATTGTTGTAAGGATCTGAGACATCCTGTATTAAGATGAGAACGATCAACGCGCCGTCTGACACACAGTAGGGGCTCAGTAAGCATTTGTACTTCTCTCAATTTGAGCTCACCTGGTGAGGGCAGCGCAGAGAGGAGACAGGTGCCACGGTTAAGAATGATTCTTTGAGCAGTTCTTTTAAACAAGCGCTGGACTCTAAGGATGCTTAGCTGCAGATAGGAGAGCTGGTAGGTGCCCTGGAAGCTAGGGTTCATAAGCTAGCACATTACGGGAAAGTGAGCCCCGCACCAGTGGACGCCAGCAGAGAACTCAGGAGGGAATTCTAGCTAGGGTTTCCCGCTCCGGGTCTCAAGAAGGCGTGATTAGCATTCGCCCCGCCCCCCATAGCTTCCCGGCCCATCAGTTAACGAGTTGTCCAAGTGATGCTTCCAATTAGATCTTAACAGACAGCCAAGGACCATCACACGTTTGAGGGAAGCCCCCAACAAGTAAGAGATCAAAACAGGAAGAAGGAATGGGACTTCCCTGGTGGCGCAGTGGTTAAGAATCCGCCTGCCAATGCAGGGGACACGGGTTCGAGCCCTGGCCCAGAAAGATCCCACATACCACAGAGCAACTGAGCCCATGCGCCACAACTACTGAGCCTGCGCTCTAGAGCCCATGAGCCACAACTACTGAAGCCCACACGCCCTAGAGCCTGTGCTCCGCAACAAGAGAAGCCACTGCAATGAGAAGCCCACGCACCCAACAAAGAGTAGGCCCAGCTCACCGCAACCAGAGAAAGCCCACGTGCAGAAACCAAGACCCAATGCAGCCAAAAAATAAATACATAAAATAAAATATAAGGATGCTTTAAAAAAAAAACAAAACCAAACAGGAAGAAGGAATTGATGGGAGTGATAAAAACTCAGGAGCAAATGAAAACTTGAAATTGCATCAGTGAAAAAAAGAATGACAGGATATAAGAGAACTCTATAAATTGAAAATAAGGTAGACAAAACAATATATTCAATAGAAGGATTAGAGCACAGTCAAGGAAATCTCCAGGAAGCAGGACAAAAAGACAAAATGCAAAGCAGGAGGGGAAAAAAGTTAGCCATCTGGTAAGTCTAAGACTTCCAACATCCGAATAATAGGAACCTGGAAGAAAAAAACAGAATATCAAAGAAACACACAAAAAAGGTCTATACCAAACCAAATTATGAAATTTCAAAATCCCAGGGAGAGGGAAGGTACTAAAAGGTTCCCGAGAAGGAAGGGGTGGGGGGAAATGACTAAAATCGGTAATGTACAATGTACCATACAATGTCAACAGGTTTAAGAGCAACAGTGTAAATGAGAAGATGAGAGGGAAGTGTCTTTAGAATGGCAAAAATTAGTTTCAACTGAGAATTCTACACTTTATCAAATAGAAGGAGTTTCAGAGAGGCTAGATCTCTATAAACTTTCTGCCCATGTGCCCTTTTCCCAGGAAAATGTGCTCCAGTAAAACAAGGAAGTATAACAAGACAAGAGGGAAACAGAATCTAGGACATAGGGGATCCAACATAAGAGAGCAGAGTTATGTGAGATCCCAGATGACTTCACACAGATATCCCAGGAAAAGAGGCATAGAGCAGGCCTAGGGGAACACTAGTCTATATGGGAGTAGGAAGACAAAAGATTGGGGAAAAGTGTCTCCAAGAAAAAAATGGAACAGATGTGGCTTAGTAGACGGAAAATATTTTTGATAGGCATGTGACAAATGTTAAAACATTTGGGGAAAAAAATAGCTGTTAGAAAACAGGCAAGTGAATATAGTCAGGAAATTAATTCCACAGAAAAAATGAAGAATGTGAAAGCAGGGAGACCGGGCAGGGAGCTACTTACTGCATTTGGCTGTGTGAGATCACGTTGGCTAGGAAAAGGGGGGTTGGGTTATCCTAGAGAAGTGCAGAAGTGCTCCAATTTCATTAATATTTAAGAAAAAGAATGAAGGGTGTACAAGGAGGAGGCACAGTCAGAGAACTACATGGCTCAGCAATGCACAATATTTGCAGAGTCGTAGTAATGTAAACATTGATTCTGATTTAATAAAAACTGATACATGTTGAGGGAACACAGGGAGGGAAATAACGTCATGGTGGACCAAAGAAGCTAAGCTGTCACCTGCTATGACAAGAAGTCAATGGACAGTGCTAAAAATTAACTTACCTGTTATACTTTTATTACTTTGGTTAAAAAATAAGATCAAAAAAATAAGGCAAAAGAATTTAAGGCAGATCTTTATACTACAACCATATTAGTGAAATTTAACTTAAATGTCAGAACCCTTAAAAAATGGGCACTACTAAGTCAAAGACTTTCCTGAATACATTTGATAATTAGGAAAATAGAGATTTAGAAAATCTACCAAAAAGAGGTCCATGCTAACAGTATTGGATCCGTCATATTTTTAGGAATCATGGCAGACATATTTTTAATTCAAACTATTAATTTCTTAACTTTTCAACTGTTTACTTACATGGTTTAAATGGTTGCTCTTCCTCTCTTCCCGCACTAAGAATAAAAAAAATTAACTGATGAATTCTGATACAAATGCCATAGAAAAATAAAAGTAGTCACTAATTATTTGATGGATTACCAATAACACAATGAGATAAAATTCCATTCTATTTTTTAAAATAATTTCCAACAAAATATATAATTTAAATCACCCAGCAAGATGAGTCCTATAAATAAAATCTAAAAACTTAGTTTCACTTTTTTGACCTAATAGATATTCTGTATTAGGTACAAATGAAAGACTCCCCATTTACAAAAGAAAAGGACAAAGCAAATTAGGCCAGGTGAGAAACTTAGCTAATAAAAAAATTTACCTGCTGCATAGCTGAACTACTAGCCAGGAGTATTTTCTAATTCTTCATTTACACACAGCGTACTTTAATTACCACAATCCACAGATGACAACTCGAAGAACCAGTTTCTGGCCAGGCACTCATCTCCGAACGCACCAGTATCTCTGGAAGCATCCTGAACCACTTAATGGTAACCTACTCAAATACCTTACTGAAAAAATACACAACTGGAAAGTAACCTATGTTAAACGTAAATTTTAAAATGAGTGTGCTGACCTAAATGAACATATCTACAGCACACAAAACTGTTTTGCTCCAACAAAGGCCAGAAGAATAAAAGCCTGAAGAGGGTCTTAGGCCACACTCTTGCTCACATTGCCTCCTTTAACTCCAGACAGGCATCACAGGCACGGATTCCTTAAGGCTGAAGAGAGAGACAGGCATGGGACAGCTTTTCTTTTACTGTCTCCAGAGCCCCTCTACATGTGAGCAGCTCATGGCTCTGGAAGAAACTGAGAAATAGAGCAATCCTAACCAGAAATGAGTGGCTCAAGTACACACACTAGAAAAATGCAAGTTAGAAACCCCAGGAGCCTCCAGGTTGGTGAACACGTAGTACCCTTGCAGAGGGCATCAAAGCTCTGTGCCCTGTCCCCATGCCTGGCCCTATGCATCTCTTCCATCTGGCTGTTCCTGAGTTATATCCTTTTATAAAAACCAGTGATCTAACGGAAAAAAACAAAAAGCAAAACAACAACAACAAAAAACCAAACCTCCGTTTTTTATTGTGCTGCTTCACTTTAAATATTATGGAATGTTCACTTCTTGTATTCCTGCTCTCGTAATCAACTGAAAAACTTGGTCACGTATGGCTTTTTAGCAAATAAACTAGGATTTAACATAACATTAAGGAAGACAAGCAGGCAAGCAGGAGTGCAAAAAATTCTACGGTTCTGATTCTCCTCTTAAAACAAGGAGGACACAGGAAATTTATATGAGTTTCACATGCTGAGGATAATCTTCTGGAAAACCCCATATGGCATGTTGCTCTTATTACCCTGGCACAGCACTACATTAGGATGAGAAAGTTTTGAATAGCTTCAAAGTTCTGAGTAGCATAAATCTGGATGTGAGATAGGCTCGTCTGGTTGAACACTGTGTAAAACAGGGCCAAAATCACAAGGCTCAATTCCCATATATAACAACTGATTTTTCTGATTTGATCAAATGAAAACCTAACTGTGACCTAAACCCTATCATTTGTCTTTAACATATGTGCTCTTCGGAGCAAGGGGAAAAGTGGACATAGTGAGCGTTGAATACATATTCATTGAATAGACGGATGAATACATGAATAAAAGAAGGGAACTTTAAATACAAGGAATACTCAGTGAAGGCATCACGCTGGTGAGAACTAAAATTACCTAGCGATTCTATAACATTTCTAAAACAAAGTTGAAAGTCCCACATCTCTATTCTGTTTCTTCCCTTGGCATTTGTTGAAAGGAACTGTATCTTTGTAATGTTGATTCTCCGTAATCCTAAACAAGATGGAGATTGCTGCTCATCTCAGTTCTGGTTTGAGTTCACCTATCATTCAGTTCCCTCCCAGGACGCTAGAAAAGGGAAACTCTTCACAGCTGTCCCAAGATCAAGAGGCTCCCAAAATAAAATTAAACACTGAACATTCAAGGACATTTCCCGATGAGATATGCATCTTTTTCTACTTTCTCAGCAGTACCTTAAGTATTGAAAAGAACATTTGATGAATGATAGTTCTGGGGCTTTTTAATTTCCTTACCAGCTCAAGAAGCCTGTTAGGCTTCCCACTCCCCCAGGCTTGTGCCTCTGCCCTCTGCACCAAACTGCTGTAAACTGGTTCATAGAAGATGGACTTCCGCTTTGAGACAGCGGCTAGCTCCCTTCCATCAATTCTGTTAAAGGGGCTTCATCTCAGGATATTTACGCCACTTCAGGTTGAATTAAGTTCTCCTTAACCTTCCCAAAGGAGGCAGGAAAATACTGAAGTGCTTCCCTTAACCCTCTGCTAAGTCAGTACTGCACTTGACTGGTTTCCACTTGACTCATTATGTTAGTATGAGAGAAAAAATTTTTTTCAACTAACATCGAAGAGGATTAGACCAAAAAGAAGTACCTAAGTTTGTCAGACTAAAAAGGACAGAAACAAACAAACAAACCAGGAAGTAATTTTGGTTGACTATTTTTGCGTTTTCTATGAGTCCTAATGTCCTGATTCCAGGTTGCTGTTTTCTTGGGGACTCCAATACAAAAAAGAAGAAAGGCATGGGAAGTGTTTGGGTTTATTTACTTTAACAATAGATTTACTGCCAGTCATTTACCTTCGGGAAAGTCTTATTTTTTATGCTAGGCAAAAGTAAAAATTTTAACATGAAAACAATAGTGGGCAAAAGACTCCATGACTCAAGACTCTTTGGGTTAGTTAATGTAGATTAATAAAAATTTTATTGCTTTTCTGTTTGTAAAACTAACACCTGCTCATTGTAAAACATTTAAATACTGCAGAAGTCCATAATTTAGAAAAGATAAATTTTCCATAATTCCACTCTAAGCAATAATAGTTTAGCATATATTTTTCGCATTTTTTCTATACATAGCCTAACATTAATAATAATAATATGGTATTTTTTATAAAAACAAGATTATATTTTACATATTGTTGTGCAACTTTTTTTGTTTTGTTTCACAATGTATCCTAGTTATCTTTTCATCTGGGCTATGTTGTATTGCCAATTTTGGGTCACTTAATTCAAAAAATATGTGTCAAGTTTTCATGTCTCAACTGGATTCGAAACCTTATCCTCAGGCACATGCCTGAGAAGGGATTTTGTCATCATGATTGTTTATTTGCATTATGAAATAATAGCCTAGTTCCATTTGGAAAGGCAGCACAAGCATTCACTGAACATGTACCATATGTTATGTGTAGAGGTGATGCAAAAATGAATAAATTATGTTCCCGTCTACTGCAGGTGACAGACGGGTAATTATTGTTTAAAGCCACTGAGTTTAGGTTCCCTAACAGTGGTCTAAGTAAACTTTCTTGGTAGAATAGAGGAGGGAGAAACTAATTCTGACTGAGGGGAATGGGTGAAAATTTGGGAAAGAAGTTTATTTTGCATTAGACCTCAAAGGTTGTATTGGATTTTGGAGAGTGGATAAGGAAAAAACCTGGCGGGAACAGTGTGACCTAAAGCATTTAATCCTGAAGGACATGATACGTTCAAGGAAATGTGAGAGTAAAGTACGTATGCAGAGGGAGGGGTAAAATATAGAGCTACAAAGACATCTCCAGGCTAGATCATGGAGGTCCTTAAATGGAAGGCTAAGGCATCTGGCATTTGACAAAAAAGGAATTGTAGGTCCACTGATGATCTCTGATCAGGTGGTTGATTACATCTTTCATACACAGCTCAGTTACAGAACTTTCCAGGTTGTGCTGTGATTGTTTGCTTATATGGTTTGTAACTATCTTCCACACACAAAAAATGAGCTCTTCTGGAACAAGAGATCATTTTTTATTCACCTTTATAGCCCCAATACCTGGTAAAGGGACTGTTGTATTGAGCATTCATAGTTGTTAAATTATTTTCTTAAAAAAAAATTTATTTATTTATTTGGCTGCACTGTGTCTTAGTTGTAGCACCCGGGCTCTTAGTTGTGGCATGTGGGATCTGGTTCCCATGCTCAGAGTGAATTTCTGAGTTATGAGAGTGTCTTTATGTTAGAATATACTTATACTAGAAAATTATTTGTTGTTTATCTGAAATTCAATCTTAACTAAGCACCCAGTATTTTTATTTGCTAAATCTTGTAACCCTACTCACATATAGTTAGCCTTCTCCAGTTAGTCCAGCTGATTATCTTCTTTTCCTTTCTTTTGCTTTTTCTTTAACACTTCTAGATGCAGCCTCTAACAGTTTAGATGTGCCAGGAGATACTGTGATTCACTGTGCAAATTTAAAGGGATGTTACTGAGGCTTCTGCATTACTTGGTTGCTTTTTTTTTTTTTTAAAGTTTCATTTTTATTTATTTTATTTATGGCTGTGTTGGGTCTTCGTTTCTGTGCGAGGGCTTTCTCTAGTTGTGGCAAGCGTGGGCCACTCTTCATCGCGGTGCACGGCCCTCTCACTGTCTCGGCCTCTCTTGTTGCGGAGCACAGGCTCCAGACGCTCAGGCTCAGTGATTGTGGCTCACGGGCCTAGCTGCTCCATGGCATGTGGGATCTTCCCAGACCAGGGCTCGAACCCGTGTCCCCTGCATTGGCAGGCAGATTCTCAACCACTGCGCCACCAGGGAAGCCCTACTTGCTTGCTTTTAATGTTGTCAGACTCGAACCTTTTTTTTTTTTTAATGGATAATCACGTGTAAATATAAATGCCCTCTCAAGAAATTTTGGTTAACATAAGACCCATTGTGGACTTTGAGTTAACCCTATGCCTAATATAGCTGCCATGGGGCACACTGAAAAGGGATACCAATTGTCTGTTTACTGGTACTCATAATGAACGTCTTTATTCTGTTTCCTTGCCTATAAAAATTATAAAGTATTTAATCCATATAAAAATATAGGGACTTATAATAAATTATGCATATACTTCTGTATCTCACTTCATACATTCAAAATTGTTTTTGAGATTTATCCATACTGATACATGTTGCTCTAATCAGTCATTTTTCATGACTGTATAATATTTCACTGTACAAATACAACATAATTTATTTATCCATTTTCCTGTTGATGCTGTTTGAGCATTCTTGTATGTATGTCTTTGTATACCTGCAAGAGTTTCTTTAAGGTATATAGAATGGACTTGCTAGTCCATAGGATACAAATATTAACTTTGCTACATATTATTGGATTGATCTCCAAAGACAGAACTTAATTGTACATTCCTATCATATTTGAGAGTTCCTGATGCTACAAGTTCTCACTAAAACTTGAAAAAAAAATTAGGCTTTAAAAATATATGTTAATCTGAATGGAATAAATTAATATCCTTACTATAATTAGCATTTTAATTATTAATGAGGTTGAGCATTGCTACTAATATGCTTATTGGCCATTTAGAGTTACCTGTTGTGAACTGCCTGTATATAACCTTTGCCCGTTTTATGACTAGGTTTTTTGTCTTTTTCTTATTCATTTGAATGAGCTCTTTATTCTGAATACAAATAATTTTTATATGGTTTGTAAATATGCTCTCTCTGTAATATATCTTTTTATTTATATATTGTTATATACAGGTTTTAAATTTTAAAGTTGTCAATTTTATTAATCTTTTCTTTTAGGGCTTGTACTTTTTGTTTAAGAAATCATTCTAAAGAAATTTTTTCCTAATCCAAGTTCTTTAAGGTATTTTCCCATATTGTCTTCCATATTTCTGTGTTTTTGAGTATGATGTAAAATAGTGACTTTTTTTAAAAATAGGAATAATAAAATGTCTCAAGGCTATGTATTGAACAGTTCTTCTTTTCCCCTACTGGTTTGTAACACTTCCTATAAACAACGTGTCCATATACCTGATAATCTGTTTCTGGAGTTTCTACTGTGCCCTTTTGGTCTGTTTCTCTATGCCTGTGCTAAAATCTCAAGGGACAGTCACTATAGTTGCACAATAACCATGCAATACAGAAGGATGATTTTCCCACTGAGTCCATTTTGGAGAAATATCATATTCAAGTGTGTTGATGGTTATGTTTAAAGTAAAATACATTTAGTGCTAATTGTATGATCAATAGAAGAAACCGAGCACCTCCTTATTCCCTCCAGTTCTCTCATTTTTATATTGTAAAGAAGAAATTAGACTCTGGGCTGTAAGATCTCTTTCTCTAAATTCAAGCTTTGCAAAGAGTTCTTAGCATGCTTGAAGTTCACTGCTGATGAACAGCTTGGAATCAGGCTATTAATATTCACAGAACAGGCCTATGCTAAGTGACATGATTGTAAAATATTCTGGAAGCCAACCTTGTAGTGCTTTCTGGTGGCATTAAGTGTTTCCAATAAAATCCCATTAAAGAAGGGAAATTAGTGTCACTAGTATCAACTTTGTATATTTCATCTTCTCACTATAATTTTATCTAAAAATGAATCTAGTGTACACAAACCTTTCTGTCTTTAAAAGTTGATCACATTTTCTTTATTTAATTTTTTGCCTTTTTTTACTACTTAGGAGTTTTACACCCACTGTTGGATAACTTTACATTGAAGATACAAATATACTTCACTATGAATTTTAACAATTAAGCAGTTTCTACTAACTTCCCCCTAAGAAAGATGAACACTTAAGTACACATTTACCTTCTCCTCATTTCCTAGAATTTGTTGATGTAATCTGGAATTGTAGACCCAGAGCATTATTTTTTTGATTATGAATCTTCTTCAAAAAACATTTTGATATTAACAATAATTATTTGCCTAATTCTAAAACTCATTTAAAATTTTGTCTTCCTCTTACTCAAATTATTTTTCATTATTGATCTATTTTAGTTTACTTTTTAAAACCAGCTTTAACAGGCTTAACTGGTATACAAGAGACTGAATGTGTTTAAAGTGTACAATTTGTTTATATGTATATATCTACCTATATCTGTATCTATGACACCATCACCTCAATCAATTTAATAAACATATCCATCACACCTAAGTTTCTTCATGCCCCCTCAAATCTTTATTAGGATTTGAATGGCTCATGTCCTTGAATGAAAATTTCGAAACAAGATTTCTAGCAATTTTACGTAACCATACAGCCTTAGCATGTGGGTTATAGAAAGTTCATGGATCCCCATTCAAGGTAGACTCTGGTAACAACCTGGAGATTCAGGCAAGATCAGGATTCTTCCCACAGTTACTGCTCGCTCTGCTTCTTCTCATTTCCATTTCATCTTCTGATTGAGGGAATTTTAATGAAAACGTCAGGGACAGGAGAAAATTCAATTTTTTCTTCTGGTTGGCTTCCTCCATGACTGTGATAAATAGTGACCAGTGTTGCTTCCCCACAGTTGCTATATTTCCCATGGAATTTACTCAGAATGTCATGTTTTTGGTGGGACTTCCCTCAGAGGTCGTAAGTGTCATTCATATAGTAAGGAAATGCCTCAGGTGTTTCCAGGTTTGGGTAAAGCTGTTGTCAAACTGGATTGTGGGTGTCAGAACTTGAATAGACCTGACAGAAATGTTTAATGAATACTTTTTGAACAAATAATACATGAGTTCCAACTAGAGTAGGGGAAGAGGGCTAAACCACATCCTCGGGTTTCCTACACTGAGAAAACGCCAGCTCATGAGAAATCCTCAATTCAACTTTGCTGCTTTCCTTGTTGATGGGTTTCTGATTTTAGTGTTTTCTCAATTAATTTCATAATGGTTTTATAGTCAACAGTTGCAGAGTTTTTCTTTAATTAAAATTTAAATATCAGTTTAGTAAATGTTGCAAATCAAATAAGTAACTCATAATAAGAACTAATATGTACCCAGAATGGTTTAAATGTTTTTAAAATTTAGTGCTTTTAATAACTAAATTTAATGACAAATGTTTCTAAAAGTCAGAGGGTCTCTTTGAAATCATTAATACTTAACATTTTGCATGGAATTCTCTGGAGGCTCATGTTTTCTTTTCAATTGGAGCTTTTGAGGCAGTGCAAAGTTCTCTTTCAGATTCAGTACAGTTGCATTTAATTGAAGGCTATTGTAGAATATAATGGGGCTTAAGCTGGTATTTGTGTAATTAGTCCTGAAACACATCTTGTTGATTGTGTGAAGGATTCAAAGGGAAGGGGACAAAGCTTCAGCTATGGTATTAAAATGAACACCAACAGAATATTTCTGCACTCTCTTCTCTGAGTCTTTTTATTCTCCATTCCCAGAGATTATGTGAACAATATTCTTTTCTCCTAAGCAGCTCAGAATAAAATGAATGAGGGAAAAAGTCCAAGAAAATGATGCTGGGAAATGTTCACAGCAATAAGACATCTGGAACCAGGAAGACTTTCCAACTAGAAATCTAGATGGCTCAAAAATATAGTGTTTTATCTTAAGCACTCTTCAGTGTGGAGGCTATTAAGTGCCTGATCTCAGTGGAATATCTTTTGAAAGCTGATGTCACCCATTTTTTCATTGTTTTAACAAATGTAATGGTAATGTAACTGTAGAATCTGTAACATTTTGTAGTTGCCCTGGCAAGTCTGAGTATGAGTTTTATCAGCAGATATACCAGTTTATTTATTTTTTCTCTCTTCTTTCTTGTAACTCTTGCTCAGACAGATTTTAAACGGCAGAAACTATAAATAATTGACAGGAATGAGTGTCCAGGGTGTGTGTGGCACAGCTCTAGGCTGCAGATGCACACTTGGGTCTTGATACTGCATGGCCACTCTTGCTAGAATACTGAGAAATGCTCCAAGCATACATACAACTTATTAGTCTCTAGGGATTTGATTCTGAATCCCTCTGAATCCCCCTGGTCTTTTACTTTGTCAGATCAATGTGAGTTTTGATGGCTCCTTTTACTCTTTTAAGATTCGATGCAGGTGAAAAGGACCTGCTTCTATTTTCCTTTTGCCTAGGTCTTTATGAGGCTTTGTAGCTTACCTTTAATTGCTAGAGAAGGAGGTAAGGAAACATACAGAAAAACCAGAGCAATATCCTTAACTCCCCAAACAGAACTGGCCTGAACCTTAAGTTTTCCTTCATCTGGTTCTACCAGGCCTTGTCTGATATCCAAAGTGGGATGGGGGACACTTCCAGGCCCCATTTACCATACCAGCCAGCTGCAAGGGAGAGAGAGGAGAGATAGAATGAAGACCGTATAAAGGAGAATTCCAGGAGGAACACAGGTCTACTAGAAAGTGTTTGCTCTAGTGCCTTTCCACTAAATCTTTATGATTTACGGGTTCGTGTATACGTGTCTTATGACTCCATTTTGCCCAAGGCTTATATCTAAGCTTCTGCTCCTGGGGAGAAGGGTGGAGGAGGGGAGAACGGGATGTCAGTGTTGATCCTTGGAGGGTCACTTTTATTGCTGTTTCAACAGTCCAGGCTGTGTACTTGAATATGTAATGCAGAACACATATCAAGCCTATTGTCTGTAATTTAATTTTAAATACTTAAATACTTTAAAACAGAGAATATGATATATATGTATACAGTTTATTTTACTATGTTCCCTAGGAGCAGGAAGGCTCCTTACATCAGTGATTCTTTAGCATTCGAAACTCCGAAGAGTGTGGACTCCAGAGACAGTTAAGTCCTTCAGATGTGGCTCTCTGAATCCCCATTAGAGAGTTCATTAACTTGCATGAGGGGAGTTAGAGATGCGTTTTCAGTGGTTAATTGAGTGGTGTTAAAGATACGTGGTTTGGCTGGCATCTCTAGAAAGGGATTTATAAATATGGAAAAATCAACAATTCCACACCCTTTGGAAGGTGCTCTATTCCAGGGACTGATTTTTTGCCGGTTCCTACAACTTAACCAGGAATTCAGTTGACGGCCCTGATCACAAAGTAGATGATCCTTCCTCTCCAGCATCACTGTATCTGCCTTGGGACACCGTTTTGTGCAAGGTGCTCATTCGTGTGCCTGATGTCCAGTGAGCTGGACTTCACAAAGCTTCCCAGAACGGGCTGTATGCCTGTATGGACGCTTTTGTGACTGCTGATCAGTTGATGCGTGCGTGAATGACAGAATTCTGTCTGAGATTTGCTTCTTCGATAATATTCCAACCTAGTAGCCAGGTTACCAGGAGATTTGGCTCTCAGCTCTCTCTTTCACTGTTAGACTGATATCTACCGAAAGGACCAACCAGTTGTGAAGCTTCAATTGGTTTTTGTTGTCCTAATTTTCTTTTTTTATTGAGGAGTAATTTACTTAAAGTGCACAATGAAGTTTTACTACCACCTAGATCAAGTTATAGAATACTCCCGACATCTCAGAAGGCCTCCTTATGCCTCCTTGGAAAGCCATTTTGAATGATTTTCAGGTAAAGCTGATTTTCAAGATTTGTTGTCAAGTTTTCTATCTGGTCTCAAATCCTTTAAATTCAAAGGCTTATGAAACTGCTATAGCAGCAGGGATTGGTAATTTCTTGCCATGACTCCAAGGAAGGTAGAAAAGAAGCAGAATGTGAAAGGCACAAACAGAAAGAGAGTGGGATAAAGATAGAAGAATAAGCACTGCTCAGATTTTTTTTTTTTTTAATTTTATTTATTTATTTATTTATTTTTGGCTGTGTTGGGTCCTCGTTTCTGCGTGAGGGCTTTCTCCAGTTGCGGCAAGCGGGGGCCACTCTTCATCGCGGTGCGCGGGCCTCTCACTATCGCGGCCTCTCTTGTTGCGGAGCACAGGCTCCAGATGCGCAGGCTCAGTAATTGTGGCTCACGGGCCTAGTTGCTCCGCGGCATGTGGGATCTTCCCAGACCAGGGCTCGAACCCGTGTCCCCTGAATTGGCAGGCAGACTCCCAACCACCGCGCCACCAGGGAAGCCCTGCTCAGCTTTTCTTTCTCCTCAGTCCTTCCAGAAAGGATATACAGCTAGCTGTCTGTGCCTTTAACATCATGCTCTAAAAGGAAGGAAGAGAGGGAGGGAAGGAAGGAAGGGAGGAAGGAAGGAAGGAAGGAAGGGAGAGAAAAAGAAAGAAAGAAAATTCATGGAGTGCTCACCAGGAGCCTGGGGGCCAGGCATCGTACATTATCTTGTCGAACCCTTACAACTGCCCTATAAAGTGGAAATCCGTGTCATTGTCCCCATTTTGCATTTGGGGAATCTGAAGTCCCAGAAATGTTAAGCAGTTTGTCCCAAATCACACGACTTGTAAGTACTGGAACCAGGATTGAAATCTTTTCTGCCATTATACCAATCTTCTGCTAGAAATGTAAATGCTATTCCAATGCCAATAGTTCATCTCTAAAATAAAAGATAGACTTATCATTGGTGAAATGACTTGATTGGCATAAGATTTTCTATAGTCAGTAGCATGGGTTCACAGTTTATAGCTAACTAGGCAGATAGGAAGAGGGAGAAAACAAAACTAATGGCAATTAGTATTGTTTTCTTTTATTCCATATTCACCTGCCTGTACTTTAGTTATTTATTTATTTATTTTGGCTGCGGTCTTCATTGCTGCACGTGGGCTTTCTCTAGTTGTGGCGAGCAGAGGCCACTCTTCGTTGTGGTGCATGGGCTTCTCATTGCGGTGGCTTCTCTTGTTGCGGAGCACGGGTTCTAGGCACGTGGGCTTCAGTAGTTGCAACACGTGGGCTCAGTAGTTGTGGCACATGGGCTCAATAGTTGTGGCTCCCAGGTTCTAAAGCGCAGGCTCAGTAGTTGTAGTGCAGGGGCCCAGTTGCTCCGCGGCATGTGGGATCTTCTTGGACCAGAGTTTGAACCCATGTCCCCTGCATTGGCGGGCGGATTCTTAACCACTGTGCCACCAGGGATGTCCCTATTTTCTTTATATATATTTGAGGGCAATATATGAACTTACAAAGAGAAGCTGTTTCATGTCAGCACTGAATCAACTATAACTATAGAAGAAGGTTCCTAGTAACCCCAGAACAATGTCATTTGCAGTTTTTTGTGGTTTTGGGATTTTTCCTGCTATTAGGAATTCCAAGAGGTATCTACACAGGGAAGTAAAGG
The DNA here is from genome assembly GCF_028023285.1 of Balaenoptera ricei. Classification (NCBI taxonomy): domain Eukaryota; kingdom Metazoa; phylum Chordata; class Mammalia; order Artiodactyla; family Balaenopteridae; genus Balaenoptera; species Balaenoptera ricei. The sequence continues at coordinate 95,408,431 of NC_082645.1, forward strand.
AGAGAGCTGAACCAATTATCTGAAGATACAAATACATATTTATGTGAACTATATAAAATTGTAGTTTTTTGTAGGTCCAAACCAGTAGTTATCGTCAAAGTAATGTGATTCATCTGAATATTACTGCAATGGAGGAAAAACTGTGATTTGTGTAGTAACTCTCTTCAAAGATGAAATTAGGTATCATTCTTAAACTCTAACCTTATACTGTCTCTATAAACAGAGCCAGAGTCAATTTGCCCAAACTTTACATCCCAATCTTGAGAAACACCCTTTAACTCTAAAAATGCACCCAGTGTTCTCTCTCAAGAAGACTTCATAGTTTATTTTTGAAGGGTGATGATTTTAAGCATGTCAAAACAAAGAGATGGCCTCTGTCATGTTGCAGAACAGCTGCACAATTGGTTTGCTGGACCCTGGATATCCCTCAGGATGAGTATGGCATGTGGTGCTTCTACTTAAGGAAGCTTCTCTCAGTGATAAGGCAGTATGGGCTTCGCCAGTGAGAAAGTGCCAGGCCTTAAAATGGGAGCAAGGGGACTTAGGGACTAAAATAAAACTAAACCAAACTGTGGAAACACGCTCAACTCCTTAATTTATCTGATTAGAGCCAACAGGCGCCACCGTGTAGAACATTTGCTCCCATCCCAAATGCCATTAAAGCAGCAGTGGAACTATTTCTAGGCTTGGCTCCAGATTGATGGGGGATGAACTAACAGTGGATTTGGTTTCAGCCTGGAGTCACTGTGAAATGGCGACAAACTGCAGTCACTGCAAAAGTCTGTGGGCATCAAGTGTTCCCTGGAACACACACCTGCCTGGAGGAGATTCCGCAGCCCCTAAGGAACATTCCTCTAACTCTAGTCTCAACCCAACTCCAACTCCTACCCTATATTACTCTGCTTTATTCTCTTAATACAGCTGCATGGTTGCTTAGACTTTAGAGTTTTGCAAAGAGTTTGGTATACTAGGCTAGCTTAATATTTAATTGTCCTTTAAAATTGCACTATGTTGTGTAAAGGGTACAAAAAGGGGCAAAGCTGTCTTTTACTATTCTGGGATAGTAGTTACCAGTAAGAGGAAAAAGTAGAAGACTTTGTTCTAGGGAATGTATAGAAATCCTGACAACCCTCCTCTGACCTTCAAAGTACTAAAATCAGTACTTAGTACACCTCCACCCCCAATCAATCTGCCACTAGCTGTGTGTCCTTGAATTGCTTAACCTCTTTGGGACTGACTGTTCACACATTTGCAAAAGGAAATGTTCAAAAATCTCTAAGGATTTTGAAAGTGCTAACATGCTATGAGTGTAAATGTAAAAGTACCTTTAAAGATTAAAGATTTTGTATAGTGAATTGTTATTGTATAAAAATCTTTCCCAAATTAGTCCTTTCCAAGTCTGCTGTTAGGTGACTAATCAATATCATCAACTCCATTTTACAGAAGTGGGGGTTATTTTTCTAATAATTTAATTGAAATGTTTATTGAGCACCTGTGCTAGGTACAGAAGCTTATCCAGGTTTGTCGGAACTGGATCTTCTATGATTTGGGAGACCCACTTTACAAAAAGGCACTTATAAACACAAACTTAGGTGCAAAAGTGAATATTTATTTAGAGTGAGAAAAGAAATCATAACAAGTTACTGAAGCTTAGAGATTTAAGCCCCTTTCTTCTGAGCTCTCTATAGGCAATTTACCAGAATTGCTTACGTAGAAATGCTTCTGAATGAAACCTGGCTTTCCCCCTGACCTAGATAGAACATTCAACAACTCCCAGCAACTCTTAGCGCTCCATGGGGCCTGTGCCAGTGAGCAACTGTGAAGTTTAATCCTCATGAAGCTTCAAAGTAAATCTGCCTCTAGTTCTTTAGGGAATCAAGAAACAAAGGGTAGAGTTCCCAGCCTCAAGATAATTGCAGTGGGTTGTAGCCATTAGACCTTCCAAGAAAAGAGCTATCTAGTGTTATTCATCTAACTGGATCAGTTCCACAGGTCAGCAAGAGGATTCAAATGATGGCAGTTATTTATTTTATTTAAAAATTTGATTTTGAAATAAATTTAGACTTATAGGAAGATTGTAAAAATAGTATGTAGAGCCTCCCATATAGTCTTCATCCACCTTCCCTTAATATTGAACCTTACAATATACAATCATTGACACCAGGAAATTAACACTCTTGCAATACTATTAACTAAAGTACAGACTTTCCTTAAAATTTACCTGTTTTTCACCAAATTTTCACCGCTAGTCTATTTCTGTTTTAGGATGCAGTTCAGGATCCCACACATTTCGTTGTCCTGTCCCTTTAGTCTCTTCCTATTTGTGACAGTCCCTCAGTCTCTCCTTTACTTTCATGACCTTGACACTTTTGAAGAGTACTGCTCAGGTATTTGTAGAATGTTCTCAATTTGTGTTGTCTGATGTTTTCTCATAATAAGATTGAGGTTATATATATATTTTTGGCAAGAATACTACAAAAGTGATGTGCTCCTGGGTCATCATCCAATACAGGCATACCTCATTTTATTGTGCTTTTGCTTTATTGCGATTTGCAGATATCGATTTTTTTACAAATTGAAGGTTTGTGGCAACCCTGCATCAAGCAAGTCTATTGGTGCCATTTTTCCAACAGCATTTGCTCACTTCTATTGGTAATCCTCACAATATTTCACACTTTTAAGTTTTATTATTATCATTGTTATGGTGATGTGTGGTCAGTGAACTCTGATGTTACTACTATGACTTGCTGAAGGCTCAGATGGTGGTTAGCATTTTTCAGCAATAAAGTGTTTTCTAATTAAGGTATGTACATTTTTTTTTAGACACAATGCTACTGCACTTAATAGACTAGAGTATGGTGTAAACTTAACTTTTATATGCACTGGAAAACCAAAAAGTCGTGTGATTTGCTTTAGTGTGATATTTGCCTTATTGCAGTGGTCTGGAACCAAACCCAAAATATCTCCCAGTTATACCTGTACTATTATTTTCTTGCTAAACTGTTTCAGCATGTGGCCCTTAGGAGCTGTGGCTCCTGTGTCATGTCAACATTCCTCAACCTTTTTTCAAGCATTTCTTTGCTTCATGGCACCAAAAGACGTTCCAGGCTCCTCTTGTATTTCCCCTCCCCCGACCCTGGAATTAGTCACTTCCACAAGAAGCCCAATATCAGGTTTGTTTGATTAGTATGTTCTTCTTTTTGTTCTTAAAGTCCTGGGTCTTGGATAGGCTGTTTCCTAAAGCAGCACAAATATATGCATTATCAATCACTAAGAGTGGGCCTATGTATTCCTTTTCTAAGCTGTAATTGTAAAAGAACCTGGAATGTGACTTCTGGCTACACTATCAAAAGCCAGGTGTGCTAGCCTCCACAGGGACTTCCTATCAAGACTCTTAAGGCAGTTACTAAAAAAAATAGGTCATCCTTTACATTTTCCTTCCCTCATCTCCCATGTCCAGCTGGCTGCCACCCATCATTCTCACAAGTCCATCCCTTCTGCTCAACCTCACTGCTGCTTCTTGGGTCCTAGTCCTCCCCTGGGGCTTCCCTGGGATCCTCCTGATGATCTTCCTGCCTCCAGCCTTTCCTTTCTACCACTCATCTTCCATGTGGAGCATAAAGCCTTTTTCCATTGGCAAATCCAGCCTTTTCTTTCACTATGCTGAAGATAAAAGAGGATGGTTTTTCTGAAACTTTCATTGGTGATACGGCCCCCTAATATTGATGGCAGTGGTTTTCAAACTTTAGTGTAAATCAGGAACAGCTGGAGGGCTTGTTAAACTACAGATTGATAGGTTCCACCCCCTAGATTTCAGAGTTAGTCTGAAACTACTACTTCTTGTTAAACTACTTCTTGTTAAGTCTGCTTAACAAGAAACCCAAGACCCTTTCACAGTTACATCCTTGGACTTACCTCCCACCTTACCCTTTCCTTAAACATGCCGTTCCTTTTCACATCTTTGCGTGGCCCCTGAAGATCCTAATCCCCCTGCCAGGTCTGCCCGTGCCTCCTTGTCTTCCATAATTCTCCACATTTTGCAACAACTATCCTGGCTTCCCTTTCTGCAGTTGTCCTTATTCCTCCAACCTCAGAAGGACTGTCTCTCTTCTGCAGTCTGATGGTACTTGATAATATTTACTGGGAGAATTACAACTTAGTGTTGGATTTGGTTGTTTACTCATTTGATTCTCCCAGTAGTTTATGAGTTCTCTAAAGGCAGGACAGTGCCAAAGTCAGCTTTTACTCTCTAGCACTCAGCTCTCACAGCATTAGCATAGACTAGGCACTGAATAAATGTTGTTGAATGAAACACGACCTTTTCAAGGATGGTGTTATGCTGTTTACAGTAAAGAAGGTGATAAAGAGTTTATAAGAACACTTCAAGATTTATTACTGCTACATTAACAGGTGAAAAGGGTACTGTAAATAAGAGAGTACCCTAAGATACAGAATTAGCTAAATGACTTAGGCACTCTGATCAGTTCTTTAAAACAGGTAATTAGAATCAGTCTAGGCTGGGCTACACGGCACGGAGTGAGACAGATTTGGCAGATTCTTCTGTGATCAGGACGGGTAATTTAGCCTTCATATCTGCCCAGGCTGTTAATTAGCTAAGAAACTGCCAATCCCGCTTTGCATCCTGTTTTTGCTGTCAACACGTGCCAGTGAGCACCCCCTAGTCCTCTTAACTGCATCATAACCCATCTACTTAACTATAGAAATGGAGTTCTTAACCAACCCTTGGTGGTCCTTAAATAGATCTGGTGGTCTAAAAACATGGATGGAAAACAATCACGTGTTAATTTTCACTAAGTTCTAGCTGAAATTAAACATTTCCCTCAGTTGTTAATGTAGGCAACAAACACAGTTGTGTTTGCACTACCTGAGGCTTTATCATTGATAGAAATCACCCATATTTTTATATTACATGATAGCAGTTATTTCTATTCATCAGTGCTTTAATATTACATTAGTTTTTAGATGAATCACCAGATTTTGTTATTAGACGTCCTAATAAAGAAGCACATGTACTACATCACATTTAAAACTACTTTGTTATCTGTATTTCAATGTAGTTGATTTCCTTTGTAATCCTACATATCAAAATATTATTTACATATTTAAAACAAAAACCTTATGTATTTTATTTTATATATTTAAAATGTTATTCTGAGAAGGAATCCATAGCTTTCAACAGACTGTGAAATGTGTCCATGACACCAGAAAGGTTAATGCCCCCGTTGTAGAAGGTAAGGTTAGGATTGAATTCTGTTGACATTTACTTTGCAGCATCAATTTGGTAGGAGAATTTTTAAAAAGCAGCAAAAAAATATTCAAGTACACTCTGGATGCTCACGTTTCCATTCAAGGACTTCATAAAAGAATAGAACGGTTAATGAGTTGTAGCGGAACGTTTTCTTCTATTAGTGTGTACAAACTGCAAGTGAAACATTCTTTGATTTCTTGGGCCACATGCTCACAGTGCAGTAATAGTTAGATTAATTTCTAATACGTCTCATCTCATTATAGACCTGTGTAATCGTCTCTTTCAATTTAAATTGAGCTTCAGGGAAGATTAAATGCTTAGGTATTTATTCCAGTTTGTATAAATTTTCTGGACCCATACAAATTAAACTTCCTCTGTCTAAATGACCCTAATCATTCTAATTTAACTAGATAGAGCTTATTTCCTTTTGACAGAGCTTGTCATGTTGAATCTTATCCATGGAGATGGAATGGCATGCCAAATAGGTAATAAGTATTCCAGATGTTGCCTTGTCACTTTCCAGCAAAGTTATTAACAAAAGTCAGTTGCTTCCTGCCTTTCTTCATCCTCTAATATTGCTGAGAATATAAACTTCCTTTCTCCCCATTAAGATATGGTAATTTAAAAGTACAGTAACTGAGCTGCTGCAGAGGAAGTTGATTTTTATAAAATTACCTGTCTGTTGTGCATGGTACATCAGGGACTCTTAGGGCAATTTGAGGCTTGGTGGGACTGTGGGTGGGAGAGAGTAAAGGGGGTTATGAAGAAAATCGTGACAGAGCTCTGAGTTTGACCGTGTGTGTGTGTATGTGTGTGTGTGTGTGTGTGTGTGTGTGTGGGTGTCTGTGGGTGTCTGTGTGTATGCGTATTGCAGGGGACTGAGCATCAAGAAATCCATTTCATTTACTTTTGGCTGAGAATAAGCCAATAAAATAGGAATAGCTACCATAACATCCAGTGAATTAGAATGGACCTGTCCTAGTTAAAGTGAGGCAGGATGCCTGAAGGACTCTTACTCCATCTTCTACCTAATACCTCTGCCCTATCCCTGTGGCAGCCCTGATAGACATCTAAGTAATGACCACCAAAGAAGTCCTTCCGTAGGATTTCATGTATCTGCCCTCAAGGCACTGAAAGGAAGGTGTGGTTGGAGTGCGGAGAGAAGAACACTGGAGGCTGGAAGGGGATAGGAGCCTGGAAAGAGAGTCAGAGGCCAAAAGATAGAAGGCCTGATTCCCAGCCACAATGCTAGATAGAGATAGGCCTTCTACGGCTCACTAGAAAGATCTAACTTTCTTAGGTATAAACAAATTGGACATTCAGAGCTAAGAAAAGCCTAATAATACAAATGATAATTATAATAATTTTTCAGTGTGATGGCTTCATCAGTCTCTTTTGGGTTTGATGAATTTTAAGTGCATTTTCCTTCAATTAAAAAAAAATACAATACTTCTGGTTCCCTTTTACCTTGCTCTCTCTCCTTTTAAGTAAAGTCATGGAAAGACCTTTATATTTCTTAAAGTATAAGAGTATGGGTTAATATTACTCTCAAGAAAGAAGAGTGATCCAAATAACTAGTGAAGTGAAATAAAGTCTGATCTTCAGAGCCTCAGCCGGCATCATAACCACATTTATATAATCATAAATATACAGCCTTGCACTTGCTTCATGTCTCACGATTTTGGCTCTGGTAAACAATAACTTAATGTCCAATTTAAACTGCTTTGAACTTCGAAGTGGAAGAAATTTACCATTAAGGCCATGTTTGTTTTAAAGTTAATACTTGCAGCATTTCCAAGATGCCTGAAATCCTGTGTGGATTTTTTGACGTAGACGCCATTTCCTCAAATGTCAACAAAAAAAATGCTATTCTGGCTGCAAGTATTTTCTCCCTCCCATCATCTCCATTAATTTTTTAAGTTCATTAACAGTTGAAATTATTAAACTGAGCTCTACTGACATCTGCTGGACAAAATCTTGTTTTTCATTATATTATCAACTCATTAATACTCAGGTTTTACTAACTAGACTGTTACTATTAAATCAATCTAGCAAAGCTGTATTAAACAAAACAGAAAACAGAACTAAGTTAAACATAAGATCATTAATCAGCATGTAATAAATCTAAGAAAAGGCTTCTAAGTTCATTTCTTCCACTGGTCGAGCCATATTGTTTGGTAAACACGCACTTGCTGAGTGCCCTCTATGTGTCACCCTCCTTATATGCACAGTGGTTTCAGTACTTGGACAGGGCCCTTTGCAAGGAGTGGAGGGTCTGGTGGGGGAAGACATATATCTAAACAGGTTATTTCAGAAAGTATTCTATCCAGAGTGCTTCCTCTTTCAGCAGCAAGACCTATCTATTGTGCATGGTACATCAGGGGGTACCCATGGGGTACCCACTGTACCCATTAATGTGGGTACATGCACAATAGACCTACCTATTGTGCATGGTACATCATGGGGTACCCATTGTTCCAAGAACATCTTTGTGGAGGGAATCAACCAGAGCAGTATCATTTTGCCCATTAGGTAATAACACAGTGCCTTGGGCCTAGGTATTTTTCATGGGCCTATAGATAGGTGTGTGTGTTCTAAAATACAAGAAAACAGAAAATTGAAACCACTAAATTTTAAATTAAATGTCTACAGAATATATAATGTTAACCTCATTTTTAAATGTAGTTTTTCTCAAACTTGCCTGTGATCAGAATCACCTGGGGCTGTGAAAGCAGATTGCTTTCTATACCAGCATATCTGACTTGGTTGGTCTTTGTTGGGTCCTGGAATTTGCATTTCTAACAAGTTCCAGGTAATGCTAATTAACATTGCTGGGCCAGAGACTGCACTTTGGAAACCAACAGTCTGAGAATAATTCACGTTTTTTGACTTGAGCACCCTGGTAGTTAGTAACATCATTAACTGAATTAGGAAACTCAGCAGAAGGGTCAACTTGAAGAAATGACAGGTAGAAAGATGATAAATTTGGCTTTTTCAAGGAAACGGAAGAAAAGACCATCAAAGCCAGACCTACAGAGGTTCTTTTAACATATTTCAATAATGTGTGAATGAAACTTTTTTTTTAAATTAATTAATTAATTACTTTATTTTTGGCTGTGTTGGGTCTTTGTTTCTGTGCGAGGGCTTTCTCCAGTTGCGGCAAGTGGGGGCCACTCTTCATCGCGGTGCGCGGGCCTCTCATTATCGCGGCCTCTCTTGTTGCGGAGCACAGGCTCCAGACGCGCAGGCTCAGTAGTTGTGGCTCACGGGCCTAGTTGCTCCGCGGCATGTGGGATCTTCCCAGACCAGGGCTTGAACCCGTGTCCCCTGCATTGGCAGGCGGATTCTCAACCACTGCACCACCAGGGAAGCCCTGAAACTAATTTTTAACTGGGCAGGTGAGAACTGGTGAAAGATAAAACATGCTGTCCATTCACTGAAATAAGTGGTAGAAAATGCATTGGTTATGTGTGAATGAAACATTTTTAACTGGGCAGGTGAGAACTGGTGAAAGATAAAATAAAACATGCTGTCCATTCACTGAAATAAGTGGTAGAAAATGAATTGGTTATGTGAGTCATCTAATCTTGGATCAATTCCTAGTATAGAACATGCAGGGAATACGATTATGTGAACAAGAGTATCTGACCAGACTCACTTGTATAAGCCTTTCAGTTTAGGAGTTGAGAACTAATGGGTTTTTCCTATTTCTAATGATGTTTCTAAGCTTCCTGGTTGAGCCCTGTTCTTACGCACTGAAGTAGCCCTGTGTAGATGACCTGTGCGGCACTATAGACCCACATCACTTTATGAAATTCTCATTTAGGAAACATGGCAAATGACAGATGATGGCAAGTAAGGGTAAATGACACCTCTGGTGTACATTTACTACTCAGAACATGCTAAGAAAAAAAATTGGAGGGCCTCCCTGGTGGCGCAGTGGTTGAGAGTCTGCCTGCCAATGCAGGGGACACGGGTTCGAGCCCTGGTCTGGGAGGATCCCACATGCCGCGGAGCAGCTGGGCCCGTGAGCCACAATTACTGAGCCTGCGCGTCTGGAGCCTGTGCTCCGCAACAAGAGAGGCCGCGATAGTGAGAGGCCCGCACACCATGATTAAGAGTGGCCCCCACTTGCCACAGCTAGAGAAAGCCCTCGCACAGAAATGAAGACCCAACACAGCCATAAATTTAAAAAAAAAAAAAATTAATTAATTAATAAAATTAAAAAAAAATTGGAGAAAGAAATGGGATTGATCTGCTTTTGTATTCAAACACCTTTAACAATTGGCTGGCTAATCATGGCTCCTTCTAAATTCTAAACAAGGGCAGAAGGGTCTAATTTTCCTCATATAAGCATTGATTCCAGATGACTCAAATTAATTATTTAGTCTAGATTATCTTCCACATGATTCTCATATTACCAGAAGCTTATGACTCTTCGGATTGAAAGATTCCAAATCCTTGGCAATTTTTCCATTAAAATTATAAACACATATTTGTCCCAAGTCCATTTCTTTCACTTGCTACAGTCACCATCACAGAAAATTGACCACCTCAAGACTGTACTCTTTGCCTTGACATTATCTGGAATAGTGTCACATCAGAAATCAGACTCCAGTCATTCCAGGTCTTTCATGCTCTTGCTACTAGTGCATGTGCCCTTTGATCACAAACTGTCAATCAATTCTCTCGACTCATCATCCAACTCCTGACTTTCCTTCCTTCTTCTCTATTGAGTCGGGATTCCATGATGCACTGTCTAGTCCCGTGGTATCAAAGGCTCTATGGCCAGCAGCATGGGCATCGTCTGGGAGCTTGTTAGAAATGCAGGCTCCTAGGCCCCATCACACTGGCATTTTAGAATCATTTTAACAGGATTCCCAATGATTTGTATGCATAGATGGTGGTGAAGCCCTGACCTCAATGTTTCTTTAAACAAGTTTACAGTGACTCTTACACACTATCCTTCCCCCTTTGATTACTCACTAAAAGCCAGTCCTGATGAGGTTCCGTATCTCATTGAAATCCCTTGTTTATATTTATCTCCGATTTCAACAGTCTTTTGTTTGAGTCTTTTGTTGAAAGCATGCATCACCTTATCTTCCTAATCCTAGCTAAATGATGTACCTATCATATTCTAGCAGTACAATTAACATTGTTTGGATTAAAGTTCTTCAAGTTAATTGCTACGTAGGTCATGAACCATTTACTAAGGTGCTATTGCAGATGGATGAACTCTCTCTTCAAAAATACCTGCATTTTTACAGGATTCCTAAAGGAAGTGGATTTAACCTAAATCATTAACTAACCTAATGCTGGGAGTTTTTGAGAAGTCATTCAACTAAGCGCAAGTAATTTTGGGGGCAAGTGACTTTTTGTTCTCAAATTTCCCTCCACCTTGCTCATCACCAAGGTGGTCCACATGAAAGAACTCTTGAGTGCTTCTGCACTGAGTGGCTTTTAAGTGTCTTCTCTCTGAAGGAGTACTGAACTCCAGTATCTGCAAATACAGCCAGAAAACATGGGTCACAGGAGAGACTTGGATGTACTTGACATTTGTGGAACAAGGGAAAGACTAGCTGGGGAGTTAACTGGGGAGTTAACAGGAATATTAGAAAACATTTCCTTGTAATTGCTTGTCTCTTCACCTGTCTTCTTCACCAGGCTCTGAGCTGTCAGAGTGGGGATGTGTATCTTAGGCACACAGAATCCCCTGCCAGGTGTCTCGCATGCAACATACACGTTCATTGAATTTGGGGGATAAAATGGTTTTAAAGCATTGCTCATGGCATTATTAAATAAAATGGCATGTCTGCAGCATATAAACAGTGCCAGCAGTTCGGATTATAATACCAGCAAGGGGGTGATGTTAATTCCTGAATGCCAGATCCTCAGAGAACAATGAATTTTAACCATCAACTTTCACCGTGAGCCATATCAGGGTTTTTCCGGTTACAAATACCGTTCTTAATATCCCAGCTCCATTAGAGAAGAGAAATTAGGTAACTGTGACACTACTTTATAAACTGATTTATCAAGAGTCCTGCCTTTCCCTGCATAATGACTAAGTGCCTCACAGAACGTTAGCTGCAGATTTAATGTCACCATGGTTGTAATTTGCATGTGGATGAAAAGTTAACATAATGTAGAAATGTGAAATTAAACTGGTTGGCTATGAGCAGCAGTCCTGCTAACATCCATTCATCTATCCTCATTACTTCACCTCTTGGCTTATTGTGTTTGCTGCTTTCTTCCATTACTCACAAAACTGTCAAGTAAGTCCCAGAGGATGCACTAGCACACGGCTTCTAGAAAATAGTGTTTGAAAAGCTTACATAATGGGACCAATGAAGCCAACATGCCCTTCACTGTAAAAAAGCCCAGTGTTCTCTTGCCTTGTTAAATGACCCTCAGCTTCAGAAGTAAGAGGGCGAATTTGAATGGGAAACAGAATGAGAAAGCAAATTATCAGGGGACTGACTTGTAGATGTTTCTCACTTTAAATGATGCTTCTAAGAGTAGAGAATACATGAGGCTTTATAATGACACTGAATCCACAGTGGGAACTGTCTTGCGAAAGAAGAAATGACACAACAATTATCATTCTATTCAGAGAGTATGAGAAGCAGGGAGGCAAAAGCCTTTTCTAATGCAAAGTTTAGGAAAAAATAAACTACTATAGGTAAGTTGCAGGAGATGAATTACTTCTTCAAGTTTTGTTTGCTCATGAGGTTACGACTGTGGTGCAACTTAAAGTGCTTGTCATTATTTTTCTTCTGGTAGGAAGATGAGCCAGGGAGTGGTAAACCTGAGAACAGAGCTAGCTGTCCTTACCAACTGAAATGTAATCCTGTGGAGAGTTAGGGGGAATGCTCCAAGCATCACTTTGGAGTTTCTGGGTGGCCTCTACAAAGCCCTGTCCTCTCCACACCCCCTTGCCCACATCTAAAGATGTGATGCCATCATCTATACCTTTACTCAAAGGAGCAAAATAAAAATAACTGTGCATTTATCCTCAGTACTATGAGTCATTCAGACAATAGACAAGGGGAATGAAAGGCATTTTAATCATACGGACCAGGGGACAAAATGTAATATGGGGATGGAAACAAGTATTTTATCATTTGGCAAATTTTGGTGTGCTAAGTGACACTAAGTAGCTGTGTCATGAAAAGAAGTAGTACAGTCATGCCAGGTGATTCAGCAGAACTCCTTTCCAACATCTGCACATACACTTTATAATTATGCCCCATTTAATCTCCCCCTCTAGTCAAAGTTCCTTTGAGAACTGGTCAGCAGGGAAATCGATTTCTAGAATGAGACCTTTAGTTACTAACCTCAGGGTGGATTCGCATATGTATGAGATGGTTGATACACTGCTCTGCTTGAAGCCTAGTAGATTCTTCATAATTCTATAATGATCAGATTTTTAAATATTTTCCTCTCATAAATTTTTACCTTCATGAAGTACTTCAAATCTTGTTTGACCCAACAATGAAGAAAAAGTCAGGGACAAAACCCTAGGGAATGAGTGCATAAAGAAAAAGCCATTGAAGAAATATATTTCTTAAGTTTAAACCAAAGCAAACAAGAAGCACATGACAATATAGAGTCCTAATAAAATTTTATTGAGAACCAGTTAAGTCAAATCCTTTACGGAACACAGAAATACATACAATTCCAGCCCTTTCCAGTAAATGGCAATATAACATTGGCGTAGGATCCCTGAATATCCCACTTTGTTTTGTACCTGTAGAAGAGAAACAGTTCTTCTACAGCTTAACAATACAGAAGTGGGGTGCTCTGACCTATTTAGGGGGAGCAGCAGTGAAGTCAGAATTGAGTATGGATAACAAAGGATTATAGATGAGTTCAAGCAGCCAAAGGAGTAGATGAATTAATGCTTACTCTTCACGTTTTGTATTTCAAACTCAGTCAACAGAAGGCAGGGCATTATACGATCAGACACCAATTAACCTGAGGACTTATGAGCAAAGTATACCTCTCAATTAAGTTATGCAGGGAAGTTGTAATAAGAGAGAAAATGGCTGCTTTTACCTAAAACTCTACCTACCGTGAAGGCTTTTGATGCCAAATAATTGGAAGTGACATCAAAGATGAAAAGAGGGTCAAATGACTGTAAGGATTAAAGACTGACTTCTTGATGGGACCAATAGGATTGATGCAAATAACTAATCGTGACGTTCATAGAAACACACGACAGGATAAATGAATACTGCTTGACAAGGTTTTAAGGTTTCACTACCTAGTCTTTACATGGAGATAAAAGATACTACTGAGTTTTCTGGGAAGCAGTTTTGCGCAGTTTTTCGTTTTGTTTTCTAACAAAAAGAAAAATATCTGAGGGAAAAATGATGTAACAGAAATAGAACTGAAATGATGCCTCTTCCTTTCAAAACTAAGAAACTAGTGTAAAAGTTTCAGTTTCTACCATGGTGTTAGGGTATTCGTCTGAGTTTTATAGCCTTTGCCTGAGTTTAAAATCCTATCAAACTTTCTGAGCTCTTAAACATAAATAAAACAAACAATGGAACAAATATAAAATCCTGCCAGTTTAATAACTTAAAAAGCCAAAGAAAAAAATGAAAACTGAATTGTGTTTGCACTGATAAATTTGTTAAGGGATGGCAGTAGCTAAACAGCAATCCAAATAGGAATAAGAATCTTATTCAAAATGTTCTTCTCCCGGCCTTGATGTCTTCCTGGGGTTAAATTAAATTAATTAAGCTGCTTGGTGAAGCACTGTGATCAGTCTCCTCCGGTTAAGAGAAAGTGTTTTGTTCTTCTTCCCTTGGTTAGTAACTATAGTAGCTAAAAGCGCAGGTACAGTATAGTAAGACATTTAACTAAATCAAACGGGGTCTATTCTTTCAAGCTGGACACCCATCCAAAGGCAGATCAGCTTTACTGTGGATGCTGACACTGTTCGTGTGACACGTTCACGAGAAAGGCACGGCTTGCACACAGCTTGCCAGCAACACTTCAACATCTGAGAGGCACAAGGTTGTCCCCAGCTAGCATGAGTCACAGAGGAATAAGTTAATCCTGGGAATTGAGCCGTGGGCTGTGTTTTAGATCCTACTGTCAGTAGCCTTTAAAGGGTCAGGCAATTTCCAATAATATTAGCTATTTTGGTGCTAAATGGAAAATAATAGGGGATTGCTATCCACAGGAACCAGCATATACTCAGTGGGGATTTGGTTCAGAGTTCCAATAAAAATAGCATGTTTTTGTGACCGAGAGAGCCGTGAAATAGGCACATTTAAAATTCTTAGAGCCTGTTTTCTTAAAAGCTGCAAAATGTTTCAAAATCAGTCAAAATGCATAGAAAAGACAAAACAAGCCTGGGAAAGTCAGCAATGGAAGGAGGAGGAATGGGAGCTGATGAGACAAAACAATTTGTATAGAATTTGAAGCACCAGGGATTCTTCACCTACCATATCAGTACCCGATCCTGAGGGCTCAGAAATGGATGAGTGTTAACGCCTAGGCTATGCAAAGAGACAAAAGCCATTTGTTCTAAGAATAATCACTGGATAATACCTTCTCAGGAACCAGCATTTCTATGGAAAGCTTAGTGATTTTGCAATATAGCACCCCTCCCCCCTTTTTTAACAAGTAGAATGCTCTACTATTTAGTGAAAAGATCAACATCTAGATAGATAGGAAGGAAAATATCTTATGGCTTGTACCAAGCAGCCAACGCTTTATAAAGCATAGTCATCGCAAAACAAGTAAAACACAAATCAAAATTTAGAAGGTCAGTCAGAAAGGGTGGACTCAAATCCTAGGTCATAATATATTTACACACAGAAATCTCATTTCGTGATCTTACACTAATTCCAAAGAAGAAACAAATATACATAGGTAGTTACAAAACATACTAGCTTATTAGGAGAAAACAAACTTTTTGTTAGCTTATCTTGAAATAACCTTCAAATCAGAATTTTCATATAACAACCATCACATTTCAGAAGTTTTCGATAAAGATGTTGGATTATAGAGCCTGGATGCTCTGCTGACAAAAAGAGGCAAATTTGAAAGTATGTTTATCTCTAGTTTAAATAAGCACTGTGAATTTGAAAAAGGGTGTTTAGGTCCCTAGCCCAGTTGGCAACTCTTTCAATTTTTGTCCTGGAAGCATATAGTTATATTTTTGCCCCTTTCATAATCAACCACTTAGAGAAAAGCAAAGTCATAAAACTGTCATAAAAAAAATACTAAAGAGAAGAGGTGGAGGTCAATATCCAGCGATAAGCGTGTATTTATCTACATTTAGTTTTTTTAAAACATTTTTAGAACTGTAACAGATGGTTATATTCATAAGCTTGAGTAAGACTACGACTGCCTCCAAGTTCTGAAATATATGCATATATGCCCTCAAAGTACTGTACAGATCACCCATCCTCCCTTTAGGATATGCTGAAGTTAATTAAGATTTCCCTGGATATTTTAAAATAAAAGTAAATAATAAAAAGGAACTGAATTAAAGACATAGTCTGAAAAAAAAAAATCAACTAAATCCAGTACACAGTTTGACTCTATTGTTGCTTTAGCCCAGGAATGATATACAGAAAGGCTCATGCAGTGAGTTGCACTGGGGGGGACTCTCCTCTTACAGTTCAAATGCAGGAAACCTGGCTTTCGTGGGCACTAGGAGGTCAGCCAAGAAATAAATCGTTCCAGCCATTCCTGAAGGAAAAGAAAGAGGCAAAAGTTATTACACCAGATGATGATGTATTATAGACTGGCTTCATTTTGTAGCATAAACAACATTATGATATTAATTTAAATGATTTAAATGAAGTGGGCACCTGTTTATATATGCTGCAGCTCATTAGACAAGATCACGAGTCAGAGGCTCAGCCTCTTTACCCAGGTGGAGGACAGGAGGGAGAGCAGAGCCAGACAAGTTCAAGGCACGGCCCTGCCCATTTACCATATGTGAGCTCCTTCACCGTGGCCCCACTTCCCTGTCTGAGCCTCAGGAACCTCATCTGTGACATGAGGATAATAATGTATATTTTTGCTGCGATGATTTATGATGACATCTGCAAGATGCCCAGCGTGTGCCTGGCCCCATAAACAGCAGTCACCGTAATAACTACTCCTACTGGGGCCATGGCGGTCTGCGTGCTAACTGAGTTTTAATACTGAGTTATTGTATTAGGAAACAAGGAAGCAGTTTAAGAAATAACTATGAAATTAATTTGTTGACAAAACTCAAATTAAGATACATGAATTACTAAGCAGAGAAGCAGATGCTGATATTATAAGGCGAATAAGTAACGTGTGAAAAATACCTTCAAAGAGGGAGAAGGGGGTGTCTGGTGTTCTGCATCCGTGTTCTCCGTAATCTAAGCACCACTCAGCGAACTGAAGATGAGACCAAGTTAAATTACTGAAGCCATTTCTTCTAGAGACCTCTAAAAGTTGACAGAGATTGTCTCTAACATTTACTCTGAAAAGTCAAAAACTATCTTCAAGGCAGGGAGAGGGGCTGATGCAGAACAAAACCACGTTACATCTGCCACCACTCTCCCACCCCCACCACAAATGCTGCTGAGTAGACTTATGTCCTTAAAAAAAAAAAAAAAAAAAAAGCTAATTCAACTGAGTAGCTTTTTAAATTTTTATTTTATTTTTTAATTAAAAAATTTTTTCTTCCACAGCAAAACATTTAATGACACATGGGTAGTACAAAGTTCTAAATCACCAACTAAGGCAGTCCTGTTTATAGAACTGCCCTACCAATGCCCTCTTCTCTCATTTTCTTTTCTTTTCCTTTTTAAAAAATTTTTATTGCAGTATGGTTGCTTTACAATGTCGTGTTAGCCTCCACTGCACAACAAAATGAATCAGCCATACACATAAAGACATCCCCTCCCTTTTGGACTTCCCTCCCATTTAGGTTACCACAGTGCATTAGGCAGAGCTCCCTGTGCTATACAGCATGTTCCCATCAGTTGTCTATTTCATACATAGTATCAATAATGTATATGTGTCAATCCCAGTCTCCCAATTCCTCCCTCCCCACTCCTTTCCCCCTTGGTACCCATACATTTGTTCTCTACGTCTGTGTCTCTATTTCTGCCTTGCAAATACGATCATCTGTACCATTTTTCTAGATTCCACATATATGCATTATTATATGATATTTGCTTTTCTCTTTCTGACTTACTTCACTCTGTATGACACTCTCTAGGTCCATCCACGTCTCTACCAAATGACCAACTGAATAGCTTTTGAAGGTTTTTCTTAAACTGTTTGTTCTATAGACTTACGGTTTAAAAAAATAAATGAGTTAACTCAGATTAACTAGAGACACTTCTGCAGCCTCCTGGGCAAAGGTGTGTTCTGTTTGGCGGTTCTGGCTCCTACCTTACAGGCCCTGTACAGGCACTTCGCGTCCTGCGTGAGGTTGTACAGCGACAGGAAGGCGTAGGCATTCCCTGCAGCGCCGTGGCACAGCCCGTACCCCTTCTTCAGCAAGCCACACTGCCAGATCACATCAGCACACTGATAGGCATCACTGAGATACCGCTCCTCTTTGAACACCTGCAGAGTCAAGGGACATAGTTTTATTACAAGGGATAGAAAAGAAACCTCCACTGACCTTCCTTCCTGATAGGAGAGAAAGGGAGACAGGATAAGGGAGGAGACAGGGAGGTGCCTCGGCAAAAAAGGGTAGGAATTCAGAGACAGAGAGATGTGTTACATCGGTGGGGCCAAATTACGAGAATTCACTAGTTTTTTCTTGTTTTTAAATACATAACTGGGCATGACCTTGTCTGCATGGTGTAAGTTTTATATGTATGTATGTTTGCGTATGCGGGTGTTATTGGTGAAGTAGCCTTATTTACTTGCAACTTGCTGTTATCATTAGTCACTTTCCAAAGAAAAAACACTGTCTTTTCTGTAACAATGATACCCTTCACTACTAGAAAGTTTCTTTATACACTGGAGAAGAAACTGTTTATAAAATTGATTATAAAAACTGATTTGATTGTAAAACACTATACTTTTCAGAAAAATAGAGATACATCTTTACAATCTATTGTGGCCTCCTATATCTTGATCAAAGGTTTAAAAAATATTATTATTATTATTATTTTTGGCCACACTGCATGGCTTGTGGGATCTTAGTTCCCTGACCAGGGATGGAACCTATGCCCCCTAGAGTGGAAGCATGGAGTCCCAACCACTGGACCGCCTGGGAATTCCCGACATTTTTAATATCTCATTGCAGTAGAGAAGTAGAATAAGACAGTTTTAAAAGTTTGTGCATTATATTTAACTTCCTGAATGCAAAATTTGATATACTAAACGCTTATTTAGACCATGAGATGCCAGTCCCTATTCAGAGTCTATAGATTTGTAATTTGTAGAACGGGTACCAATGAACATAGATATCTTGGTTTACTTCCATTTTTTTCCCCTCAAAGAAAAACCTTTTCTTCTTTGATTATGGCTCTGACATAGCATGCTTTTTAGAAGTGATATTTGAATTTTTAAAATTATGGTAAAATACATATATAAAAGTTACCATCTTAATCATTTAAAGTGGACCATTCAGTGGTATTAATTACATTCCCAATGTTGTATAACCATCACCATTATCTATTTCCAAAACTTTTTCAACATTCCAAACAGAAACTTCGTACCCGTTAAGCAATAATTCTCACCCTCCCAGCCCCTGGTAACTTTTATTCTACTCTCTATGAATTTGCCTATTCTAGATACCTCATATTAACCATCACATCATATAAGTGGAATCCTACAGTATTTGTCCTTTTGTATCTGGCTTATTTCGCTTGGCATAATGTTTACAAGGTTCGTGCATGTTGTCGTATGGATCAGAAGTTAATTCTTTTTTATGGCTAAATAATCTTCCATTGTAGGCATACACCATATTTTGTCCATCCATTCATCTGTTGATGGACACTTGGATTGTTTCTACTTTTTGGCTACTGTGAATAATGCTGCTATGGAACACTGGTGTACAAGTATCTGTTTGAAACCTTGTTTTTACTTCTTTTGGGTATATATACCTAGGAGTAGAATTGCTGGATCATATGTTAATTGTGTTTCATTTTTTGAGGAACTGCCAAACTGCTTTCTACAGTACCTTTACCATTTTACATTCCCACCAGCAAGGCCCAAGGAGATTCTTTCTCTTTTTAATTGAGCTCCTGGGATATTTATCTTGGCTCTGCCACTGATGCTAATCTTGGCTACTCTACCTGTCCGTGAAGCAGTCCTCTGTTCTATGAAATAATGTGTGCTGTGGTGCAGATGGATACTGTGAAAATGAATTATAATCCATACAGCAAAGTGATTTTAGGTCCAACAAATGGTTTGTCTATATATTGTTCAAGAATTATACAGAAAACTAATTTTAAATTATAGAATTTTATATTATGTTTTCCAATTTATTTCTAAAAACGAGAAAATTCACAGTACCTTATAGGCCTGAATGAGCATGTAGATTACCCCAGGAGAACCGTGGCACCAATGGACTAGCAGATCCCGAGTGTCGTCCACACAAGGAGGGTAATTGCCGGAAGGGAATTTCAGCTGGCAGACGTAGTCTACACTGGGCTTGACCAAACTATATAACTTCCCATGGCTCACTTGAAGGCTGGGCTAAAAACAAGAAAGGGAATTATCAGTTCTGCGGAAACAAACAGACCTTCCTAAGGCTCAGGGATGAGTTTTAAATAAGAAGGAAAACATGACCAAAATGAACTGAAAGTCATTAAGAGGTTCTGGATTCCATCCAATTTTTTCACCTACTGATCCAAACTAAAATTAGGCTATCAGTTAATACTTGGAGCCTTATGTACATATTATTTTTCGATATTTATTATCTATATACATATAAATAATTTTCCAAAGCCAATGCTTATGAATGTGAGTGTATGAGAAGTTTCCTAAGGTTTTAATACCTTAAATACACTTTAAAGACCACAAAGAGATGCATTAGACAAACCAGGCACAACTTGCATTTAGAGAAGTGACAGGTGATATTTCCAATAGGAGAGGACGCTAACAAGTTGGGAGCCCTGGGATCTAGATCCCGAATTGGTGTGACTCTAGATTAAGCCTTTCTGCAAAAGATTTGGGACTGATACTTATGAAGGATTATTTTGATACAACAATGTGTGGATTTATAGGACTCGTTGCCATATGGCATATGAGCCTTCATTTTTGATACAATTTTTAGTTTCTCCTTTTGGTCCTGGTCTTAATTCAATGCACCTCACACTTCTTTGAACAACAAATTCAGTGTTGTCTTTGCCAGGCAGGGGGTGAGCACCTGGGATGAGAGGGAGGCAGTGCTGTGAAGCGCACAGGCAGAGGCGGCAGGGAACAAGGAGATACCGACCATAAGGCACTCACAGATACTGAGCACGCAACGAAGTTCTTTAGGGCACATTTAGATTTCACTTTACCCAAAGAATATTGTTCAAGCTCAGTTTAAAATGCTAGAGTTGAATGACTGGATTCTCCTCAAACTTGCAGAAGTTATCCAAAATGGCCTAAAAATAATGTTTTATGCTGATACATAGGCACCTTACCAGAATGCACTTTTAGGATTAAAAATTAAATCATTTCAAATAGATAATTATGTGCAAATGGAAAATTCAGTACTTGGGTTTCCAGGTTTCTTACTACAGCCAACACATGGAGGCGGAGGGTAAGACACCTCCTGATGGTCTGCTTCAAAGAAAGGTCATGAGGCCATCCAGTCATTAACATGTCTGATTCTAATTCACCTTGAAACTTCAAGGTTTTTCTTCTTTCCTGAAAACTTTCAAGGATCTATATTTACTTCTGGAAATAGAGAGCCAACGAGGGAGTGTGCCAGAAAAGTAAAGGAGTTTAAGTCTGAATTGTCAAAACCCCTAATTATAAGACTCTGAATTGAGAAGTGCAGAATAAATACAAGAGTTGGTCTCCTACTGCCACTAACATTCGAAGAGTGACTCTGCATTGAAAAGCAATAATAACCTTGTGTTTTTCAGCTTTGTTGTCCTTGTTTAGTTATAGGGAGAGGATAGGTGTGATGTTGGTTTTGCATTACTATAGCCAGCTACTCAACCAGCTATTGGTATTTATATCCAACCACTCTTGTAGAACGTATCAGTGAAACACTTTTCTTTATGCCACATTGTACTTTGTAAAGTTGAGGGGGGGCACCTTTTACCATCATTTAAAATTCAATATTCTTTTACCATGAATTCTTATTCTTACACAAAGTGCCTATTTCTCCTTAAGGAGAGTTAAACAAGCCCCTGGAAATGATGCTCTCATGAGAAGCCCTCTTCTGACCTCCCTTTCCAGGTTATGCTTGATGCAGTAAACTCTATTTGCCCTTAGTCTATTTGGCTTTGGCTGATGTCCCCCAATAGTTTTAGATCCGAAGAACCGTTGAGCATGGCATATTCAGCTATTTTTCAGGTAAGTTACACAAAACCCATTGAAAAGGCTCCTTAGTTTTGCTCTCTAACTGAGCTTTAGGCAGCATATTCTCCTTTGTTTTCTACTGATTTTGCTCTTACTCCTGAAATTTGTTTCAATGGGTTGTGCCTTATAGTGTGGAATAATACTAATTCAAGGCATCTGCTGAAAGAGAAGAGCAGAGCAGAGGCACTTCATCTAAAAGAATAGGTCAGAACACTTCAGTCTGCACAAGCGGCATGAGGTGGGCAAGTGTGCTCACCTACAAATCAGTCATCTCAAAGCACACTGGCTTTTATGTTTACACACTGTAAATGCACTTTCACAAGCACTGTCCCTGTTTACCTAGGCCAGGTGATTACCAGGAGAGTGATGCAGTGGTTGGCAGAATGAACAAATAGAGCTGGAGCACCTGTCTTCTCACCCTAGATAGTACAGTCAGGAATCACATTCTAGCTCCATCATCATCCCCTCTTACCTGCATCAGGTAGTAGTAAATTCCTGCCAGGCCATGAGCGGCCCCCACGTAATATTCTTGGTACCATTCATACAACAGTGGAGTCTTTCCTGTGAAGTTTCTCTTTCTAGCTAGGTCTTCTCCAGAGGTTAAGACTGTTTCACAAATCTGCAGGGAGAAATCGACCGAAATGAGGAAAGAATTAGAATGGAGCCAAGGAACTTTTTGCTAAGAAGTACTGGAGAACATGGCAAATTCGACACCACCTGATGGCCATGGACGGGCACAGTTTGATTCTGTACTCAGAGAAGCACATGGGATTATTCTGCCTAAAAGAGGGAGAGTCTGGAAGATTTTGAACTTTTACTACAGCTCACAAGAATTCACCTGTCAAAGGAAAGCAAAACTCCTTCAGATACAAGAGGAACACCTGCACCTTGGAGGTGAAATCTGGCCCTTATTTTCCTCTGAATGGCCTCTAAACTCCAAATGGAGCAGCTGGACTTCTTACTCCAAGTCACTCTCTACACAGTTTGCAACAGCACTCCAAGTGCAGCTGCTGGTTCTCTGATCATGCCTGACCTTCAGAGGTTAAGATAGATACACCTTACCTCCCAGCTACTTGGGATGTGCCAACTAGGGAAACAAAACCAATAGTTTAGGCAGAGAGTAGGTGGGATCCTAAAAAGACTCCAAAAAGCACAAAAACGTGGTACCTGCTGAATATGGCTTTGAGGAATCTTTTCCACTCCAAAGTTCTTATTCACAAAGAGAAGAGCACAGATGTAGCCCATTCGTCCATAGAGCATTTCATTTGGAGCGTGGGGATCAATCTTATTTAGGTGAATTAGCCTGGGAATAAAAATACATGCTTAAGAGAATGTAAAAGGGATCAGGTAGAGATATATACTTAAAAATGATATGTTTAAAACACACACACACACAAATATATATAAAGTTACATATATACACATATATGGAATTATTATATTATCTTAAATATATAATAATAAAATATATAAAATATAAATATTTAAATATACTTACATATTATAACCTATATATTGTTACACTTTAAATATTAAGAGGGCTGGGCCAGACCACAAAGGGTAATCAGGGTTCAAAGATCAACCATCAACTACATTTCTTTTCTTCAGCTCACAATGGAACTGACAAATAAGAAATCCAAAGAATGGAGGAATACGTGAGTGTGGCTGGGACCACCTGCGGCCTCCCTAGCCCCTCGTGGCGGCATGCTCTGAGACCAGCAGTTGGGGTCAGAGAAGCCAAGAACTACTGGCTATTATAACATTCAGTCTGAGGAAGGGACTAAGTCAACACTCAAAGGGCCTATTTCCATAAAATGAAACGCCTGCTGCACCCCAGTTATCTCCTTGCTTGATTTATTTCTTAAATGTGTCATCTGGCCTAGCTGAAGTGTTTGTATAGCAGCCTGATTTACCACAAACGGTAGCACATACAAACAGCACAGAGGGATCAGTCAGTCTCCCAGCTCTTAGTCCTTCTTTTTAGAAATAACCATGGTTACCAATATCTTGTATATTCCTAGAACTGTTTTATGCACATATAAGAATACATATACTTATTTATAAACATATTTCCCCAAGTGTTTTGTGGCTTTGTTATTTAAGAATACATCTTGACAACCATTCCTTATCATCACAGAGTGATCTCATTCTTTATCACAGTTGTACAGTATTCCACTGAATGAATGTATTATAATTTATTAGCTCCCTATTGATAGACTCAGTTCAGCTTCTCAAAAAAAAAAAGTTGTTTTCAGTTCTGGTTCCAGGTAAGGTGGAGTAAGCGTATGCCAACCTGCCTCTCCCAGTCAGTATACGTAGCCCCAGAACCTAGAGAGAATGTGTGAAGCTGCTACTGAGAACCCTGAAAACTACACAGCAGCCGGCACAATGGGGATGACCGGAATCTGAAGTACTGCCACATCAGTGGTGAGTTTACCACATTCTCCCCTCTGGTATTTCCCTGGCCTGAACTCAGTGCCGCCTGAAACCCGGAAGTGGGCATCCAAGTGCTGACAGAGACAGTCCTGGAAAGAGCCCTTTAGTTTTTATCTCAAGAAAGACCAGGAAGGGGAACTCTTAATATCAGAGAGAGTGGGTAAAACACCTCATTTTTCTTTATTTTCGTTTTTCTGTTCTTTCACTCCCTAGGCCACAAGCAATCTCATGGTGGCAGCAGAAGCCAAGGCAACAGGAGCCCACAGGAGCCAAAACTCTGAGGGAGGGACCTGTCCTCACTGACTGGAGGGGCTGTGGTCCCGGGGATGAGGGGGTGAGGGGGTGAGGGGCTGTGGTCCCAGGGGTGAGGGGGTGAGAGGGTGAGGGGGTGAGGGAAGGCCCACTGCCTCACTTCTCCTTCTAGCCTCCCCATCACTTGACCCCCAAGATGCGGGCACATTCGTGGGAGGTGTGTGCCTGAGTAGGATAACCAAAGCCTCTGATTTCTTTCCAGAGAACCAACAAGGGAAGTCCCAGGGAACCAGAAAGTAGGTGGAGCTCACAGAGGGATAAGAGCTCAGGGACGCAACTGTACTTGTAGTCTGAACTCTGAGAATGAACCTTTTTTTTTTTTTTTTTGGTGGGGGGGGGCGGAAATATGATAGGTAGGGAAAATGTCCTTGCTATTCTACATTTTTCATCACATTTTTCATCACATACATTTTTCATGAAATTTTGAAAGCACATCTCAATTATCCTTAAATTATTCTATAAATTCAATGTGAGACCATTTAAATTATTAAAACAATTTAATTTTTGGTGAAACTGGACAAAATGATATTGGTATACTAAAAAAGTATGGGGGGTAGAGAGAGTCAGGGAATTTCTGGAAAAGAGTAGTAATGAGAGGACATTAGCCTTATCAAAAAAATGACCTTGTCACCAGGTAGCTTATGACACTAAACATGCTATTTAATCTCTATACTTTAAATTTCTCATCTATAAAATGAATGGTCCCTTCTGATTTAAAAATTTATTTTTAAAGTAGTTACGTATAAACAATGCCTGTGTATGTATATTATTTAACTTTATATACTAAGAATGGTTAATAAGCATTTGAAGTATCAAAAATCATATCCCTGGAGTGATTGGTTATATTTGAAGTATTCTAGTAAGGAATCAACATTCAGAGAGACTTGGCACTTCAAATAACTTTATCAAAATTTACACCAGAGGATTTGATAAGTGTAGTAAGGAATGTTAGAAAATGGATTTCATTGGTGGAATGAGTGGTGAAGGTGGGTGGGACGTTTGGGAGATGGTACGGGCTCTAGCACCGTTTGATGAGTAAGATCTAAGGAGGGTCAAAGGATGATGTGGCTTTCTCTGAGCCACAAAAACAGGGCAGAGGACTAATCGTGTGTGTGTGTGTGTGTGTGTGTGTGTGTGTGTGTGTGTGTGTGTCTTCTTCCTAATAAATGTTTGTACATTTGGTAGAGTTTGGTTAACTGCTTGTGCCTTCATTTACTCAATGGTAAGGTGATAGCTGAGAGGGTATATAGCCCCTATCTCTAATCTCTGGAGGCAACCAGTATCTACAAACAAGAAAACAAAAACCTAACAATTGCTACCACCAGGCTATACATCAGTAGGTAGAGTGTCCTAACTCTGAAAGGAAGGTACTTGTGAAAGAGAAAACAATCCTCCTCTCCCAACCCCTCCCTCCCCACTTCCACAAGCCTGTGGTGGGAGGAGAACACTTAGGGTTAAAAATGAAGAAGACATGTTTAAATAAGCAGAATGAGATGATTTTAGTGAGTAAAAAGGGCTGACAGTTATGAAACAATGACTGAGAAAAAGTTATGAAAGCATCCTTAAGGGAACTTACTCCCCAACAACAGGAAAGAGGGGTTTGAAAAAGCTTGGCTGGTTGCAGTTCCTGACAAAGTTAAATTTGTCTGTATTACACCTTGACAAACGGAGGCATCTCGATCAAATTGGTTAAATATGCAAATGCTGGCTCATGCATTTTTCTCTATGACAAACACAGGCATTTAACTCACAGTGGAACAGTGGTTATGTTAGGAATAGGGACACAGTGGTCAGAGGTTGCTTTCAGTTTTCTTGTAATACCTTGATTGACTCTTTTCCCCCCAATGCCAACAGAGTTATCTGGGTGGTTATGGACCATTTTTTTCTACTTCAATACCACACACACACACACACACACACACACACACACACACACACTCACACACACAATACCCCCTAATATTTTTAAATAACTTAAAAACATTTATTAAGAAAAATTCTATTTTTTTCTCACACCAGAACTGGCAGTTCAGTAATGTTGAGAACTTAAGAAAATAAAATCTGTTACTAGATACAGACTCAACTGTTGTAGTAAACAGAATGAACATCTCAGAGTTTTCATAAGAATTTATTATCGAGTTTTAATACAAATGTATCAAACTAGAATTTAGAGATAGAAAAGCACTCTTGATTTTTGTAAAGGGTATTGAAAGAACTATTCAAAGAGGGAAACGACTATCAATTTTTTAAACAAACACTGCTCTATGGGAGTTACTAAAAACAATTATTGCATATTGCATTAACTCCAGTGATGTTATCACCTAAATAAAATGTGTTTGAACCACTGAATTAGAAAACACCATTCCTTTATTTGCCAATGCTATGACCTGCATTACCACTAGGTGGCGATATATAACTAGCATACCAATTATTTTGCAACCAAACACATTTGCATCTGGGAAGTTGATAGCAAGTACCTTTCAAATACTCGAAAATAAAGTATTGTTCAGTGCATCTCATTATAATAATACTTAAGAAAGAAGTATTCCATTTTTTCTGGATTTGAATTCAATTCATTAAAACTCATTAGTTGCATGTATCTAACCCAGTGTTCATAGTGCACTGTTTACAATAGCCAAGACATGGAAGCAACCAAGCAACCTAAGAGCCCAGTGACAGATGAATGGATAAAGAAGATGTGGTATATATATACAATGGAATACTACTCAGCCATAAAAAAGAATGAAATAATGCAATTTGCAGCAACATGGCTGGACCTAGAGATTATTATTATAAATGAAGTAAGTCAGGCAGAGAAGGACAAATATCATATATATATGATATATGGAATTTAAAAAAATGATACAAATGAACTTATTTACAAAACAGAAATAGTCTCACAGACAGAGAAAACAAACTTACGGTTACCAAAGGGGAAAGGGTGGGGGGAGGGATTAATTAGGAGTTTGGGATTAAAATATATACACCCTACTACATATAAAATAGATAATCAACAAGGACCTACTGTGTAGCACAGGGAACTGTACTCAATATCTTATAATAACCTATAATAGAAAAGATTCTTAAAAAGAATATATATATTATATATATATAACTGAATCACTTTATTGTACACCTGAAACACAATATTGTAAATCAACCGTATTTCAATAAAAATTAAAAACAAAGTCAGAAAGAGAAAGACAAAGGAAAAAAACTGTTGGTATGTTCCCTAAAAAAATAAAAAATAAAACTTACTAGTTGGATCTGACAATTACTAAAAGCAGGACTTTAAACTCCATGTTTTACATGCTATATTCTTAAGATAAAATGAAGAAATGACAGCATTTATCAATCAAATGGTTATTTTATATGTTTTCAGAAACTCTCAAACCCACATCATTGCAGCTCCATTTATTTGTTTTGCTATGTTGATATTAATAGCAACTTATCTTTAGAAGAGGCAAGTCACTGAAGGAAGAAAAAAGACATATAAAAACAGGATAATTTTGTTCCACTCCTAGCAATATTTCCCCAGGGTGTTACTGGGAGAGTTTTTGCCTTTTGTCATCAAAAGTTTGTAACTTTTTAAAAAGAAGTCCTCTTCTTACTCATCACATTACAAAAGAGACAGGATATAACATTTTCTGACCAGAAAGCCAAAGTTCTTCATCACTCTAAGTGCTGGCCCCAAAGCACGCTATATGCTGTAGTCACTTAACTGGGCACAAAACAGGCAATGCTCTTTATTTGTGTAGTGACACCAACTATCTCTGTATGAAAGGAAGTGAGAAAACAGCCACAGTATAAATCAAGCAGTAGGAAGAACTAGTGCTGTTTATTATCTTCCCCAACACTTGCTTCAGACAACTGCAGGACAATTTGAACATGAACGCACACATGTGCACACACACTCCTTTTGGGGAGTCACAGACCCCTCCGAGAAAAGTGTAAATGTTCTCTCCATGTTGAATACAATTTGGGGGTTTTCTATATACCTCTGGAAGCCCTAAGATTCTCAAAATTCCAAAGCAAAGAACCCCTACCTTAGGGAAACTGATTTCTTTGGATTTCAGTTTGTCTAAGGATTAGACTTTCATTAATCCCAAAGGTCCTTTTGGTTTCTAAAACTCAAGATTATGATTCTGAAAGACCACTATATTAAGCAAATACAGGAATGGTAAGCTGAAATACTATGGTGGCAGTAGAGCACAACACAGACACCACACGGAGAATATGAGTGTCTGTGATATAAAAGGGCTGTGTGATGTGAGGAAAAAGGTGAGGTAAAAAGTAAAACAAGTAAGTAGGTTTATTAAATAATTGATGACATCAAGTAATTTTGGATTTCCTGAAGTTGAACTGAAAAGACTTAGAAATTTTTCCCTTAAAAGGGAAGAGATGTGAAAGTAATTTACAAATAATTCTTTTTTTCTTTCTGGTCTGCCATGAACTCTAGAAATCTAAAAAATTAAATCTGCATCCACAAACAGGCTATTTCCTATCATATACCCGCATTTTATATTTTTAACCTTAGCAAGTCTATAAATAAAATACTGTTGAAATGTAATAAAACAAAAAAAGATATAAATAACAAAAACACCTTCAATACCAAGGTATCAAAAAAAAAAAGAAATTTTAGTTTACTCTCTTAAGAGTGTTTTATAATAAACCAGTATTAATATATGGTATTATTCCCCAAAGAGTGTTAGAACAACAGGCCTGAAGATGTCCTGAGGAAAAAGGGTTGCCTACATGACAAGCGTGGCAAATTCTGTTCCCTAGAGTCACCTGGGTTCCCCCCAAGTGTAAAAGCTAGTGAAGACTCTCAGCAGTCAGTAAAGGCACATATTTAACTTTGTTTAATTAGTGTTTCCCCACTGTGTCTGAATACACAACTCTTGTTTTCATTTAATACCTATTAACATTCTTCACATACCAAACTATTACTATTTGGCTGTACATATTTTGAGAGAGGCTGACATTATATATAGACTATAAAGGCCACTACAATTTATTTTTATGAAAATTAAGAGTGACTCATTGAATGAGACTTGCTTGTGAACCTCTGAAGCAGAGGGATCCTCAACAAATAAAATCAGAGCTGATAATGCTATTCTAACAGTAATTTACAAGAATGAATAGTGGGAATCAAAAACCATGGTCAGCTCAGAGATGATCACTACTTAAAATGTTGCCAGACCCACTTAAAAAAATGGGCTAAACTTTAACAGACACTTCACCAAAAAAGATATACAAATGGCAAATAAGTATATGAAAAGATGCCCTGAGACATGTCATCAGAGAAATGCAAATTAAGCTAACAATGAGATACGAGTACACATCTATTAAAATGGCCAAAATCTGGAACACTGACAACACCAAATGCTGACAAAGATGTGGAGCAACAGGAACTCTCATTCACTGCTGGTGGGAATGCAAAATAGTACAGCCACTTTTGAAGACAGTTTATAAGTTTCTCTTAAAACTAAACATAGTCTTACCATACAATCCAGCAATCATGCTCCTTGGTATTTACCAGAAAGAGCTGGAAACATATGTCCACACAAAAACCTGCAAATGGATGTTTTTAACAGCTTTGTTTATAATTGCCAAAACTTGGAAGAAACTAAGGTGTCCTTCAGTAGGTGAATGAATACATAAACTGTGGTACATCCAGACAATGGAATATTATTCAGCTCTAAAAAAAAAATGAGCTATCAAGCCATGAAAAGACATGGAGAAATCTAAATGCATATTACTAAGTGAAAGAAGCCAATCTGAAAAGGCTACATACTATACAATTCCAACTCTGTGACATTCTGGAAAAGGCAGAACTATGGAGACAGTCAAAAGACCAATAGCTGCCAGGGGTTAGGAAGAAGAGAGGAGGGATTAATAGGTAGAGCGCAGAAGATTTTTAGGGCAGTGAAACTACTCTATATGATACTATAATGTTGGATACATGTCATTACACATTTATCCAAACCCATGAAATGTACAATGCCAAGAATGAACTACAGACTTTGGGTGATTATGATGGGTCAATGCAGGTTTATCGCTTGCAGCCAAGTGTACTCTGGTGGAGGATGTTGATAACAGGGGAGGCTATGCATGTGTGGGTCAGGGGGTGTACGGGAAATCTCTGTACCTTCCTCTCAGTTTTGCTGTGAATTGAAGAAAACTGCTCTAAAAAGTCAAGTCTATTAAACAACAAAACAAAGAAACCCCTGCTGTCACTGCAACTATCTGTGTGTTGGCATACTTATGGGGAGCCTAACAGCACGGCACGCAGAGTTGCATGGTAGCCAGATTTCTTAGTAGAATTCTGAAAGAGTGTTCAGGAAACTCTACTAAAGCAAAAACTGTAGTTTATTTGTACAAAACTTTCATAATTCTTCATGGTTCACAAACTTCTAGTGGGTTGCCCTGATTTATATTAAAAATGAAAATCTGGATTTGCATGTCATTTGCCTGTAAGCAAAGCAGTTTTGACTCTGTGTTCCCTTCGGAGGCCTGTCCCAGCCCACTGCAGCACGTGCACCATGCTTCTTCAAATTATTGATCCTGGATAGCACCTTGGATTAGTAATCACATGATTAGGCTTTTGATCTCATTTATGCTAAGGG
Organism: Balaenoptera ricei; assembly: GCF_028023285.1. Lineage (NCBI taxonomy): Eukaryota > Metazoa > Chordata > Mammalia > Artiodactyla > Balaenopteridae > Balaenoptera > Balaenoptera ricei. Next base: position 95,439,568 of record NC_082645.1, read on the forward strand.
ACTGATGTTTGATCTGGAACATGTCAGTGTCATTATATCTTTTTTTTTTTTTAATTTTTTAATTTAATTTATTTATTTTTTGGCTGCATTGGGTCTTCGTTGCTGCACGTGGGCTTTCTCTAGTTGTGGCGAGTTGGGACTACTCTTGGTTGCGGTGCACGGGCTTCTCATTGCGGTGGCTTCTCTTGTTGCGGAGCACAGGCTCTAGGGAGTGCAGGCTTCAGTAGTTGTGGCTTGTGGGCTCTAGAGCGCAGGCTCAGTAGTTGTGGCTTGCGAGCTCTAGAGCGCAGGCTCAGTAGTTGTGGCGCATGGGCTTAGTTGCTCTGCAGCATGTGGGATCTTCCCAGACCAGGGCTCAAACCCGTGTCCCCTGCCTTGGCAGGCGGATTCTTAACCACTGCGCCACCAGGGAAGCCCAGTGTCATTATACCTTGCAATAAAATAAGGATTATAATGGTTGTTCCTTAACTACAACTCAGGAATAATGTGATTGATCAAATGACAGCAGTAAGATTTACTGCTGAGAGAAAAGTAAATTCAATAAAGTGTTCTTTTGCTAACCCACACAGAATTAAGGCATAATGTTTAGATAATAATTCTCGGAAAGAAACATGATTACCGGGTGATGCAGTCTTCTGCCCGCTTCTCATTGTTCATCTTGTGATGCACCACAGCAGCCACTGCCAGGGGACCCCCATCCCCACACAGGAAGGTGATGGAATGCTTGGTCAAACAGTTCAGACTTTGCTTTACATAGCCATGTGCCATCTGTAGGTAGGCAGGGTCCCCAAACACATCGTAGAGGTGTAAGTAAAGCACAGCGATACCTGAAAAGCAAAAAGAAAATCATGTACAGATGAGGAAAGAGCAGTTGACTGTATTCTTTTGGTGTACTGTCTACTCAGCAGTGTTGATTTTTGATAAGCTATAACAAATACGTAAATTATCTGGAAGTTCAGATGACCTTAGTCTAGACTCCGCTTTATTACTAAGCAGCTCTAAGAACAGTAGGCAGACACTTCCTTGTTCTCAGTTTCCTCATCATTACAACTCTAAATTAAAATAGGAACTCTAAGAACTCTAAACCCAAGTTTAATATTAATCCTTGTTGCACTCTGGCTATTGTGCTGATGTATTCTTTTTGATGGTTCAAATGATAGGTAATCAACCTTTGGTAAATAATCACCTATTTATTTTACAAATAATAATTTACTTAATAATAAACAAGAAATGTTTGTTCTTATGAGTTAAAGAAATTCAAAGGGGCTTCCCTGGTGGCGCAGTGGTTGAGAATCTGCCTGCCAATGCAGGGGACACGGGTTCGAGCTCTGGTCTGGGAAGATCCCACATGCCACGGAGCAACTGGGCCCGTGAGCCACAATTACTGAGCCTGCGCGTCTGGAGCCTGTGCTCCGCAACAAGAGAGGCCGCGATGGTGAGAGGCCCGCGCACCGCGATGAAGAGTGGTCCCCACTTGCTGCAACTAGAGAAAGCCCTCGCACAGAAACGAAGACTCAACACAGTCATAAATAAATAAATAAATAAATAAAAGAACGTGAATTTCTAAAAAAAAGCTACTATTTAAAAAAAAAAAAAAAAAGAAATTCAAAGACTAGGGAATGAAAAACTAGATTTTTCTTTATCTAGAAGATCATTTTTTGCATGAGAAGATAGGTAGAGTAACCAAATCCTCTATCCCAGTATTCTTCCAGGCAGGGGATTATAAGAAAACTATTAAGTTATTTGAGATCTAAGAAAATATACTCAGTTTCCCAATTTTTTTTTTTCCACTGTCAGGGACCCAGCCGCTTTAGGAACTATACCAGAAAAGCTGCCAATGCCTTTTGCGTTGGGCTTTACTTGATTTGCTTCTTATCCTACTCTTGAAGCCTGCTATATGTAATTGAGGCCTTGTCTGCATGTCCTCATTCCAAATGCCTGTCACAGTAGATAGAGCCTTTCCTCTGAAGCTGACTAGTCTCAGGGCAGACTCAAAGATGTGGGGCAGGGAGCCTGCCTGCCTGCAGCATTTCCAGAAACTCGTTTCTCCCCTTAAAGTACATTTTCCATCTCATTTACCATTTTTAGAAGACACAGAACCTCTGTTTAAATCTAAATTAACAGAGCCAATCTCTTTATGGATTTCAATGCAGTAAAAATGCAGTTTGCAAAATTACTTTTCACTGTACTGAGGACAATTTTAAATTTAGATAGTTTTCTTATCTTGCATGGGTAATTTCCAAAGCTTTGTGCTATAGACAATTCAATTTCACATGTATATTAAAGCCAAATTTTCATTTTCTGCCAAAGTTAATAACCTTGTCTACTCTTTCAAAGTGACTTGGTGTTAGTAATTCTACAAGCTGCTGATCAGATGTACCAATACTTAAGCTTTGTAGACATAAGTGTACAAAACCTGTACGTGGGTAAGAAAAAAAATTCTCCTTTTCACAAATGATCAATGTCAAGAGCTTCTTCTAGAATTAGGTCCTTAATAGGCTTCATCTCCATCCATACCAGGCATCTGCAGGCAATCCGTTTAAATTGTTACCCTTTCATTTTGCCCTCCTGTTCCCATCACTGCCTGTACTCCCCTAATTAAGTTATGTAGGCACTGAAGCCAGATAATGACATGACTGAGATCTGAGAAAATAAAAAGTGATTAAATACAAGCCCAATGATTGTTTTCCTTTTCAGACCTTTGTCTCTTATTATCAGCAATTCCTCTTGGTCTAAACATTTAACAAACAAAACCCATTAAGGTGTGCAATTTTAAGGTTTGATGCATTTCTCATGAAAAACAGGTAATCATTTCTCAAGTCTCACAATATTTCATTTAGATGAAATTTTTTTTTTTTTTTTCTTTTTGATCAGAGAATTAGCTTTCCATCACCTCAGGTTCTATTTCTCTCTGTCTTTTCATTCTGGGCCTCTGTGTCTGCATATTTTGATTAAGCAATCTTCTGTAGGTTGTAGTTTACAGTGCCTACCTTCTTCCCTGCTACAAGACACTAAAGGATGAAAAGGGTTTCAAGTGAGGAGTGCTGCTGCCAAACAGAAAAATCCTCCTGGACAACCTTATTACAAATCAGTCTAGGTCAGGAAAATAAGACAAAATGCCTAAGTCAAAGACATTTAATGCCTCATCAATATTTTATACCCCAGGTGGCCTAATTTAATAATAGAAAAAGTGGGGGAATTGCCTGTGACCAAATATCTTGAACTTGATTCTTATGATCTAACCTTGGACAATATTCACGCATATAACAACACCTTTGCATAAATACTGAAGGCTGAGCGATAATTGGCAAGGTGGGAAATAAAAACACAACTTCAAGGGCTCTGCAGGGTAAACTCATCCAGTCCTTATGTGTACTCACAACCCTGGCCTCAGTCCATGCTTTTAAAAACTCTTTTCAAAATGTAATTTTTATCAGAATAAATTTGTCCTTCATGGAAGAAGTCAAACAGTACTATAAGGCTTAATACGCATTTGCAGTCTCCTGCCCCAGTCTATTCCTGTCTCCCAGAAGCAACCACTTTCAATCATTTTATCTATTTCCTCTAGTGTCTGACTCCATATTTCTAATAATATGCTATGTACTTTCTCTTGACTTTTCTTTATCAGTTATTTTTGATTCACATTCCAATCTGGAAGATATGGATTTAGCTCTTATAACAGACACTGCTAAGTGGTCCCCCCAAATCTATCTCCCTCTTCTCTAAACAATACTGCCCTGGATTTTAGCTAGGCACATGGCGGCCCAGAACAGTCTCCTTTGCAGATGGGTATGGCCATGTGCATGGGTAAGTTCTGACCAATAAGACGTAGTGGGAATAATGGGGGTAAATTCAGAAGATGTTCTTGAAGGGAGGGGACCTGCCATTTCTTCCTTCCTGGCTGGAATGCAGGTGTGATGGTGTAGCTGGAGCAGCCATTTTAGACCATGAAGTGGCAGCTCTGTGATGAGGATGGTAAAGCATCAAGATCAAAGAAGCTTAGAACCCAAAGGACTGTGAAGCTGCCACACACCGATTGCCTTACACAAGACAGAAATTCTGTTGTGTTAAAGCCACTGTTATTTTAGGCACATTCCCCTTATGCTAGTAAGCCTACTCCTAAAGAATACAGCTCTCTTCAAAGCTGGGGAGGTAGGCTGAAGGTAGACCACATAGGGTCTTGTAAACCAGCTCAGGATTTTGGGTTTTATTTGAAAAGCACCATTTAAGAGCATAATTAAATTTGTGTTTTTAAAAGTTCACCGTAATTGAACTGTAAGGTTTGGAAAAGTGTATACGGAACAGTGGATGCAGGCGGAGCAATTTTAGGAGGACAGTTCAGGAGCACAAGTGAGAGACAAGAGTAGCTGCAGTAGAGATGACGTGAGACTGAACTGGAAAGATACTTGTCTTGGAAGGTAAAAGTCAACGGAACCTGGTGGGGAACGACTGAGAAGGAAAAATCAAGATGACTCCCAGATGCCCAACTTGAACAGCTAGATGGGCAATGGTGCCATCCTCTGAGATGGCAAACACCTCTAGGGGAGGGCCAGGTATGGGAGGAAAGATTACAGTTGTATCTATTCATAAACTCATCTCCAAATATGATTCCAGTCCCTAAAGGACATTTAATATAATGAGAAAGAATGTTTCTTACTGGCTTCTAGGATAACAACCATCAAAACTGGTCATGAGGCTCAATACAGAATGATGAACGGAGTTTAAATTTTTTAGTGTTTTTTTTTCTTTAATCACAGAATATGTTACTTAATCAAGAATATTCTTGGGCTTAAATTTGAGCAGCAGATAAAGTGTCCTTCTATACTGTTTGCTAAGAAAAAGGTAGACTAATCAAGATTTGCTTCCTTCTACCCCTTTCACCTCTTCTTCTAGACCAGAAAAGATTGAAATGAGATTTAAAATTGATTGAATTTAATTGTAAAAATATGCTCCAAATTGTTTCAGACTTTAGAATTATTTTGTTAAAAAAATGGAAGACCACCCTACCTTTTATGAATCTGGATGAAGTTTGACATTTTCATTGATATAAAATTTAAGTTAAATATTCTTCTATTTTTTAGCTGGTCCACTCCATGATAATGAGTGTCACTAAGCCATGAAAACTAATGCTTTCTGGTCTTAATTTTACTATCTTGTCAGATTTGCTCATATATATGACTTAAACATTCTGACATATTTAAAAAAGGAAATAATCCACCTGAAGAGAGATATGCTGAGAAATCAGTAAAGCAAAATCGAATCCATTATTTTCCCATTAATTCTCAAGTCATTAAAGGTGACTTTACAATAAATATTTGGGATAATATCCTAATTCTGTTAAGTAATGAGTACTTTCCTTCAGGAACAAGAGATTATTCCTACTCTGGATGATGTCTTACTTTATTTCCCAGAGGGTATAGGAAAGTTGTTATAGGGATATCATCTCTATTTTACATGCAAAACCAGACAAATTTAAGTAATAACAGTAAAGCACCATTTAGAATTAAGCATGTGAAGTCAGTCATTGTTTTAGAAATGGTATGTTAATTCCGTAGTTATTCACAGCCTTGGAAGCTGGCTTGGTGGAGAAGGAACAGACAAGTGGGCAGAGTATCCGCTCTATCCCAGGGGAAAAAAAACACCATCAGGAAGTAGTTATGGTTGGGGTGTGTACTGAAAGGGGAGCTTCATTTGTGGGAAGCCCGAAACGGAGGAAAGGCAGAGAGTACTCCCAGCACGTGGAATTATCTGAGCGAATCCACGTAGACAAGACTAGAGGGTGACCTGGTTAGTAAGGCTGGACTCCTTGGGGGTTCAAATTATTAAAAACTAGACATAGAAATGTAGATCTGATGTTAACCTACTGTCAGTTTATGTAGAGGAGGAGTATTCAAAAACAGCATTTTTCAAAGATAAATGTGGCTATATGTGTTAGTCCAGGTCCTCTAAGATGGGACTGAATATATAAGACTTTATTAGGGACATATATAACATGAAGAGTACTGCAAGGCACCATACCAGCAATTGCATGCTTTGGCTTGGAAGTGACCTCTTCTGGTCCAGGGGGTCCACCCGGAGCCCCTGGACCAGAAGAGGTGGCCTCATCTAACTACAATGAAGTTGAGAGGTCTAATCCTCCCGGGACCCCAGAAGGAGAGGGACAACCCGATATGGACGAGCACTAGAAGTGCCTAACACGGGGCCTGGCAGGGAGGTGGCAGAAAGAGGGAGCCAAACCTTGGACAGGTCAGGTTTGAGATGTTCATTAGACATCCAAGTGAAGATGTCAAGTAGGCAGCTGGATATATGAGTCTGAGTTCGGGGAAGAGAGGCTGGACAAATGTCCTCCAAAAAATAAAAAAAGAACCTACTTATCTCCTGTGATCTCAGAGGCCGGTAGAAACCCAGATATCTATTACTTTGATCTTATAACTCCTGGAGCCTGTTTGGTTGCTCAGAACTGCAGTGTCCAATGTGACAGACTCTAACCATAAGTATCTATAGAAACTTAAGTTAGTTAAAGGTAAACACATTTAAAATTCAGTTTCTCAGTCACACTAGCCACATTTCAAATGCTTGATAGCCACATGTGGCTAGTGGCTGCTGCATGGACAGCAAAGAAACTATCCATCACAGCAGAATGGTCTAAGGACAGCACTGTTTTGAACACCAGGGACAGATGTCATTCTTTATAAGAAGTTCAGAATGTCTGGCACTGCCTCACAGCTCATCCTATGAATCTCTTGGTTTTGAAATGTTGAAAACTAATTTACTTGAAAGACAAAAACAAATAAAACTTTGCCGTAACAGGAATATGTCCTGGCTTTCAGTATGGAAGCTCTGAACCAGATTTTTTCTGTTCTGTTTCCTTCTGTAGCTACAACTCTGGGAAGGGAGGGTAAACTGTTTAGGGACACTTCTAAATCTGCAGTTTCCTTACTCAGCTCCTTATCTCCAGTAGTGCTATAAATATAGCCAGCTGTTGAGAAGTAATTAATACTAAGCCTTTGGATTTCTGAGGGATCATTAGTCCTATTCATCTTGACCAATCAAGACCTCGATGCATCTCAAATGTCTATGGAGATGATACAAATCTCCACAGATGTATGAAGCTCTCAAAGCACTTCTCTGTAATTCTGCATTTTAGAGATTATTCCTTAACATTATTCACTTATTTTACCACCAGCCTACACTGATGTAAAAACCTTTGCCATGGTACTTCAGATCTGCAAGTTATTTCCTTGTAGGTTAGGTGCTTTTGAAGACTCTCTTCATGTACTCTGGTGGGAAAAATCATGTTCAGATTAACGAGTACTGCTGGAGCCACTAGAGATGTTCAGCTAATGCCCAAGAATAGTTTTGAGTGATACGGAGACAAGAACTTCCTAAAGGCGGGGGCATGGGTTGTTCCAACCTAAGTTTCAAATAAACTGTTCCCTAGTTGAAACTTTAAAGGCTTATCAATTACTTAATTTTTTTTTCCTTTCAGATTAATGGAAATGTAAGAAATGAAAGTTTTCTCTGATTAACCCCATACATCATGATCACCTGCTTTTTAAGCAGGTTGGCACTTTCTAATGTGTTATTCTGTAACTGTCTAAATTTTGTTTGTGTTTTGAGGGTGTGTGTTTCCATTTCTTCAGCTAAACGACAGGGTCTTCAGGGCAGGACTCCCGTTCCTAGTCACTGAAGTCACTCTCCACAAAGCCTGGGTGTAAACACCACACGGACTAGTGCATCTGGTCAGTCTTCAGATGAAAGCCGGGCACACTGCTGCCTTTCCAAATACTCCAGTACTCTTAATACAGGTAATCTGGGGAGGAAACCAATTGTGACTCCACACCCTTAATTTAATAATATTGGCCCAAACAAAGAAGTGGAAATGTAACTTAAAAAAGGCAGATGAGCACTCTGAAAATGCGTCTTCTTTTCTCTGTTATCTATTTCCAGAGCTAAATAGGAAAAGAGGTTAAAATTTAAAAAAAGGAGATATATACTTTCCTCCTTCCTTCCCTCAGTGCCCTGCAGTGTACTGCTTTGTAACTGTCAAATTAGGAAGTGCTCCTAGTCTTTTATTCAGACTACCATAATAGGTGATAACTCCTTCAGCATAGTAGTCATTAAGAAGCACGGGTTCAGGAATCACTGCCTGGGATTGAAGCCTAGCTCTGCCACTTCCCTGCTGTGTGATCTTACCCCACTTACTAAACCTTTCTGTGCCTGAGCATCTTTATCTATAAAATGAAAATAACAGTAGCTACTCCCAGTTACTGTACATCATTCTGATCAGTACAATAGTCCCTAGCACATAGTAACTACTCAATAAATGTCCAAACCCCATTAGACGGTGAATCTCCATGAGTGTTGAATGAGTCACTTCGTCTCATCACTGATGCCTGATCTAAAGGGACAGAAAGTACAGAGGGAACCATATTCTTCCTCTTCCCATTTCCTGCCTCTCTCCTCCCTCACTGGCTCCTCAGATTGGGAAGGATTAGCAAAGTGTTCCCTATACATGTGCCATCTTGAGCTTTCTGGGAGTCTTCCCGCATCAGGCGCTCTCTCTTCTCAATCCTGTTTCTCATGTCATAACCCATTCTTTGGCTGTCCAGATGTTCTTTGAGTCTAGGGAGGTAAATTCAAATTGGGTGCAATAAGAAGGAAGCCCACTTTATGTCCAGGTCTAAACAGTATGCTCTGTATTCTGCTTTACCAGGTGTAAAGTGAACATTCTGAGCCCTGTCTCATTTCTGAGTTCATGCTCAATTGCATCAGAGGTTGAAGGGAAAGAGATGTGACTGACTCTTTTACATCCTAAAAGACATGAAATGAGTTGGATTCCCACCCTTTCCCCATTCCACCTAGTTATGTTTGTTATTATTTTTAGTTTGCTTAGATGGTAGCTAGAGTAGTAACAGCAGGCCACTCTCCATTCATTCATTCAGTTGTTCATTCAACAGATATTTATTAAGCACCAACTATGGACCTGGCATTGTATTAACTGCTGAAGTTAATGGAATGAAAATGACAAGACATGGACTCAGTCTCCTGGTGCTGTCCGTAGAAGTCAAATGCTTAGATACGTCTTCCTTCTTTACCTCCTCCTACTTCTTCTGATCTATCTTCAAACATTCTCATCCTGCTCTGTGCTTCACCCAAGCACACTGGTGATATCAAAACCCTCCAGCTGTTTCAAGCTTGTGTCTCAGCCATTTAAGATTACTGACAGCACAGTGATATCAGCACCATATAAAGTGCAGGCACAAAGAAAGCAGGCGACATTCTTGGTGCATTCATCTGTCTAGCAGTCACTGTGAAGAGCTCTAATAGACCCGGTGTAGATCCATGCCACTGATGCCTTCTGTTTGTCCTAGCAGTTTAGTGCTTCTCATGAAGGTGAAGGACACTTGGTCAGGGCTCAAATTAGACAATGAAATGCTGGCTCTGATGAAGAGCTACTTATAAGAATATCAAATTGCAAAGAAAAGACACCTGGCCAGTGCAGTTCCTTTCAAACAAGTCTGGTATCTGCAGAAACTAAGACCCACATGCTACAGCTGTAGCTCAGAGGCTATACATTTGGCAGATCAGAGGAACAGCATCTTGAAACACTTTAATAACTTGCACTTAGCGCGTGAGTTAATATTACTCTAGGGATTATGCTGCATATCCTCTCATTTAAAATGTTATCTAATACTTGAATAGAGGAAATATATGCCAATCTTAGCCTCATTAACTTTGTGAGTTGGTTATAGAAGATTGGGTCATGTCTTCTAGAACTAAAGCCCCTAGAGTCTTGTGTGTATTTTTAAAGTGTGAGCTGATCATCATTTCCCTTGGGAATTATCATAGTTAAGAGTGGGAAAAAATGAAATTAAATGAGGGCTAGCACTTTCCCTCATTCTCTCTTAAAGATACTAGTGAGATCAGCCATCCCCTTGGGTTTACTTAAGTTTCCTACTTTGTTATCTGCGAGGGAAGCAATGTCTCCTACTAAATGCTTACTTCAAACACGAGAATACTTCATCTGCTCATTTAATCCTTTATAACAGCAATTCCTCACCAGTGTTTCATGTTTTCCATTTTATAAAGCACTTTAAAATCTTCTCCACCCTAGAACAGATATACTTCAAACAAAACCCAGGTGGCGGGGGGCATCATGCTCTCTGGTGAGTCCCCAGAGATCCCTGGACACCACCTACCATCACTTAATAGCTGGCCTTTAGATTTGATCTTAAGGGGCTTCCATGCCTGCTATTTTTCTACACTGTCTGCTATATGCACAGGCATAAAGAACCAAATGGCTTCCCTTAGCCCCCAAACTGGGATCACGCAGCAAAGAATTCTTGAAAATCTACCAGGATAGGATTAAGGCTAAAAAAGAACAACTCAGTGCTTACTGCTGGTGTGTGTCATACATCAATATCATGATGCACTGCACTTCAGTGTATTAAATTTTATAAAGGAGGATTTCAGTGAAAAGAACTGAGACTGTTCATTTCAAATATCGCTTATTAACAGTTGCGAGAGCTACTGATTGCTTTCAGACTAGGGGTAATATTTTACTCAAGAAGATCCTCAACATGCCTTTTCAAATACAAGCAATTATGAGGAAAAGCTTCTGTTTTGGCCGAGTTAATTTTCTATCCTGAAACCACACTGAATATATTAATTCAGGATTAGGAAGGGGAAAAACACATTCTATGGAACAATGCTGGAGATTACACTTTTCTAGTTGCCAATGCCCATAAATCTTTCTAGGGTTTCCTCTATGTCCAGTCCCAAACAACTTTTTCCTGTAGACATTTTAATAGTAATTACTGTTGCCTGTCTAACAAGCCATGTTTCCCTCTAGCTTTCTAAATTCCTGTCATGTTTGAGCAGGGCTTATTCTGATTTTTTTTCCTTAAACACTTAAAATTGACTAGTCATTAGCCATTTCTAAAAAGTTCGTACAGCATGAGTATCATCATGTAGGTATCACTCAAATTATTCCATCTTACAGCTTATGTGTAGATCTTCTTCACTTATAAAATGCACGGAGTAAACCAGAACGTAGGAGTGGAGAGTAAACAACACACACACACACACACACACACTCACACTCTCATGGGGTAAAGAGCACGGCTCTAAAGCCAGGCTTGCTGAAACGAATCTTATCTTTGGCACTTACTAGCTGTGTAACCATGAACAAGGTGCTCAGCTTCACTTTGCTTCAGTTATCTCATCTGTGAAATCAGGATGTGAATGGTATCCACACCACAGAGTTGTTTTGAGATTTAGATGTGTTATTTAATGCAAAGCACTTACATCAGTGCCTGGCGTTAACATTAGTTACTGGCATACATGCACATACTCTCTGGCTCCCGTCATTCAAATGTCAATCCTATTAACATTTTATTAACAAGAATCATGTTTTAATCTTTACTCCTGTCTTTCCACAGTCAAATGATCACAAAACTGCATACTGATGATCCTCATTCCTTTAGGAGCCAAAATTCAATGTATTTTATTATTAAAGTATTGAATTCTTGTTTTTTGAACATTAATGTATAGTAATAATTTGTTAACTCTCAATTACTAACTGAAAAATTGATTATTCATGACACTTCATTCCTGAATAAGTAACAGAGAGGATTTACAATAATAACTGCTTCATTTGCCAATATGAGACAGCTGTGGGGTTTTAAAAATTCTTCCCTCCTTTCATTCCTAAGGGTCAAGGCATTTTACCTCTCTGCTGTGAACAAAAAAAAGGTAAAAGCCAAGAATACGGCTTATAAAACTGCACTATGACAACCCACATGTATAAATAAATATGCAGGCTTTGGAGAAGATGATGTCTGAATCCTATTAAAAGCTTATGTTAACCACTCTCATCACTGTATTATATTCTCTGCTTCATTTAAAAATAAAAGCCAAGATAATTTCAGCTGTAAAATAGTTTGTGAAATGAATGTTAACTTTCTAAAGCAATGATTTGCTCCTTTTAAATTTCAGCTTAAACTTGCATGTATCACCCTTACCAATGAAGCATTATAGTGTTTTCTAAAGCACATACGACACACAGAGGTGCTCTAGCAGAAATTCCAATAAGTACCCTGTCACTAATTGTCTCAATTTTTGCTGGAAAAAAACAAAAAACAGAGAATGGAAAAAAATGACATGAGTCCAGTTTTTCAGTTTGAAGTACATATTTAACATTAAAAACATATGGATGCTTCCTCTCTTCACTAAAACTCTTTCAAGATCAAGTGAGTAACTGAGACAAATCTAGGCATAGCATGAACGAGGTATGATGAAGTTGGGCAGCCTAGCTCTGTAGTTTTCTTTAGAGTCATGAACCAGAAACACAGATGCATTATTATGGGGTGTACTATGGATTGATAAATGTTTCAAACAAATTAAGGACTTTGAACTACAATCCTGCAGCCTGTGGAACACATTCACAAAAACAAAGACAAGATGACAAGACAGAGGGCTATGTACCAGATGAAGGAACAAGATAAAACCCCAGAAAAACAACTAAATGAAGTGGAGATAGGCAACCTTCCAGAAAAAGAATTCAGAATAAAGATAGTGAAGATGACCCAGGACCTTGGAAAAAGAATGGAGGCAAAGATTGAGAAGATACAAGAAATGTTTAATAAAGACCTAGAAGAATTAAAGAACAAACAAACAGAGATGAACAATACAATAACTGAAATGAAAAATACACTAGAAGGAATCAATAGCAGAATAACTGAGGCAGAAGAACGGAAAAGTGACCTGGAAGACAAAATAGTGGAATTCACTGCTGCGGAACAGAATAAAGAAAAAAGAATAAAAAGAAATGAAGACAACCTAAGAGACCCCTGGGACAACATTAAACGCAACAACATTCGCATTATAGGGGTCCCAGAAGGAGAAGAGAGAGAGAAAGGACCAGAGAAAATATTTGAAGAGATTATAGTCGAAAACTTCCCTAACATGGGAAAGGAAATAGCCTCCCAAGTCCAGGAAGCGCAGAGAGTCCCATACAGGATAAACCCAAGGAGAAACACGCCAAGACACATAGTAATCAAATTGGCAAAAATTAAAGACAAAGAAAAATTATTGAAAGCAGCAAGGGAAAAGTGACAAATAACATACAAGGGAACTCCCATAAGGTTAACAGCTGATTTCTCAGCAGAAACTCTACAAGCCAGAAGGGAGTGGCACGATATACTTAAAGTGATGAAAGGGAAGAAGCTACAACCAACATTACTCTACCCAGCAAGGATCTCATTCAGACTCGATGGAGAAATCAAAAGCTTTACAGACAAGCAAAAGCTAAGACAATTCAGCACCACCAAACCAGCTCTACAACAAATGCTAAAGGAACTTCTGTAAGTGGGAAACACAAGAGAGGAAAAGGACCTACAAAAACAAACCCCAAACAATTAAGAAAATGGTAATAGGAACATACATATCAATAATTACTTTAAACACGAATGGATTAAATGCTCCAACCAAAAGACACAGGCTTACTGAATGGATACATAAACAAGACCCATATATATGCTGTCTATAAGAGACCCACTTCAGACCTAGGGACACATACAGACTGAAAGTGAGGGGATGGAAAAAGATATTCCATGCAAATGGAAATCAAAAGAAAGCTGGAGAAACAATACTCATATCAGATAAAATAGACTTTAAAATAAAGAGTATTACAAGGGACAAAGAAGGACACTACATAATGATCAAGGGATCAATCCAAGAAGAAGATATAACAATTGTAAATATTTATGCACCCAACATAGGAGCACGTAAATATATAAGGCAACTGCTAACAACTGTAAAAGAGGAAATCGACAGTAACACAATAATAGTGGGGGACTTTAACACCTCACTTACACCAATGGACAGATCATCCAAAATGAAAATAAATAAGGAAACAGAAGCTTTAAATGACACAATAGACCAGATAGATTTAATTGATATTTGTAGGACATTCCATCCAAAAACAGCAGATTACACTTTCTTCTCAGGTGTGCTCGGAACATTCTCCAGGATAGATCACATCTTGGGTCACAAATCAAGCCTCAGTAAATTTAAGAAAATTGAAATCATATCAAGCATCTTTTCTGACCACAACGCTATGAGATTAGAAATGAATTACAGGGAAAAAAATGTAAAAAACACAAACACATGGAGGCTAAACGATACGTTACTAAACAACCAAGAGATCACTGAAGAAATCAAAGAGAAAATCAAAATATACCTAGAGACAAATGACAATGAAAACACGACGATCCAAAACCTAAGGGATGCAGCAAAAGCAGTTCTAAGAGGGAAGTTTATAGCTATAAAAGCCTACCTCAAGAAACAAGAAAAATCTCAAGTAAACAATCTAACCTTTCACCTCAAGGAACTAGAAAAATAAGAACAAACAAAACCCTAAGTTAGCAGAAGGAAAGAAATCATAACGATCAGAGCAGAAATAAATGCAATAGAAACAAAGAAAACAATAGCAAAGATCAATAAAACTAAAAGATGGTTCTTTGAGAAGATAAACAAAATTGATAAACCATCAGCCAGACTCATCAAGAAAAAGAGGGAGAGGACTCAAATCAATAAAATTAGAAATAAAAAAGGAGAAGTTACAACAGACACTGCAGAAATACAAAACATCCTAAGAGACTACTACAAGCAACTTTATGCCAATAAAATGGACAACCTGGAAGAAATGGACAAATTCTTAGAAAGGTATAACCTTCCAAGACTGAACCAGGAAGAAACAGAAAATATGAACAGACCAATCACAAGTAATGAAATTGAAACTGTGATTAAAAATCTTCCAACAAACAAAAGTCCAGGACCAGATGGCTTCACAGGTGAATTCTATCAAACATTTAGAGAAGAGCTAACACCCATCCTTCTCAAACTCTTCCAAAAAATTGCAGAGGAGGGAACACTCCCAAACTCATTCTATGAGGCCACCATCACCCTGATACCAAAACCAGACAAAGACACTACAAAAAAAGAAAATTACAGACCAATATCACTGATGAATATAGATGCAAAAATCCTCAACAAAATACTAGCAAACAGAATCCAACAACACATTAAAAGGATCATACACCATGATCAAGTGGGTTTTATCCCAGAGATGCAAGGATTCTTCAATATACGCAAATCAATCAATGTGATACACCATATTAAGAAACTGAAGAATAAAAACCATATGATCATCTCAATAGATGCAGAAAAAGCTTTTGACAAAATTCAACACCCATTTATGATAAAAACTCTCCAGAAAGTGGGCATAGAGGGAACCTACCTCAACATAATAAAGGCCATATACGACAAACCCACAGCAAACATCATTCTCAATGGTGAAAAACTGAAAGCATTTCCTCTAAGATCAGGCACGAGACAAGGATGTCCACTCTCACCACTATTATTCAACATAGTTTTGGAAGTCCTAGCCATGGCAATCAGAGAAGAAAAAGAAATAAAAGGAATACAAATTGGAAAAGAAGAAGTAAAACTGTCACTGTTTGCAGATCACATGATACTATACATAGAGAATCCTAAAAGTGCCACCAGAAAACTACTAGAGTTAATCAATGAATTTGGTAAAGTTGCAGGATACAAAATTAATGCACAGAAATCTCTTGCATTCCTATACACTAATGATGAAAAATCTGAAAGAGAAATTAAGGAAACACTCCCATTTACCACTGCAACAAAAAGAATAAAATACCTAGGAATAAATCTACCTAGGGAGACAAAAGACCTGTATGCAGAAAACTATAAGACACTGATGAAAGAAAGTAAAGATGAAACAAAGAGATGGAGAGATATACCATGTTCTTGGATTGGAAGAATCAACATTGTGAAAATGACTATACTACCCAAAGCAATCTACAGATTCAATGCAATCCCTATCAAATTACCAACGGCATTTTTTATGGAACTAGGACAAATCATCTTAAAATTTGTATGAAGACACAAAAGACCCGAATAGCCAAAGCGGTCTTGAGGAAAAAAAACGGACCTGGAGGAATCAGACTCCCTGACTTCAGACTATACTACAAAGCTGCGGTAATCAAGACAATATGGTACTGGCACAAAAACAGAAACATAGATCAATGGAACAAGATAGAAAGCCCAGAGATAAACCCACGCACCTATGGTCACCTAATCTATGACAAAGGAGGCAAGGATATAAAATGGAGAAAAGACAGTCTCTTCAATAAGTGGTGCTGGGAAAACTGGACAGCTACATGTAAAAGAATGAAACTAGAACACCATACACAAAAATAAACTCAAAATGGATTTGAGACCTAAATGTAAGACCGAACACTATAAAACTCTTAGAGGAAAACATAGGAAGAACACTCTTTGACATAAATCACAGCAAGGTCTTTTTTGATCCACCTCCTAGAGTAATGGAAATAAAAACAAAAATAAACAGGACCCAATGAAACTTCAAAGCTTTTGCACAGCAAAGGAAACTATAAACAAGACGAAAAGACAACACTCAGAATGGGAGAAAATATTTGCAAATGAATCAACAGACAAAGGATTAATCTCCAAATTATATAAACAGCTCATGCAGCTCAATATTAAAGAAACAAACAACCCAATCCAAAAATGGGCAGAAGACCTAAATAGACATTTCTCCAAAGACATACAGATGGCCAAGAAGCACAAGAAAAGCTGCTCAACGTCACTAATTATTAGAGAAATGCAAATCAAAACTACAATGAGGTATCACCTCACACCAGTTAGAATGGGCATCATCAGAAAATCTACAAACAACAAATGCTGGAGATGGTGTGGAGAAAAGGGAACACTCTTGCACTGTTGGTGGGAATGTAAATTGATACAGCCACTATGGAGAACAGTATGGAGGTTCCTTAAAGAACTAAAAATAGAACTAGCATATGACCCAGCAATCCCACTACTGGGCATATACCCAGAGAAAACCATAATTCAAAAAGACACATGCACCCCAATGTTCATTGCAGCTCTGTTTACAATAGCCAGGTCATGGAAGCAACCTAAATGCCCATTGACAGATGAATGGACAAAGAAGATGTGGTACATATATACAATGGAATATTACTCAGCCATAAAAAGGAACGAAACTGAGTCATTTGTTGAGACGTGGATGGACCTAGAGACTGTCATACAGAGTGAAGTAAGTCAGAAAGGGAAAAACAAATATTCTATATTAATCCATGTATGTGGAACCTAGTAAAATGGTACAGATGAACCAGTTTGCAGTTGCAGAAGTTGAGACACAGATGTAGAGAACAAAGATATGGACACCAAGGGGGGAAAACCACGGTGGAGTGGGGATGGTGGTGTGCTGAATTGGGCAATTGGGATTGACATGTATACACTGATGTGTATAAAATTGATGACTAATAAGAACCTGCAGTATAAAAAAACAAACAAACAAACAAAACTAATACTAAACTTCCTTTGGGTTATTTGTATGGAAATATGTTAATATACATGTTTCAGATATTATATGAAATTTCTAAAAATCTTGTATGTTCTGGTATAATGTTATAAGTCATAATTCTAGTTATTACTTTAAAATGTACATCTCAGAAATAACTAAAAAAAAAAGAAACAAAAAACAAATTAAGGACTTTATATCCCTGCAAGAAGCAAACAAGACTTGAGAGGAAGCAGAAGGGGAGGCAGAGAGCTGTTTAATCAAGCTGAGAAAACAATAATGTTTCCCAGTATCAAATTTAGAACCTGTTGTAGCCCCTTTGTAAATTGAAATTACACTTGGCTCTACAAAAATTATTTATGATTTGGCATTTCTATAACACTTCCTTTCTGTGGCAGGCTTTATGAAAAGACTATTACTTACTGCAATAAGCAAATGAACTTAAAAATGAATAAGAAATTTTCAATCAAAATCAAATATCAATTTCCCTAGAAATACAGAGCAGGCAAAATATTGCTTAGCAAATTTCAAATATTTATAGACTTTGGTAAATTTATCCTTATAAAAATTTCCCCGAAGTGGGCAGAAGCTAGAGATCCTTTGGCAGATGAAAAAATTGTGTCTTGCTGTCTAAATACTCTGTGCAAGCATAGGAACAAAAAAGGATCATTTTTTTTGTTATACAGAACTTATAGCAGAGATTGCTAGGTCTTACCCCCAAATCCATGCTCCTCTTTCCTTTAGTAACAGAACCTCAGGTAACAGACTACATTCACCATCCTTTCTTGCTAAGGGGTATGAATATGTGACTATGCTCCAGCCAATGCAAAGAAAGTAGAACTGAAATGCTGAGTGCGACTTCCAGGAAGTCTTTTTAAAGGCAAGAAATGCATTCGTCTTTGCCTCTTTTTACTCCCTGCAGCCTTGAAAAGCCCATGTAATGGCTGGATATTCAGTCACTATTTGGCCGAGGGTTAGAAGCCAGTGGCTGAGGGATGATGTAGCAGAAAGAAAGGAGCCTGGGTTCCTTTTGACATCCTGAGGCCATCATAGCAGCCCTGGACCCCCTCCCTCTGGCTTTCTTTTATATTAGAGGAAAAAAAAACAAAACAAAAACTTCTATCTTATTTAAGTCACTGTAATTTTGATTATTTTGGGTATATGCAACTGAACCCAATCCTATTCCAAAACCAAGCCTATCTGAATCAGCACAAACATCAGACCATACTTCCACTGGGGAATGAAACTTAACAAAATAAGATGGTAATTTAAGGTTCTAGTTGTAACAGTCATGTAGTTTCTCAAATAAACTATGTGTTGTATGCAAAAGCTTTCATTGCATACTGACAACAAATGCTTAATAAACATGAATGCTAAAGAAGAAAATAAAGTTTTAAAGGATTTCTACAATTAGTATTTCCCAAAGTAATATTATTTTGGACAAGTTAATAACAAGAGCAAATAATAAGTTAATATTTATAGAAATATGACCCTAAATTTGGGGAACAAAGTTAAAAATATATAATCCCCTTTTCCTCAAAAGTATTACTTTTTGAAAGATAATGAAGGGACTTCCCTGGTGGCGCAGAGGTTAAGGATCTGCCTGCCAATGCAGGGGACACGGGTTCGAGCCCTAGTCTGGGAAGATCCCACATGCCGCGGAGCAACTAAGCCCGTGTGCCACAACTGCTGAGCCCACGTGCCACAACTACTGAAGCCTGTGGGCCTAAAGCCCGTGCTCCGCAACAAGAGAAGCCACCGCAGTGAGAAGCCTACACACTGCAATGAAGAGTAGCCCCTGCTCGCCGCAACCAGAGAAAGCCCAGGCGCGGCAACGAAGACCCAACGCAGGCAAAAATAAATAAATAAATAAATAAATAAATTTTTTTAAAAAAAGAAAGATAATGAGGCACAAAAAGTAATATACAAAGCCACACATAATTATGTAAACACTGCTGTGAGACATAACACCAAGTATTTTTATTGTGTTAAGATGTTTGTGAATGTATTTTTGGTAATAAAATAGCAGTTATGAATAGATGATACTTGATAAGACATAATATAATGGGAGGAAAAGGTATTATGATTTTCTGCGGTTGAATCAGCTTTAGTTTCTCATGCAACTCAGAGTTTTATGCTATTCAGATGGAACACTGCACAGGAAAGCATTTTACTTATCAAAACACTGGAGGAGACTCCATTTTACGTGGGAACAATGGCTTTTTAACAGTGCTTGATGGGGAGACATTAGGAACCTTGCCTTGAAAGCCATTAGCAAATTTATCTAGAAAATTTTATGCTACATCATAAAGTAACCAGCAACTGAAGACATCCTAAACTGCTTAGTATGCCAATTGCCCCTAAGAGCTGCTTTCAGGAGACAGCAATAAGTATCATAGATACTGAAGCATAAAAAGTTGAAGGACATGGGCAATTCAAAGAAAATGATGCCAAAAACTCCATAGTGCCAAAAAAATTTAAACAAACTTGCATTTTACTTTGGAGTAACATTTTTTTTTTTCTATTTCCAAGTAAATTTTAACTTTGTTTCTCAACTAGCCCTGCCAATAGAGGAGCTTTTCCTTACACTGCCAAACTATCAATTCAAACTTGAAATCATTCACCACTTCTTCTTCTCCTAAAGCAAGCAAGTACCTTATAATATATAATAAATAATATAAGCTCACCTGAAGCGGGTGAGTTAGAGATTTAAGTCATTCTTTTAACAATCAGTTATGGAATTAAATCTAGCCATCTGTCTCAGTTGTCCTGTTTTAGTCAAATCCTCATAATTTAAAATAAAGAACAGTAATGCTCATTAATGAGATTCATCTACCAATTACTGCTCAATTGGGACACAGCAGCTAGTCAATAAATGACAGCTGTTGCTATAATGTCTCTTGAAGCAAAATACTTTCATTTTATTCTCACCTTAACATTTCTTGTGTTAAGCTTCTAAGATCTACAAAAATCATAAAACTAAACTATAAAAGGGAGGGTCCAGGGCTTCCCTGGTGGCGCAGTGGTTGAGAGTCTGCCTGCCAATGCAGGGGACACGGGTTCGAGCCCTGGTCTGGGAAGATCCCACATGCCACGGAGCAACTGGGCCCGTGAGCCACAATTACTGAGCCTGCGCGTCTGGAGCCTGTGCTCCGCAACAAGAGAGGCCGCGATGGTGAGAGGCCCGCGCACCGCGATGAAGAGTGGTCCCCACTTGCTGCAACTAGAGAAAGCCCTCGCACAGAAACGAAGACTCAACACAGTCATAAATAAATAAATAAAAGAACGTGAATTTCAAAAAAAAAAAAAAAAAAAAGGAGGGTCCAACACTATTTAGTCTATTCCTTTTATTTTTTATTTTATAAAATACTGACCTTAAACGTCCCTGAGAGATTATAATTTTACTGATTGTATCTGCCTTCCCCATCCTCGTAAGAAAGAAATCAGTTGCCATAACTGAGAGGATTGCTAGGAGACTGCTATTAGTAAATTCCTCTCAGAAAAGCTCTCAAAGTATGCTCTAAGGATGACCATCTACATCAAGACCACTGAGGCTTGCAAACTGCAGATTCCTGGCCTGTTCAAGGCTACCGAAGCAGAATCTTGCTGTGAGGCCCAGGAACATGCATGTTTATGATAAGCATCACTGCCTTAAAATCAAATCCAAACTCCTTAAGCTGAAAACCTATTCCTCCTTGTCTGCTTTTCAGAGTAACTGGGAAACACTAAGTCTCTAAATTGTGCTTTCTTCAAGATTAGAAAGCTGTCTATCTCTCTGTATTAGTAAGCTAGCTGCAGTTATTCAACTTTCCTTTGGTTTCTCTCGCTCTCACTTTTTTGATATTTATGTACTATTTCCTCCCAAACTTTCTCAACCTCTCAATGACCAGTAAAACAGTGAATGTACACCAACCAGCAACAACTATACTGGAGGATTAGTTCACGGAATCTATACTCTACCCTGAGTTCCTGTATGGATCCCTGTTATGTGGTAACGTTAAAAAAAAAAGACAATTCCGGACATGTTTTATTTTCCGTGGGCAAATTCCTCTGTTTCATGCACTGCATTTTGGGAATCTTCCCAACTCTTCTCACTGAAATTCCATCTCTGAATTAACTATGTAATGCTGAACATCAATTTTTCTCCCAAGTATGGCAGCCATCCAAATTTGTGTCAGGCGTGAATTACAGGAATATGCTTACCCTGCCCTAAATTCTGAGCACTGTTAAAGATCCAGAAGATACCCAGGTTAGGCTGAGAGCACAGCATTCTCCCCAGAAGCAATTACTCCTCTGCAGATGCAGGAAGCATTTAAGGGTGCAGCATTCAGCCAGACAGCTCTCCTCTACCACGCTTATGCCAGTTCACAGTCAGCACTTCGTACCTGCCCAGCCAGTGTAAACAGTGCTATCCCGAGGGTCTGCTGACTTTAGGCCTCTCTCCATTCGCTGAAGAAGCTCTCGAATCTTATTGTTCAGGCGTTGTGAGAACTCAGTAGTCAGCTGTAGGTATTAAAGGGAAAACAAATATCAAAAAATATGGGGCACTGGGTGTCCTGGACTATATAGGCTATTAAAAATAGGAGGGTACTTCATTTCCACTTAAGCTACATATTTTTGCCTAAGAGAACTGGACAATTACTTTATTCTTAAACAAGAACAAATTAACAAAACTTAAAAGTACTACTGTGTTTTCTTACTCAAGTTGGGAAATATTTTTGATGTAACTTAAATGTTTTACATAAAATTTTTAGTTAAATACTAAAATAGACTGCCAATGATAAACTGGATCATAGTAATTTCCACCTACTAAGAATCATCTATTATTTAAATCAATATTTTTTATTATAATAAAAGTCATTTTATTAAACTAAGCACAAATCAGAAAATGTTTGCTGTTTTCAAGCCGCTGGAGTTTTAGTATTCAAGCAGCAGCAATGTTAGTCCCCTAAAGAAACATTCTGATTGCTTCTGTTATTTGAAAAATGAGGATAAACATTTATAAAAAATCCATTTATAAAAAATGTATAAACATTTTAAAAAATTGTAGAAGTAGCATAAGAAAAGCAAAATAAATTCACAGATATCAGGAGCCTCCAGCAGAGTGGAAAGAACATCAGACCAAGTATCAAAAACCCATGCCCAGCACAGTGCCCAGAAGGCTTGGGGCCTCCTGAATACCTGCTCAGTGAATGTGCCCGGCTACATCCTTATCCACTATTAGCTGAGTGACCATGTTCAACCCATAACTCCTTTACGCTTCAGTTGCCTCTGTAAAGTCAGGATAATAATACCTGTCCCACCAATTTCAAAAGGTGCATTGAGGATCAAATGAGATTGCGTCTCTCATGTCTTTTGCATTCAGGGATGTAAATGTTGATATTTTTACTATTTTAAGCAGTCCAGTGGTCTATAAAAAGTAATTTGCATATAGATTGAAAGCACACTGAGGCTGGGGTGTGGGGTTAGTGACATCCATATAAAGGCCCACAGATGTGGCACAAACGGTGAGGCATACCGAATAATTATGTGATTTGTTCTAAAAGTAACTGAAAAATATTTTGAAAGTTCTGTATACACTGAATCATGAAGTGTCTTAAAAGAGCATTTTAATGTATCCTTCAATATTTTTAGGAATCTGCTGTGATTCCCAGACTTGGATTTCACAAAGCAGTAAAACTGTGAAACAATGTTGGGGAACATTACAAGGACACAGACATTTTACTTCATCACACAAGGACTGTAAAAACAAACCTAACTACTACCTGTTAGCATCATAACCTCATTTTTTAAAAAGGGCATTTAAAAACCAAAAAAAGTAGAAAAGGTGGTATCAGAATTATTAATAATAATAAAAGACATTAAGTTTTACTGATACTCTTAAGAGTATCTCTGATAAGACAAATCAGACGATTAACCATATCTGGGTTATTTATTCTGAAGCACCACTATGATCCATTATTTCACTCTCTGAAGAAGAAACCAGTGTTTGATGGACACACTCCCTTTATTTAACAATGTCTGCCAAGGGGTTAAGATTTCAACAAGCCTTAAAAATACATTTAGTAAGGTAAAATATACTTCAGTATTGATATAAAAGGTCTATAAATCTCAACTAGATAGAAGAGTGCATCTACATAAGAACATGTCATATTCTGTTCATAGATCATGGATAATTTATCATCTTGCCTGGCCTTACTGTAAGCGACCAAGAATAATGAGAATGCCTCAGCCTTAAGAAGGGAAGTCACTTTCTATTTGGCACATAATTGCATTTAAGAAAAGTGAGCTGCCTAAAAATACTAATTGCTTGTAGCAGACCACAAAATTATTCAAACCTAGGAATAATTTGAAGAGTGTCTAAAAACGCTTTTTTCTGATAGATGCCAGGAAATAGAGCAGTTCCTTATTGAAATCTTTGCATTAACAAATTAAGGAGGACACATCTTCAGGGTCCCATCCTTGATGTTCAACATTAAACAATTTTAAAACTGGTAGGTTAATTTCTTTCTGGGATGGGTCCAAAAACCATGTGTTAGGCAATAAATTACACTATTATTTTGGGGCCAGACTTCAAATTTATGAACATTTTTTTTTTCTCCCTTAGAAACAGAGTTAAATTTATAAAAAGCATTTACTTTATAAACAGCCTAAATAGTGAGATACATTTTATTGAAGGCTGCTGTCATTAGGATCCATCCTCAAGTGTTCTCTTTGCCAAGTAAGCATGAAGCAGGTCTTCCTCCAACAAGACAAGACAAATGCTTCAGCTTCAGGATCTGCAGAGCTGGGCAGAATGCAAGTCCAAATAGCCAAAAGGAAGCCATCTGACTTCAAGGTAATGATTACAGGCTTTGTTTAGGGAGTTCAATTCTGGTCTTAAAAGAATCAGATTGATTCTGGCTCCATACACACTTTGGCAGCCTTCTATCTTACAGCTCTTCTCCATCTCTTTCATTCCTCCTACCTGCATTACTCATCCAAGTTAATTTATAATGACAAGTGTTTTAAGGAAAGAAACAACAGAATCACTGAAAGCTCACTTGGCAGATATGAAATCTCTAAGGCCCTTACATCACATGCAAAATGCTTTTCATATGGCTGATTAGCTTAGAAGAAATAAACTGGTAAAATTAAAAAAAAAAAAAAAGTGTGCACATTTAAAGATATCACTCTTCCAACCTAACTCACTCTTAGGATTTCTCAACTAGGTATTCTTAAAAAGAACTGTATTCCCTCTTAATTATATTCAGAGGCATGAGAAAACACAGGCTTCTGGTATCTCACGTCCAGGTTCTCTTTCTTACACTGACTTGTGAGGTGCTCACCAGTTAAACTGACCAGTTTTATGTATTTATTTATTTTCCAGTTGTGGGGATGTCCTGGGAAGAGGGGAAATGATACAAAGATTTCAGGACTATGTCCCAAATCTCTCTTAGCACTTTCAGTTTAAAGATGTCTTCACCACATTCTGGTTTACTCTCTTCCTTACCCTGTCCGTACTCCTGTTCAATCATAAAACAGTAACACGGCACCCATGAAATACCATCAGGATTTCTCACCTCTCTTTAAAAAACAAACCAAAAGTGATCAAAAATGCAAGATTACACAGAAAATTGCAGAGCCGCGAATTTTTATAATTTAAATATCAATGTTTGAGACTGTTTCAATTATTAATTATTGTTGATAACATTAACAATGACTCCTTACAGAAGTTCAACATGTTAGAGCTCAGATTGTATATTTTCACATATACTTTATATATTTAAAATATATTTTGTATGTTTATAGTGAAACTCTATTATATTTTTTAAAAAAGGATGCTCATCCCTTTCTTTCAGGCAAAACTGAACTTTCCAAACACTCGGGGCTGGAGGTAGGGATGCAGGCAGATATTTCCCAAACTCACCCTCCCAGCAGAATCAAAGTAGCCTTCAGCCAGGGATTTGTTATAATCGGCATAAGGATTCGGGAAGGCCCTTTGCGCCATGATGCCAGAAACGAGCCTGCAGAACAGGAGAAAAAGAAAATCTACGTTGAGATACGGGCCTCGGCCGAGTTGCAAAGGCGGCGGCCAGCGCCCCGGGAACACCTTCCTTCCAGTTCCCGGACCACTGCTTGGTCCTGGCGGTCCGAGCGGACCCCGGGCCCACCGCGGCCCAGCCGCTAGGGCGTGGCACCTCCGCAAAAAGGCTGCCAGGGCCCCGAACCCACAGCGATGAATGGGACCCGTTTCGCACACCACGTTCGCACTCTCGAGATTCAAAGTAACTACCAGTCCAGGGCCCCTAAGCCCTGCACGGTCTCGGGCCACTCACCCCGCAGCCTCCGGACAAAAACAGAAGCGACGCTTTCACAGCCCACTTCCTGCCAGCTGGACCAATCAGAGCCTGCGCCACTCCGGAGGCCCGCCCACTTCTCATTTTCACTTGTTAAAGAGACAGAAGTGTGGTTTCCAAAGGATGAAACAGGGTGATTTAATTCTTGGAGGGCTGGAGTGGGGACATAGCTTAGAATAATGTGCAGCTGTACCCAATATTTCCTACCTTTCTTCTCTTTTAAATTTTTTTTTAAAAAGTTAAGTAAACTAATACTACTCCAGATGATTCATAAGAATTCAATTCAATTTTTTTTTTTTTTTAATCTGGAGGAGAAAAAAAGACTGCTTTGAGATCTGAATATATTCATAGTCCTACCGCTAGAACTGAATAAAATTGGGGAGGATTATGTTTCTCCAGAGACTTGTCAAACTTTTTCTTTCATTTCTTAAAAGACAAACAAATGAAACAAAACACCACCACTACCATCAGCAACAACAGTGACAAAAATCTTTGAAGATAATTCATGATAATTTAACCTCAAAGGCTCTTGGTGGATGTGAGTGGCCAAGGGCAAGGTATCAAATAGCAATTGCCAAAACTTCAAGGAAAATAACATGAAAACACAAATCACAGCTCTTAAGAACCTTAAGCTCCTCCTTAGTCTAAATTAGACTATAATACTGTATACCCAAGCCCTTTAAAAAGATAACAACGTCCAATAGAGCAGGACAACCAAAGCAATCAATTTCAATGTTTAACAGTCTCTAGTATTTGAAAAATTTTGCTTTCATTTAAATTTAAATCCCACCTGGTCCACATTAGGCCCATTCTGTTGCTCAGAGAATTTTGAAGTTCTGTTAAATGGTCAGAAAGAGTCACGTTCTCTTTTCTTTCCTTCCCTCTTGTTTCAAGGAAGGACCCTAGCCCCAAACCTCTTGTTGAAGCTCAATCCCTACCCCACCCCCACCTTGGCCCAAGTTTGTCCCTCTGTGGCTGCCATCCCAAAGTCTCCTTCTGACCCTGCTCTGGCTCAATTTGTTCTTTTGAACTGCTGCCCTCCTAGGATACTTTTTAGCTCCTTCACCAAATTCATGAAGGTTTAGTGGAAGCCCTCAGTGCATCTTAAGTTGGACACCCTTCCTATTTGAATAGATGGGTATGTGGAGGAGAAACTCATAAGAGAGAAAAGGATAAGGAGTGAGAGGCATTTTTAATTATTTTTCTTTAGTTATTAAAGGCTTACTCTCAGTTTATCCTATTCACAATCTTGGAGCAATTAAAATCCGAGTGAGGGCTTCCCTGGTGGCGCGGTGGTTGAGAGTCCGCCTGCCGGTGCGGGGGACACGGGTTCGAGCCCTGGTCTGGGAAGATCCCACATGCCGCGGAGCGGCTACGCCCGTGAGCCACGGCTGCTGAGCCTGCGCGTCTGGAGCCTGTGCTCCATAACGGGAGGGGCCGCGACGGTGAGGGGCCCGCGCACTGCGATGAAGGGTGGCCCCCGCTTGCCGCGGCTGGGGAGGGCCCTCGCACAGAAACGAAGACCCAACACAGCCAAGGATAAATAAATAAATTAATTAATTTAAAAAAAAAAATCCGAGTGATACTGGAAGGGATGCTTCTTTGTGTGGAAGCTGTCCTGTTCATTGTATGTGTTTAGCAGCATCCATGGCTCCTGCCCACTAGATGCCAGTAGCACCTTGCCCCCCTAAGTGGTGACAACTAAAAGTGTTTCCATACATTGCCAAATACCAAATATCCCTGGGAGGACAGAGGGACAAAATTGACTCTGGTTGTGAACCACTGAGATACATGGAAGACCATATTCTATCTCAATTTTTCCCTTAATTCCCATTTCCCACCCATTCCTCTCCTCCAGGAGGCAAACACCACAATATGTATAATTTACATAATCTTTGGAAAATATGTCATGGGTTGTGTAGGTATGCATTTTTAATAAGTGGAGTAGTGCTATAAATAACTTGTGTTTTATATCTATTTGTGTTGCTCTGTGTACACTTGGTTGTTTTAGATAATTGCATACTTAATATTTTCATAGTATGTCTCCACCTCATTTTACTTATCCTTTCCCCCAAGGATGGGCATTGTTTCTAACTTCCACATCACAAATAATACAGCCAGGAATATCCAAGTACATGTTCTAAGAAGGATCTGGATGTGACTGTACCTGAGATATATACCAGAAGTGGATTGCTGGATCACAGGACATCCTCATACTTAATTTCCCCAGTACTGTTAGATTGCTTTCCAGAACTACTAAACAAGTTTATATTCGCTCCAATAGTACCTAATAGTTTCTGTCATTCCCATGTCCTCTACAATACTTGATACTATCTAGTGTTCTATTTTTTGCAATTCTAATGGACAACATGGAATCTCATTGATTGTTAAACTTCAAGTATTTTTGTAGCTAATAGTGTTGAGTTTTTCTTCATATACTCATCAGACATCTGACCTTTCCCTAAGATTTACCTACTCATATCTTTTACCCATTTTTCTTTTGGGATTGTAGTATTTTCTTGTTGATTTGTAGCAGTTTTTTGTTTTTTTGGAGGGAGAGGATATTCTACCTATTAATCTCCTTTGGCTTTAGATGTTGTACATATCTTCTCATCTGTTAACTTTTTCTAAGGTAACCCTCGTTGAACCACAGTTCTTCATTTTGATGAAGGAAAACCCATCCAATTTTAACATTGCAATTTATGGATTTAGCTTCATGTTCAAAAAGTCTTTATTCATTCCTAGGCTGCAAAGATGACTTACATTTTGTTTTATTAGCTTTTTACTCTTAATGTTTAGGTCTTTATCTGGAGTTTGCTTATGAATATAGTGTAAGGCATGGATCCACACTTATTTTGGAAGGGTATAGAGTTGTTCTGAAAGTTCAGACATAGTCAAAGCATGACAAGTCCTCTCTTTGTTAATCAGAAAAGCACAAAGATTTGAAAGACTGGAAACCATATAGAATTCATTTCTTTTGTTCATTTTGTT
Organism: Balaenoptera ricei; assembly: GCF_028023285.1. Classification (NCBI taxonomy): domain Eukaryota; kingdom Metazoa; phylum Chordata; class Mammalia; order Artiodactyla; family Balaenopteridae; genus Balaenoptera; species Balaenoptera ricei. The sequence continues at coordinate 95,468,338 of NC_082645.1, forward strand.
TTGTTTTGTTTTGTTTTAGAAGCAACCCAAAGAATTTCTCCTTGGTTCTGACTCAGAAGAAAAGTGATTGACACTGACATACTTGTATTAGCCTTCTAGGGCAGCCATAACAAAATACCACCAGATTGGGTGGCTTAAACAACAGAAATTATTGTCTCACAATTCTGATGTTGGAAATCCAAGATAAGGTGCCGGCAGTCTTGATCTCTTCTGAAGCCTCTCTCCTTTGCTTGCACATGGTTGTCTTCTCCTGTATCCTAACATGGTCTTCTCTTTGTATGTGTCTGCTACCTAATCTCCTCTTCTTATGAGGACACCAGTCATATTGGATTAGGGCCTACCCTACTGACCTCATTTCACTGTAATTAGCTCCTTGAAAAACCTACATCTTCAAATTTAGCCATGTGCTGAGGTACTGGGAGTTGGGTTTCAACAAATGAATTTTCGGGGACACAGTTCACCCCATAATAGTGCTTATGTTTTCATGTATGGCTGTGGTGTCTGCACACAATTGTGGCTAATATAGTTTTGATTGTTGATTATTTTTCAAGGACCATTCCACTTTTGATAAATATAGAATTTTTTTGAAAAGCATTCTAATGTTCTTTCTCTTAATTTGTGAATCTGTTTTGTGTGAACTCTTAGGAAACAGTCATTGTATTACTGCCTTTAAAAAAGAATACCTCTAGAAATCTGGGAAGGTTTATATTAAACTGAGAAAAGATGTAACATCTGTGAGCTCCTTAGTTCTCTTCTAAGACCTTAATTTCAAAATGCTATAATGTGTATTAGGGTGAAGGCTAAGTTACAGTTATAAAGAGGCTCAAAAACACAATCACTGACATGAATAGAAATTTATTTTTCTCTTACTCGAGCATAGCTTTGCTCCATGCAGCTATTCATGATCACAGGTTCCTTCCATCTTGTTGTTTTTCCCTCCATTAGTGCGCTGTCCTCGTCTGCAAGATCCATGCTGGTCCTAGGCATGTTTCTTCCAGCTTGTGGGAAGGTCAGGAAAATACAGAGAAGTACACATCTGATGCCTTCAACCTCAGAGCAGGAAGTGGAATCCATCACTTCCCACATTATTCCATTGGTAAGAATCCAGCTGCCTGGGAGGCTGTGGAATGAAGTCTTCTGCTGAGCTGCTGAGTGCCCAGCTATAATGAAAGAAAGGGAAGACTCACTGTGGTGGACAGTTAGTGGTCTCTAATGCGGAATGGAAGCTCTAGTAACTGATACTGTGTCTCCCATCAAAGGGGCAATATGCTTAAATTTCTGTGGTGTTCCCTTTTCCTCTGACCTCCTAGCAATCACATCATCTCTGTCTCCTCCTGCATATTCCCTTGAACTTTCTGGGTCACTGACTTATGGTAGAAGATAGATTGTAAGACTCCATATTCTTTCTTTTTTCTAGGAAATTCTCCCCTCTCAAAACAAAACAAAATGAAATGCATGCGCAAAATCAGGCAGATGGCTATGACTTTTTTTCACTTTTCTCTGAAGTATTAGATCTTTGTGGAGAGTACCCTATTTCCATTTCAGCTCAAAGAAGTATAAAGCAAGCATTATCTAAGTTTGAGTTTAATATCGCCACGCTCTTGGTTTAACATCCATCTGGGGCTGTGTAATATTGAAGCAATTTTCTATTTCATTTACAGTACAGAATTCATGGATTGACAGGAGCTATTGCCAGTGGAGGAAACAAGAACCTAAACAGATGTACACCACATGCACTCTGGTACAGTTTTAATTTCCCAGAGAGAGTATTCCCTAAGGTACTGGTAACATTTCCTCCCTCCCTTGTCAGGACTGTTATTAGTGTGCTGACAGATTTCTTTCTCTAAATGTACCTGCTGGGTGAGAGCCTCTATTATGTGAGACAGGTGCACTGGGGTTTTCTTGGGATATTAAAGACTGTGAGTACAGAAAGTTGGTAAAAAGTGTACAAACATTTAAACTGTCTTTTCCTCTCTACACTTAACATTTGAGAAGGGATCTTGATCAACAGTGTTAGTCCATGTCTTTACAAGCAAAATAAAAAAGAGGCTTCGCCCTTTATTGCTGAACATATGTACCTGTACGAGTTGTTAAAATTATGCAGCTCCCCATTTCTCTCTATGCTTTAGATGCATAATGAAGGTAGCAATGGAAAGTGTCCCTAACCAGAGCAACCTTCTCACGACAATGAATCATTAATCAGGCGGTTACATTTGTTTCCTTCCCCACTCAACCATACAGAACCCACCCATGGAATGAGATGATTTATTATCAAAGCCTTGCAAAATGTTTTCCCATTTCAAGGTGTTCTTTTGGCATATCTGGCAGTCCTATTTCCTGGTGGGGGAAGTAACCAACAGAGAGACATTCTGGCCCATACAGTCCTTCTTTTAAGCTTCAGAATTGCCTCACAGCAGGTATTTTTCAATCATTTAAAAGAGAAACTTTAAAATTTCCTGACTTGCCTGGTAGCCACGTTATTTGTACCTTGTTTTTCCTTTCTATTTGCCATAAGAGGAGAGAGTTCAGATGGATCAGGGAGTAACTATGTGAGTAGATTAGTTTATAACCTAGAGTCTGTCATACAGAGTGAAGTAAGTCAGAAAGAGAAAGATATCGTATATTAACGCATATATGTAGAATCTAGAAAAATGGTACAGATGCACCTATTTGCAGGGCAGGAATAGAAATGCAGACATAGAGGACGGACCGTGTAGACACAGGTGGGGGAAGGGGAGGGTGGGATGAATTGGGAGATTAGGTTTGACATAAATACACTACCATGTGTAAAACAGATAGCTAGTGGGAACCTGCTGGATAGCACAGGGAGCTCAGCTCTGTGCTCTGTGATGACCTAGATGGGGGTGGGGGGGGGTTGGGAGGAGGAGGGGGGTCCAGGAGGGAGGCGATATTTGTATACACGTAGCTGATTCACTTCATTGTACAGCAGAAACTAACACACCATTGTAAAGCAATTATACTCTAATAAAGATGTTAAAAAAAAAAAAGAAAAAAAAACACAAAATGTGGGAGGAACTGCTACTTCAGGGCAATATGAACTTTCCCATGCAACTTACAGACTTAGAAGGAAACTTCAAGAATTCAGCTGGTTCACTCTGCTGCTGCCATATGAGATTATCTGGAACTGACCACGTTACTGGTCAGCAAGTGTCTTTGGTACAGAGGAGAGGGCCTGCAGACCCAGGGAGGAGCTGGCTCCTTTGCCATCCTCATAACATCTGGCTTGAACCTCAAAGCCTGGATCCAGAGCTGCTCTTGGAGGCAGCTGAGAAAGCGAGGAGCACATTCTCAGGCTGATTTCCGTACCCCTGAGAGACAGGACTTGGAGTCTAAGGAGTTATACAGAACTTTCCCCCCAGGAAATTGCAAATTCTAGAGCAATCAGTATATTGTGTCACCTTGGAACTTATTAAAAATACAGATTTTCTAACTTCACTGCCAGAGATTTTGATTCAGGAGTTTGGGGTTGAATCTGCATTTTTAAAAAAAGTTCTCCGGGGGCTTCCCTGGTGGCGCAGTGGTTGAGAATCTGCCTGCTAATGCAGGGGACACGGGTTCGAGCCCTGGTCTGGGAAGATCCCACATGCCACGGAGCAGCTGGGCCCGTGAGCCACAACTACTGAGCCTGCGCGTCTGGAGCCTGTGCCCCGCGACGGGAGGGGCCGCGATAGTGAAAGGCCCGCGCACCGCGATGAAGAGTGGCCCCCACTTGCCTCAACTAGAGAAAGCCCTCGCATGAACCGAAGACCCAACACAGCCAAAAATAAAATAAATAAATAAATAAATAAAGTAGCTATAAAAAAAAGTTCTCCGTAGGATTCTCTTGCAGACTAAAATTTGAAAAATGCTAGAGGAGAGAGTGAGAGAGAGAGAGAATATAAAAACTATGGTGCTAAATGGTAACAAGTAGACTGAACTTTTGTGAATTATCATACTCTCCAATTTATATTTGATGCATCATAGCCCTTAAATATTTCCTGGGACTACTGTTAAAAACCAGAAAAACAACCCCCACCCCCCAGAAAAAAAGGAGAGAAAGGAAAAAGAAATGTCTGTTCACTCTAAGCTAATACAACCTGCACTTACAGGCAGCTATTTCACCCTAGATCCTTCCAGAAAAGGAGCATTCATAACTTCTTTTGACAGCCAATTAGGGTTTTTAACATCCTTATATTTCCAGGAGTTCTGTCTTAGATCTAACCTACATATCTCTCAAACAGAAGTTTAAACATCTTTTGAGCAAGGTGGAGAACAACTGGTCAGGACAAGTCTTTTTGAAACTTTAGCTTGATTTTCTTCAGGCAGGATAATTGCATTTTACACCCTTTTGTCATGGGGCTATCTAAGAGCTCTTTATTTTTAAAAAATTTTTTTAAAATTTTTAATTTTTTCATCAAACCTATCTATTTAATAATTGTGTTTTATGTCTTCCATAATCACATCAAAACATTAGATCATAAGTTACATGTGTGGATTTTTACTTAATTATTATTTATTGTTGTTTACCCCTCAGGGCAAAAGCTTCAAGATTAGATATGATGGCTAGTAGGTGTGGGGCAACACTGGCTCCACTCTTGATGACCCTAGTGGTATATCTACCCACCTTGCCCTGGATCATCTATGGAGATTTTCCCATCATTGCTGGTCCTGTTCTCCTTTTGCTACCTGAAACCAGAAATCTGCCTTTGCCTGACACAATCCACAATGTGGAAAATAAGTGAGTAAACCTTCTAACCATCCCCTGGGAGGGACTGTGTGCTTTGGATCTGTGGGTAAGAATGACAAAACACCTAGTGGGTCCCTCAGAGCACTGGGAAGGCTGAGCCTTGCCTGGGATACTTCCATCTTGGGCCGTTGCCTTCATGAGTGGCAAGGTCATTTCTATCCATTGTGAGTTCCAGTCTAGACTGCAGAAATCCCCTCAGCCCTGTTCTCATTGATAGTTTAGTGCTGCAGAGATGATAATTAGCTCTGTTGTGACAGCACATCCTACCTGCCCTCCTGGTGGTATTTCATGATCCTCAAATCCATAAGAGCCTGGGATATAAAAGGGAAACAAATGAAATGGCCAGTGAAGGAATAATGTTAGGAAGATCCCATAGAGTTAAAGATTCTCTTTGAAAATATAATAAAGAAAGAAATCTTATGTATGTGCCTGTAAGATTCAGGCAATTTTGCTGCCATAGGTAATGGAAAGATTGAGGATAGGGAAAATAAGAAACTGATAAGATATTTTAAAATAAGAAAAATGGTATATTCGTGATCTAGGGATCCCATAATAAAGTTGCACAAACTGAATGACTTAAACAACAGAAATGTATTGTCTCACAGTTAGATAGGCTGGCAGTCTGAGCTTAAGTTGTTTGCAGGACCATGCTCCCTCTGAAGGCTCTAGGGAAGGGTCTGTTCCAGGTTTCTCCTGGCTTCTGGTAGTTCCTTGGCTTGTGGCAGCATAACTCCAATCTTCACATGGCATCTCCCTGGCATGCCTCTGTGTCCAAATTTTCCCTTTGTTAAATGACACCAGTCATATTGGATTAGGGGCCCACCTTATTCCAGTATGACCTGATCATAATTAATTATATCCACAACAACAAATGTTTCCAAATACAGCAATCTCATATTCTGAGGTACTGAGAGTTAAGACTTCTACATATGAGTTTTGTGAAGGGCACAAGTCAACATGTAACAGGTGGAGAGTTCCCTTAAGGTTTTCAATCCACCTCTTGACTTTCCAAAGGTGTCATTCACAAGAGGTCTAAAGAGACCAACTGACAATTGGCAACTTCCAAACTGCTTTCTGGGGTCTGCAGAGTCAGCAGAGCTTTTTCCAGCCTAAGTGTCAATCCCATGGATTTTATTGGATTGTAAGAAGCTGATGGTTAGAGGATCAGTTTGTACTTGTGCATGGAGGGCACCCAAATTTATTTATTTTTTTTGTTTTTTAACGTTTGTTTTTATTTGCTAATTGGCTGGTTGAATAGTTGTTTCTGTTTTGTTTTTCCAGCAAAAAATTCTCAAGAAAAGTAAGTGAAAAAGATTCCTACATAAAAGTGACAAAAATTTTTTTTTTTTAACTTTTGGGTTTTATTTATTTATTTATTTATTTATTTATTTATTTATTTATGGCTGTGTTGGGTCTTCGTTTCTGTGCGAGGGCTTTCTCTAGTTGCGGCAAGCGGGGGCCACTCTTCATCGCGGTGCGCAGGCCTCTCACTATCGCGGCCTCTCTTGTTGCGGAGCACAGGCTCCAGACGCGCAGGCTCAGTAATTGTGGCTCACGGGCCCAGTTGCTCCGCGGCATGTGGGATCTTCCCAGACCAGGGCTCGAACCCGTGTCCCCTGCATTGGCAGGCAGATTCCCAACCACTGCGCCACCAGGGAAGCCCGAAGTGACAAAATTTTAATGAGATTTTACAAGCTGACTGGTGAGGAAGAGAAAAATTTGAAGAAAAAAATGGGAGTTTTCCTTTATATCTACAAACTAGCAAGGGAATATACAAAATATACAAACTAGCAAGAAAATATACTGGAAAATGGAATCTCATTTATAATTAGTGATTATTTATAATCATTTGTAATTAGTGATGTTGAGAATCTTTTCATGCATCGGTTGTCCATCTTGATGACTTCTTTGAAAAAATGTCTGTTTTGCACCTCTGCCCATTTTTTTTTTACCTTTAGTTTCTATCTATCTATCTATCTATCTATTTATTTATTTATTTATTTATTTATTTATTTATTTTACTGTTTTTCTTTAATAAAGCCCCAAATCATCAAGCTGGGAACCAGGCAGATAGTGCTGAGGGGACCAGGAGGTTGCTGTCACTCATAAACCTGCCAGAGCACTTGGTGTTGTTGACGGGGCTACAAAAAGGCCAAGAAGGACAGATGGGTCCACAGCCCCTTCCTAATAACAACATCTACTGTATACAGGGCCTTTAGTGTGTGTTGGGAATTTTACTTGAGATATTTGCTTTGATACTCGGAACAGTCTTGCGAGTAGTCACTACTATTAACATCCTGCTTTTGCAGGTAAGGAAACCAAGACTTAACAAAGTTAAGACAGTTTTCCAAGGTGGCCCTAGACCTTCCAACTGGAGAGCCAGCATGCTCACACATTATCCCCCTCCTTCAACCCAGACAGCTCCAGCCCTCAGTGCTTCCGTCCCTGCCCCCTGCTGACATTAGGGCCCCAGTGCTGGCTGTCAGTTGCTCAGACCCTCTCATAACCCCCACCATTCCTTGTAAATTCCTATTTATTCTCTCTGCTCCAAATCTGTGTTTCTCTCACTCTGAATATTTAGAGTTCAAATAAACTGATGCAGATGTATGTGGTGGGAGGTAAAATTTTACACTTGCCTGCAAAAATCACGTATTATCTGTTTCCATATATTTGGTTTATACACAAGTTTGGCCCTGCCTGGATGTATAAGGGCTGGGCCTCTAACATGCCTCCAAATTATATTCTCTGATTCATTTGTTGGTTCTTTTGTTCATTATTCATCCTTTTACTTTTCAAATAGGTATTTCAAGTAGATGTTTGTGGAACGTCTATTGTGTTCTAGGTTTTGGGAATACAAAACTAAAAGGTGTGGTGTTTGATCTAAAGAATCTCAGTCTAGTAAGAAGATGAACAAGTAAATAGATGAGTACAACCTACATAAAAGTTATGCTATAAGATGTGCAGGAAACTGTGGGAAATCATAGCTGGAGCACCTAACCCAACCTGGGGGAGCCTGGAAGGTTTCCTCGCAGGTGACACCTGAGACGAGTCTAGAAGGAAGTGTAGCAGTGAGCTAAATAAAAGTGAGCAGGGGTGATCATTCTGTACTAGAATGATTTCATTTTCTAGATTATATATATATGAAATTATATGGTATGTACTCTGCCTTCTTTTCACCTGGCATAATTATTTTGAGATTTATCCATATTGAATATATCAATATCCTTTTTATTGTTCAGTTTTATTCTATTCTGTGGATATACCACAATTTGCTTCTTCATTCACCTCTTCATGAACATTTGGGTTGTCTCCAATTATTGGCTATTTACAAATAAAAGTGCTAGAAGCATGTACAAGTCTTTGTAAGGGTATACGCTTTTGCTTTTCTTGGGTAAAAGCCTAAGAATGGAATGGCTGGGTAGTATGTAAAGTGTATGTTTGACGTTAAGAAATGAATGAACTGTTCACCAAAGTGGCTGTACCATTTCTCATTCCCACCATCAGTGTATGAGAGTTCCAGTTCCTCCACATATTCATTGACACACGGTGTGTTCAGTCCTTTAATTTTAGCCATCCTAGTGGATTTGCAGTAGTATCTGATTATGCCTTTATTTTTCATTCTTCCAGTTACTAACACTGTTAAACATCTTTTCATATGCTTACTTGCAAACCATATGTCTATTTTGGTGATGTGTCTGTTCAGTTCCTTTGCCCCTCTTTTTATTAGGGTGTTTATTTTCTTAGTAGTTTTGAGAGTTCTTTATATATTCTGGACACAAGTCCTTTATCAGATATGTGATTTGCAAATGTTTTATCTCAGGCTGTGTCTTGTCTTCTCATTTTCTTAACACTGTCTTTGAAGAACATCTAATGACTGGTCATTTGGGGGAGTATAAGTGCCCAGAACCCTTGCTTCAATCTGGGATGACTCTGAAGGGACATCTTAGATCCAGAGCTCCCCATGGGATGGGCGAGGGCTTCTATTGTGACTACATTATGGGTCAGCTTCTCAGTCTGCAATCTGACTTCTCTCTTCTTCACAGCTCTTATTCCAAAGGATACTCTACAATAACCTCTTACATGCAAGTTTCTCTCTGAGTCAGTTTCCAGGAACCACACCTAAAGCAGGGCCTGTGACTGTTTTTGCTTGCTTTAAATCCTTACTCTCTAACTGAATCCTACCCTATACACACACAAAAATGTACACTGAAGCACATCTTTGTTTGTCCCTAGTTAAAATTTCTGGAAATCAAGTCTAACTCAAGAATATACGTAACCTTCTTTTACCCTTTTTTCCTTAAAGAAGCTGTATGTTACTTTCTCAGAAGGATCTACTGAACCACATGCCACTCCGCTTGTCTTTCATGTGGCTCCAGGTGTAGTGCCTCCACCTCCAAACCTCCTTCCTGCTAGCCTATTGTCACCTTTCTGACCTTAGCCATTTAGATATTCAGAAGAGGGATATGCATTCTTATGTCTTACAACTAGCTGTACAAATCATGCATGGACCCTAATATACAACAGATTCAATCTGAGTCATTGGAATTTTGTGGCAGCTCTATAATTTGTATGTGGGAGTGGCTCAGGCAGCTGTCTCATGGGGTGGAACACAGAATGGGGTTGTCTGAACCTGCATTTGCAAAAAACTTTACCTAAGAAAGAAAAAGAGTCTATTGTGTGTATGAAGGAATGAACGATGAGGAAGTTGATGGAAATTATATTAATGTTCCTCCAAGCCACCTCTTGGCACTGGCATTCTTTGAGTGACTTGCTGTCTTTATGTTTAAGTTTATCTTAGGCGTTGTTTAGTACATTGAGATGCACCACCCCACCTTCCCACCCCCTTTTTATTTATTTTTTATTTTTTTTTATTTTTTATTTTTTTTAAAGTTTTTTTTAATTATTATTTATTTATTTATTTATTTATTTTTGGCTGTGTTGGGTCTTCGTTTCTGTGCGAGGGCTTCCTCTAGCTGCGGCAAGTGGGGGCCACTCTTCATCACGGTGCGCAGGCCTCACTATCGTGGCCTTTCGTTGCGGAGCACAGGCTCCAGATGCGCAGGCTCAGTAGTTGTGGCTCACGGGCCTAGTTGCACTGCGGCATGTGGGATCTTCCCAGACCAGGGCTCGAACCCGTGTTCCCTGCATTAGCAGGCAGATTCTCAACCACTGCGCCACTGGGGAAGCCCCCACCCCCTTTTTAAAAGCAAAGTCTGACTTCTCTTTTTTTGTTTTCTTTTCCCCACAGTTTGTATTTCCTCATTCAAGTGTTTGGATAGTAAATTTACCTTTCCACATGTCTGTACTCCCAGCCATACATATCAATTTGTAAAAAGCCAAATAGAGAACAGTTTAACACCAGTGAAATGTCAGGAAAATGCCCAGAAGGCACCAATGCAATACTGGAGTTTCAAATTTTGAGAATGGAATTAGGCCATTAAATCAGCTTTCGTGCCTGTGTCAGGGACCATAGGGATATGTCCTAGTTCTTTAAAAAAAAAAGGAACAACTGAAACTCACTCAGTATAACTCATGGGTCCGTTCAGGGGACCTGTGGGAAACCTTTGGACTTGAAACTAATTGAATCTACATTGAAAAGGCCTTTTTCTTTCTTTATTAAATATCTGATTTGCTCGACAACCTTTTGCTTTGGCTTGCTTGCATTATTCTTTTTTGGCTGCACAAGTTGGCTATTCTCCAAGGTTGAAAGAGAAGAAAGAAAAAGAAAAGAAAAAATCGGGACTAAATCATACTGTTTGTTAGATCACAGGTAGAACCTTTCCTTTCGTGTTGGAGGAAAAGACACACCTCCTCTGGTTTAGATGGGAGATGAACTAGTTTTCAACACAAAGAGTTATTATAATGTCTCCAGTGCCATAGTGGAAGCAAAAACATCCTTTCTATTTGAAAAGTGAGGAAGGATGACAACGTATGTCTGGGCCCATCATCCTCATTCAGACCCTTACCATAAAAACCCTGCCTCTGATTGCAGGCTGAATTGCTCAAGACCACATTTCTTTTCCAGGGCTTGACAAATTGTGCTTTTTCTAACAGTCTCATTATTAGCATGCTGCCTGTTCCTTCTCTCCACTCCTGCTGCCCTGCTGTGGTAGTGATTGTTTTGTGTGTATAGGTACTATTGCCCTCAGAGATTAAGGGTGCATGTGAGCAGAAATAAACCAACGGATCTATTAGTGACTGTACAAATTCTACCCACCTTTCAGACAATAACTGAAAGATCTCTTCTTGGGAAAGTAAAGTTTCCCTTGGGAATTGGGAGTTAAAACTTGTGTTTACAACTGTGCCTACATCCCCTTTCCCACTCCCTCATCCCTTTTACTTTTTTATTTATAACTGCAATTAATAGCCAGAAAAATCATGGAAAGTTTAATTTTTTTTATGTTCTATAGAAAAAAAAAGGTGAAAAAATTTGCCCAAGTACGTTTACTGAGATTTTCCTAGCAAATCTAGAAGAAATCTTAGTGGACTGCAGGTTCACACTTTTCATGTATATCCCTCTAATCCTTACTTTCATACAAATCTAGGAAATTAAAGATGCAACAGATTATTAAGAAATATTGCTATTTGTTCATTAGAGAGCTTGGTAAGAAACTTATTATTTTAACATTTGACAAATTGTGTGGTCTAGACTGCAAATTTATAGAATGATGCGAAAGTTTGGAGGAGGCCTGGATCCGTGCAAGCAGCCCTAGAAGAAAATCTTTAGTTTGATTTACCTTTTAGGACTGAAGAATGTTTATTCCAGGATTTAAAGGGAAAGGGGTCCTCCTTTCCCTCTTTGCACCCAGGGTTGGTTTGACTTGAGGGGTGAGGTATTCAACTGCTGTTGACTTTGCTTTGAATTTCTGGCTACAGAACTTCCAGAGGCCAGAGCACATCTCTTGTTGGGTGCAGTATAGGTGCGTGTGTGTTGGCACTGGTTCACTCGCGGCGTATCTCAGGAATGAACACTATCCTCCCTGCACATGGACTCCACAGCAGTGGAGCGACCCAGAAGGAAGGCTGCTGCACTTCATGTGTGAGCAGGAGAGAGACTTCCCTTCCCTGGCATACTTATCTGCTAGCACTTTGATATTTCCAATGTGGAGGTCACAGGAGCAAGTAAATAAATATTAGATAAGGAGCAATCAAAGATATGGAAATCTAGCTTAAGTCAAACATCATAAAATGGCGAGACAGAGCCATAAACCAATCACAGAACCTTGGTCATACTTTCTTTTCCTTATACTATCCTAAGAGTGAAAGAGAGGAAGGAAGGAAAGAGGGAAGGGAGGAAGGAAGATAGCAAGAAAGGAAAAAGAAAGAGAAAGAGAGGAAGAAAGTTTAACTTCATATGTAGCCCTGCTTCAGTTAGGGAGTGATTCAGCTGTTATCAGCATTCTCTGGGCTGTGTTATCAGCACATAACTGTGTTATCAGCATTGTTCTGCTCCTCTGAATAGCATTTAGGAAATCTCTTAGAACTGGAGCCTTATTGCTAGCAGTAATAATTCTCAGAGATATGTATAGACTTACCTCTGACCCACAAACTGTCCCCAGTATAGGTTATAATTGTGCATAAACCCTTCTTTCCTCTCCTGCGCAGCCATGATGGGTTTCTCTACATGGGTTTATGTGACTTTGGTAGATCAGTCTTAGCATTGGTTGTAAGAAAGAATCTTGCACCTAATATGTGCATATGACTTTAATAAGTAAATGGAGAATTACGTCCTAAGTGATTGTACAATAGCATTTTTGTTGCAGAATTGAACATTTTAAAATGATGCATGTTAACATCTGAATTTGCCACTGCAACTTGAACTCCTCTTCTGCTTGTGGAGTTAGGCGCAATGTGTCTGCAGAGATAGGATTTCAGAGTACTTGTGGAAGGTAGTGGGGATTAGGGCATTTATTGGCCTAATTAATGGTGACAGGGTATATCAAAAGTGAGAAGAGAGGCTCTCTTCTTTCAGTGGTGAGCCATGGCTATAATCAACAAAAGCTGGATTTCTTGGAAAATTAAAAGTGGGATAGTCCAATTCTTGCACCATCAAACTATCATCTAAAATACGGGCCACACAATACATGTGTACACAGTGAACTTCTTGGTCTGTTAATGTAATTCTTAAAAAGCTCAGTTTATATTTTTTCCTGTGTGTCTGAAATAACAATATAATCCACAGAGCCCAACTTGGGATTCCAGTTATGTTTCTACCTCAAGAGTCTGTGGTCTCAGAGAAGTCCCTTAGAACTCCTCGGTCGCTGGATTGCTCATCTATAAGATGCAGAATATTGTGGGGCACAGTTGGAAACCCCCTTTGAGGGCTGTGATGCTCTGGACTGGTGCACCTTACAGTGTTTCCAGAGAGCTGTTTCTAGAGGCGATTAGTCGGTTTATAAACAAATTCTTTTGATGTGAAGGTTTCAATTGTGTATTGGCAGCAATTGTTTGAATAATTGACTTGAATGAGTTTAATTGGTTATAAGAGAGTGTTTTGTTTCTTCGGATGATGTAATTACTGCCTGTGTTGAGTTCCTGCAGAAATGATTTAAATGTTGGATGTTTTTGAATTGCATCGGATGTGCAAGTGTGCATTTGATATCTGTGGGTTTATTTAGTTCCCCTTGGTGTTCTGAGTGTCCTGTGACAGTAGGCAGTTACCAATTCGCCACCACCATTAAGGCACCAGGTATCCACCGATTCCCCCATAAAAAGAGATGTGGGATCACTTCTAGCAGATCTAACAGCCCTGGGGAGTTGTGGATGGCTCCCTCCTAAGAGGAATCTTCTGCGGGGGGCCCTTTTCCTCTTGGAGGACCAGGCCTTCCCTCAAGCCTATTAACCTGAGGACTAGTCATGTCATTCCACTCAGTTCTTCCTCCTTAACTTAGCAGGGCCTTCAGTGGAGATTTAGCGGTGGTAGTAGCAGAGCTTGTGACAGTGCAACGGAGCCATTGGCAGCAACCAACACTATGGTATCAGGAGTTGCTGGTAATGAAGAACCTTGTGGTAGGACTGAAGCCAACAAAGTTGACTGCTACAAATTTAGGTTGAAGCCATTCCAACATGCCAATTGACAAGAGTTAGGCTTCACTATCCTTCCAGAATTCTTTTTCTGTGCTATAGCATGTTATGATTGTGTAGCATTCATCATCTGGAATTCTCAAAATATGTTATAAGCAATAGCAGCATTTGATGGCTAGAGAACCTTTAGACATAGTTATATAGTTTAGTGACCTACAACTTTTTGCTTTTTACATATAGAGAAGTAGAAGTTCCAAAAGGTTAAATTAATTGATATAGTCCTCTAGCAAGTCACTATAGAATTCACTATTCATGGGATAAGTACCATGTATGGTAGTGGACAATTTCTTTTCTTTTATAAGAAATGCAAGGAAGGGCACTTCATATCATCGAAGTTTGGTCATCTGCAAAAAATAACTTTAATGTGATATTTGGAATGGAGCATAGAGGTTATCTGCCTTCTTTATACCCCACCATGAAGCCAAGAGGGCTAGCCGAGAGGGTAGCAAAGAATCTAGTAGAGAATATTTTGTTTCTTGTCTGCCTTGCTGATATGAATTTTAGAATTACACACTTGGGATACATGTTAAGAGTACACAAAAGTCTAATTACAATGAAAGGAGAGGTTTATTTCAGGGGTTCTTAAATTTTTTTGTGTTGTGACTGCTTTGACAGTCTGGTGAAGCTTGTCACTCCTCCTCAGAATAATTTTGAAATACACAATATAAAATACAAAGGCTTCAGGGAAAACACATCACACTGAAATAGTTATCAAAATAATTTAAAAATTGTCATAGAGTAATGTGTGTGCTTCTTATTTATGCATTAAATAACAGAATTTAATGGCTGGCCTAGTAATCATCATAAATCCAAGGTAGTGACATGTACAGTATTTCAGTATATCTGTAAAAACTGCAACAAGAAATAGAAATATCAGTATATTCTATCTATAACAAAGTTACATATACTGCTGATACTACGGTGGTTTGGTACCTGCATTTATATTTGAATGAAACAGTAAATTTCAGTTAGATGTTAGTGAAAATAAATGATGTCATTTAATATAAGAAATTCAAGTTCACGGATCCTTTGAATTCCATCCCTGGGCCCTTCTCTGTGGGTCAAAGTGAAGAACTTCTGGGTTTCTAAGTCATCTTTTTTCACCTGCTTCTCTGGGATGGTGTTCAAATAGGGATTCCCAATAAATTTTCAAGTAGGGGGCAAACTGGTGGCTTCATTGGAGGAGAACTGAGTGGAGTTAGCAGAGGATTGCAGTAAGAGCATAGGCTAGATGAATCCTAGATCGAATTATAAAGTAATAAGGTTTTTCTTTTCTGCCCATTCACTGTTCTTTCTACATAATCTTCCTCCAAGTCAGGTGCTCCGTGCTTCTGAGTGATATGAACCATTCAGTTAGATGTAATTGTTAGTGACAATGCTTTAGCTTTTACACGGACATATTAAGTATGTATATTTACATATGGTCTACAGGGAGAAGGCACTATTTATTCCAAAGGAATCCAGTGCCGGTGATGGATTTTTGGATTCTTTGGCACCTGGGGAGATGGGTAAAGGGATATTTTTGGCTGTTCCTGATACCTTTCAGTCGCTTCCTGCTTGACTATTTCTCTTGCCTACTCATAAGCCAGGCATACTTTGGCAAACAGAAGGAAGTAGTTCTTTTGCAGTTTGCTCTTGGTTCTACTTATCCTGGCAGTAACACTTCCTTAAGGACAGGCAAATACTTCTTCAAGTTGAACATCTCATGTGCAGTGCCGTCACTTGAGGTGATAGTCATTTGTAGTTTGTAGAGGAATGATTTCGTTCGTATGAGTGAACAGATGGGTTAATAAAGCTGTCTGAGGCTGTAACCTGGTTTACAAGCTATTTTCAGGACATCATGGTGTCATGATCCTGAATTTTGAACTACCAATAGTCTACTAGATTATAAGCACCTTGAAAACCAGGGTTAAACCTCATGTAAACCAGGCCCATATTAACGCGGTAGAGAGGTATGCTTCACCTCTAGGCTTTAAGAGGTAAAGGTGGTGTGGTGTATGTTGCTGTCACGTAGCACAGAGAAAATATTTAAGCTCTGACAATAAATTAACTTCATAAAAAAGAACTAAAATGAGTTTTGTGCTATTTTATTCTAAATGTGTTTTCTTTATTGCCTAACTTCTCTAACTATAAAATGACTTTGGCATCTTGAAAGAAATGATCACATAAGTGCAAGCACACTTTTTAAAGAATTGACGCTTTATGAGTCTTAGATGAATGCATTCTTTTAAATTTGTTGTTTTAATTATGTTCTCAAGCTCTCCTACTTTTTGTAGTGAGCTTGGTTTTGTTTTATGGTTCACTGCAGTATGCACTGAGACTTGTTTGGAAGCCATGTAAGAAGGAAGATAGGGAAGACAGTGGGGGGAAGCCGCCTTTCTGCTGGACCTCTGCTAGGCTCAACTGTCAAGAGGGTACACTGCGGACACCATTGATGCATATACCCTGAGAAAACCATAATGCAAAAAGAGTCATTTACCAAAATGTTCATTGCAGCTCTATTTACAATAGCCGGGACATGGAAGCAACCTAAGTGTCCACTGACAGATGAATGGATAAAGAAGATGTGGCACATATATACAATGGAATATTACTCAGCCATAAAAAGAAATGAAATTGAGTTATTTGTATTGAGGTGGATGGACCTAGAGTCTATCATACAGAGTGAAGTAAGTCAGAAAGAGAAAAACAAATACCATATGCTAACACATATATATGGAATCTAAGGAAAAAAAAAAAAAAGTTCATGAATAACCTAAGGGTAAGACGGGAATAAAGACACAGCCCTACTAGAGAATGGACTTGAGGATATGGGGAGGGGGAAGGGTAAGCTGTGACAAAGTGAGAGAGTGGCATGGACATATATACACTACCAAACGTAAAATAGATAGCTAGTGGGAAGCAGCCGCATAGCACAGGGAGAGCAGCTCGGTGCTTTGTGACCACCTAGAGGGGTGGGATAGGGAAGGTGGGAGGGAGGAAGATGCAAGAGGGAAGAGATATGGGAACATATGTATATGTATAACTGATTCACTTTGTTATCAAGCAGAAAATAACACACCATTGTAAAGCAATTATACTCCAATAAAGATGTTAAAAATAAAATTAAAAAAAACAAAAACAAAAAACAGTCACGATGTATTATTCTTAAATAGGATGTGCAACTTTTGGCCTCCTCATCCTTCCTAAAAAAAAAAAAAAAAAAATTGATACTTAATAGCATAAGGCAGAGGTTTTCAGTGCTGGCCGCATGTTAGAATAATATGCGGAACTTTTAAAACATACCAATTAAGTCAGAACCCTTGGTGGTGGGGCTCTGTCTTTGGTATGTATTAAAACACGCCAGGCGATTCTAATGTGCAGCCATAGTTGAGAATTATTGGTAAAATGGATGTGAATATCATTCTACGAACGCAAATGGGCAAGAAACTGAACTCAAACTATTTTTTATTCCTAACCTCAAGTTCGCTATTAACCTAATCTTTCTTACAGTTTACTTAACCCCGCCCCATAGTTCAAAGTTGTTACATAATGCAAAATTTGGGGGATCAGAGGTACCTCTTTATTTGTAGGTCATCTGCCCTCTGAGGTTACCATTGTGTGTCCACCCTCCCATTAGGATGGCACTTGGGGTCTAGTGGTGTAGGACGCTTGGAGCACTTGTGTCTTTCTGTGTTGTGCTTCACCAAGTCACCAGGACTAGGCCTAAGGGGGTGCCACAAAATTCAGCTACCACACAAGTCATATTTTAATGCAAAATTCACAAAATCTAAATTAATGCAAAAAATTCATGATGAACAATATCAAAATTTTAAAGAAAGATAGGATCTGTATATCCTTCATCATCAAGCATTCTCTTTGTGGGAAATACAGCCTCTCTAGCAACACAGGATTTTCTTCCTGCCTTCTAGTTGAAGAAATCTCATTTAATCCAAGAAAACTCCTTTTGCCATAACGATTGCATATTTGGCTTGCATATTTGATCTCTTCAGGAGTATTTCCTCTTATCCCTATCCCCAAAATGGGCTTAGACTTATGGAAGCAAAATATATGAAGAAAGGTATTTAGTGGGCAACTTTGAATTTTCTTCCATTTGCCACACCTCTCTCTGTCACTGAGAATTGAATTTACTACCTGAGGTATGTGTGAGTGTGTGTGTGTAGTTTGTGTGTGTGTACATGTGTATATGGGGGAATAGGGTACCATAAGTTAATTTCCCTCTTTCTTTCTTCCTTCCTCCCTCCCTCCTTCCTTTCTCCCTCCCTCCCTCCCTCCTTCCTTCCTTCCTTCCTGCCTTCCCTCCTCCCTCCTCCCTCTTTCTTTCTTTCTTTCTCCTTCCTTCCTTCCTTCCTTCCTTCCTTCCTTCCTCCCTCCCTTTCTTTCTCTTTCTTTCTTTCTTTCTTTCTTTCTTTCTTTCTTTCTTTCTTTCTTTCTTTCTTTCTTTCTTTCTTTCTTTCTTTCTTTCTTTCTTTCTTTCTTTTTCTTTCTTTCTTTCTTTCTTTCTTTCTTTCTTTCTTTCTTTCTTTCTTTCTTTCTTTTTTTCTCTTTCTCTCTTTCTCTCTTTCTTTTTCTTTCTTCTCTTTCTTCTTTCAGGCTATTTAATGGGGAACACCAGACATTTATTTTTCAAAACTTCAGATCCTTGTCACCAAAATGCCCTGTCTCTGATACCAAGTATTTCTTTGAGTATGTCTTATGTTCTGTGTCTATGTTCCTCACCAAAAATTTCAACCCAGCAGAGCACTGCCAATGCACTAGAGGTGTCTATGGCATCTGCTGCCCCCTTAGATGCTATGATGTACATGAGAGAATACTCAACTTTCCCACGCCACATTTTACTATTTGAAGAATTTAAAAACCTGTGTATGTCTCTGTCTCCAGGGCAGTTTGGGAAAACAAGTCCTCCATCCATCTCTCAGAAGAACTTTGTGGTCTAGGGAGAGCCACCACCATCTTGTTATCAATATTTCCTGCCTCTGTTCCCCGGGTGTTTGTGAATAAAATGTTCCTCCTCCTCTGGCCACATGGGAATTAAGAGCCCCACGGGAGTTAACTCAGGCAAACTGAGTCCTCTCAAGGAGCCCCTGGGCAGGAATGTCCAAACATCAGCAGTTCGCCTATCTCGGCTTTAAGTTTCACTCTTCTCATTCTCATGCACTCCACCTCCACCTCCTCCATAAAACTTAACTCTAACGCAGGATATATCCAGAATCCTTTCAGTTTTCACCAGCTCAACTGTCATGGCCCTGGCCCCAGTCAGCACGATCTTCCCCCTGGATAACTGCAGTAGCTTCCTAACTGGTTGTGGGCAGGAGCTGCTAATGCTCATGTAGGTGCATATTCTTCCCTTCTTGGTTGGCACAGCACTTGTCGAATTGGCACCCAGGGAGAGCTGTATGACTGGTTCTCATCATGGGTATGGAAGTAGATGTGGCCAGCCTCCTCAGGTGGAGGAGTCTGTGCCCCCCCCCCCCACTCTTTCTCTTTCCACATTCTCCAGCTAAATGCAGAGAAGAACACTGAGGACTTGGGGGAGAGCTGGACCACAAGATGGAAAAGACCCTGAATTACTACGTGCCCTGAATTACTATATGGATCAGAATCATCATGTGAGTAAAAAATAAACCTATTGTGCTGATAGATGCTTGACTCCGTGCCTTGTCTTCTCAGCAACACCTTTCCTGGCCACCCCATTTAATTTATGTAATTTATTTATTTTTTATTTTGTTTGCTTGGTTATCTTTTTTTTTTTAACATCTTTATTGAATAGAGTATAATTGCTTTACAATGGTGTGTTAGTTTCTGCTTTATAACAAAGTGAATCAGCTATACATATACATATATCCCCATATCTCCTCCCTCTTGCGTTTCCCTCCCTCCCACCCTCCCTATCCCATCCCTCTAGGTGGCCACAAAGCACCTAGTTTATCTCCCTGTGCTATGCAGCTGCTTCCCACTAGCTATCTATTTTACATTTGGTAGTGTATATATGTCCATGCCACTCTCTCACTTCGCCCCAGCTTACCCTTCCCAATCCCTGTGTCCTCAAGTCCGTTCTCTATGTCTGCATCTTTATTCCTGTCCTGCCCCTAGGTTCTTCAGAAACATTTTTTTTTTTTTTTTTTTTTTTTTTAGATTCCATATATATGTGTTAGCATACAGTATTTGTTTTTCTCTTTCTGACTTCACTCTGTATGACGGACTCTAGGTCCATCCACCTCACTACAAATAACTCAATTTCTTTTCTTTTTATGGCTGAGTAGTATTCCATTGTATATATGTGCCACATCTTCTTTATCCATTCATCTGTCGATGGACACATAGGTTGCTTCCATGTCCTGGCTATTGAAAATAGAGCTGCAATGAACATTGTGGTACATGACTCTTTTTGAATTATGGTTTTCTCAGGGTATATGCCCAGTAGTGGGATTGTTGGGTCATATGGTAGTTCTATTTTTAATTTTTTAAGGATCCTCTATACTGTTCTCCATAGTGGCTGTATCAATTTACATTCCCACCAACAGTGCAAGAGGGTTCCCTTTTCTTCACACCCTCTCCAGCAGTTATTGTTTGTAGATTTTTTGATGATGGCCATTCTCACTGGTGTGAGGTGATATCTCACTGTAGTTTTGTTTTGCATTTCTCTAATGATTAGTGATGTTGAGCATCCTTTCATGTGTTTGTTGGCAATCTGTATATCTTCTTTGGAGAAATGTCTATTTAGGTCTTCTGCCCATTTTTGGATTGGGTTGTTTATTTCTTTGATATTGAGCTGCATGAGCTGCTTGTAAATTTTGGAGATTAATCCTTTGTCAGTTGCTTCATTTGCAAATATTTTCTCCCATTCTGAGGGTTGTTTTTTCATCTTGTTTATGGTTTCCTTTGCTGTGCAAAAGCTTTTAAGTTTCATTAGGTCCCATTTGTTTAGTTTTGTTTTTATTTCCATTTCTCTAGGAGTGGGGTCCAAAAGGATCTTACTGTGATTTATGTCATAGAGTTTCTGCCTATGTTTTCCTCTAAGAGTTTGATAGTGTCTGGCCTTAAATTTAGGTCTTTAATCCATTTTGAGTTTATTTATGTGTTAGGGAGTGTTCTAATTTCATTCTTTTACATGTAGCTGTCCAGTTTTCCCAGCGCCACTTATTGAAGAGGCTGTCTTTTCTCAACTGTATATTCTTGCCTCCTTTATCAAAAATAAGGGGACCCTATGTGCATGGGTTTATCTTTGGGCTTTCTATCCTGTTCCATTCATCTCTTTCTGTTTTTGTGCCAGTACCATACTGTCTTGATAACTGTAGCTTTGTAGTGTAGTGTGAAGTCAGGGAGCCTGATTCCTCCAGCTCCGTTTTTCTTTCTGAAGATTGCTTTGGCTATTCGGGGTCTTTTGTGCTTCAATACAAATTGTGAAATTTTTTGGTCTACTTCTGTGAAAAATGCCATTGGTAGTTTGATAGGGATTGCATTGAATCTGTAGATTGCTTTGGGTAGTATAGTCATTTTCACAATGTTGATTCTTCCAGTCCAAGGACATGGTATATCTCTCCATCTACTTGTATCATCTTTAATTTCTTTCATCAGCCAAACACTAATATACTTTTAAAAAGCTCTCCATGTGATTCTTTTGTGCAGCCAGAGCCTAGACCATTGGTCTTGCTAATGTCTCTCCCAGCATTGACATCTTGTGACTGGGTGGATAATTTAGGTCTTTCTAATTCTATGGAAAATAAAGTCAGAATCACTAGTGATTTCTGGTGATAACTTCTTGGAGGTTATATTACATGCTGCCACTAGATGGTAGTGGCAACTCCTGGGATGGAGGGGATTCTAGTTATTTGGGATTTTTGCTTTCCCTGTGTAATATACTTGAGACACCTAGCTTAGGAAGCTTTGTGGGGACTTGACAATTTAGTTCCTTTCCCTGAGCCAGAGGCCCAGAAGGTGCAGCTGTTTTTCTTGACAAGCTGATAGAGACTCATTAAATAAACCTTCTATTGTCTGAAGGGAGAAAGTGAACCCGTTCATAGATATTAGCTCACATTTTTCTTATTATTTCCAGCAGGTGTATGCTCCTTCCTTGTTCTCTGTTATTTTTCTCTCTCTTTTTCTGTCAATGGCCTCTCTTTTCCTTTCTTTCTCTTTTTTCTTGGTTTCTGCCTCTAACCCCTATGCATAATTTGGTTATAATAACTAATGAGAGAATACATTTTATTTTGCTACTTTTGTGGTTGATAAAAATTTCAGGAATCTAATAATGATTCAGACCCAGCATTCTTAGAAGGGTGAATGTATTCAGGTTACAATGGGGAAATTCTTATTCAGGGGACTTCTGTAACAGCTGCAGCAGCACCAGCCAAATCCAGGAAGAAAGGAAGAATTTTATGTGCCCTATCAGAGAAAAACAGTCAAAATCCTCTTCTTTCTACAGCACAATTCGGGTGAGGGCCAAAGCTCTGGGTGTACATATAAGTAAGGGTTTTGCACAATAATAGGGTGTGCTTCTCCAATGCTTTTCATCCCAAGATCTCAAAGCGCACTTGCTGCTTTATTCTGTATAGCTGCCTCTTTTCCCTGGGCTGTCAAAATAGGAAGATGTGCTGTGATTCTTTTTTTTTCCCCAAAGAGATTGCATTCCTTCCCTGGCTTTGTTCCAGCCCAGCTGCTTGTTGTTCAGGGAGATGCTATGCTGTTGGTGCCAATATACCACTGAGCTCTCTTCTTCCCTGAGTGACATATACTGATGGGTCACTGCCTGGAACAGTGGAGCAAAGCATGGTGTGTGTCCATCTGTGAAGAACTCTTGTTGTTTACTATTCTCTTATTTCCTTCTGGCAGCATCAGATACCAATCTTCATTAAAAAAACAAAACAAAACAATCAACCCACCAACTAAAAAAAAAAACCCAAACAATGCAGAAAACAAAAAATACTAGAAAAAGCCTTTCTTTAAATTAATAGTTAGTGTTTATTGAGTGCTTACTCTATGCCAGGTACTGTTTTAAACACTTGACATATATCCTACCATTTAATCCTCACATCAATGTCATGATCTAGGGTCTATTATTATCCCCAATTTACAGATGAGGAAACTGAGTAAAAGCAGGGGTAAGGAAATTGCTCAATGCCACACAGCTGATAAGTAGATGAGCCAAACTCTGAGCCCAGGCAACCTGACACCAGAGGTTATGGTCACTTAACCCTACATGTAGACTCTGAAGGGTTGGGTATTAGAGTCCCTCACAAATAAAGGATAGGTTCTCCAATTGAATAGTCATTAGGAAAGGGTGTATTTCCTGTTAACATAACTATATTTTCTTTGGTGTAAGATTGAATAGATGCTCCAAACCCAGTCTTTCCCCATTCTGGAGGAACTAAGTGCGTTCTGGTATTTCCACTTCTTATTGGTTAGGCAATCAAAAGGAGGGAAACTTCTTTCTTAATTGTGATTGGCATCATTCAGTGTGTCTACGCAATCTTAAATAAGTTTGAGAAGTAGGCAACTGGGAGCGTTATCCTTGTTTGGTTTTTGCTGACTTACTTCTGCATTACCTGAGAGGGGGCAGAGATAGGGACCAATATATATAAAACTCTAACAGGTGGCATTTGGAAGCTTTCCCTGCTAGCCATACACTAACTGCTTTAGGTCAAAAGAAGTCGAGAGGAGAGACACAAACACAGCCTAGGAGAGTGCATTCTTAGTGTAATTCATGTGTTTTTGGGCATGAAGAGAGCAGACAGTAGTACTTCTCTGAATGAGTGACTTTTGGGGGCATATAATAGTATTATGAATGGAGAATATAGGAGGAAGAAACTCATAATCTTCGGGGTTTTGAAATCCCTTCAATCAACATATCATGAAGAAACTAGCTACTAAAAAGAGGAAAAGAGCACAGTCCCTGCTATAGAATAATAATGGTCTCAATGGAAGAATCCAAGAGTCATCATCACTGTGCAGACATCCAGGGGAGCTGATAGAGACTCAGTATTCAAAGACCTTCATGAGTCCATAAGCAAAGATCGAGGCCTAGAAATAAGCTTACATCACACTGCTAGTTTAGCCACACGGGACAAGGACAATATGGTGCATGTCTAGAACAACATGGAAAGGCTTTTAGAGAGGCTGTTACCTGAGCCACACTGATTGAGGGTCAATACCAATTCCTTAGTGAGAAAGAACTAGACGAAACTCAAAAGTGACTGACACTTTTACTGTTTGGGGCATATTTTTTCATTTATACGTTATAGTTTTGATGCTTCTCAACAAACTTATTCATGTCAGTATAATTCTCTAGTTAAAAAATTTCTCTCAGTTTTGTTCTGTGTGAGTCACTGCATCATGAATTATACTGTTTCAGATTCACAGTCAATTGTCCCCTGACCACCCTAATCAAAATTAAAATCACCATCTTTCCCCTAGGCCTCTCAATTTTCCTGGAAACCATATTTCAGAGAATGACAAAACCAGCTACCTTGTTGCTCAAAGCCAAAATGTGGTTGGTAGCTTCTTATGCTACTCTCTCACCCCTTCATCCAATCAATCTACAAGTCCTGTAGTTTCCGTCTCTTAATGCCTCTTGAATCTATCTTCTTTTCCTCTCTAAGTGCCTTTAAGTTCAAGATCTTGTCGCTTCTCATTTGTAGTATTGGTCTTTGCTTCTCCTCTTTGACCACATTCCTTTGTATCCTTCTCTTCGGTTTAATGACTTTTTTAAAAAATGCATATCTGATCATGTTACTTCTCTGCTTAAACTCCTTCAGCAGTTCCATAGAGCTTTCAGCATAAAGTAAACTCTGCCTTAGTACATGGAGCCCTTGAAGATTTGAACCCTGGCCCCCTCTCTACCTTTATACCCCCGCCTCACCCTTGCATGCAGTTTGTCAGGTAAGTTGCTATGGCACATCTGTCTTCACACATGCGGTCCCTCTATAAACGCCTACTTTTCCCTCAAAAGTCAGCTCATGCCTCCTTCTCCAGAAAGCCTTGAAATGATAGACCTCATCTGTACAGTTAAGACTTCAATTTTTCTGTTTCTCCAATATTTTTCATTCCTTTCTTTATTATTTCCTTGGTGTCAGGCTTTTCTTCTTTTTATCAGTTACTTATTAAAATATTAGCTTCCTTTCTTTCTACTATTCTTTTATTGATCTCTCTCTTCTTTACCTTTATGCATAGATTAATATATACTAAGTTTTGGTCTGCTCTTTTCTGTGTCCTTTCTTTATTTCTGTATATATTTGCCCTATAATCTTTTGTGAAAAAGGAACTATTTTACAAAGGAATTTTTAGTCCTGCTTTATCAATGACATTAACCTAAGGAAAACCCAGGAAGAAACACATTGAACTTTTCTACCTAATTCCTTTAAATTAGTCTTCTTACTGTAATAATACTGTTCCCAGCAGTTAAAGGTTTGTCTGTATCAAATATTAATACAGTTTATTGTTGTATAATCTTCAAAGAGAGTCTTAAGGTCTACAGACCTTAAGACTAGAATGAGGATGGGTCAGAAGTCCAGGGTGCACTCATGTGTGTGACTTATGGCAAGGTAAAGCTTTCCATTTGTCAGTGATAAGACGGGTAGGCCAAGAGCAGCCCCTTTCATAAATTTGGTCTGGGTCAAATCCAATTCATAGATATTCAACCAACAGAAGTATGAGTTGCAATTTTTCGTGGCCTTGAACTGCCCCACCTCAGATCCTGGGAAATCAATGTGGCTTTGTTCAGCAGTGACTGCCTGAAAGGACCATAAATCAGGAGCTTCCATACAAAACTTTTATTGTCAAAGTAATGGCAAAGAAAAATGATAGCAGTTATTGCACTTGCACAGTTTAGCCTTTTTTTCTTTCTCATTGATGTTTCTTTCCAATTTTCTTTCCTTTTTTTTTTTTTTAATCTGACTGATAAGAGCATGTAGATTTTGAATTTTTTCTAGAGGACTATGTGATACAAAACAGCACACAGTTCAGAGGGATGTCTTAAATAATTTTATTTGTTGAAACTCATTCTGGCTATGCTTCATTTTGATCTGGTCCACCAAGTGATTATCCAAAATGAGAGTTTTTCATTTTTGATAACTTCAAGCCATCTTTTGCAATTTTGTATTATAATTATATATCAGATTCAGAACATTATACATGCTATCCATGGGATTTGTTCATTTGCCACTATACAAAGTGATTAGTAACTTCATATGGTTGTGCTGTGATAGTTTAACCACCATCAGTGAGGTTCTATGTACTCGTGACGCCCTGACAAGTTGATATGTTGAGATCTGTTGTGTCTTACAAGTAATTGGTCACAAAAGATTGTTAAGATACCCAAGATTATGAATGATTTTGTTTTGTAATTAGATTGGATTCACAGCGATTCTTATGATGATGCTGTTACTGCCACTTTTTTTAGTGGAAGAAATAGTAGTGCTAGAGCCATTTGTCCTAGGTTTTTATGCTAAGTGCTAATTACCACCCAATATCTGTTCACTTCCTTTCCTTAAAGAAGCCATGATTTTTAGCTGAGTACGTGGGTGGTTAGAATAAAGACCATATATCCTAGCCATTCTTGTAGATAGGTGTAGCCATTGACTAAATCCTGGCCAATGGGATGAAAGTAGAAGTGGTATGTGCAATTTATAGGAAGTGTCTCTAAAGGAAGGGGGCATGCTCTTTTGTCTTCTTTCCCTTTTCTGTTGATTGGACTATGGATATGATGGCTGAAGCTCCAGCAACCTTCTTGGGCCACAAGATAACTTTGGGAAAGGAAGTCACTTAAGAAAAGGAACTGGGTGCCTGATTCTGTGGCGCCTTCTACCAGACCAACTTCGGGACTTATTGGATAGGAAAGAGAACCATGTTTCTAATTTGTTAAACTTCCACTATTTCTTTTTTTCTGAACCTAATTCTCATTATAATAAATTCCAAACAAAATAAATGTTGAGAATTGAAGTAATGAGTCCATGATTCCTAAATTCCAGACCAAAACTTCTGATTTCTGAACCTTTCCATGTGGATGACCCAAATTTAACTCATTAGCTTCTTCTCCAAATTCGCTCCTATTGTGTTCTTCTTTATCTTTGTTAATCCTAAACTAAACCTTGAAAACATCTTTAGTTCCTTTCCTTCTCATGCCATTATGAGAGAATCTACCACAGTCAAGAAGATTTTCTCCCTGAAATGGTCTTGAAAAATCAGAATACATTCTTCACTGAGTTTCCTGATCAGTTTCTATAGAAAAGTAAATTTACTTATTAAGTTGTGCCAAGTTGTTACTTGTGATTTGTATATGTACACCATTTTTTTCCCGCATCGTAAATTAATTCTGCCTAACCAGGCAGAGTTGCTATTTAATACTTGAATTCAGTGTCTGGAGACCTGATTGCATTTTGCCTAAGGTGTGACCACTGCTTTCTGAAATTACAAATAAGTTATGTGAAAATCCCTGAAAGATGTAAAGAACTTATGCATCTAAGTTTTTCTATTTCATATTTTTGATGCAATTCTGAAAGTAAAACTGTTTAATCCATCTCTCTAGCATCACTTATAAGCATTAAATTAAGAAAAGTGTTATATCTAAAGTTTGAAGTATTGAAATTTTCAAAGTTTTCTTTTCTAGAAAGCGATGTTTAATGAAATGTTAGTAGTTTGGCTGGGGTCTAATCTGAGTAATAGTTGTAGTGGACATCCATCGTTATTTATAGCTGCCCATTATTTTCTAAACGGCTTTTCTGTCTATGGAAAAGCTAATGCATCAAAAGTATTTCCTATTCTAGTTGGATTTTGAACTCTAATTCCCAGTCTTACATGTAGCTGGGTACCAAACATGTGACCCAGGCCTCACTATCAGGTGAACCTGAATAAGACTTCAGTTCAAAAGTGGGCACTACGAGGCATCAGTGGAGTTTGCACTTTTCTGATGCAAGTATTGGCAGAAGTATTTGTCTTTAGGAAGGGGCAGTGAGTTTTGGAAAAATTCCTTATGGAAAAGGAGCACTCTGGTGGTTATAGTGATATTGTCAGAGACAAGTTTCAGTGTGCAGTGTTCAGAGGCAGCAGTTACAGCTGTGGTTTCCTCACTAGCCCAAGTCTCTGTTATGTTCATGGAAGCATAACCACATGTTTATTTTTATATCCTTCAAAACAGTTCTGAGCACTATAAATTATTATTTATTTAGTTATTTATATTTTATCAGTTTTAGAATTTATTTTATCCTAGTTCATGCTAAGATGCTAAAATGGTGATATACGCTTTGGTATTGATTTTGGTTAAACTTATGAGTTTAAAATACTGATATATACATGTAAAACATATATATTTATTTATTTAACAGATTTATTGAGATATAATTGACACCCAATAAACTACATTTAAAAAGTATTTAATTTAACATGTGTTTACATATGTGTAACTGTCACTGCAACCAGATAATGAATATATCCATCACCCCCAAAGTTTCCTCACACCCTTTTGTAATTCCTCCTTCCCACCTGTCTTCCCAGTCAATCCCTGATCTGTTTCAGTCACTATAGATTCATTTGCATTTCTAGAGTTTTACATGAATTTAATATGACTGTCTAGCTTCTTTCACCAAACATAATTATTTTGAGATTCATCTATGTTGTTGTGTGTATCAGTAATTCATTTCTATTCATTGTTGTGTTTGAGTGTTGTTGGGCTTATTTGATCTATGGGTTTATAATTTTAAAATTCAGAAAATTTCAACCATTATTTTTCAAATGTTTTCCTGTCCCTATGGTTCTCTCCTTTGAGGACTCCAACTACTTATATATTAGATCACTAGAAGTTGTCCAACATCTCACTAATGCTTTGTTTACCTGTTAAAAAAATGTTTTTTCCTTCCATGTTTCATTTTAGAAAGTTTCTATTGCTATCTTCAAGTTTGTTGATCTTTTCTTCTGCAATATCTAGTTTGGTGTTATCATCTAGTGGATTTTTAATATCAGACATTGTGATTTTCATCTCCATAAGTCAATTTCTGTTTTTTAGAAATATCTCTCATGTCTCTACTTAACTATTTGAACATATGAAATATAATTATGATAATTGTTTTAATTTCTTTACTGCTAATTCTAATATCTATGTGAGTCCTGGTAATTTTTGATTGGATAGCCGACATTGTAATTTTACCTTATTGGGTTCTGGAGATCTTATAATTCCTATAAATATTCCTGAGCTTTGTTCTAGAACACAGCTAAGTTACTTGGTAACAATTTGATACTTTTGGCTCTTGCTCTTATGATTTCTTAGGTGGAACCAGACCTGTGTTTAGTCTAGGGCTAATTATCCCCTCCCCTCCCCACCCCATTAAAGCAAGACCCTTATGACACTACCCAATGCACTGTGAATTCTGAATTTTTTTAGTCTGGCTATTCTCGCTGATCTTTTCAGGTTGTTCTTTTCCTGGCCTTAGGTAATTTCTTTGCATGCCCATGCTGAGTACTAGAGAGAGACCCTTTGTAGAGCTCCAAAGTTCTCTCTTTGTATGTCTCACTCCTCTCTGACACTCCATACTGAGAACTATAGCTGTATTTATCTCCCCAGACTCAGCTTCATGTCCTTAGAGACAGGGAGTCCCCTGGACTCCCTGAACCAAAACCTGGAAAGTCTTCAAGACAGTAAGCTAAGGCAATCACAGGGCTTATTTTTATCCAGTCTGTCTGAGACCCCCTGATCTAGACTGCTTTTTTCCTTAATCGTGAAAAATAGTTGTTTCATATATACTGTTTGTTTTTGATTGTTCCATGTGGAAGGGTGTATCTAGTTCCTCTTACTCCATCTTAACCAAAAAAGAAAGTCTTCAAAGGGAATTTTAGTTATAATTTTTTTTGAATTTTATTTTATTTTATTTAATACAGCAGGTTCTTATTATCCATTTTATACATATTAGTGTATATATGTCAATGCCAAACTCCCAGTTCATCCACCCGCCCCCCAACTTTCCCCCCTTGGTGTTCATATGTTTATTCTCTACATATTTGTGTCTCTAATTCTGCCTTACAAACTGGTTCATCTGTACCATTTTTCTAGATTCCACATATATGTGTTAATATCTGATATTTGTTCTTCTCTTTCTGACTTATTTCACTCTGTATGATGGTCTCTAGGTCCATCCACGTCTCTAAAAATGACTCAAATTCATTGCTATTTGTGGCTGAGTAATATTCCATTGTATATATGTACCACATCTTCTTTATCCATTCATCTGTTGATGGGCATTTAGGTTGCTTCCATGACCTGGCTATTGTAAATAGGGCTGCAATGAGCATTGGGGTGCATGTGTCATTTTGAATTATGGTTTTCTCTGGCTATATGCACAGTAGTGGAATTGCTGGGTCATATGGTAATTCTATTTTTAGTTTTTTAAGGAGCCTCCATACTGGCTGTAGCAATAGTGGCTGTATCAATTTACATTCCCACCAACAGTGCAGGAGGGGTCCCTTTTCTCCACACCCTCTCCAGCATTAGTTGTTTGTAGATTTTCTGATGATGGCCATTCTGACCAGTGTGAGGTGATACCTCATTGTATTTTTGATTTGCATTTCTCTAATAATTAGTGATGTTGAGCATCCTTTCATGTGTTTGTTGGCCATCTGTATGTCTTCTTTGGAGAAATGCGTATTTAGGTCTTCTGCACATTTTTGGAATGGGTTGTTTGTTTTTTGGATATTGAGCTGCATGAGCTGTTTATATATTTTGGAGATGAATCCTTTGTCAATTGCAAATATTTTCTCCCATTCTGAGGGTTGTTTTTTTGTCTTGTTTATGATTTCCTTTGCTGTGCAAAAGCTTTTAAGTTTCACTAGGTCCCAGTTGTTTATTTTTGTTTTTATTTCCATTACTCTAGGAGGTGGGTCAAAAAAGATCTTGCTGTGATTTACATCATAGAGTTTCTGCCTATGTTTTCCTCTAAGAGTTTTACAGTGTCTGGCCTTACATTTAGGTCTTTAAACCATTTTGAGTTTATTTTTGTGTATGGTGTTAGGGAGTGTTCTAATTTCATTCTTTTACATGTACCTGTCCGTTTTCCCAGCACCACTTATTTTCTCCACTGACAGTCTTTTATCCATTGTATATCCTTGCCTCCTTTGTCATAGATTAGTTGACCATAGGTGCGTGGGTTTATCTCTGGGCTTGCTATCCTGTTCCATTGATCTATATTTCTGTTTTGGTGCCAGTACCATATTGTCTTGATGACTGTAGCTTTGTAGTATAATCTGAAGTCAGGGAGTCTGATTCCTCCAGACCTGTTTTTTTTCCCTCAAGATTGCTTTGACTATTCAGGGTCTTTTGTGTCTCCATACAAATTTCAAATTTTTTTGTTCTAGTTCTATAAAAAATGCTGTTGGTAATTTGATAGGGATTGCATTGAATCTGTAGATTGCTTAGGGTAGTATAGTCATTTTCACAATATTGATTCTTCCAATCCAAGATGATGGTATATCTCTCCATCTGTTTGTGTCATCTTTGATTTCTTTCATTCTGTGTTTTACAGTTTTCTGAGTACAGGTCTTTTACCTCCTTAGGTAGGTTTATTCCTAGGTACTTTATTCTTTTTTTTGCAATGATGAATGGGATTGTTTCCTTAATTTCTCTTTCTGGTCTTTCATTGTCAGTGTATAGGAATGCAAGAGATTTCTGTGCATTA
Organism: Balaenoptera ricei; assembly: GCF_028023285.1. Taxonomy (NCBI): domain Eukaryota; kingdom Metazoa; phylum Chordata; class Mammalia; order Artiodactyla; family Balaenopteridae; genus Balaenoptera; species Balaenoptera ricei. The sequence continues at coordinate 95,499,823 of NC_082645.1, forward strand.
ATTTTGTATTTTGCAATTTTACCAGATTCACTGATTAGCTCTAGTAGTTTTCTGGTGGCATCTTTAGGATTTTCTATGTATAGTGTCATGTCATCTGCAAACAGTGACAGTTGTACTTCTTTTCCAATTTGTATTCATTTTATTTCTTTTTCACCTCTGACGTCTGTCTAGGACTTCCAAAACTATGTTGAATGATAGTGATGAGAGTGGACATCCTTGTCTTGCTCCTGATCTTAGAGGAAATGCTTTCAGTTTTTCACCATTGAGAATAATGTTTGCTGTGGGTTTGTTGTTTACAGCCTTACTATGTTGAGGAAACTATTCCCTCTATACCCACTTTCTGGAGAGTTTTTATCATAAATGGGTGTTGAATTTTGTCAAAAGCTTTTTCTGCATCTATTGAGATGATCATATGGTTTTATTCTGCAATTTGTTAATATGGTATATCACAATAATTGATTGGTGTGTATTGAAAAATCCTTGCATCCCTGGGATAAATCCCACTTGATCATAGTGTATGATCCTTTTAATGTGTTGTTGGATTCTGTTTGCTAGTATTTTGTTGAGGATATTTGCATCTATATTCATCAGTGATATTGGTCTATAGTTTTCTTTATTTTAGTAGCTTTGTCTGGTTTTGGTATCAGGGTGATGGTGGCCTCATAAAATGAGTTTGGGAGTGTTCCTTCCTCTTCAATTTTTTAGAAGAGTTTGAGAAGGATGGGTGTTAGCTCTTCTCTAAATGTTTGATAGAATTCACCTGTGAAGCCATCTGGTCCTGGTCTTTTGTTTGTTGGAAGATTTTTAATCACAGTCTCAATTTCATTACTTGTGATTGTTCGGTTCATATTTTATATTTCTTCCTGGTTCAGTCTTGGAATGTTATACCTTTCTAAGAATTTGTCCATTTCTTCCAGGTTTTCCATTTTATTGGCATAGAATTGCTTGTAGTAGTTTCTTAGGATGCTTTGTATTTCTGAGGTGTCTGTTGTAGCTTCTCCTTTTTCATTTCTAATTTTTTTGATTTGAGTCCTCTTCCTCTTTTTCTTGTTGAGTCTGGCTAATGGTTTATCAATTTTGTTTATCTTCTCAAAGAACTAGCTTGTACTTTTATTGATCTTTGCTGTTGTTTTCTTTGTTTCTATTTCATTTCTTTCTGCTCTGATCTTTATGATTTCTTTCCTTCTGCTAACTTTGGGTTTTATTTGTTCTTCTTTCCCTAGTTCCTTTAGGTGTAAGGTTAGATTGTTTGAGATTTTTCTTGTTTCTTGAGGGAGGCTTGTATAGCCATAAACTTCCCTCTTAGAACTGCTTTTGCTGCATCCCATAGGTTTTGGATCATCGTGTTTTCATTGTCATTTGTCTCTAGGTATTTTCTGATTTCCTCTTTGATTTCTTAAGTGATCTCTTCGTTGTTTAGTAAACTATTGTTTAGCCTCCATGTGTTTGTGTTTTTCATGTTTTTTTTTCCCTGTAATTGATTTCTAATGTGAGAGCTTTGTGGTCAGAAAAGACGCTTGATAAGATTTCAAGTTTCTGAAATTTACTGAGGCTTGATTTGTGACCCAAGATGTGATCTATCCTGGAAAATATTCCGTGTGCACTTGAGAAAAAGTGTAATCTGCTGTTTGTGGATGGAATGTCCTATAAATATCAATTAAATCTATCTGGTCTATTGTGTTATTTAAAGCTTCTGTTTCCTTATTTATTTTCATTTTGGATGATCTGTCCATTGGTGTAAGTGAGGTGGTAAAGTCCCCCACTATTATTGTGTTACTGTCGATTTCCTCTTTTATAGCTGTTAGCAGTTGCCTTATGTATTGAGGTGCTCCTATGTTAGGTGCATATATATTTATAATTGTTATATCTTTTTCTTGCGTTGATCCCTTCATCGTCATGTAGTGTCCTTCCTTGTCTCTTGTAACATTCTTTATTTTAAAGTCTATTTTATCTGATATGAGTATTGCTTCTCCAGGTTTCTTTTGATTTCCATTTTCATGGAATATCTTTTTCCATCCCCTCACTTTCAGTCTGTATGTGTCATTAGGTCTGAAGTGGGTCTCTTGTAGATAGTATATATATGGGTCTTGTTTTTGTATCCATTCAGTGTGCCTGTGTCTTTTGGTTGGAGCATTTAATCCATTCACATTTAAGGTAATTATCAATATGTATGTTCCTATTACCATTTTCTTAATTGTTTTGGGTTTGTTTTTGTAGGTCCTTTTCTTCTCTTGTGTTTCCCACTTAGAGAAGTTCCTTTAGCATTTGTTGTAGAGGTCGTTTGGTGGTGCTGAATTCTCTTAGCTTTTGCTTGTCTGTAAAGCTTTTGATTTCTCCATCGAATCTGAATGAGATCCTTACTGGGTAGAGTAATCTTGGTTGTAGGTTCTTCCCTTTCATCACTTTAAGTATATCATACCACTGCCTTCTGGCTTGTAGAGTTTCTGCTGAGAAATCATCTGTTAACCTTATGGGAGTTCCCTTGTTTGTTATTTGTCGTTTTTCCCTTGCTGCTTTCAATAATTTTTCTTTGTCTTTAATTTTTGCCAATTTGATTACTATGTGTCTCGGCATGTTTCTGCTTGGGTTTATCCTGTATGGGACTCTCTGTGCTTACTGGACTGGGTGGCTATTTCCTTTCCCACGTTAGGGAATTTTTCGACTATAATCTCTTCACATATTTTCTTGGGACCTTTCTCTCTCTCTTCTCCTTCTCGGACCCCTATAATGTGAATGTTGTTGCATTTAATGTTGTCCCAGAGTTCTCTTAGGCTCTCTTCATTTCTTTTCATCCTTTTATCTTTATTCTGTTCTGCAGCAGTCAATTGCACCATCTGTCTTCTTGGTCCGTATCCGTTCTTCTGCCTCAATTATTCTGCTATTGATTCCTTCTAGTGTATTTTTCATTTCAGTTACTGTATTGTTCATCTCTGTTTGTTTGTTCTTTAATTCTTCTAGGTCTTTGTTAAACATTTCTTGCATCTTCTCGATCTTTGCCTCCATTCTTTTTCCGAGGTCCTGGATCATCTTCACTATCATTATTCTGAATTCCTTTCCTGGGAGATTGCCTATCTCCATTTCATTTAGTTGTTTTTCTGGGGTTTTATGTTGTTCCTTCATCTGGTACATAGCCCTCTGCCTTTTCATCTTGTTTATCTTTCTGTGAATGTGGTTTTTGTTCCACAGGCTGTAGGATTGTATATCTTCTTGCTTTTGCTGTCTGCCCTCTGGTGGATGAGGCTATCTAAGTGGCTTGTGGAAGTTTCCTGATAGGAGGGATTGGTGAAGGGTAGAGCTGGCCTTTGCTCTCTGTAGCAGACTCTTATGATGCTTTTTATATCTGCCGTATCTGTTGTAACTTCTCCTTTTTCATTTCTAATTTTATTGATTTGAGTCCTCTACCTCTTTTCCTTAATGAGTCTCACTAAAGGTTTATCAATTTTGTTTATCTTCTCAAGAACCAGATTTTAGTTTTATTGATCTTTGCTATGGTTTTCTGTTTCTATTTCATTGATTTATGCTCTGATCTTTAAGATTTCTTTCTTTCTACTAACTTTGGGTTTTGCTTGTTCTTTTTTCTCTAGTTCCTTTAGATGTAAGGTTAGATTGTTTATTTGAGATTTTTCTTGTTTCTTGAGGTAGGATTATATTGCTGTAAACTTCCCTCTTAGAACTGCTTTTGCTTCTTCCTACAGGTTTTGGTTTATCCTGTTTTTGTTGGCATTTGTCTCTAGGTATTTTTTGATTTACTCTTTGATTTCTTCAGTGATCTCTTGGTTATTTAATAATGTATTGTTTAGCCTTCATGTGTTTGTGTTTTTTATGTTTTATTCCCTGTTATTGATTTCTAATCTCATAATGTTGTGTTCAGAAAAGATGTTTGATATGATTTCAATTTTCTTAAATTCACCGAGGCTTGATTTGTGACCCAAGATGTGATCTACCCTGGAGAATGTTCCGTCTGCCCTTGAGAAGAAAGTATAATCTGCTGTTTTCGGATGGAATGTCCTATAAATATCAAGTAAATCTATTTGGTCTATTGTGTCATTTAAAGCTTGTGTTTCCTTATTAATTTTCTGTCTGGATGATCTGTTCATTGGTTTAAGTGAGGTATTAAAGTCCCCCACTATTACTGTGTTAATGTCAATTTCCTCTTTTATAGCTGTTAACATTTACCTTACGTATTGAGGTCCTCCTATGTTGGGTGCATATATATTTGTGATTTTGTTGTATCTTCTTCTTGAACTGATTCCTTCATCATTATGTAGCGTCCTTCCTTGTCTCTCATAACATTCTTTATTTTAAAGTCTATTTTGTCTGATATGAGTATTGCTACTCCAGCTTTTTTTTGATTTCCATTTTCATGGAATATCTTCTTCCACCCCCTCACTTTCAGTCTGTTTGTGTCCCTAGGTCTGAAGTGGGTCTCTTGTAGATAGTATATATATGGGTCTTGTTTTTGTATCCACTCAGTGTGCCTGTGTCTTTTGGTTGGAGCATTTAATCCATTCACATTCAAGGTAATTATTGATATGTATGTTCCTATTACCATTTTCTTAATTGTTTTGCATTTGTTTTTGTCCTTTTCTTCTCTTTTGTTTCCTTCCTAGAGACGTTCCTTTAGCATTTGTTCTAAAGCTGGTTTGGTGTGCTGAATATTCTTAGCTTTTGCTTGTCTGTAAAGCTTTTGATTTCTCTGTCAAATGTGAATGAGATCCTTTCCGTGTAGAGTAATCTTGGTTTTATGTTCTTCTCTTTCATCACTTTAATAATATCATGCCACTCCCTTCTGGCTTGTAGTGTTTCTGCTGAGAAATCAGCTGTTAACCTTATGGGAATTCCCTTTTACATTATTTGTCGTTTTTCCCTTGCTGCTTTTAATAATTTTTCTTTGTCTTTAATTTTTGCCACTTTGATTACTATGTGTCTCGGTGTGTTTCTCCTTGTGTTTATCCTGTCTGGGACTCTCTGCGCTTCCTGGAGTTGGGTGCCTATTTCCCTTCCCATGTTAGGGAAGTTTTCGACTATACTCTCTTCAGATATTTTCTCGAGTCCTTTCTCTCTCTCTTCTCCTTCTGGGATCTCTATAATGCGAATCTTGGTGCCTCTAATGTTGTCTCAGAAGTCTCTTAGGCTGTCATCATTTCTTTTCACTCTTCTTTCTTTATTCTGTTTTGTGGCAGTGAATTCCACCATTCTGTCTTCGAGGTCCCTTATCTGTTCTTCTGCCTCAGTTATTCTGCTACTGATTCCTTCTAGTGTATTTTACCTTTCAGTTATTGTATTGTTCATCTTTGTTTGTTTGTTCTTTAATTCTTCTAGGTGTTTGTTTTTTTAATTTTTCTAGGTCTTTGTTAAACATTTCTTGCATCTTCTCGATCTTTGCCTCCATTCTTTTTCCAAGGTCCTGGATCATCTTCACTATCATTATTCTGCACTCTTTTTCTGGAAGGTTGCCCATCTCCACTTCATTTAGTTGTTTTTCTGGGGTTTTATCTTGTTCCTTCATCTGGTACATAGTCCTCTGCCTTTTCATTTTGTCTGTCTTTCTTTGAATGTGGTTTTCATTCCACAGGTCGCAGGACTGTAGTTCTTCTTGCTTGTTCTGGCTGCCCTCTGGTTGATGAAGCTATCTAAAGTCTTGTGCAAGCTTCCTGATGGGAGGGATTGGAGGTGGGTATTGCTGAGTGTTGCTCTGTTGCACAGAGCTCAGTAAAATTTTAATCTGCTTTTCTGCTGATGGGTGAGGCTGAGTTTCCTCCCTGTTGGTTGTTTGGCCTGTGGCGACCCAGAACTGGAATTTATAGACTCTTTGTGGGGCTAATGGCGGACTCCAGGATGGCTCATGCCAAGGAGTACTTCCCAGAACTTCTTCTGTCAGTGTCCATGTCCCCATTGTGAGCCACAGCCACCTCCTGCCTTTGCAGGAGACCCTCTAACACTAGCAGGTAGGTATGATTCATTCTCCCATGGGGTCACTGCTCCTTTCCCCTGGGTCCTGATGTGAACACTACTTTGTGTGTGCCCTTCAAGAGTGGAGTCTCTGTTTCTTCCAGTCCTGTCAAAGTCGTGCAATCATTTCCCACTAGCCTTCAAAGTCTGATTTTCTGGGAATTCCCCCTCCCATTGCTGGATCCCCAGGTTGGGAAGCCTGACGTGGGGTTCAGAACCTTCACTCCAGTGGGTGGACATCTGTGGTATAATTGTTCTCCAATTTGTGAGTCACCCACCCAGTGGTTATGGGATTTGATTTTATTGTGATTGTGCCCTTCATACCATCTCACTGTAGCTTCTCCTTTGTCTTTGGATGTAGCATATCTTTTTTGGTGAGTTCCAGTGTCTTCCTCTCAATGATTGTTCAGCAGTTCTATAAGTTATAATTTAATTTCCATAAAATTCACCCATTTTAAATGGTGTACAATCATCATCAGTATCTAGTTTTAGAACTTTTCCATCACTTCAAAAAATATCATATCCATTTGCAATCAATCATCTTTGTTTCCACCATCAGTTCAGAAAACTACTAATCTTTATTCTGTCTCAAAGTATTACCTTTTCTGGATGTTTACATAATGGAATTAGACAATATTTGCATTGGCTTCCTTTAGTTAAAATGAGGGGTTTGAGGTATAGCCATGTAATAGCATTTATCAGTAGTTTGTTCTTTTTTAATGACTGAATAGTATTTCTTTGGATGGATATAGCACATCTTATTTATCCAATTAATGGACACTTGGATTGTCTCCACTTCTGGGCTTTTGTGAATAATGTTTCTATGAATATCTACATGTTTTTGTGGGGGTAAATGTTTTCATTTCACTTTTCCTGAGTATATATTTAAGAGGGAAATTGTTGAGTCTTATACTACATTTGTGTTTAAGTTTCTAAGAAATCCGTAAAATGATTTCAAAGCAACTGTACTATTTCACATTCCCACAAGCAATGTGTGAAGTTTCCACTTTCTCTGCATTTACTTTTTTTTTTAAACAACTTTATTGGAGTATAATTGCTTTACAATGGTGTGTTAGTTTCTGCTTTATAACAAAGTGAATCAGCTATACATATACATATATCCCCATAACTCCTCCCTCTTGCATCTCCCTCCCACTCTCCCTATCCCACCCCTCTAGGTGGTCACAAAGCACCGAGCTGATCTCCCTGTGCTATGCAGCTGCTTCCCACTAGCTATTTATTTTATATTTGATAGTGTATATATGTCCATGCCACTCTCTCACTTCGTCCCAGCTTATCCTTCCCACTCCCTGTGTCCTCAAGTCCATTCTCTACATCTGCATCTTTATTCCTGTCCTGCCCCTAGGTTCTTCAGAACCATTTTTTTTTTTTTTTTTAGATTCCATATATATGTGTTAGCATACGGTATTTGTTTTTCTCTTTCTGACTTACTTCACTCTGTATGATAGACTCTAGGTCCATCCACCTAACTACAAATAACTCAATTTCGTTTCTCTTAATGGCTGAGTAATATTCCATTGTATATATGTGCCACATCTTCTTTATCCATTCAATTGTTGATGGACACATAGGTTGCTTCCATGTCCTGGCTCTTGTAAATAGAGCTGCAATGAACATTGTGGTACATGATTCTTTTTGAATTATGGTTTTCTCAGGGTTTATGCCCAGTACTGGGATTGTTGGGTCATATGGTAGTTCTATTTTTAGTTTTTAAAGGAACCTCCATACTGTTCTCCATAGTGGCTGTATCAATATACATTCCCACCAACAGTATAAGAGGGTTCCTTTTCTCCACACCCTCTCCAGCATTTATTGTTTGTAGATTTTTTGATGATGGCCATTCTGACTGGTGTGAGGTGATACGTCATTGTTGTTTCAATTTACATTTCTCTAATGATGAGTGATGTTGAGCATCCTTTCATATATTTGTTGGCAATCTGTATATCTTCTTTGGAGAAATGTTTATTTAGGTCTTCAGCCCATTTTTGGATTGGGTTGTGTGGTTTTTTGACATTGAGCTGCATGAGCCGCTTGTAAATATTGGAGATTAATCCTTTGTCAGTTGCTTCATTTGCAAATATTTTCTCCCACTCTGAGGGTTGTCTTTTCATCTTGTTTATGGTTTCCTTTGCTGTGCAAAAGCTTTTAAGTTTCATTAGGTCCTATTTTTTTATTTTTGTTTTTATTTCCATTTCTCTAGGAGGTGGGTCAAAAAGGATCTTGCTGTGATTTATGTCATAGAGTATTCTGCCTATGTTTTCCTCTAAGGGTTTTATAGTGTCTGGCCTTACATTTAGGTCTTTAATCCATTTTGAGTTTATTTTTGTGTATGGTGTTTAGGAGTGTTCTAATTTTATTCTTTTACATGTATCTGTCCAGTTTACCCAACACCACTTATTGAAGAGGCTCTCTTTTCTCCATTGTATATTCTTGCCTCCATTATCGAAAATAAGGTGATCATATGTGCATCGGTTTATCTCTGGGCTTTCTATCCTGTTCCATTGATCTATATTTCTGTGTTTATGCCAGTACCATACTGTCTCGATTACTGTAGCTTTGTAGTATAGTCTGAAGTCTGAGAGTCGGATTCCTCCAGCTCTGTTTTTCTTCCTGAAGATTGCTTTGGCTATTCGGGGTCTTTTGAGTTTCCATGGAAATTGTGAATTTTTTTGTTCTAGTTCTATGAAAAATGCCATTGGTAGTTTGATAGGGATTGCATTGAATCTGTAGATTGATTTGGGTAGTATAGTCATTTTCACAATATTGATTCTTCTAATCCAAGAACAGGGTATATCTCTCCATCTGTTTGTATCATCTTTAATTTCTTCCATCAGTGTCTTATAGTTTTCTGCATAGAGCTCTTTTGTCTCCTTAGGTAGGTTTACTCCTAGATATTTTATTCTTTTTGTTGCAGTGGTAAATGGGAGTGTTTCCTTAATTTCACTGTCAGATTTTCATCACTAGTGTATAACAATGTAAGAGATTTCTGTGCATTAATTTTTTCTCTTGTTACTTTACCCAATTCATTGATTAGCTCTAGTAGTTTTCTGGTAGCATCTTTAGGATTCTCTGTGTATACTAATATGTCATCGGCAAACAGTGACAGCCTTACTTCTTTTCTGATTTGTATTCCTTTTATTTCTTTTTCTTCTCTGATTGCTGTGGCTAAAACTTCCAAATCTATGTTGAATAATAGTGGTAAGAGTGGAAAACATTGTCTTGTTGCTGATCTTAGAGGAATAGTTTTCAGTTTCTCACCACTTAGAATGAAGTTGGCTGTGGGTTTGTCATATATGGCCTTTAGTATGTTGAGGTAAGCTCCCTCTATGCCTACTTTCTGGAGGGTTTTCATCATAAATGGGTGTTGGATGATGGTCGCCTCCTAGAATGAGTTTGGGAGTTTTCCTCCCTCTGCTATATTTTGGAAGAGTTTGAGAAGGATAGGTGTTAGCTCTTCTCTAAATGTTTGATAGAATTCGCCTGTGAAGCCATCCAGTCCTGGGCTTTTGTTTGTTGGAAGATTTTTCATCACAGTCTCAATTTCAGTGCTTGTGATTGGTCTGTTTATATTTTCTATTTCTTCCTGCTTCAATCTCTAAAGGTTGTGCTTTTCTAAGAATTTGTCCATTTCTTCCAGGTTGTCCATTTTATTTTCATATAGTTGCTTGTAGTAATCTCTCATGATCCTTTTATTTCTGCAGTGTCAGTTGTTACTTCTCCTTTTTCATTTCTATTTCTATTAATTTGAGTTTTCTCCGTTTTTTTCTTAATGAGTCTGGCTAATAGATTATCAATTTTGTTTATCTTCTCAGAGAATCAGCTTTTAGTTTTATTGATCTTTGCTATTGTCTCCTTCTTTTTCTTTTCATTTATTTCTGATCTGATCTTTATGATTTCTTTTCTTCTTCTAAGTTTGAGATTTTTTTGTTCTTCTTTCTCTAATTGCTTTAGGTGTAAGGTTAGTTTGTTTATTTGAGATGTTTCTTGTTTCTTGAGGTAGGATTGTATTGCTATAATCTTCCCTCTTAGAACTGCTTTTGCTGCATCCCATAGGTTTTGGGTCGTCGTTTTTTCATTGTCATGTGTTCCCAGGTATTTTTTGATTTACTGTTTGATTTCTTCTGTGATCTCTTCATTATTTAGTAGTGTATTGTTTAGCCTCCATGAGTTTGTATATTTTACAGATAATATTCTGTAATTGATATCTAGTCTCATAGCGTTATGGTTGGAAAAGATAGTTGATATGATATGATAGCTATTTTCTTAAATTTACCAGGACATGTTTTGTGACCCAAGATATGATCTATCCTGGAGAATGTTCCATGGGCTCTTGAGAAGAAAGTGTATTCTGTTGTTTTTGAATGGAATGTCCTGTAAATATCAAGTCCATCTTGTATAATGTATCTTTTAAAACTTTTGTTTCCTTATTTATTTTCATTTTTGTTGATCTGTTCATTGGTGAAAGTGGGGTGTTAAGGTCCCCTACTATGATTATGTTACTGTCGATTTCCCCTTTTATGGCTGTTAGGATTTGCTTTATGTATTGATGTGCTGCTATGTTGGGTGCATAAATATTTACAATTGTTATTTCTTCTTCTTGGATTAATCCCTTGATCATTATGTAGTGTCCTTCTTTGTCTCTTGTAATAATCTTTATTTTAAAGTCTATTTTGTCTGATATGAGTATTGCTACTCCAGCTTTTGTTTGATTTCCATTTGCATAGAGTATCTTTTTCCATTGCCTCACTTTCAGTCTGTATGTGTCCTTAGGTCTGAAGTTGGTCTCTTATAGACAGCATATATATGGGTCTTGTTTTTGTATCCATTCAGCCAGTCTATATCTTTTGATTGGAGCATTTAATCCATTTACATTTAAGGTAGTTATCGATATGTATGTTCCTATTACCATTTTCTTAATTGTTTTGGGTTTGTTATTGTAGGTCTTATCTTCTCTTGTGTTTCCTGCCTAGAGAAGTTCCTTTAGTATTTGTTGTAAAGCTGGTTTAGTGGTGCTGAATTCTCTTAGCTTTTCCTTGTCTGTAAAGGTTTTAATTTCTCTGTTAAATCTGAACGTGGTCCTTGCTGGTAGAGTAATCTTGGTTGTAGGTTTTTCCCTTTCATCACTTTAAATATGTCCTGCCACTCCCTTCCGGCTTGCCGAGTTTCTCCTGAAAGATTAGCTGTTAACCTTATGGGGATTCCCTTGTATGTTATTTGTTGCTTTTCTCTTGCTACTTTTAATATTTTTTCTTTGTATTTAATTTTTGATAGTTTCATTAATATGTTTCTTGGCATGTTTCTCCTTGGATTTATCCTGTATGGGACTCTCTGCACTTCCTGGACTTGACTGACTATTTCCTTTCCCATATTAGGGAAGTTTTCAACTATAATCTCTTCAAATATTTTCTCAGTCCCTTTTTCTCTTCTTCTTCTGGGACCCCTATAATTCGAATGTTGGTACATTTAATGTGGTCCCAGAAGTCTCTGAGACTTTCCTCAATTCTTTTCATTCTTTTTTCTTTATTCTGCTCTGCAGTAGTTATTTCCACTCTTTTATCTTCCAGGTCACTTATCCATTCTTCTGCCTCAGTTATTCTGCTATGGATTCCTTCTAGAGAAGTTTTAATTTCATTTATTGTGTTGTTCATCATTGTTTGTTTGCTCTTTAGTTCTTCTAGGTCTTTGTTAAACGTTTCTTGTATTTTCTGCATACTATTTCCAAGATTTTTGATCTACTTTACTGTTATTACTCTGAATTCTTTTTTAGGTAGACTGCCTATTTCTCTTCATTTGTTTGGTCTGGTGGGGTTTTGCCTTGTTCCTTCATCTGCTGTGTGTTTCTCTGTCTTCTCATTTTGCTTAACCTACTGTGCTTCATGTCTCCTTTTCACAGCCTGCAGGTTCACAGTTCCCTGCAGTGTCTGCCCCCAGTGGGTAAGGTTGGTTCAGTGGGTTGTGTAGGCTTCTTCGTGGAGGGGACTGGTGCCTGTGTTCTGGTGGATGAGGATGGATCTTGTCTTCCTGGTGGGCAGGACTGCGTCCAGTGGTGTGTTTTGCAGTGTCTGTGACATTATGATTTTAGGCAGCCTCTCTGCTAATGGGTGGGGTTGTGTTCCTGCCTTGCTAGTTGTGTGGCGTAGGGTGTCCAGCACTGTAGCTTGCTGGTCATTGAGTGGAGCTTCGTCTTAGCATTGAGTTGGAGATATCTGGGAGAGCATTGCCATCTCATATTACATGGAGCCAGGAAGTCTCTGGTGGACCAATGTCCTGAACTTGGCTCTCCCACCTCAGAGGCACAAGCCTGACACCCGGCCGGAGCAACAAGACCCAGTGAGCCACATGGCTCAGAAGGAAAAGGAGAAAGAAAGAAAGAAAGAAAGAAAGAAAGAAAGAGAGAGAGAGAGAGAGGGAGGGAGGGAGGGAGGGAGGAAGGAAGGAAGGAAGGAAGAGAAAGTTATTAAAATAAAAAGTAATAAAAAATTATGAAAAATTTAAAAAATTTAAAAGTAGTTAAAAAAAAGAAGACAGCAACCAAAGGAAATAAAGCAATCCACCAATGATAAGCAGCACTAAAAAGTGTACTAAAAAAAAAAATAAAAATGGACAGACAGGGCCGTAGGTCAAATGGTAAAAACAAAGCTATACAGACAAAATCACACAAAGAAGTATACCCATACACCGTCACAAAAAGAGAAAAAGGAAAAAAATATATATCTATATATAAAGAATAAAAAAGAAGGGCAACCAAATCAGTAAACAAATCTACCAATGAAAATAATCTCTAAATACTAAACTTAAATTAACATAAAACCAATAACAAATTAGATGCAGAAAGCAAACCCCAACTCTACAGTTGCTCCCAATGTCCACCACCTCAATTTTGGGATGATTCGTTGTCTGTTCAGGTATTCCACAGATGCCGGGTACTTCAAGTTGATTGTGGATATTTAATCCACTGCTCCTGAGGCTGCTGGGAGAGATTTCCCTTTCTCTTCTTTGTTCGCACAGCTCCTGGGGTTCAGCCTTGGATTTGGCCCTGCCTGTGCGTGTAGGCCACATGAAGGCGTCTGTTCATTGCTCAGACAGGACGGGGTTAAAGTAGCAGCTGACTGGGGGGCTCTGGCTCACTCAGGCCCGGAGGAGGAAGGGGTACAGAATGCAGGGCGAGCCTGCAGTGGCAGAGGCCATCATGATGTTGCAACAGCCTGTCGCATGCCATGTGTTGTCCCGGGGAAGTTGTCCCTGGATCACGGGACCCTGGCAGTGGTGCACTGCACAGTCTCCTGGGAGGGGAGGTGTGTATAGTGACCTGTGCTTGCACACAGGCTTCTTGTTGGCTGCAGCAGCAGCCTTAGCGTCTCATGCCCGTCTGTGGTGTTCCCACTGTTAGCCACGGCTCACGCCCGTCTCTGGAGGTCATTTAGGTGGCGCTCTGAATCCCCTATCCTTGCGCACCCCAAAACAATGGTCTCTTGCCTCTTAGGCCGTGCCAGACTTTTTCCCGGACTCCCTTACAGCTAGCTGTGGTGCACAACCACCCTTCAGGCTGTGTTCACACAGCCAACCCCAGTCCTTTCCCTGGGATTTGACCTCCGGAGCTGGAGCCTCAGCCCCCACCCGCCCTGGTGCGTTAGTAGACAAGCCTCTCAGGGTGGTGAGTGCTGGTCTGCACCCTTCCTCTGTGCAGGAATCTCTCTGCTGTGCATTCTGCACCCCTGTTGCTGTGCTCTCCTCTGTCGCTCCGAAGATTCCCACCCCCCGCCGCCCCCATCTCCGCCAGTGAAGGGGCTTCCTAGTGTGTGGAAACTTTCCCTCCTTCACAGCTCCCTCCCCGAGGTGCAGGTTCCATCCCTATTCTTTTGTCTCTGTGTTTTCTTTTTTCTTTTGCCCTACCCAGGTACATGGGGAGTTTCTTGCCTTTTGGGAGGTCTGAGGTCTTCTACCAGCGTTCAGTAGGTGTTCTGTATGAGTTGTTCCACATGTAGATGTATTTCTGATGTATTTGTAGGGAGGAAGGTGATCTCCACATCTTACTCCTCCGCCATCTTGAAGGTCTCTCTCTTCTCTGCATTTTCATCAACACTCTTATTGTCTGTCGTTTTGTTTATATCTTATCTAGTGGGCATCAAGTGGTATCTCATTGTGGTTTTAATTTGCATTTTCCTAGTGACCACTGATGTTGAGCATTTTTTCATGTGCATATTAGTCATTGTATATCCTCTTTGGTGAAACATCTATACAAATATTTTTATTCATTTTAAACCAGATTATTTGTCTTATTATTGAGGTATAGCTGTTCTTAATATTTTCTGGGTACAAGGCCTTTACCAATAATATGATTTACAAATATTTTCCTCCAGTCTGTGTCTTATCTTTTCACTTTCTTAATGGTAACTTTTTTTGTTTTCATGTTTTATTCTTTTTAAGTGTACTTTTATTTTTTTTAATTTTTGGCTCTGACCAATTTTTATTTTTATTTATTTATGTTTAACATCTTTATTGGAGTATAATTGCTTTACAATGGTGTGTTACTTTCTGCTTTATAACAAAGTGAATCAGCTATATATATACATATATCCCCATATCTCCACCCTCTTGCGTCTCCCTTCTGCTGTCCCTTATCCCACCCCTCTAGGTGGTCACAAAGCATTGAGCTGATCTCCCTGTGCTGTGTGGTTGCTTCCCACTGGCTATCTATTTTACTGCAAATCTACTGTAATTAATGGTAACTTTGTAGTGTAAATGTTTTTAATTCTGATGAAGTCCGATTAATCATTTTAAAATTTTATCATCATGTTTTGGTGTCGCCGAGGGTGGTGTCATTTTAAGAAATTAGTTTTCTATTTAAACTAGTCAGAGTAGATTTTATTGTTTATATCTAAGAAAACTGACTGACATGATAATTTAGAAAGGACACCAAGGGTTTCCCTGGTGGCGCAGTGGTTGAGAATCTGCCTGCCAATGCAGGAGACACGGGTTCGAGCCCTGGTCTGGGAAGATCCCACATGCCGCGGAGCAACTGAGCCCGTGAGCCACGACTACTGAGCCTGCACGTCTGGAGCCTGTGCTCGGCAACGGGAGAGGCCGCGACAGTGAGAGGCCCGCGCACCGCGATGAAGAGTGGCCCCGCTCGTCGCAACTAGAGAAAGCCCTTGCACAGAAACGAAGACCCAACACAGTCAAAAATAAATATAAATAAATAAATAAATTTATAAAAAAAAAAAAGAAAGGACACCAAAAGAATTATATTTCTAATCCAGATATTTTGCTTCCAGGGAGCAAGCTAATGTGGAATCATAAAACTTTAATTTGGACAGTTATAATTTTTCTTGCTTGCCTTTGCTGCTGTCAACCAGAGAGAGCTATAGGCTCATCTACCAAGGGGTAGTTAAAAATTTTTTTTAATTGAACTATAGCTGATTTACAATGTTGTGTTAGTTTCAGATGTACAGTAGTGATTCAGTTATACAAACATATATATCTATTTTTTTCAGATTCTTTTACTTTATAGGTTATTACAGAATATTGTGTATAGTTTCCTCTGCTATACAGTAGGTCCTTGTTGGTTATCTATTTTAAATATAGTAGTGTGTATATGTTAATCCCAAACTCCTAATTTATCCCTCCCCCCTTCTTTCTCCTTTGGTAACCATCAGTTTGTTTTCTATATCTGTGGGTCTATTTCTGTTTTGTATATATGTTCATTTGTATCATTTTTTTTTTTTTTAGATTCCACATATAAGCAATATCATATAATATTGTCTTTCTCTGTCTGGCTTACTTCACTTAGTATGATAATATCTAGGTGCATCCATGTTGCTGCAAATGGCATTATTTCATTCTTTTTTTTATGACTGGGTAATATTCCATTATATAAATATACTACATTTTCTTTATCCATTCATGTGTCAGTGGACATTTGGGTTTCTTCCATGTCTTGGCTATTGTAAACAGTAGTGCAATGAACATCAGGGTGCATGTATCTTTTCGAACCATGGTTTTCTCCGGATATAACCCAGGAGTCGGATTGCAGGATTATATGGTAGCTCTAATTTTAGTTTTTAAAGGAACCTCCATACTGTTCTCCATAGTGGCTGTCTAAATTTACATTCCCACTGACAGTGTAGGAGGGTTTCATTTTCTCCATACCCTCTCTAGCATTTATTATTTGTAGACTTTTTATATTGGCCATTCTGACTGGTGTGAGGTGATACCTCATTGTATTTTAGATTTACATTTCTCTAATAATTAGCGATGTTGAGCATCTTTTCATGTGCCGCTTGGCCATCTGTATGTCTTCTTTGGAGAAATGTCTATTTAGTTCTTCTACCCATTTTTTGATTGGATTGTGTTTTTTTTTTGGATATTGAACTGTATGAGCTGTTTGTATATTTTGAAGATTAATCCCTTGTCAGTAACATCATTGGGAAATATTTTCTCCCATTCTGTAGGTTGTCTTTTCATTTTGTTTATGGTTTCTTTATTGTGCAAAAGCTTTTAAGTTTCATTAGCTCCCATTGGTTTATTTTTGTTTTTATTTCCATTACTCTAGGAGGCCGATCCAAAAAGATACTGCGAGATTTGTGTCAAAGAGTGTTCTGCCTATGTTTTTCTCTAGGAGTTTTATAGTATCCTGTCTTACATTCAGGTCTTTAATCCATTCTGAGTTTATTTTTGTGTGTGGTATTAGAGAATGTTCTAATTTCATTCCTTTACATGTGGCTGTCCAGTTTTCCCAGCACCACTTATTGAAAAGACTCTCTTTTCCTCATTTTATATTCTTGCCTCCTTTGTCATAAATTAATTGACCATAGGTGCATGGGTTTATTTCTGAGCTTTATATCCTGTTCCATTGATCTATATTTCTGTTTTCTGCAGTACCATACTGTCTTGATCACTGTTGCTTTGTAGTATAGTCTGAAGTCAGAGAGCCTGATTTCTCCAGCTCTGTTTTTCTTTTTCAAGATTACTTTGGCTACTCAGGGTGTTTTGTTTTTCCATCCAAATTTTAAAATTTTCTGTTCTAGTTCTGTGAAAAATGCCATTAATAATTTGGTAGGGATTGCATTGAATCTGTAGATTGCCTTACCAAGGGATATTTTTATCTGAATGGTTGAAGTTGTTTTGATCTAAAACACTCTAGAGATCATAGTGGACATTTTATGTTGCTTCTTGGATCCATGGATCTCATCATATTCTTAGATAATTAGGAAGAAAGAGCATGTCATGTTGGTGAGGGCTCAAATGGAAAAATAGCACCCCAAAGTTAAAACCTCTTATGATAAACTCATGATTTTTGTCTCTATGGTTCTTATGAGAAGCTAGTGCTGTGTTTTATTGGGTAAAATTTGGATTGAGAAAAAACAGTTCTGAGAGACAGAGGTGAATAATCAAGTGTAAAAATACTATTTAATAAACAATTAAGGTAGTTAATCTACTACTTTTTATTGTAAACAACTTAAAGCCATCATGGAATCTCAACGTCTGAGCGAACTTCAGTGAAATAAGATAAGAACTGCATTATGAGATGGGAGACCCACGTTCAAGGCCTCAACCCAAGGCTAACTAGCTTTGAGATATTGAACAACTCACTTTTCTTATCAGAGCCTCTGTTTTGTCATCTTCAACGTGGACTAGATATTGCAGAGTTCTTTAGGCTTACAACTGTCTATAGATAATCATCTGGAAACATTTTCTTTTCGACCTCAAAACAGCAGTCTTTATTTTAAGACAGAGTGACCTGGATTTTTTCCACTTTAGGTCCTAGAGTAGAAGGAAGTTCCTAAAAAGGTGAGCTGACTAATGTCTGCACACATTTAAGGAGAGATGCTTATGTAAACATGGGTATCATGTGCTTGGTGTTATTTCCTGCAGTGGGTGTGCTTGAGAGTGGGGCAGAGATGGGCTGGAAAATTGTTGTTGTTCTAACCTGTGATGTTGATCCTTTGCTGTTTATTGGAGACAAGGGCCCCATTGTGCAAAACAAATATGTGCTTAGTGGAGGCCAAAAGCTAGCCATACACACAATTATGAAGTAACTGAATTTGCATTCTGCAGTGGTTATTATTTGTATATTCCCTAACGTTTTGGTCATCATATTTAGTGAGACACATATGTAAAACTGCCTGCCACAATAGCTGTCAGAAAGTAGGCATTCAATGAATATTACTTTCCTACCTCATCTTTCCTATGCCTTGTCCCACAACATGTACTATGCTATTTATCTTTCATAAGTATTGTTCTCTGTTCATCCATGTTTCTCAATTAAAATCTGCCTCAGGCTTTGATTCTTTTTTAAACTTTTGCTTTTACTCCAAATTTACCACTGTACATAGTTTTGCTTCTTGGACACACTAGGTAATTAGCTAATAGAACCAAAGGGCAATTTATTTAGAGACAAGGTATTAATTTAACACATACTTATTGAGTGCTTACTATATGGTAGGTAATATTCTAGTGATGAAGATACCTTTGGGAACAATGCAAATAACAGTTTCTGTCTCCATGGAGCTTACATTCTAAACAGTGAAAAGTAACGATATGAATCAGTAATAGATATGTCACTTTTGCTGTCCCCATATCCATTTATCTACTTTCTTATTTCATGGTAACTGCACCCCAATATTTCTATGGAAAACTTGTCATCTTCCCTTGATTAAAATCTTAGTGGAACTGACTCTCAAGTTACTCCAATCTCCCTTAGCCAATTTGTGGACACATGGCAATGTTGGAACAATCAGATGCTCCATCAGATTGAGTAACAAAAGGACTGAAAATTACTGGAGTGAATTCAGCTCAAAGATGGCACTCCGACAAAGGCCATTGTTTCCTGTTATCTAGAACTTCAGAGCTTGACTAATTCCTGTTGGTTGCAAAGACCTTATTTTTTGACTATTCCTTCCGTGCAATTCTCCTTCAATATTTCTGGTTTAAGTTATTGAGTTTTGTGTTGCTTGGAACCCTGTAATCCTAACTATACTAAATTGGTTAAGTGAGAAGTATTACATTTTTTTTTTTTCACACACACACACTGTATTTTATTTTTACAAGAGATAAATAGACTGACACCAAGCATTGTACATGGATGACCACAACAAAAGCAACAATGATTGCAATTACCAAACATGAAACACACTCATACTATGTCATAATATTGACATTCAGTCCAGTAATCCTCCAAAAGTATTACATTTCTTTACCACTCTTTATTAACTTAAGTTCAACTCTATCTCATCCACTGTGTTGGCAGGAAATTAATTTTTATTAGTGGGTCCTCCTTCCCTTTAGGGATAAGAACTCAGGAGGTTCCTGTTTTCTTCAGTCACTTGTCTGCATGGGTCACTGGTGAAATATCCACTATCCCAGCATCTGTGCCATACCAAGGATAAGAAAATCTTTGATGTGGCTGGACACCTTGAGTTAGGGTTCAGTTTCTATAGGTGCACCAGTAAAACTTAGTATATGTAAATATATATAATTTTTCTGAAACTTTGTACTCTCCAGCTAATTATTCTGGTGCAAAACCTCCCTCAGACAGTTAACTTACCTGAGAGTCTATGCAATTTTCTAAGAATGGAGGGCAAGCTATCATGTTCACTCTGTCTTGTTCACTCACCTGTCTTCTTTAAATGACCTTGAGTTTGTCATTTGAACTGAACTCTAGGGAACAGTTCACTTATGTATTCATTTAGCTTGCATTTATTAAGTTTCTGCTCTGTCCCAGGCCCTGTATGAGGCTCTGGAATTACAAAGAATAATTTATTACAGTTTCTGCTTGACAGTGACTCACAGTCAGGTGAAGGGAAGTTGGTTAGCAGTGGCGTGGTGGCTAAATAAGCAAATAATTATGGCAGTGATAAGTGCCACAATAGAGGTATAAAAATAGACATAATGGGAACACAAAGGAAGCTCTTGAATCTGACTGGAGATGTCCAAGGATGGTGTGCAGAAAGAGGGAATAACTGGGCTGAGTCTTAGGGAGCAAATAGAAGTTTGATTAATATACAGGTAGAATAGGAGTAGTACATTCCAAACAAAGTAAAAGAGAGAGAGGGAGAGAGAGAGAAAGAGAAAGAGAGATGGAGGAGGAGGAAGAGGAGGAGGAGGAGGAGATTGGGAAGGGGAGATGGGGTGAAAGGAAAAGTAGCCTGTGCTAGAAAATGCAGGTAGTCGAATATGACTGGTATGACGGGAGTGAAGAATTCACTGGGGGACTCGTGGAAAATGAGCCTGGAAAGGTAGGCAGATGACAAAGCATAGTGTGTAAAAGATGAGTTTTATAATTAAGATATCCTATGTGAAAATTCAAGTTCTGCCCCTTTGATGCTGTCAAATCAATAAAGTCACTTAACCTAGAGTCCTTATCTGTAAAAGGGAGAAGGTAGCAGTACCTCTTTTTTAACATTGTTGTAAGGATTACATGGATTCATGAATGTAAAGTGCTTAGAATGGTGTCTGCCACGTAGCAGAATTCAAGAAATCTTTCTTTCTCACCCACCCCACCACCCACCTTGAAATTTATCACAAAAGCCATAAAAGCTGAAGGTTACTGATAAAAAGTGCTGGGTGGATGCATCTGGGAAGTAGTGAAAAATTGATTGAAGAGAGAGGATGAAGCTGGCTTAAAGAGAGCCTTTGAAGCTGGGTAGAAGCTTTTGTGAGTTAAAGTCACAAGCTTAAACATTACTTAATTGCAAGCTTAGTATTAAAAATGAAAACAGAAACCAATGATACAAATTGCTACAATCTTGTCAGCTAATCAATCAATACTGTCATTTATCCCTGATATTTCTATTTGGTAAAGACCAAAATCTCTACTATTTTCAACTTTTACTCTTTTGTACAAATAGTATAGATGGGATATTTACCTTTGAAGTTTTACTTAAAATTAAGCCATGATATTTTTCAGTTACTCGATAGCCATTTTTTCTTCTTTATTTTTTCCTACTTTCTTTCTTCTCCTTAGGAAATCATTGGTAACAGCCTGATGTATTTCCCTCCCATATATTTCTCTATGTTCATAAAACTGTATACAAACAAAAACACCTATACTAAACTGTTGTTTATTTTCCTAAAAATGTAATAACAATGTACATTTCTTTGTAACTTACTTTTATTACATAAAAATACATCAGAGACATCCAGTTAACTGCAGGACCCCCATAATATGGAACATTATGCACATATTGAAAAATACTTATAGAATCTTTAGATCTGTAATAGAGCTTAGGGATCACCTAGTTTAGTAACTCCCAAAGATATGTCTCCCCAGTTTAATTATTTTCCTAGTGGGCAGAGATTTTGAACATAAGAGAAGCGTTGAAACCTCTATTAGAGATTACTCTGGCAGTGGTGGGGAAAAACAGTTTGAAGGGATGAATCTGAGACCATCTTTCAGGACACAACTCTAATGGTATTTCCCTTGGGGAAGTGTTCCCTGATACCCCTGACTAAGATAAGTCACCCTCTTCTATGTCCAAATAGAATTTCTATTTGTTATTTGTTGCATAATATTAGTAAATTATTAGTTATTAATAAACTACTTATTGTCTATCTTTTATGCCCATTATATATTCATTACCTAATACAGTGCTTGAAAGATTTTAAAAAGACTCAAAAATGAATGAATGAGCAGGGGAATTTTTGCAGGGGTGGCAATTATACAGATGTTGAAGTTTGATGCAGCAGAGCAGAAGTGAGGAATGAGAGTCAGTGACAAGAAGGTTACGTCAAAGGCTCAGAGACTGATATTTTCCTTGTGAGTTCATGGCAGTTAAAGTTATGTTCCTTACTGTTTTAGAGATATATGCTAGTCTTTACTGGTCCACTCAGAAATAATTTGACTCTTAGAGACTCACAGTAACCAAATGCATAGAGGCAGCATTCATTTAAAATAGGAGCTGTCCCTTTAAAGTGCTTACATTCTCAACACAGGTTAGGTCACCCTGTTGCCAGTGCTGAGGTATGTGGGGACTTGAAATCATATTCAGCTGATTGTTTAGTGGAGAAAAGAGAGGTGATGATTTTGAGGCCTATTTTATGTGGGTTGTTTTACCCGACTACAGTCTCTCTGATGTACACAGTGCTACTTTAGTCCCCTTAAATGTTTCAACACTGGCTTCCACTTAACATTCATGATTTTTTGTGTCAAAAGTATCAATTAAGTTATAGCAAAGTATTATGGATCTGGAAGACATTCTATCTCTTCTTATTATTTGTTGATTTAATACATTTAACTCTCAATCTTATTTCCCTTTTTATTGGTTACGCTTCTTCTGGTTGCAAGCAACAGAAATCATTCAATTAAAAAAAGGTAATTTATTGGAAATATACCAAGGTAGCTCAAAGGGGAGGATGAACCAAATAATGGTGCCTCAGGAAAGGCAGGAATGATGTTGACCTCAGTGGTGAAACTTGTGAAGCCATTCCAGCTGCGTCTTCTACATTTTTATTCATTTAATTTCAAGTTCATGGGTGTGAGGCAAGTCCCTGTCAAGCCATGACTATAATAGACAAAGGTCAAGGGAACTTGAATTAAGGCTCAGTTAGTAGTAGGATTGACAGAAAAATATTGTTGTGAGGTAAATTCCTCAGGAAAATTTGACAGGACATAGTGGCTAACTGAATATGGGATAGGAAAGAAAAGAATGAATTTTTAAAAATGTTAACATTTACAGTCTGGGGTGATTGGGAAAATAGTGGTGCCAAGAGAGAAGTTAAAATGTAGAGGGATTTTTATGGGAGGAGGAGGCAGGGAATTATTATATGTTTGGCTTTATACATATTTGAATTTATCATGATGGTGACATGTCCAAGTTAAGATTTTTAAAGGGAATTAAGGTGAAGATGAGGAATGGAATGGATAAAGAAGATGTGGTACATATATACAGTGGAATATTGCTCAGCCATTAAAAAGCATGAAATAATGCCATTTGCAGTAACATGGATGGACCTGGTGATTATCATAATAAATGAAGTATTCAGACAGAGAAAGAGAAATATCATATGATATTGCTTATATGTGGAATCTAAAAAAATGATACAAATGAACTTATTTACAAAACAGAAACAGATTCACAGACAGAGAATGAACTTATTGTTACAAGGGGGAAGGGTGGGGAGGAGGGCTAGACTGGGGATTTGGGATTGACATATACACACTGCTATATTTAAAATAGGTAACTAACAAGTACCTACTGTAGAAAAAAAAAATACTGGAAACATAAAGTCAGGTGTTGGTGTAGCCATGAGATCAGAACACTCCACTTCCTGGAGTGAAGTCTGTGCACCTCTGATTCTTCTAGGTTCCTTGAACATAGGAAACATGCCTTAGCTATCTTTCAGTTTTCTAAGGCTTAGCACTTAGTAAGTGCAAGAGAAGTCATTCTGACAATGAATGTAATTGAAGTTTAGAGAGAAAAGAGTGGAGTGCTAAGGGATTTCCACTTTCTCCTGGAACTGGTTCAAAATTTCACCTTCATTTTTTAAGTTTCTGCCAGCATAAACCTATTTTAAAGTCTACCTCTTTCGATAAACGGAGAGTCCATCTACACCATTTATTTCCTCCTGTCAGATTTATATGACTGGGGAGGATTTTTTTCATTTGCCTTCTCTTGGTTGTTGGGTTTATTGCATTACAGATGCTTAAGCCCTAAACATTAGCATCTTGAGAGAAAACAATGAGAAGCATTTAAGTCTGAGTTTTCCTTTGATTCTGACAAAAAAGAAAAAAAATCTGGAAAGATAGTATTCCAGAATATTTTCGCTTACTCTTCACTACTTAATCAATACTTCCACCAGCAGCAGGAGACAGGATATTTTCCTTCACAGTGAAAGTAGAAACTAAGTTAGACAGCATGAAAATAAGCAACAGTATTGTGGAGATGAATGGGGAGGGATAAAATACGGATTTTATTTGGTTTCATCTTAACTACATTTGTTCTATCTCCATTTTATTGCCCAGTCATTGCTCCATGTCAGTTCAATTCTATTCTATTTTAACTTGAGATATACACACAATATAATGCTAGGCACTTTCACTCAAAACCATTTTCCGATCTTGTCACCAGCTAAATTCTCTTCTTACGGATTTCAAGTTTCCTGTAATGAGTTAGGGATTTTAAGCTCCTATTTTTTAAACTTGTAGACTTTAAACATTTTATTAAAAGTGTATTACTATAATATCTTGGTAAGGGTTACCACTTTATAATTATTTCCATGATAGTTGATATTAAAGGCAATTTAGGGACTTGCATAAAGGATGAGATCACTTATCTAAAAGTTGTGCAAAATTATCAAATTCCTATACAAAATCAGTTGTTATACCATTAAGTGAAATACAATTTTTGATGAGTGGAGTTACTAGGCTCTTTAAATGAGTTTGATTCTTCTGGAGTCATGTTTGTGGAAAATGACAACAATTTGCTTTCCTAAATGCCATTGATTCTTAATAAGGTAATTTGCATCATCTTTTCTTCTACCCTTACCTATAAAATTATTCACTGTTCTCCATGACATTCCCTTTCATATGTTGCAATAATAGCAAAATGATTGAGCATTGACTAGAACTCTGCTAATCATTTTACATGAGATAGGTACTCATTATGCTGGTTTTACAGAGGAAGAAACCAAGGCCCATAATTGTTCATTAATTTGCTCAAATAAGCAGTAGCATTAACATTCAAATTCAGATGGTTTAACTACAGAATCAGCGTTTTTGACCACTGTTGCCTCCCATTTCTGAGATAGTTGTCTTTGGTGGACACATGAACATGAAAGACATAAGGATTTACATCACAGTTCCTAAAGCAAAGATTTTTTTTTTTTCTGGTCTGCTGTGAAAGGTGTTCAATTTGATTGACAGTAGCTATCTTTTATTGAGTGTTTTCGGTACTGTAAAGCCATCCTTACAATAGTTCTGTGAGGTAGGTATTAGTGTTTTTAATTCCTCAGATGAGGAAACCGAGCCTAAGGAGATTGCATAGCTTAACCTAAGGAAGTAGCTGTGACTGGTGATGGTAAAGTCTGTAGAAAGCCAAGTTTCAGAATCTCCATTCAGCATCACAAATAGTGACTCTCTATTTGTTTTGACCTCAACCTCCATTCATACTCTACTTCTGATGATGTATGTGTAGCTGACAACCACCTACTTGAGTATCAACTGGGGTGTTGGTTAAAAAAGCAGCTCCCAGTTCCAACTGTAGCCATTCAGATTCAGTAGATCCTGTGAGTGGCCCAATAATTTGTATTTTAAACTATTATTCCTTGCCCTTTTTATGCACAATAAGCTTGGAGAACAACAGCCTTATTTAATATCAGGAAAATGTTCATGAGAGAGATAATGGCTTTTTAATCTTGATTCTTACTTAAGTCTTACATATGCATTTTGAAAAATAAGTGGTAATATTGTACTGAAAACTCTTGCCATGTCACCAGTTGAATAAAACTGCAAGGCTTGAAAACTCTCTAAGACCTGACTTAAAATTTATGGTTTCTGATATAGGAAAAATGATGACAGGAGGAACAACTTGTATGCCAGTTGAAAGATCATGGCCTTGGGGCTGAAAGCCCCAGGGAATTAATTTTAGCCAGAGTGGGCAAAGACAGGGAAAAAAAGTGTGAACTCTGCAGAACAGATAATTCTATGTTCAGTTTGAATTTTGAATAGAACTCTTCTGCCAGCCGTTAGCACCTGTGGTTTTTATTTAGCATTGTGTAATAGTCTCTCAATTGTCCAGTGATTTACCAATTATTTTAGGATTCCTATTACTTTGGTACTTATCCTCCCTACCTACTGAAAAAAGTGAACAATAAGAGTAATCAATTGGGAACATTTTAATGAGGCAATCCAACTTGAAGCTTTGCATTCAAGTATTTGTACAAGTTTGAGGAGGTTATGCCTCCAGCCCTGTTTAACTTGGCCTAATGAATGAGAAAAGATAAAAAGATTGGAGAATTTTTGGTAACTTTGAGCAGCAAAAAAAAAGTCATTTATAGGGAGGAGCTTATAGTAGAATGCTCTTTGAACAGATGGTTTGTTTAAATCATTTACAATGCACTACCAAAAAGGACATGGGAACAAGATTATAATTTGGTCTTGATATAAGTTGAGATTTTAGTCATGTTGTAGAATGTCCTGAATGTTAAGACTTAAGCACAAATGGATGATTATAACCCTATTTTTCTGTTCTTCTATGTGGTGCATGGCTTTCTAGACTGCATTGTTCTCGTGAGGTGGAGACTCTGAATATAATTTTCCCTATTTAATTGCTGGAAAAATGTACACTTGTGCATTAGGTCAGCAGCTCCTGGTCCCTAAGGCAGTGAAAAGAGCAAAGTCTCCTGATTGGTCCATGTGATGCTGTCTTCCTAAGGTGCAGGGTTTTGTTAACTCTGAACACAGTTCTCTGGTAATCTTATTTAGTTAGGTCTCTGATTACCATTAAATTTTTATATCATGGTTTTAGTTTAGGGCCCCTTGGGTGAAAGTTTAAACATTTCGTTAGTCTCAACTAGATCACAAAGAACTATGAGGCATTTTAGAGAATGTGTAATTAATTTTGGAAGATTATATGACAACTCTAAACTTTAAAATAAGACAACAAGGTGTGTGTCATTGCCAAATTTAAAGAGAAAATGTTCATTCGTCTTTGACCTTAGAGTATTTTGGAAGAGGACTATGGTACTTGGAAAGTAGAAGATTAAAATTATTCTGAAGAATGGAGAGAGAACCTGATAAAGTGCTAAATGAATGGCTTTCTACTTAGCAGTCCTAAATTGTGAATAACTCTCTTGTTTTGAAATAGTCTTACGTAAAACTGAAGTAGATGTAGCTTTTTCTTCCTTTCCATCCTCCTGTTAAAACTGGGGTGGTGACTAGAAAGGGAGACTTGTGCACAAGAAATAGCTAATAGTTACGCCTTGATTTTATTTATTTATTTATTTTTTGAATTTTATTTGATTTATTTTTTTTATACAACAGGTCCTTATTAGTCATCAATTTTATATACATCAGTGTATACATGTCAATCCCAATCGCCCAATTCAGCACACCACCACCCCACCCCCACCCCCACCGCTTTCCCCCCTTGGTGTCCAAATATTTGTTCTCTACATCTGTGTCTCTGTTTCTGCCTTGCAAACTGGTTCATCTGTACCATTTTTCTACATTCCACATATATGCGTTAAAATACGATATTTGTTTTTCTCTTTCTGACTTACTTCACTCTGTATGGAAGTCTCTAGGTCCATCCACATCTCTACAAATGACCCAATTTCGTTCCTTTTTATGGCTGAGTAATATTCCATTGTATATATGTACATCTTCTTTATCCATTAGTCTGTCGATGGGCATTTAGGGTGCTTCCATGACTTGACTATTGTAAATAGTGCTGCAATGAATATTGGGGTGCATGTGTCTTTTTGAATTATGGTTTTCTCTGCTGGGATTGCTGGGTCATATGGTAATTCTATTTTTAGTTTTTTAAGGAATCGTCATACTGGCTGAATCAATAGTGGCTGTATCAATTACATTCCCACCAACAGTGCAAGAGGGTTCCCTTTTCTCCACACCCTCTCCAGCATTTGTTGTATGTAGATTTTCTGATGATGACCATTCTGACCCATCTGAGGTGATACCTCATTGTAGTTTTGATTTGCATTTCTCTAATAATTAGTGACATTGAGCAGCTTTTCATGTGCCTCTTGGCCATCTGTATGTCTTCTTTGGAGAAATGCCTGTTTAGGTCTTCTGCCCATTTTTTCATTGGGTTGTTTTTTTTTTTAATATTGAGCTGCATGAGCTGTTTATGTATTTTGGAGATTAATCCTTTGTCCATTGATTCATTTGCAAATATTTTCTGCCATTCTGAGGGTTGTCTTTTCGTCTTGTTTATAGTTTCCTTTGCTGTGCAAAAGCTTTAAAGTTTCATTAGGTCCCATTTGTTTATTTTTGTTTTTATTTCCATTACTCTAGGAGGTGGGTCAGAAAAGATCTTGCTGTGATTTATGTCAAAGAGTGTTCTTCCTAGATTTTCCTCTAAGAGTTTTATAGTGTCTGGTCTTACATTTAGGTCTTTAATCCATTTTGAGTTTTATTTTTGTGTATGGTGTTGGGGAATGTTCTAATTTCATTCTTTTACATGTAGCTGTCCAGTTTTCCCAGTGCCACTTTATTGAAGAGACTGTCTTTTCTCCATTATATAACCTTGCCTCCTTTGTCATAGATTAGTTGACCATAGGTGCATGGGTTTATCTCTGGGCTTTCTATTCTGTTCCATCGATCTGTATTTCTGTTTTTGTGCCAGTATCACATTGTCTTGATTACTGTAGCTTTATAGTATAGTATGAAGTCAGGGAGTCTGATTCCTCCAGCTCTATTTTTTTGTCCCTCAAGATTGCTTCGACTATTCTGGGTCTTTTGTGTCTCCATACAAATTTTAAGAGTTTTTGTTCTAGTTCTGTAAAAAATGCTATTGGTAATTTGATAGGGGTTGCATTGAATCTGTAGATTGCTTTAGGTAGTATATTCATTTTCACAACATTGTTTCTTCCAATCCAAGAACATGGTATATCTCTCCGTCTGTTTGTGTCATCTTTGATTTCCTTCATCAGTGTCTTATAATTTTCTGCATACAGGTCTTTTACCTCCTTAGGTGGATTTATTCCTAGGTATTTTATTCTTTTTATTGCAATGGTGAATGGGATTGTTTACTTAATTTCTCTTTCTGATCTTTCGTTGTTAGTGTATAGGAATGCAAGAGATTTCTGTGCATTAATTTTGTATTTTGCAATTTTACCAGATTCATTGCTTAGCTGTAGTAGCTTTCTAGTGGCATCTTTAGGATTTTCTATGTAGTGTCATGTCAGCTGCAAACAGTGACAGTTTTACTTCTTTTCCAATTTGTATTCCTTTTATTTCTTTTTCTTCTTTGATTGCCATGGCTAGGACTCCCAAAACTATGTTGAATGATGGTGGCGAGAGTGGATATCTTTGTCTCATTCCTGATCTTAGAGGAAATGCTTTCAGTTTTTCACCATTGAGAATGATGTTTGCTGTGAGTTTGTTGTATACGTCCTTTTTTATGTTGAGGTAGTTTCCCTCTATGCCCACTTTCTGGAAAGTTTTTATCATAAATGGGCGTTGAATTTTGTCAAAAGCTTTTTCTGCATCTATTGAGATGATCATATGTTTTTTATTCTTCAGTTTGTTAATATGGTGTATCACATTGATTGATTGGTGTATATTGGAGAATCCTTGCATCCCTGGGATAAATCCCACTTAATCATGGTGTATGATCCTTTTAATGTGTTGTTGGATTCTGTTTGCTAGTATTTTGTTGAGGATTTTTGCATCTTTGTTCATCAGTGATATTGACCTGTAGTTTTCTTTCTTTGTGACATCTTTGTCTGGTTTTGGTATCAGGGTGATGGTGGCCTCATAGAATGAGTTTGGCAGTGTTCCTCCCTCTGCTATATTTTGGAAGAGTTTGAGGAGGATAGGTGTTAGCTCTTCTCTAAATGTTTGATAGAATTCTCCTGTGAAGCCATCCATTCCTGGGCTTTTGTTTGTTGGAAGATTTTTAATCACAGTCTCAATTTCAGTGCTTGTGCTTGGTCTGTTTATATTTTCTATTTCTTCCTGGTTCAGTCTTGGAAGGTTGTGCTTTTCTAAGAATTTGTCCATTTCTTCCAGGTTTTCCATTTTATGGGCATAGAGTTGCTTGTAGTAGTCTCTTAGGATGCTTTTTATTTCCTTGGTGTCCATTGTAATTTCTCCTTTTTCATTTCTAATTTTATTGATTTGAGTCCTCTCCCTCTTTTTCTTGGTGAGTCTGCCTAATGGTTTATCAACCATTAGCTAATGGTTGTTTATCTTTTCAACGAACCAGCTTTTAGTTTCATTGATTTTTGTTACGGTTTTCTTTGTTTCTATTTCATTTATTTATGCTGTGATCTTTAGGATTTCTTTCCTTCTACTAACTTTGGGTTTTGTTTTTTCTTTTTTCTCTAGTTCCTTTAGGTGTAAGGTTAGATTCTTTATTTGTGATTTTTCTTGTTTCTTGAGGTAGGATTATATTGCTGTAAACTTCCCTCTTAGAACTGCTTTTGCTGCATCCCATAGGTTTTGGATCGTCGTGTTTTCGTTGTCATTTGTCTCTAGGTATTTTTTGATTTCCTCTTTGATTTCTTCAGTGATCTCTTGGTTATTTAATAATGTATTGTTTAGCCTCCATGTGTTTGTGTTTTTTATGTTTTTTTTCCCTATAATTGATTTCTAATCTCAGCATTGTGGTCGGAAAAGATGCTTGATATGATTTCAATTTTCTTAAATTCACTGAGACTTGATTTGTGATGCAAGATGTGAGCTATCCTGGAGAATGTTCCATGTGCACTTGAGAAGAAAGTGTAATCTGCTGTTTTCAGATGGAATGTCCTATAAATATCAAGTAAATCTATTTGGTCTATTGTGTCATTTAAAGCTTGTGTTTCCTTATTAATTTTCTGTCTGGATGATCTGTCCATTGGTGTAAGTGAGGTGTTAAAGTCCCCTACTATTATTGTGTTACTGTCAATTTCCTCTTTTATAGCTGTTAGCATTTGCCTTATGTATTGAGGTGCTCCAATGTTGGGTGCATATATGTTTATAGTTGTTATATCTTCTTCTTGGATTGATCCCTTCATCATTATGTAGTGTCCTTCCTTGTCTCTTATAACATTCTTTATTTTAAAGTCAATGAAATGGGTATTGCTACTCCAGCTTTCTTTTAATTTCCATTTTCATGGAATTCGTTTTCCACTCCCTCACTTTCAGTCTGTTTGCGTCCCTAGGTCTGAAGTGAGTCTCTTGTAGATAGCATATATATGGATCTTGTTTTTGTATCCATTCAGTGAGCCTGTGTCTTTTGTTTGGAGCATTTAATCCATTCACATTTAAGGTAATTATCGATATGTATGTTCCTATTACCATTTTCTTAATTGTTTTGGGTTTGTTTTTGTGGGTCCTTTTCTTCTCTTTTGTTTCCCACTTAGAGAAGTTCCTTTAGCATTTGTTGCAGAGAATTTCCTTTGGCATTTGTCGTAAAACTGGTTTGGTGGTGCTGAATTCTCTTAGTTTTTGCTTGTCTGTAAAGCTGTTGATTTCTCCATCGAATCTGAATGAGATCCTTACTGGATAGAGTAATCTTGGTTGTAGCTTCTTCCTTTTCATCACTTTAAATATATCGTGCCACTCCCTTCTGGCTTGTAGAGTTTCTGCTGAGAAATCAGCTGTTAATCTTATGGGAATTCCCTTGTATGTTATTTGTCACTTTTCCCTTGTTGCTTTTAATAATTTTTCTTTTTCTTTAATTTTTGTCAGTTTGATTACTATGTGTCTGAGTGTGTTTCTCCTTGGGTTTATCCTGCTTGGAACTCTCTGCACTTCCTGGACTTGGGTAGCTATTTCCTTTCCCATGTTAGGGAAGTCTTCTACTATAATCTCTTCAAATATTTTCTTGAGTCCTTTCTCTCTCTCTTCTCCTTCTGGGACCCCTATAATGTGAAATGTTGGTTTCTTTAATGTTGTCCAAAAGTCTCTTAGGCTGTCTTCTTTTCTTTCATTCTTTGTTCTTTATTCTGTTCTGTGACAGTGAATTCCACCATTCTGTCTTACAGATCCCTTATCCATTCTTCTACCTCAGTTATTCTGCTATTGATTCCGTCTAGTGTATTTTTCATTTCAGTTATTGTATTGTTCATCTCTGTTTGTTTGTTCTTTAATTCTTCTAGGTGTTTATTCTTTAATTTTTCTAGGTCTTTGTTAAACATTTCTTGCATCTTCTTGATCTTTGCCTCCATTCTTTTTCCGAGGGTCTGGATCATCTTCACTGTCATTATTCTGGACTCTTTTTCTGAAAGGTTGCCTATCTCCACTTCATTTAGTTGTTTTTCTGGAGTTTTATCTTGTTCCTTCATCTGGTACATAGTCCTCTGTCTTTTCATTTTGTCTCTCTTTCTGTGAATGTGGTTTTCATTCCACAGGCTGCAGGATTGTAGTTCTTGCTTCTCATGTCTTGCTTTTTAATTTGGAGTTTGTTAGATTAAGAAAGATAGCCAGATATTTAGATTTTCTTGTAGTAGTATATATTCTGATGCTCATAATTCTGAATTGTTCTATTCAATTAAATAGTTTATATTTAGTTTGAAGTTATTTATTTAAAACTTTGGTTTAGGAGATAGCTATTTCTAAATAAAATATATATGTTTACAAGAAAGTTTAGTACTAAAAATTTTTCCTATACATGGTGCCTTATACCTGATTAACAGTTCTATGAATCTGATCACAGATCTGCCTCACAGCTCAAATGGGAAGATTTTTTTTTTTTTTAATGACACAATATTGAGCCTTAAAGATCACACTCTCTGAGGGAGATCTGCCAAGTCTTCTAGGTTAAACAGGTCTTCAAGAAGATGATCCTGCAAGAACTAATCTCAGTTATTATCAGCCTCAAGTGGCAACCCTCTGAGACTTAGTGACCAATGAAGTTGAGAAAGGTAGGGAAAGGCAGCACCAAGAAGGGAAGTAACTTCAGGTGAAAGATTTTCTTGCAGAGTGGCATGACCACGAGGATCAAGAAGCTCACATCAGCAGGCCTGTCATAATCATCCCCACACTGCCTCAAATGGATGGAATCTTATGGACTCAAAGGAGACCCTAAGAATGAAAAGGGTTTCTCATTTTCTGAAGGCTTAAATTTAAGTCAGAGGTTTGGAAAACTGAAAACTTTTCATGAGTAGGGTGTCTTGAGATTGCAAAAATAACAGTAATGACAATGATAAGTAAGCTAACACTTCTATGGCACTTACTATATGCTGGATACTGTTGTAAGCACTCCATCTATAAACCACTCATTTAATTCTCAGTATGATCCTATTGGATAAGTAATGTCTTCTTTTATTGGAGTATATAGTTGATTTACAATGTTGTGTTAGTTTCAGGCGTACAGCAGAGTGAATCAGTTATACATATACATATATTCATTCTTTTTTAGTTTCTTTTCTCATATAGGTTATCACAGAATATTGAGTAGAGTTCCCTGTGGTTTAGAGTAGGTCCTTATTGGTTATCTGTCTTATATATAGTAGTGGATATGTCTTTATTCTGAATATACAGATGAGAAACAGGCACAGAAAAGGCAAGTAGGCAATTTTCCGGAGTTCACACATTTAGTAAGTGGTGGAGTCAGGAACTGAACCAGGCAGTCGGACTCCCAGGTCTATGTTCCCAGTTACAACCTGCACAAGGAACCAGATTCCTAAGATATATTGCCACCAAGGGAAGCTGTGCATGTCTAGATTCAAAGTGGTGGAAGCAGTGGAAACAGGCTATATATCTGGCCTTCCAAAACAATAAAAATTCATCTGTTTTCTGGGAAGGAATCATTTTGGGTTATTTCCTATTTAGGGGCTTCTCGATATCTGTTTCTGGAAGGCACCTGAGGGATCATGCACCAGCTGCCAGTGGCAAAGGGGGATCAATCAAATGATCAATAATTAGCACCATAGGAACAAGTTCATTTCAGAGTTATCAAAAATGATCCTTTGTTCTTCTCTCTCTTCAAAGGAAAGCCATTGAGGGACAGGAAACCAACTGCTAGAACTCTCTCTGTCTGGTTTAATCAGACAGTGAGCCATTGAATCAAGCCAGTGTCCTTAGCTGCCCTTTTTTAGCTGCTCCTTGATTGGGCCAAGTGTAATGTGAGTGACACAGACATGTTGGATGTTCGTGCCACATATTCTGATGAGTTAGCAGTCAGTTGCTGCTGTCACACAGCTTCTTAAAAGGAGCATTAGGATATCCTGTGGGGAAATAAGCAACGTTTCAAATGCCAAAAGGCTGCTTGAGGAAGGACTGCCCACAGTGGCACACACTTGCTTAGGCACACAGCCAGCCCTTCAGTGACTGACAGATATACTGCTCCCTTCATTTGTGCTGGGAAAGGTATGAAGGGAACCTTTGAAGGAGGAGGGACCATACATAATCATGTCATCTTTCTTTTGTTTAATGCAAATTCGTTATGGAAAGAAAAATGACTGTCCACTCTTGTAACCATTACCAAAATCTACTAATACATATTGCTGTGCATCAGATTTGTACATTTCTAGGATTTTTCCATGGGGACAAATTCATTGGCATTGACTGCGTGCTTTTGTTAACTTGAAAGTGTCTTAGGAGAAATAGGCAGTGAATCTCCAAGAGTTCTCAGTGGATCTACTTTACGTGGAAATATATAATTCCTAAGATATTATATAGTAGGGTTAAAACTTACAGTCATAACTTGGGTGTATAGAAATGATTGTTTATTTTTCTATTATTGACTAATAAATCCCTTACTTGCTCCACTGGTTGAAAACTGTTACTCTTGCCACTTAAGCTTAGTTCAGTTATTTCCAGTTTATTCTGTCAATTTCTGAGATTATCTTTCTGGCCCCATTCTTTGTCTCTGGAGATGATCTGCTGCGTGGTTTATAACTCATCCTGCCATTGGGAGAGAAGTGTCTTGGTCCTTGTTGGCTTCCACTGAGGTGTGCAGCATCTGGTGCTGATGTACTTGGCCTGGCTCTCTTAGGTTCTCTTAGGCCACAGGTCCTCTGAGCACTTCCTTGTTTTTCCTTAGAGGATGCTCAAGTACTCATGGCTGCTTTTTGTGCAGAAAGTGGACTTTGTGGCACTCTAGGAAGCTGCCTCTGGCTCAGCTGTCTAGAGCCTTCCCCAGCCATTGTGCTGGCCCTTGCGCCATGTTGGTTTGGTGTCATGCTGAATTTTCCTAAGAGCTTGCAGGGTTCCCTGGCTATGCTTTGAGAAACAAAACATTTGCATCCCTGCTCTGGGTGTTTTAATTGCTCTTTTATTCTGGAGTTTTAATCATAGTGGGGTGGCTGGGTACGTAGATTGTAAGTTATTCATCCACCCATGTCAGCGTGCTACAATATGCCCGATCTCTGTAAGCCTCACATAGGGCTCATCTCCTTCTCTCTCCCACCCACCTCCCATTGAAGGCTTTATCTACCTTTTAGTGCTGGAAAAACCTCATGTTTTATCCCTGCTCTAAGTTTTACACTATAAATACTGTGCTGAGTCACTTAAGCTCTGGCTTATTGGGACTCACAAATCGGTTTTCTCACAATAATACCTGAAAGCCTTGCTTTTCAGACTGTTGTTTCAGCTACTGACTTTTAAAAAGCCAGTTTTGAATACCAAAGCTGAGGAATGACATTTTGGTTCTCTGCTGTATTCATCCTCTCCTGGAAGTAAGGAATTCAGTGGGTAGAGTAGCAAACATGAGGGAAACCTGGGGTAGAAAATGCATCAGTTACTATTTCAAAAATATTATCCTAGCTATAACACTTTTTTTTTTAATATTAATTTATTTATTTTTGGCTGTGTTGGGTCTTCGTTTCTGTGCGAGGGCTTTCTCTAGTTGTGGCAAGCGGGGGCCAGTCTTCATCGCGGTGCGCGGGCCTCTCACTATCGTGGCCTCTCTTGTTGCGGAGCGCAGGCTCCAGATGCGCAGGCTCAGTAGTTGTGGCTCACGGGCTTTGTTGCTCCGCGGCATTTGGGATCCTCCCAGACCAGGGCTCGAACCCGTGTCCCCCGCATTGACAGGCAGACTCCCAACCACTGTGCCACCAGAGAAGCCCCACACTTTTTTTTTTTTAACTGCATGCACTTAAAAAAAAAAAGTTCAGTCTCTCCTCTTTTATTTTCCTTCTCTATTCTTTGATGACATTGAAACGTCTTCATTACTGGGTAAAGTTCTGTGCAACTGCAACTTAATCCCTGCTCCCCTAAATCAGATTGATGCCCATCTATAGACCATGTAAAATGGGTGCTGACTATGAGGGAGGTGCTATTATGATTTTTCAGATGAGAAAACAAATTTAGAGAGATTATGTCCAGATTCACTTAGCTAGTAAGTGATGAAGCTGGGATTCAAACTCAGGTCTGTAACTTCCTATCTAAAATGTCTAAAGTTGACATTATACTGCCATTTCCAATTTGAGTCTATTTCAAGCTTATCAAACAGACATTAAGCTAAGTCCATCTGAATACATTACATGGAAATTAATTTCCTACAAAAGGATTTTATATGTATACAATTAAAAAATTACATACAATTTTTAAATTTGAAAGAAAATCAGCTCTCTAAGTTTCTAATAATTTCAAAGTTTTTGCTGGATAGCTAAAAGAAATCACTATGATTAAATAGTGCTTAGGTAGTTCTTTAGATATAAACCCAGTTGTCTGGCAATCTAAAATGTGCCAATAGGTCTTCAAAGAATACTGGAATTACAAATACCAATTGTATGTTTTTCCGTATAATACCTTTGTAGAGAATTTTATTTGCCTGATAGACCTTATATCCATTAAGAAGGAAATGAAAGTAAAAGAGAAAGAACATAAGAATAAATTATTGGATGGAAACTTTGAATAGTTTTTAGATTACTTCTAAAACTACAATTAAATAGTACAAGATAAATAAACATGAGTAGAAAAAAGCTCATGTAGTATTAACAGGTGATTTCATTGTTTCAAGCAGTAGAAATGTCAGCAGTTGAAATCTGTGATAAATTTATGTCATACTCATAAACACACCAGAAACCCTTTCTTAATAATACCAGATGCATTTTAATAGGAATTTTTAAAACTCTTGTACTTTGAAATGCTGTTAAGCTCCAGAGGTGTATCCTACATTATCTAAAAATGAATTACCAATTTTGGATTTCTATTTCCTCAAATCACCACCAAGTTCAGTTACAACACATTGCTAAGGAGTTAATTTTCAAACCAGTGAGTGGAGAGAAGGGCTAGTGATAAGAGAAGGAGACAAAAGCAATTATAACTGGTAAAACTCTCTCCATGTGAATATTGTTTTTTCTATTGTAATTGCTGTGTGTTCCGGAAGGAATGACAATTGCCTAATTCAGTTTGGTTGGAGTAACAGGCATGGGGTTTTAGTAAAGACTTTATGTACAGGACAGCAAGTTTGCTCCAGCATGGAACTGCCATCCTCCTCCAGTGGTGAGCCTGCCACACATAAATAACATACTTAGCACCTGCCAAAACAGCCCCCTGAAGTATTGAGTACTGACATACCTGAGTGTTCTCTACGTTTTACAGCAGCAATATTCAACTCTGTTCAATTGTAGTGTTAATCATATATGATACCTTGATTCCAAGGTGGATGTCTTGTACCATCCATTTGTAGTAAGCTACCACATTTCCCTGAATGGTGTTTCATTTTATATGAAAACTGTAAGACAGCAGTGATTCTTTTAGGATCAGTGGTGATGTGATTCATCGGCTTGTGTTTAGTCTGGTCTTGCACTGAGGCTAGAGCAGTCTGTTATCCTACAAAACACATGCCGTTTCCTCTTCCACACTACTATCCAGTACTACTAATCTTTGCAGGCTGAAAGAACAGTACAATAGCAATCGGTTCTCTTCCCGTAGAATATGGGTGCTTTGATCCTCCTGGCCTGGGGGAAGGCAGCATAATTCACAATCCTTTTTTAAGATCCTCTTTCATGATCCATTTTTGTTTGTGGCAGGATCTGAAATAACAATAGAGATTGTATAATTATATAATGAAATTATCTTCCAAATTAATAAGGTGCTATTTTCAGATTTCTTATCTTGTCTCAATATGCTATTCAAGTTCTAAAGGCCATTGTAAATTTTACAGGAGCCTGGATTTCCTATAATAATAATAAAGCCTGTATCCTTAATTCTTTCCATATTTATGTATATATGTATATAATGATGCCACACTTGAAATGTTCAACTTTTGTATATTAAAGACTTTATAATACAGCCCAATAGTGAAGGTTCATTTGATCTTTGAAAAAAATCAGGAAAACAGAACTTTATAGTGGCTAAACTAATTCATTATATTAAAACAAGGTAGCCTTATGCATTTAAGTAAAGATATGCATTTTAATTTCAATAATTAACTTCACATTCTTTTATTTTTTAATAGAAATGATCTTGTCTCAAGGAACTATTTTTGGTTGTGTTAGTGTTCTTGGGAGAATGCCATTGATCCCTGTTTAATTACTACTGCATGATTAAAAATCAGTCCAGTGACATCTGGTGAGGATGGTAGGATGAATGTTGTGCAATTTATTAACTTTCAACATTACCCAATACATATGCTTGCATGCTCTTATAATTTATTATAATACATGAATATTGCAGATAAAGTAGAAAATAAAAAACATTACATATCATCATACTCTCATACCACCATTTTTAGTATCATATATTTTGTCAACTTAGCAACATGAGGAGTGCATTGCTGTAGCCTCAATGTGAAAATTAAAACATTATGGATAAGGCTAAAATCTTCTTTGACAACACTCCTCTCTATGCAAAAACTCTTCCTGCTGCAGAGAAGAATATTATTACCAGTTTGATTATATCCTTTCAGACCTTTTTCCAGTTATTTACAGACAAAAATCACATGGTGTTCGTTTTTGCCTCTGTGTGTTTTATTAATGTTATACGGTAGGTATTGTTCTGTAAATTGCCTTTCTCACTCCCCAGTGTGGCTCAGAAATCTTTCTGTCTAGGCCTTAGCACTAATTAGTAGGGGAATCTTGAGACGACAACTTAATTTTTGTGCCTCAGTTTCCTCACACATAAAGTGAGAATAACAACGGAATCAGCATGTTAGGCTTGTTGAAGGATGAAGTGGGTTAACACACATGAAGCACTTAGAACAGAGCCAATACACAGAGTAAACGTTGTGTCAGTGTTTGCTCTTTGTGCGTAAAGATCTACTTTAATCTTTTCACCTGCTGCAAAATATTCCACAAAATTGGCACACTCTGTCATATCTCCATTAGATATTTTGAAGTAAGGTTTGGAATTACCCACAGAAGGCTCAACTTTACAAAAAAAATGTAGCTTATTTTTTTTGTTTTTATGACTGATCTGATCTATTTCACCTGTTAAAAGTTAAACTTTAAGTCTAATCTGCTAAATGTTGTATTGAGTCCAATGCTGCAATTCAAACACTCCTTTTAGGTAACTCTGTCCCTGCTTGGTTGACCTATGTAGATGCTCAATTTTTCCACATCCCATCTGCTCACCCTGTTCCTCTTCAAGGTGGCATCTGGTTGTTTGGCTTACATGATTTGATGGTGCAGAAAGGAAGGGGGCCCGGACTTATGTAGTGTCTCTGGATCCTTGTTGATATTTACAGAGGGACTGAGCTGGTCTGCTCTCTGTGCTGTCTATCATTTTGCTCATGTTTTAGTATTTCTCTAGATTACATACTGAGAAAAGTAATTACCATAGAGTATGCACATTTTACATTATATATTTTAGTATATAATAACAAATTATGCTACAAAGTGGCTAGACCGACGTACACTCACATTATGAATGACTTGAGAGGATCCTTTACTCACCAGTACCAGACATTTTACATAACTTATTCCACTTACATTCTCTCAACAATCCTCCACAGGAGGGATTCTTATTCCCACTTTATATATGAAAACACTGAGGTTCAAAGAGTTAAAGCAACCTGTTCAAGGTCACACAGATAGTAAGCGGCTAATTTGGGAACCTTTTTAAGCAAAGCATAAGACATCTACTATTTAATCTCTCCATTCCAGAAATCTGTCTCTGTTTTGGGTTAAACTTTATGATACTGATTACAATTGTTTTCTCATGTCCTAGTTAATAATCTATGATAAAATGAAAAATGATATGCAAGGATGGACAAATGATGCTATTTCCTTAGTTAGCTCAGTTTAAACACCTATTTACTGATCAAAGGCAAATAGTTGACCTCACATGTTTTTGACTCGCAGTCATTAGTGATACAGAATAACACAATTCAGTTGGATGAAGGGCTGATCTGCAAGTAGGTTTAGCACTAGGAATTGTGAGGCCTGAGGCATAGCCCCAAGACTCTAATCATCAGGGGTGCACTGGTGCAGAGGCACACACACCTTCAGAGTCTATATCACCTGCTATTACAAGCATCTTTATTGAGACTGACAGAAGAGAATTCCTCAGGTCAGAAAACAGAACTCTTTCAGCTGGGTCATGATATTTAAAAATCTCTCTTTTGGTCTCTTGCCTGGCCAAACTCTCCTCGCAGAACAAACTGTTGGATAATGAAACATATATACTGTAGTCGGAAAGTGCTGTCCTATTTACAGCACCCACTTCAGCCCGAGGCACATCTCTGGCTGCTCCATTTCTATCTATAAGTTAAAGCAGTGGCCTCGGCAAGCAGTACACTCTGTACAGCAGCTGCAACTCGTTATCGGCTTTGTCCAGAATAACAAACAGAACAAACACATTTTGCAAGGGCTTTTTCCCCCTCTTATGTAGAGAAGGAGGAATTAAGCAATCAGTGAAATGCTGATTGATCAGTTGTGCTGACTTAGAGAAGTTCAAGGCCGCATTAGTACTATTAACCCATGAAAAACAACAACAAAAAACTTTTTAGAACTTTCTTTGAACCAATATTTTTGAGCTAAAAAGTTATAAATTTCCCCAAAGGGAAAAATGGGAAAATATTTGTGCTTCACTTAGCATAATTTACTCATCCAGATTGCTTTGTAATGTAATGATGGTTAATTATTTTTGTAAAGAGAATTCATGTTATTTGGCAGATGTTGGTTGACCACAGAGTACTGGAGTTGCATGAACTGAAGGGTGTAATGAAAATCAATTTTAGCAAACCATCCCATTCCTATGCCTTAACTTTGACTTCAGCCACCAACTCCTGTGGCCACATTTAGACCTCTCCTTACCAGAAATTGAACCACCTCCAAAATTCAAACATCCCTCTTTCCACATACCCCTTCCTTATTCTTTGACCTCATGCACTCAAGTATTCCCACTGTTAACAGTTTTTTGAGCATCTCTTTTTTTTTTAATGTAGCTTAGACTAGGGTCTACCATTATAATCGTTCCTTTGCAGATATTCTCAACTTCCCCACCCTTGTTTCTCTCTAACTGAACTGGCAAAACTCAGACCTTTGGTGAACAATCCTCCATCTCCATGCCTGTATTCATATATTTGAACATGGCTGGAGAAAACCACATACATGGACATTCTGGTGTCGCTATAAATTCATGATCACCAACCTCAAATGGGAATCTAATACTACTGGATCTCCTGCAGTGGTTCTTTAATGAGAACATGATCTGACTCTTCACAGGAATTATTTTAAACCTTTCCATCCTCAGTTAAAAACCATGCATCTTACTTCATTGTAAAGTAGGAACTATCAAGTGACCATGCTCTCATCTTTATACCACCAAGTCTACCCATCTTCAGCTAGAGAAGGGATATTTCATACATCTACTCCTACTGCCCTCCTGTTACAATGGTGGAAATGTCCCCCCTCCTGTGAGTCCTTTTCCATGTTCTCTAGATTTCATCTTGACTCTCCCAAAGTCATCACCTTTTGGTTATACTCTGATGCAAATTTACCCCTCCCTTTCAGATAGAGCAGTCTCATCAAGTGCAGATATGCCCTGGTCACTTTCCATTTACACACACACACACACACACACACAAACACACACACACAGCAAATAAACTCTCCCTTGCTTCATGTTCTCATCCAGTTTCTATTATTTTACTTAACTGCTTTTCTTCCCATGTTGTCTCCACTTCTTTATGTCCCATTCACTCTATGCACTTCAATCTGGCTTCTCCCTTCACCACTAAAGTTAAATTAAATATGTGTCCTCAGATAAATTCTAGCCTTGGCCAGATCCACAGGGGAGAGCTCTGGAGCACAAATCACATGGCAGAGTTGTCTGCTCTTGAGGGAAAGGAGTTTGGTCTTTCATGACCCTATGATGGAGCAAGGCAACATTGTCAACCAGGGCAATTCTCTGGAAAAGGTGTCAGATGTGACTGATTAGCAGGCAGCCCACAGTGGCTGGGAGATGGATATGCTGGCCTGGTAGAGGGTCTCTGGGGGGGCACACAAACAGGTCTGCCACAGTTAGCTTTTTGTGTGGACTTACCTCATATGCAATGCATCCTCTCTAAAGCAATCCGATTGATCTTTTTATAATATAAACAAGATAATTTAACTTTCTTTGTGCTACAGACTGAATTTTTATGTCCCCCTCACCCCCCTGCAAACCCACCCAAATTCATGTGTTGAAGCTCTAATCCCCAGTGCCATGATATTTGGAGATGCGGCCCTTGGGATGTAATTATGTCATGAGGGTGGATCTCTCCAGATGGGATTAGTGCCCTTGTAAGAAGAGACACAAGAGAACTTGCTTCCTCCTTCTTTCTGCATTGTGAGAAAAATAGGAAGAGGGCTCTCACCAGAACCTGAGCGTGCTGGCACCCTGATATCAGAACTTCTAGCCTCCAGAACTGTGAGAAATCAATGTGTGTTGTTCAAGCCACCCGTCCATAGTATTTAGTTTAGCAGCCTGAGTAGACTGACACCATGTTGAAATCCCTTGGTGGCTTCCTATTGTACTATGAATGATAAATCTACACCTTAACATGTCCTACTAACCCCTACAGGAGCTGGAGTCTATCTCTCAGATCTCTTCATGTCATACTCCTCCCTTGTTCAGCATCCTTTTATCCCACCAATCAGTCCCTAGAAGGTATCATCAATTCCCAGCTAAGAGTCTTCATGAATGGTGTTCCCTCTGGCTAGAATACTTTTCCTCTAACATTACCCATTTAATTAATATGAATCATTCCATTTCAGCTTAAATATCACTTCCTCAGACTGTTTCTAACCATCGAATCTAAATTTTGTTCTCCACTATTATTTTCTAGCTAAATACCCTGCTTTTCTCCTGTAGAGTTGTAATTATACATTGTAATATAATTTGTAATTATATGCTATGTGATTAATTACTAAACTGTCTTAATACACTGAAAGCCCTGATTCATTCATATTTGCAAACATCTCCTATGAGGTATCATGAGGTTTGGGGCCATGTCAGTTCACTTCATCATTGCCTAATGGAGTATTGGGTATGTGGTAAAATATACTCAACTTGTTGAATGAATAAATGAATGAATGGATAAATGATGAATAAATTAGACATACAAAATCAGAGGATCAAGAAACACTCACGTGTTCTCTGGTTATCCCTTAACAATTCTATTAAGGCTATTAATATAAGGTCATTTGATGTTTAATCAAATTGATGTTCTTTTGTGCTCTCTTCTGAGATCATAGCCTTGGTAGATATTCTCTCATTAACTCACACATCTCTGTCACTTATGTGGCATTGACTTGCCCAGTTTTTAGAGAAACTGGGATATTGAAAGGTTAATTGACTTGGCTAAGAATAGAACAAGTTTACAACAGAACCAGGGATAGAATTTGCCTCTACTTCTTAACTAGTTTAGCATTTTGCACACTTGTTAGTGGTTAAAGAAAACATGTTGGGAATATATCCACATCATTAGGTTTGTAAAACTGGAAAATTCCTTCTGAAATGTAGTACTATAAATATTCCTTCTCTGCACATAGCACATTTGATGAGATACACCTTTAGGCCAAGAACTCTTTTTTTCATGGTCATTAATCTTTCTCAATTTCCTTATGAGAAAATGATAAGGACAAAGGTTAAATAACAGTCACTGTGGTAGAATTAATTCATGTTACAGCTTCATTCTGGGGCTTTGAGTTGACTTGTATAAACAGTTATGTTTTTCATCCTCATTTGAAGAAAGGTTTATACACTTAATATTAAAAATCCTAATTCTGCTGATTGCTAAGACTTTAACATATGGAAGGAAGATTAATAGGAACCAGAATGCTTTGAGTCCTTCTAGGGAAACATTTTGTGTAACCTTTTACTTAACTCTTCAGGTACCATTCATACACGTAAATATTACTTAAAATATGTTTAAAGCCATAAATTATTTTCAACTGGCTTTAACAAGAATTTTCCTCACATTAGTTTGAGTGTATAGATAATCCTTGAAGTAGAAGAAAAATGACATCAGCCTTGAAATATAATTGCAAATAAAATTGGAGTGTATTTCTGCTGGTTAAGTCAAAGTGTGGTGTGATATTTTGAAGTACAATATATTAAGTATGTAAAAGAATGGTTGTCATATTTCACCTTGAAATTTATCAAGATATT
This sequence comes from Balaenoptera ricei, assembly GCF_028023285.1. Lineage (NCBI taxonomy): Eukaryota > Metazoa > Chordata > Mammalia > Artiodactyla > Balaenopteridae > Balaenoptera > Balaenoptera ricei. The sequence goes on from NC_082645.1 coordinate 95,543,951, forward strand.
TAGGAATGTATTTACTGAAGAAATATGTTAATTTGAAGAATTTTCTTAATTGAATTAAAGTGTCTAGTACTTTTTTATTTTTTCGCCCTCCCTACTAATTCTAAGTCAGGTGATCTGGCAAGGCCTCTAATTCTATTGGTATTAGAATATAACCTGTCTCCTGGACTTTGGAGCCATGTATTTTCTTCAGAGGAGATAAGGAAAAGTCTCTTATCTTAGCTCTGGAAGAAGCACAGAGTCCAGTATCAAGGTAGTGGAGTAGTTATTTTCCCAGACATAGCACAAGGTTTTCAAGCCTGAAGAAAGAGATTAATCTCCTTAAAAAAGGACTTTGCTGACTTGGGCCTGGACATGGCAATCCTGTTTCCAGTCATCCTGTGTATAAGCTTTAGCAGTCAAAAGTTTGTTTGTTTTGATTTTGATGTGGCTCATCTTTTCTTAGCTGCTCATATTCAAGATTTGGAAAAGAAGGAACAGTGGTGAGCTGAGTAATTCATTGGATTCTGATGAGGCGCTCTTGAGAAATTTTATTATTCCTGAGTTTTAAACCCTTGTAACTTTAATATAAATTGGGTATGAGCCTTTACTTTTTTCTCTACCATTTAGTAATTAAATATATTTTGGTATTCCTATTGAGTGTTATAGTAGCTATACATTTATAATTTCATGGGTGTTTGGGATTTTATTTATTTTAAAATTTGCTATTTTTAAATATTAGGCCTTAAGTGTTTATAATTCAATATTAACCTAAACTTATTTAAAATGCGTTTTATCATAAATTTCTCTTTCATGTGTTTTTCAGAAAGCATTTGGTTTCTTAAAGACATTAATGTGAGAGTTTATGGTTTATTCCTTGTTCTTTGTAGTTACATGTGGAGTGGATATTCAGTTTTCTCTCGTTAATTAGTTCAGTGTTGATCACTACACCCTTTAGTCAAAATTGGCTGGTGAAGAAGCGTTATTCTTTTTGTTCTCTTGAGAAGTTGTTGGATCTGAAGTGACTTCTAAGGTGTGGGTCAACTCCTTTGGAAAGTGAAAGATGATATGAGGGGTTTTTACTTCATAAAGTGCATTTTATCCTGGGAGTGCTGCTGGAGAGGAATATTGATTTGGAATGTTATGCTTGGGTCTCACAGGTCTTGAGTTTCTTAGGTCTTCAGTTCTTTTTGTTATTCTTTATTGCTCAGTCTTGAGAGTAGAAAATAGATGTCATATCTCTTTTTAAGAATAAACCTGAAAGGCTTTTCAAGAGTGAGCTTTTGGGGGACAAGTCTGTGTTCGAGTCTTATTTCTATTCTAAAATTTAGCATTGTCCTTGGCATATAAATGGCCTTCAATAAATATTGAAGGAACGAGTTATGGCCTATGAGAGGTCACAGTTGCTACTATTTCCAATTTGTTCATATAAAACGGAGACAATGGAGAAACTACTTTGGATCACACAACATGAATGATGTATAAAAGAGCCTAAAATAGCGGAAAAGAGTATATATTGTATTTTTAGCTTTATACTGTAGTCAAGAAGCAATGTGGAGCTATTTAATGATTTTAATCAGGAAAATATATGAAATAAGAGTATGTAAATAGCAACTTAACTATGGTACAAACAAGATGTAGATAAAGTTCATGAAGTAGGATTTCACATGGCTTTGAAGGATTGACAGGATATAGAAAAGTTGAGAAAATTAATCTAACAAATGTACAGCCTCACATTTCTTCATCAAGTAAAATACTGCATCATCTTATGTTGGCTAAATGATTCACAATCTGTTTTGTTAATTATTCCTCATAGTTTTCTTTATCAACTCAACTTTATAAAGAGAAAACTTCAGTTGACAGAAGTTGTGTGGTCTTTGACACCATTGGCAGTGTGTCAAGTCACTGTGAGATTCATTTACATATTTTAAATGTATAGTCTTATAATCACACATTCTTCCTTTGACTCCTCTTTTTTTCTTGTTCCTTGTACTCGTTCTATCATGTCCTAAGCATTTTCTCTGGTGAAATTTGTGTGGCAGGATGAGGAAAAGAAGAGAAAAAGGTAATCAGAGATGGGGAATACTAAGATGCCTTGGATTCTAGCTGCTGGCCATAGCTGAAGGTGGTAAATGAACATCAGTAGAACTGGACCCTCCTATTACTGAATGGCTCTAGTCTCGGCCAGGAGTCAGTCTTAGTCTTCAGTGTTAATTTTTTTTTTTAAAACACCTTTATTGGAGTATAATTGCTTTACAATGGTGTGTTAGTTTCTGCTTTATAACAAAGTGAATCAGCTATACATATACCTATATCCCCATATCTCCTCCCTCTTGCCTCTCACTCCCACCCTCCCTATCCCACCCCTCTTTTGCATAGGACTTCGCTTTTATTTCTTATAGTATCATTGTGAAATAGCTGTATGTCCTACCTTCAATGTTCAAGAGCCATCTGGGCCTGTTACCGTCCCTGCCCTACATCCTTGTGTCTGTCCAGGAACTGAGCCAAAGACTCTACTTATAAACTGCAAGGACTGAAAATAACAGCTAAAAAAATGATGGTGCTTCATAGATGTATTTGGTCATTTTTTGTCAGTTAACATGATAAACAATTTTTATTTAAAGGTAAACATTATTTTAAAAGAAGTATTTTCTCTTTAAAAGACTGATTTTCATTGAAATTGATTCTGGTCTCTAAACAGAGAGTTAAAGGCAAAGACAATTTGCAAAATATGCAGCCAATTCAGGAGTTTAATTTTGAGTCATTAAAAAAGTTTATTCTTGGACTTGAGTTCTGTTTTCTCAGTTCACTGTGATATTTCAATTGCTTTTAAGTATTAGCAAGATATGTATCGGGATATCTTCACAATAAAGAAATTTCTAATTTTTCTTACGCTGTACATTAAAAATGAAAGATGAGAGTTATGTAGTCTAGTGGATAGCAATTCTTTTCATATAATGTTAACAGAATGGTCATTAGATCACAGGTGCTCTGATTTGCATGTGAACAGGGAAATTAAATGACACCCCTAAAAGAACTTTAGTTGAAGGTTTCAGTAATTTTCATTAGCTATTAATTCTTCAAAACTTATATGAATAGAAAAATAAGAAAAAAATTGTCCTAATAAAAGACCTGTCTTTTATGTAAAGGTTTATCACACAATCAATTTATCTAAAGGATGTATAATTTTACTATTTGCAAATTTGGAGAAGAACGAGATATATTTTTGAGAGAATCCTTGGTTTGTGTTGGGAGTAGCAATAATTTATAACTAATCTATGTCCCTAAAAACTCTCTTTGTTTTGTTATAATAAAGAAGTATTGATTAATTAATCAAGTAATAATTAATCCAGTTAATTAATGGTAGAAAAACAGACATGTACGGACAAGTGACTTTTTAAGTAAGGTCTTTAATAATTTGAGGAATGCAGTCACCAATTTTAGTACAAATATTTTCTAACTTGACAACCCTTTTTTTTCCAAGTTACATATTGGTGTCCCATCCATAGTAAGTAACATGGTGATAATACTTCTTCCTTTATACAACTTTATTTCTTTCATTTGTCTTACTGTTTTTTACAAAATGTCTAATCATTTCTTTTGTCGAATTTTTATTATTACTGATTAACTTCAACTTCTAATCCCATTCAATTAGCTTTTAAAAACAAATTTTTGAAACCTTGACACAGTCTGCAACTTTTTAATGCTCAATCCCATGCTTTTTCGGTCTGCAAAGCTTTCAAGAATGTTCTCTTGAAATAATCAATCCCTTGAGTCCAATAGCAACAACATTATATATTTCCCTTTTCCTTTCAGCTGAGGATGATCTTGATTAAGTCAAGTAGAGGTTAAAAGTAAATGACATCAAATAAACAATACCAGAATAAAACACTTAATTCTTCAACACCCCAGGGAATGTCAGCAGTTAAAATCCAAACAGGCATTTTTGACTGTTAGCAGTTTGTAGCATTGAAGGATGAAGATTTTTTTTCCTCCTCTTCTTTCTCCCCTTCTCTGTCTCCTTCTTGTTTTTCTTTTTTCCCTCTACAGCATTACTTTCCTCCAAAAGTTTTTAACCTCGATAAAATAAAAAAAGGCACCCCACCTTTCAATGACCCAATTTAGGAATCTCCAAATCTGGAAGAAGAAATAGCTGTGTGGTCCATTCATGGAAATTTGCAATACTAGTTTAGAAAGATGGAACTTTACTGTTTGTGAGAGTGGTGATCTGATAGTTAGGAGGGCAGAATATACCTTCCTGGACCAAGTTTTCAAGGGAACTTGGTCCAGGAGAGGTCATGAAAGAAATCAGATTTAACGTAACAAATATACTATAAAGGGGGTAGAGTAGGAATGTGCGTGGGTGACCTGTTTTTAGTTTAGAAAAAAAAGTCTTCTACGTCATTCCCATGTAACCTGCCGCCCCTTACTTCACGAGGTCGGAAATTTCAAGACACGTTGCACAACTTGCTTCTTTGTGATCCTCAAATATATTTAATTTAAAGAGGATCCAGTACTCTCCCAGCACATGACCTGGAGTACCATGGGTAACCCCTCCTCATGGCTAGGGTTGCTCTTTAGAGCCTTGCAAAATCTTTCGTGTTTACTCTTGGCAAAAGTTAAGAATTAACAAGCCCATCAGAGCTGTTTGTTCTGTTCAGCACAAGATGATTTTGTTGCAGTGATAATCATTGTGCAAAAAAGGCTGGTGATGAATTAAATTGTTTAATTTTCCTTAGAAATATTTTACTCTTTAGAGTGACAATTGCCTAATGAATTAGTCATTCCATTTTATGAAATTTATGTTGTAGGCATGTTTAGGCCAAAATTAAGTGTAGAGTTTGATTTATGTAGTTGTTAGTCTCTTTCACTAACTGTTCCATCATTTACAAAATTATTTCTATTTGAAAGGTAGTAATTGTTAGGAACTTACTTTTCTACAGCGATTTCTACTAAAGGCTTTAGATTTGGTATTAACTCAAAAATAATGAGATAACTTTGGCTTATTTAGATATCTATTTCTTATATCTATAAAACAGCAATTAGAAAAGATGATTTTAAAAATCACTTTCAGGTATATAAAACTATTACATAATTATTATGTTCTCTGTTTGATGATAGTTTAGGCAATACATTTAAAAAGAGATTAATTTCCTACAGAGTATCTTTTAGTTGAAAACAATCCTGTTTCCTGTTATACAGCATCTGATACATAGAAAGCACTCAGTAAATAGTTCCTGAATAGGTTATTCATTTAGCAATTCTAACTTTATGAGCAATCATGAAAATTCAATGGCATTAAATTATTCAGATTCTGAAGTAAGTAACTTAAAGCAATAGGATGTAACACAGAAAAATATAAAATTTCCTTTGCTATTTTAGGTAAGTTGGGCTGAATCAGTTAGCTAACTAGAAGTATGACTCCCAGGCCAATTAGTTCTACTAGATAGATTATTGGAAAAAAATTATAGTTTTATTTCTATATTACCTTCTTCATTTTTTATATTATTTTAATTTTAAACATAACAATAAATCAAAGAAGTTATGGATACTTTCTTCTTTCTCATTCTTTGATTTTTACTGAAGTTACATTTTATCCATTTCCAGGTAATGTCATGGTATTTCTGAGCATTGCAACTTCTACAATCATGTATTCTTTCTGCGAAATTGATCTTAACCAGCCTACTCTTTCTAAGTCATTTCATGTTGTTGCCTCTGCTTTTCCCAGATATACTTGACATGCTGGAAAAAGAATGGACGTTGGCTAAGAGCTGAGTTCTGATCTTGGCTTTGCAACTTATTAGCTGTGTGATCATGGGCAAGCTAAACTCTCTGGGACACACTCACCATCTTCATCTATGACATAGTGATATTATTAGCTACATTTAGTACAGAGATTGCTTTTAAGATTAGCAAAAAAGGCATTCCAAGTGCTTAGCTCAAGGGATGGCACTTAGTAGGTGATCAAAAAATGGCAAGTACCTCTGTCAAGCAGGATCATATTTATCATCATTGGACTCATTAAAATTGATTTATTTAAATACTTATTTGCACTTACTGGCATAATAGTAAATGGTGTATATATCTCTCTATATAGATATAGGTATATGCTAATATATTGTGGTTATAAATTCCAATGTTTTAGCTTCTATTGTAGGATTTTTAAAACTTATTACCCAAGAATTTCCTCTTTAAAAATTTTTTAGACTTTTAGGAAGATTGAAAGCTTTTGATTAGGAATCCTACATGACATGATTTTAAATTTATAGTTATCTCAATGTCAAAATTTTATTTTTTGTGTTTCAAGTTATTTAATATTTAACTTTCTAGTGACTTTGAGTTTTCTTTCTTAAAGTTCACTCTAAATTCTTCCTTCTTTGTATAATTTATGATTCAATGATTTACAACTTTAATGATTACAGCTTATTATGACTAACTTTGGGCAGTTGCTATACTGTATGACTGCTACATATGCTTTTTGACCTACTTCTATATAATCAGTCCTCTACAACTTGTATTTGTAGCTTGTTTTTCTTCCTCTTTTTGGACTAACTTACACTTGACCTCCCTTTGCTTGTACTTTAATCTGTTTGTGTTTGACTATGTCTTCAGTTTGCCAAGGTCACTGTGAATTCTGAATCAACTTTCTAAGGCATTGTCCACTCTGCTCTTCTAATCCCACAAATCATAGAAAGCTTGTTTTACTCACTGGGTAATTCACTACACCCTCCTACATTTACATACATTCTCCAGCAAATGTGTATGCACCTAATAATGGTCTAGAATATATACTCAATGCTTGTGAATTAAAGTCGGTTACGTCTAACGTTTCTACATAGTCTGGTAATAATGTCTCTTTTTTAAAGGCAGGAAATTGGTATCATAAGATTTATTCTTTACAAACACATGCTGCTTGTACCAACTAACCTGTTCTCTTTAAGATTTTTTTACAAATGGGGTCAAGGTCTCTTTTCCAGCTTCATTTTTTCACCTTCCTTTGAAACACTTCAACCTTTATGCTATCAAATGTTAGATTGATAAGCACATTCAGGAACTTGGTTCTTCACCTTCTATTCCTCAAAATGCCAACTGGACCTTAATGAATGTGTCTTACTTGATTGGATTTTCAAAGACATCTGGTTATTAAAAAACCTCATCATCTAACAACCTAACATCTATTGTCATTATTGACAAATCTTCTCCCTGGCCAAACTTTATTTGAGGAATCTTTCTACCAGCTTATCCTAGTTTCTATGATGAGAGAAAGTATGCTTTTTTTTTTTTTTAACATCCTTATTGGAGTATAATTGCTTTACAATGGTGTGTTAGTTTCTGCTTTATAACAAAGTGAATCAGTTATACATATGCATATGTTCCCATATCTCTTCCCTCTTGCATCTCCCTCCCTCCCAACCTCCCTATCCCACCCCTCTAGGTGGTCACAAAGCACCAAGCTGATCTCCCTGTGCCATGCGGTTACTTCCCACTAGCTATCTATTTTACGTTTGGTAGTGTATATATGTCCATGCCACTCTCTCACTTTGTCACAGCTTACCCTTCCCCCTCCCCATATCCTCAAGTCCATTCTCTAGTAGGTCTGTGTCTTTATTCCCGTCTTACCACTAGGTTCTTCATGATCTTTTTTTTTTTTCCTTAGATTCCATATATATGTGTTAGCATACTGTATTTGTTTTTCTCTTTCTGACTTACTTCACTCTGTATGACAGACTCTAACTCCATCCACCTCACTACAAATAACTCCATTTCATTTCTTTTTATGGCTGAGTAATATTCCATTGTATATATGTGCCACATCTTCTTTATCCATCCATCTGTCGATGGACACTTAGATTGCTTCCATGTCCTGGCTATTGTAAATAGAGCTGCAGTGAACATTTTGGTACATGACTCTTTTTGAATTATGGTTTTCTCAGGGTATATGCCCAGTAGTGGGATTGCTTTTTTATGTAGGTACAAATCCACACCACTTTTCTTCAAAGAGTAGCCCTTTTTTGTCCATATCCCCACTTGTGACAGTGTTCCTTGTTATATTAGGCTAATAAAAATCAGAATTGAACCATAATAATCACTTCTACCTTTTCTATTCTATCTTCATGCATCCCTGCTCAAACACAAAATAGAACTTCTTTTTTGAAGGGGGTGGTTCTTTATTTTCTTCTACTCTGAGTTTATTTGCTCTCCAGACGTACCTTGCTTCTTGCCTTAAATTTATCGTCTTTTGTATAATTCTTAATTGACAGCTCTCTTTTCCTATTCCAAAGCATCTTTACTTCCTCTTATGTTCATCTGACATAATTTTATTTTTCTGCTTAAATAAATGTCATTGATCAGGCAGGAACTCAGTACACAGGAACCAATTCATTCATTCAATCATTTTTCAGAAGCACCTCTTGCATGCTTGCTATATTAGAGACTTTTTGAAAGATGCATCACTTTCTTAGAGTTGTCTCTATTCATTCCTTAGTAAGACACACTTCAAGAAAGCTGTTGGCAGTTTCTGTACTTTTTAAGAAGGAATTACTAATGCCATTATTTTCTCTGTATTCCAAAACCTAAAGCCTTTATTATTCAGGATGAGCTGGTCTAATTTTTCCCAAATGGTAGCAGGTCTCCCTTACTTATATCAATGGATCGTCCAAATGAAGAGGACACTTGAAATTAGTAGAAATACAGGCTGTCAATCAGTGTTGCTTTACGTTTCCTTTTAAGAGGCTTTCTTGATCATTAATGGGAATGGATTAATGGGAACAAAAAAATGTAAGAAAAAAAGGAGAAATAGTACTAAGTAAAGGCATATGGAAGTGTTCGACTTCACTAGTAATTTAAAATTCAAATGAAAACAAAATATCATTTCCTGTGCTCAAATAAGCAAATGAAAGATAACACCTAGAGTTGGCAAGGGTGTATTGAAAGGGACATTCACATTGTGATTGGTATGTAGATGGGTACATTCTTTTTGAAGAGAAATTTGGCAATATTTATAAAAAATGGCAATATTGATATGCTTTGTAGCAACAATAGAAGCAATGAAAATGAAATATTTTGTAGCCATTTCAATTAAGGTTTGAAAAGAACATGTAATAACATTGAACATACCTTAAATATAATATTACCTCACAAAAGCGTAACGCAAGTTGATCACTGTTTTCAAAATTATGACTTGTATATAGAAATAAATGCTAGAGGAAGATATGCTAAAATATTAACAGAGGTTATGTTTTGGGAGTAGGCTATTATCTATTTTTCAGTGTTTTCCAAATTTCTCTAAGTAACAGAGGAAAATAACTACCACTTAGTGCTGGATATAGCACCATTTTCAATACCAGATATCCTAATGACAAATTCATCAAATTAAGTCTTCTCAGGGATTTGGAAGGCTGAATGCTTTCATTTCTCTTACGAAATGATAAATAATTGTATTAGGTAAGGATACTTTTCTTGCTCTCTCTCTATATATACATACATATTTTAATCTCTCTGCATAAACACATAAATACATATTTATTCATATATATATATTATATATATATATATGCATTTTCCACTTTATGGAGGAAATAAAATGCTTTATCAGCACTAGATTAAAAAGTACTAGAATGTTACTTACTCCATCAATACTGAGAAATGTTTAGTTTGAATAATTCTTAATTTTCCATATGGGGTTGTACAGAGGAAAATAGCCTAATGCTGTAAACTGTGATAACTATAATAAATGTATCAGTAGAAAAGAAGGGCTAAATTCATAAACAGTATTTTGCTGTTTTGAGTGAGTGACTTATAAGATTAGAGAACCCTTAATGACCTGGCTCATACAAAATACATTTCAAATACAGATTCCGCCAACCTTCTGTGTGTACATGTGTGCATGCTTTTACCCTGCTTAGTTGTATGCGGATAGCTTATGTGAGAGGAGGACCATGTAAATGGGATCAGAGAAAAAAATCATTCCAACTTGAAAAATACTTTCTTTTAAAGTGTGTTGAAAAAATGTCTTTCACAAAAGTGTAATATTTCTGCTATCTTTATGACTTTCATATTCACTACTAATCAACTCTTATCACCTCACCCCTTTGATCTATCCAAATGTAAACTCCCTCACTAACTAACATAATTTTCTTTTTCAGTTTGGTTGTAGATTTCAGTCCACCCTGAACACTCAAATCTGAAACTACCCACCATTTAATTTATTGGTCTTTCCAATTCCTGAGATAATTGTAGAATCATGATGGATGAATTTTCAGAATATTTAACCAAACTCTCCAAATCTTCTGCCCTTTCCTCTTTTATTATGGTGACTAGAAACATGGACCATAGCCTACATCCAGGACCTTTTACTGACAAAAGTGAAAGCCCATTACAATTCTCAGGCTTATATTTTTCTTTAGGTTCTAGAGTTATGGAATTGTACCCTAAAGTTGTTGACATCTTTTTGGAAAACCATGTTCAGTTCACCATGCTTTTTGGTCAACTGTTAAAAGTGGTTATGAAGTCACTTACTAATGTCTTTCCTTCTTTAAGTTCTGGACTCCTTAGTACCTCAAAGTGTAGGGAATAAAGGGAGGAAACATACCACAGTGTTCATTGCATGGGTACCTCTGGGTAATGGGACTATGACTGATTTAAATTTATTGTGCATCTTAAAATTTTTTTTGTGATAAGTACATGTTATTTTTCTTATAGAGAAAGACAAATCCTCACTATCTATATTTTTTATGTATATAGACAAGGGTGAGTCCACGGCCTATCGTACTTACTGGTCTAAACCAGTAAGTTCTGTTTCTAAGCTCTTAGTTCTTTGAGTTGGGAGTTTTTCTTCTGTTAGTTTCATCCTCCTTCAGTTCATTTTCCATAATCTTTCTTTCACAGTAATTTCACCTTTGTTCAAAACACTTTCATGACTACCATGAACACTATTTATGGATTAAGACCAACCATTTTAAAGCACACATAATCTTCCTTGTTACGGTTCCTCTTCATTTCCCTAACCTGTACTGTGCACCTAGGCTTTAGCAGACTGTTTTAACTTTTTTTTTTTTTTTTTTAATATGCCATATGGTTTCATGTATCTGTGCTATTGCTCATGCTGTCCCTTCTGCTTTTTTCCCCTGCATCTATTTGGTATACTCTTTGAATCCTTCAAGATAATATGGTTCAACATAATCACATATTTAAATTTTACTGAACATGCACAAGGGAGTTGATCTTTTTCTTCCTTCCTTCCTTCTTTCTTTCCTCCTTTCTCTCTCCCTTTCTCTCTCTTCCTTTCTCTCTCCCTTTCTCTCTCTCTTTCTTTCTTTCTTTCTCTTTCTCCATTGTATTTGGACACACTACCATATATTACTTATTTTATTAAATATATACACTAGATTGAGACTGTTTTTTCAGTCTTCTATCACCAGGAGCTGTGAAACAGTTTGGCTTCAGAGAATGTTTATACATGAATACATTAAGTAAGGCAGAAGAAGATGGAGTTTAAACTTTGTTCCTTAAAAACAAAAAAATCCTCAACCCCCCCCCCCAACTTAATTCTAGCACTCATCCTACATCATGAAGTTTACAATCTCTGTGCCATTCTATGTCATCTTTTCCATTGTGAAAAGTGCTAGGAAAAAACCTTTATTTCTTGGCCTCCTTTGCAAGGATATCAAAGGATAATACTGCAGAGCTTCCTAATCTACATAAACACATGACTTAAGTGAGAGCTTCCTCCAGCCAATGAGACCCTTTGACTACCTGATTAAACATGGGATTGAGGGCTAAGTGAATCAATTTCAACTCAGGTTGAAACACAAATATTCACGTTTTGAGAATTTTATATGTAACAATTAAACAACTAAAAAAATCTTGACTTAGGAATGTGTACTCATTAAAATCAATGTTTACCATTATTTCATATACTTTTTACAAATTGAAAAATTAAGAGGGATAGAAGTAGGCTACTTTGCTCCAGTTGTGTTTTAGTTGATATTACTGATTGCTTTAAAATTTGGAACAAAGAACAATGCAATGGTAAGAATGTAATAATACACTATTAACTCAAAAAAAAAAAAACGCAATGTAGAAAGGTTTGTTCTATATTTGTGGAGAAAACTTATTCTGATGTCCTTTTTACTCTGTGATTTCCATTGTCTTTTACAAGCAGAAAGTCGCAAGTCTTCAGTTTCTTTGGGAATTCAAAATGTCTTGTAAGGCAAATTAGGCATTACATCTCACAGAAGCAAAAACCTTTGATCCTTAGCATTATTAGAAAGTTGCTACTTTTTAGGGCAAGTGATATTCCTGAGGTTGTCCACTGCTTCTAGATCATTCTATTCAGCTGCATAAGCAATTCCTTTGACAGATGACTGGTTTTCCACAACACTAGCATTATTTCAGCAGGAGAAGGTAGTGTTTGATGTGTTGCAATTTGTATTACATGTCCATGGAACATCTCTGGACATTACCTCAGGAGGAGGGCTTAAGAGAAGGAGGAGCTATGGCCGAAGACATTTAATGACAGAATGAATGGAATTTCAAAGATCATTGTGCAGTCAGCCTTAAACACCAGATTGTACACCCCCAGCTTTCTTCACATTAATTTAAAAATCTTATAGCAAAATTCTCATAAAGTATATGCAATTTCATTTATTTTTAGTCACAAATCAACGTCTTCAAAATGATGAGGATTTTGACAGCTTGCAAAGTGGTGAAGACCCTGAAGACAGGTTTTGGCTTAAACAATGTGACTGCACACCATCCATGGAAATTTTCAAGACCTGGCATCAGGCTCCTTTCTGTCAAGGTATTATTCCCGTATTCATTGTTTCCAATAAGATTGTATGGGGTGTAGTTTATCATGAAGCAAAGGTGTCACTTACAAAGGAAAAACATCGTTCTGAACTACTAACTTACTAATTTTCACCCAACATAAAGAAGGATCACAATTCCTGTGAATATGTAAAAAAGTAAGTGTTCTGTTTAGAAAACAAATTTTTCAGAAGGCTATCAGGGCTCTGCTTGTGCCCAGACAGTATTGCTCACACTTTGGGTTCAAGCATGGAGTTGTTTATATGTACATGAGCCACATGGCTGTAGGTAGTGTGTTTAACCCCTATTCTGTGTTGGCTCACTGTAAAGTTTTCTGGGAAAAAATGTTGAGAGGAAAATATCTACATAATTTTGATATTTACAGATCATCATGTAGACACTTCCTTTGCTTTTTTCCTTTTCCCTCTTAGCTCTTCTTTTAGAAGGACAAATTTATTATATTTATTTTGCAGATTAAGACACTAAGGCAATTATCAGCTGATGAACCTGTCTCTCTGAATGTATCTGTAACTGAGGAGCAGGTTCAGGAGGAGAACATTAAGTGCTCCTCCCCCGCCCCCACCAGTGAGTTATGAAATTCCTGTAGGAACTTCTGTTCCTTCCTATACCTTTATGAAGACATTTATTCCCAGAGAAATCTGAAATTACTACAAGGGAACTTTGCTAATGAAAATCATCTTTAGTGAATATAAAATTTAAGTAATCACAGTAGCTTTAAATATATTGCTTCTATAGTAGTAAGAGCTGTAAAAAGTGAAGTAGGAAAAAAAACCCAAACAAACTCTAGCTGTTGATGTAAACATAGGTTGTAATAGTTTTGAGTGTACTGCTTATACTTTGTGTGCTCAGTGGGTTGGCTAAAAATCCTACAAATACTTCCCCAGCTTCTATTGCTTAGATTGCTCAAGGAAGGATTCAGTATGATTTTAGCCCAAATGATATCTGCAGGGCTAAGCAACGCCCGTAGATTCTCGTGGGAAAGAAATAGGGGTGAAAAAAAGCAGAAGGAAGAGGGAGACAGAAAGAGAAAGGAGGTCTGAAGGAGTAGGTATGGTGGGGAGAGAGAGAGAAAGAAAAAGAGATCTCAAGATCTCAAGAGAAAGTATAAGAAACTACCATTCTAAATTAAGAAACCCAGGAACAGCCATTTTCTTGGGTTCAGTTTAATTGTAACAAGAGAGCCAGAAAGGAGATATGTTCTAAACCATCATCAAAGATAGAGTAACTACATATAAGCTATGAGAGTGAATATTTGGTTTCAGTTTAGTGTTAGTAATATCTCAAGGGTACTCCTATATCACTTCAGAGAGAATAAATAGTGATGAATTGTATTGCCTAAAGTTAGACATGTCTTTTAAGACTTTGAAGTTGTGTCCCTTGGAATATCTTTTTCTTCTCACAAAAATAGGTAGATAGAGTTAGGTGTATCTCCATCAGACATCAGAAAAAAAGAAATTGAGTAACTACTTAAAATGGCATAGATGTGACTGATACTAGAAGCCAATTCTCCACTATCATAATAAGCGCTCTATACAACCACAACTACAACAAAATGGTTTAATCATGTGGATGGTCCACTGTGAAAGTAGTTCTAGTTCATGGTGGCAGATCTGTTTTAAGGGTCTGCCAAAGTTCACAGCTAAGAATGACAAGTTTGTAGGAAGAATAAGCCATCATTTCACAGTGTAAAAGCCATTACTCATCCTCAATCATTTCTGGCCAAAGTTTTGGAGGAATGCCAGCCATGAAAAATAGAAGTTCTTGAACTTCACAGTAGTGAATTAAAATTCTCTACAGCAATCCAAGGGAACTTATTTTGAAACAGTCCTCTACCAATTTTTCTTCATGCCTTCACTTTTAAAACTCAATTCTCTTAGAAAGATACATTTAAACTTACTCTTTTTATATGAGTATCCCATTTTAAAGATAGTTAAAATCATTAGGATATAGTTATATATGGTCAGTGAAGGGCAATGAGACTAGTCACTAAAGGTTAATAACATTATAGCCAGTTATAGATAGTAAATGGATTGTGGAAGATACCCTGGGATCAGATATATAAGCACTGCAGTGTAAATGGGTTGCCTTTTCAATGTCTTTCGAGGTCACTTTCGGACAAGGAGAGTGGGTTTGACGACAGCAGTGACGCACTTGGACTTTTATGTGGTCCTTCCTCATGCGTTTGTTTGTAGCTAATATTTATAGAGTGTACCTTGTTAATAGGCACAGTTATATTTCACTTATAAGGAAGAAGAAAGAATTTCAAGGTACTCTACATTTTAAAGGAATTTGATATCAAGGTATAAATGATCAACTACCATAAAATATGAAATCTCTAGAGATAGTAATCTTTTTCTATTAGTATCTAAAATTTTCAGTGCTCATTATTACATTCAGCCAGTTGTACCTTGCAGTGGAAAACACACTGGATAGGAATAAAAAGACTTGGATTCTAACGTTTCTTATGCATTTTTCAATGCTCTGAACTTAGTCAAGTCACATATTCTCTCTGAACCCAAATTTTGTCATCCGTAGTGTGGAAACAATTCTTGATTTACTTCAAGAATTGTGTGACCATCACACATGATCAGTGCTTAAAAATCTATAAAATTTTTTAAAAGTAAAAACTGTTCAGCAAGGTAGCAGGGTACAAGATTAAGATACAGAAATTGATTGCATTTCTTTACAATAACAATGAAATATCAGAAAGGAAATGTAAACAAAAAATTCCTTTTAAAATCACATCAAAAAAAAAAAAAAAACTTAGGAACAAACCTCACCATGGAGGTGAAAGACCTGTATGCTGAGAACTACAAAACATTAATAATGGAAATTGAGTCATCCCTCAAAGAAATGGAAAGATATCCCCATGCTCTTCAATTGGAAGAATTAATATTTTAAAATGGCCATACTACCTAAAGCAATTTACAGATTTAATGCAATATGTATCAAAATACCCATGACATTTTTCACAGAACTAGAACAGATAATCCTAAAGTTTATATGGCATCATAAAAAACCCAGAAATGCTAAAGCAGTCCTGAGGAAAAAGAACAAAGCAGGAGGCATAAACCTCTCAGAGTTCAGACAATACTACAAGGCTACAGTAATCAAAACAATGTGATATTGGCACAGAAACAGACATATGGATCAGTGGAACAGAAGAGAGAGCTGAGAAATAAACCCACACACCTATGGACAATTAATCTTTGAGAAAGGAGGCAAGAATATACAATGAAGAAGACAGTCTCTTCAGCAAGTGGTATTGGGAAAGTTGGACAGCCACATGTAAATCGATGAAGCTAGAACACACCCTCACAGCATACACAAAAATAAACTCAAAATGGCTTAAAGACTTAAATACAAGACAAGACACTGTAAAACTTCTAGAAGAGAACATAAGCAAAACATTCTCTGACATAATCATACCAAAGTTTTCTTAGGTCAGTCTCCCAAGGCAATAGAAATAAAAACAAAAATAAACAAATGGGACCTAATCAGTTTTATAAGCTTTTGCACAGCAAAGGAAACCATAAACAAAATGAAAAGACAGCCTATGGACTGGGAGAAAATATATGCAAATGATGCAGCTGACAAGGGCTTGATTTCCAAAAAGTAAAAACTTGATACTTAAAAAACATTCTATTCTATACATTTTAGTAGAAGGACTTAATAGAAAGTTAGATCAGAGTTTCTTCATGTTTTTGTGGGCTACAAATTATTACAATGACAAGATATCTGATAAAAATTCTCAAATATCTTTGATGATTTTTTCACCTTTGCCTTAATAGCAAACCTATCTCTAGGAAGATATTGCTTATAATGAATTAGACTCAAGGACTATGAAGCAGATATTTTTTTTTTCACTATGTTGAATTCAATTCCAAAAGTTAGGATGTACATCTTAATATCCTATTTATTTATTTATTTAACAAATAAACATGAAACTTGTACCCTGGGAGTATACAGGGAGAATAATAAGTTGAAATAAATAGATAATAAGTGGATAATCTCTGACTGCAGGAAACTTACAAATTAAAAAATTCTGAGTTCACAAGTCTTAGAAAGTCACTAAGACTAAATAGTTTTATTTTTACTTGCAAATTTGGGAATGAAAGGTATTAAGTTGAAAAGGTTAAGTTCCTTATGAATAGAAAAGGATTCAATAAGTACTGCTTCTAACATTAATCCACTCATTTATAAAAATGGTAACCTGTGTTACAGTTAAGCCAGGAACCTAACAGTCCAAGTGTCCTTCACTCTGGTACTTCAGATATGAATGAACCCCCAGGATCACTATTCCTTTTGAAACGTTTTCATTTTGTAAGATATTATATTCTGATTGTAACGTAGAAATAGCTATTTAGCTCAACCTTTGAGGAGCTGTTGTCATTTGATTAGAAATTGACAACTACAAAAACTCCTACGATTAGAATCATTTAATTATATTGTAGTAGCTTTAAAGACATTCATGGGAAATAGAATTCATTATTATATAGGAACCTTTTTGTACATATTAGGGGTGGGAGTAGGGGTAAATTTATTATGCATTTTCAAGACTAATTATTGTATTAGACTTTTACCACATATAGATACATTTATTTATTCATTTATTGGCTGCATTGGGTCTTTGTTGCTGTGCGTGAGCTTTCTCTAGTTGCGGTGAGCAGGGGCTACTCTTTGTTGCGGTGTGCGGGCTTCTCACTGCAGAGGCTTCTCTTTGTTGCGTCGCACAGGCTCTAGGCACGTGGGTTCAGTAGTTGTGGCTCGCAGGCTCTAGAGCGCAGGCTCAGTAGTTGTGGTGCACGAGCTTAGCTGCTCCGCGGCATGTGGGATCTTCCCAGATTAGGGCTTGAACCTGTGTCCCCTGCACTGACAGGCAGATTCTTAACTACTGTGCCACCAGGGAAGTCCCTAGATACATTTTAAGGATGGATTTTATCCATGATAATCCAAATTTTTGAAATAATAAATTGTGTTCCAATCCCAAATGAGGTGTTGTAGAATTAGTTCAGATGATTTAGCAACTACATATTTTTGGTGGACAATATTTCATTAATTGGGAGGGGGCCTCTCTTTTGAACATTTTTGTTTTATGTACTCTACCATTCATAACCTCCCTTTCTAAGGTATAGACTTATTTGTTTGTCATCAACAGTGTCTTGACATGTTGAGCTTCTTGCCATAAAACCCTTGAAAAAGCTATAGTCGGACAGGACCTAGACTGAGGCAGGCGAGTGGGACATCTATTGTACAACATTGAAGGAGGATCTCACTACCAGGCCCACGATGTGCCTCCTTTGATGTTGTGCCTTGAGCACCTCACTCGCCTCACCCTGGTCCCAGCCCTGGGTTGGAAGCTAAGAATTCTGGCTGGGGAAATGCCAAAAGAACTGGCACTAGTCTTGGCTTCAGGCAACCCTCTCCTGTTGATGGCACCTTGAGTTTCTATTTGACCATGTGTGGCCAGACTTACTGATAGTTTAAATGCAAATTTAGATCCTACTGCTGTGGAAATAAAGAACATTCCTCCGCTTTCACGTCTTCATTAGACTTTCTTCATATGTCTGACTAGTACCAAAGGTTGGAGGGTGTAGTAGAGAGTTTCCAATATCTCTTGGGCAATGGCCATACCAGAGCTCACTTTAAGGCTTCTGGAATTTGCTATGCAAGACTGAATGTCCTTAATGTGACCAGTATTTCCTAGGGTCTTTCCAGTGACTGAAGGTTGAAGAAAGCTACATGGGCCAAGGTCAGGCCTGGTGTTGGACTGCTCAGCCCTAGCAATCCCTATCTTACACTTGATTTCCTTCATCTGGTCTAAATGAGTTCAACTCATGAAAATATTTTCAAGACTCCTCTCTTCTTTTTTTTTTTTTTTCCAACTTAATAAATGCCATATATTGATGTTTTAAATTTCATAGGGAGGTTATTGGCTAATGTGAGGTTCTTATAAATGAATCAATAGAGTTGCTGTATCACTAAGAATTTTACGGAATAAATTTCTTCTATGATGTAGAACTAAACATAAGATCCATAATAATTTATAACCAAAAAGTAAACATTAGCTAACAATATTGAAGATTCCTCCCAGATTCAGAACGATTTACCACATGGCAGATGCTCATTAAGTGCTTGTTAGTAAACCTATACTTTATACATGTATTTTGTGGTGGAATTTTTCTGAATGTTTTATTTATAATAAGAAACATAACTAGAATAAAAATTACTTATGAATCTGACTCATTTGTTTATAAATGTTCAGAACATAGAAGTATTCAAGTAAATTAACCTTGTAATTTTTTCCCCCAACATTGGTTTATGTTTAACCAAAGGCAGATGACTTAATATTAACTTAGGATGTTGTAAGGCTATTAACTTAAGATGTTGTAAGGCTTAATTGATTACTGCTGTTACAGTACTTTGAAATCCTGAAGTGTTAGGCATTGTAACTGCAGAGAAGTCTCATTAAATATTCTAGACATAGCAAATTGTGCTGTAATACTGAATCTTAAGTATCCATATTTTGAAAGTATTAACTCTAAGAATGAAAAATAAGATTTCATTTACCAATAAAGAACACTTCAAGATTTTAACTTTTTACCATATTATCTGTGCAATAATAAACTAAAATTCTGGCTGTAAGCTTCCTACCTTCCAAAGGTTGGTTCAGATTTATTTTATTTCTTAAGAGGATGAGTACTGATGTCAACTAAGAGCTGAGAAACCTCAGGTGCACCAGAAATCAAATATTTTATATAGCTTTAGGCCTGGGTGAAAATGGAGATAAACACATGGGGCTTCTATCTTTTCAGATATGCAAATAATTTACATAGACAAATGATTTAACAGCAATACAATCAGATTCCCAGAGTAAGTAATTTTCATTTCCATTACTAACTTAAGGGGATTATTGTAGCTATAATGTTTTATTCAAATCTTTTATGGAACTTATTGCTAAATTAGCTTGAAGCTTTACATCCAGAACATTTTGCTGGTGAATTCTCACTCAGGGGAAGAAACAATGTTGTTCTTCCCATTTCACAGATGTGTAAGTGCTGTAGTTAATACAAGGACACATGGATGTCTGTTTCTGCACACAAAGTGAATATACATGTAGCAACTCTGGGTAGAATTTTAATTAGGCCTCAAACTTCATATGGATCTTTTTAATTTGGCATTTTGTTAGTGTGCTTATATGTATATCTGAAGCCATATTTGTTGTTTAACCTGGCTTCAGAATGATCTAGACAATTTCTCCTGCTGAATTTTATTTCTTACTCAAGAGCCCATTTATGCACTGTACTTTATCTCAATACAAAATAAATCATATTTTTCTTTTCTTTTCCTTTCCTTTTTTTGATTCCATTTTGAGAACAGGTTGTTTTAATCAAAGAATCAGTGAGGATTCCTGCTTTATATGGACGTTAGTAATTCTATAAATATGATATTTTAGGGCAGTGCTGTTTTGTTGACATATTTCTTCCACTTCAACCAAAAATTGTCATGTGTTTGTAACAAAACATGCTGTTTTTCAATTTTCAGTTTATTTCTTTCTCATATAGTCCTGTAAACTCCACATATACAAAAGTCTAATATAGTAGGTTACCTGGTGTGGGCTACTCCAGGAAGGGCAAGGCAGCTCTCTGCAATTGAGGTAGATCCTGAAGGAATTGACAGCTGGTGACCATCCACTGACCTCACTCCTTGCAGCAGGATGGCAGGTCCTTCCTGGAAGGGGACTGAGAAGAGCATCTCCATGTTTACAGCATCTTTGGTCCTAACAGTCTTGAGAGCTTGAGAATTCAAGGGCCTGGAATCAGAGTGAAGAGTTCTTAAAACCTGCTAGTTCTCTTCAGATTATAGGATGTAATTAATGACTTGACATTTTCCCTCTGATGATTTACAGATTTACAGATAAGTCATTCTTGGTTGACCTGGGCATGTTGCAGCTTATCTGTGGCAGATTTGAATTAAAATTCTTATAAATAAATTTAAGTACAGTCTATGACTGAATTGCTTTTTATCCCCATTTTTTAAAAATTAGAAAGCAGAAATAGAAGTAAGCTTAGAAAAAGAAAAAGAGGGGTAATATGTAAGTCAGTTTAGGCTGAAATTTTCTACATGATGGTTCCATGGGAAGGACTACCGTAGAGTGATGGAGGGTTGTGGATTCCAAGTCACACTGATTGGGTTTAGAAACCACTACTCCTGCATTTACCAGTGAAATGATCTTGACTACTCTAAGCCTCAGTTAGCTCAACTGTAAAATGGAAAGCTTAATTTAATCTACCTCAGTGGGGGGCGGGAGAGGGTTAGAGAAAATCCATCAATAGCTTGAGAGACAGTGCCTAGTACGTTTATGTTAACTATTATTAATGATGTCTTAAGGAAGGGATCAGGGTGGGGTTTTCAGTGAGGGCAAAGTGCTCCCAAAACATATTTTTCCAACATAACTTCATGGTTTTATTTGAAGTAAGATACCTTTCTCAGAACAGTAGAAATTTCTCATTCAAATATATATACACAATTTATTTGTGCAACTGCATATAGACTTTAATAAGCATTGGTCACTATGTATACAATCTGGTTAATGTCTTAATAGAGTCTCATTAAAGCAATGCCAAAGCAATGCCAAATGCCAAAGGGTAGAAATAGGACAGTGATAGGTCAATCTACTTCTATAAGGCATGCTTAAGAAATGTTAATGCTTTACTTTTTTCAAATATAAGAATTATTCCAGAATTAAAAAATAAAACAAAACAAAATGGGATGTGCTTTAACACATGAACTCAAACTAGAGAAAAGTTGAAGTATACATGTTGTCCTTAGTTACTCTCCTCAAAATTAATTATACAAATATTTATTGAGTGTCAAGTATGCATCAGTACCATATGTAAACCTCAGTAACAATAACAATAGAAATATAGCAGCCTCAGGTTTTTTTTAGTGGGGGATAAAAATGGACTAATTATCAGTTGTAAACTATTTGGGAATTTGGCATAGAGATGGAATATTATGAGACTGCATCAGTAAAGGAAAACAAACAAATTTGCTACTGACATACAGTAAAATTGGCAAGCACTTTAGATAAAAAGTAAAGAGAGGAAAGAGAATAATTGGGTTATGTATGCTGAATTCAATTTTCTTTCTTTTCCCCAGTGATGGAAGATTAAATTTCTGTTAACATAAGATAATAAAATTTTATTTTATTGTGGTAAGAGCACTTAAGATGAGATCCACCCTCTTAACAAACTTTTAAGTGTACGATACATACAGTCTAACTATAGGTACAATGCTGTACAGCAAATCACTAGAACTTATTCATGTTGAGAACAATTGAGATTTTATGTCCATTGGTTAGCAACTCCCCATTACCTCCTTCCCCTAGCCCCTGACAACTATAATTCTTCTCTCTGATTCTGTGAGTTTGACCATTTTAGATACGTCAGATTAGTGAAATCATGCAGTATTTGTTCTTCTGTGATTGGCTTATTTCACTTAGCATAATACCCTCAAGGGCCATTCATGTTGTCATATATGGCAGGATTTCCTTCCTTTTTTAAGACTGAGTAATATTTCATTGTGTGTATGTGCCACATTTTCTTTATCCATTCATCCACTGATAGACATTTAGATTGTTTCACTATCTTTGCTATTGTGAAGAGTGCTGTGATGAACATTGGAGTGCTGATATCTCTTTGAGATTCTGATTTCAATTCTTTGGATAAATATCCAGAAGTAGGGTTGCTGGATCAAATAGTTCCAGTTTTAATTTTTTTGAGGAATTTACATACTGTTTTCCACAGTGGCTGTACCATTTTGTATTTCCATCAACAGTGGAATTATTTTTAATTAGAGTAGTAATTATTTAAGTAACTGTATTACCTAGCCTATAGGTCCAGATATGATTTGAAAGTTTCACTCCCAAGAAATGTTAGGAAAAGATGTCAAAGGGAGAGAGACTGTAACTCTAATATCTTACTATTAGAATTAATATCTGTGGGTTCGAAAGATTTGTAAGACTAACCACTACTAGAAAAATATTGAATTAGAAATCTATGTTTTAGAAAAGAGTTCAACCAAACATAAAACAATTAAGTTTAATTTTAAATGTGGTTACAAATAAATATTATATCAAGTATGAAATGAAAAACATAAATGTTTAATATTTTAAGTATGAAAAGTAATAATGGGGAAGATGCACGTAGGGTAAGAGAGTATATACTTTTACTGTTTTCTGTTGTAATTTTCCCTCTTTCACTGAGTTCATTATTTAATCATTTAGCTGTATTCTGCTAAATAGTTAATAGATTATCTAACTAAAGTAATTTTACTAAGGTGTGAATAAAGCTTAATTATTATATAATGGCTTTATAAAAAGGAATTGCTGTACCCACTTACATCCCTACTTGGCGGACTATGGAAGAGAAAATACTATTAAAGTGGGTGTTCTTTATTCCCTTAACTAGTTTCCCAGGAAATAAGTCACATAGAATTAAATACAGCTATAAATTGCCCATTGCTTCTCCTGTTTGTGAGCAAAGCCTAAGAGGAATAGTTAAAATACGACTGGAGTAAAGCAGGAGTGCAATTTGCAAGCCAGTTATGTCTCAGAGAAACAAAAGTAGAATTATACTGCATCTTTGCCACCTGATAGCCATTCATTCATTCATCCATTCATCCATTCATTCAACCGATCAGTATTTGCTAGGTATCTACTACAGGTAGGATTCTAGGAGTGATAATTAATCACACCTCCTTCTCAGCCTCTAAATTTAGAATCAACTGAGAAACAAGACATAGAATTCAAAGAGATAGAGATCTGAATATCAGCTTGATTACTGTTAAAGCTATTTGGAAAACAGGGTCTAGATCTGTAACCAAATGGACTTCTTAGAAATCCCCATTCCCTGAGTCAAATGTATTTGCTCACAACTGCAAATCTCCCACCTTGATGTGCACCTGAAAACAGGCTTCTTTGAAAAGATTGTTGAGAAGAGTTGAGCCAGTCTTGCTCAGTTCTATTTCCCAAAGTCACCAATCATACCTGTTACTCTCCCTTGTGGACCCGGGGTTAAATGATCTTTCCAAAAATCCCTGAAAGTTAACCTCATGGGCCAAAGTATGAATTCAGAGAGATGCAAAGTGGTTTCCCCATTCACCCACTAAGTGCCAGATGCTGTGTTATGTGCTAGTGATACTGTGTTGGACAGAGAAGGCAGGGTCTCTCTCCTTGATGTTGTCTGGTGTTGACTATAATCTTATTGGAGAAATTAGTCAAATACTTGGATATACGGCAGTAAATTCTAAGAGCCAATTTTACTTAACCTTAAATTTAGAAGTGACAAATCCTTCAATGCCTGTTTAGTTAGTGTACAAAGATGATCAGCTTGAGTTCCTAGCAAAAGGTAGAATTTGGATATGTGGAAAGAAGAGAGGGCAGGAATGAGGGTAAGGACCTGGGTATATCTGAGTCATTATGCCTAGTGGTCTTCAAGGTTTGTTTTTCTGACAAAGTCTCCAAAGACATCTGCAGAACTGACCTTTA
Source organism: Balaenoptera ricei (assembly GCF_028023285.1). Taxonomy (NCBI): domain Eukaryota; kingdom Metazoa; phylum Chordata; class Mammalia; order Artiodactyla; family Balaenopteridae; genus Balaenoptera; species Balaenoptera ricei. Next base: position 95,568,306 of record NC_082645.1, read on the forward strand.
ATATACAACAGTTGATCAAGAGTATAAAACCAAAAACCCAAACTAAGCAAACAAACAAACCCAAAACAAGTGAAATCCATATTTCAAAAGGCAGGGTATGGGAGGGAAAGAGAAACCCAGATGGTGAAAGGTGGAAGAGATTATCAAAATTGCTGTCTCCAGCCCAACCTCATTCATACCCCCCTTTCTTCCCTTACACAGAGCACGATTTCGAACAGTTCCTAATGGATAGGGCTACATATAGATTGGAATAATGGGGCCAGGGTAGAGAAAGTGATTGCCATAGTGTATGAATATTTTTTTCCCCTAAAGCATCTGCTCTTCTCAGTGCTTTTCTCCAGAAGTCTGCCCTCTTTATACTTAAAATAATTCCTCCCCAGTTGGATAGAAAATTATACTCTACTCTTATGTGGAAATGTCTTTCTAAACTGGTTTGCAATTTAGATTATGAATATATAAGCAAATTTGGGCAATAGTTATTTAGGGAATAGTGAGATATATATACATATATATAATGGATAGTTATTTTATCTTTCAAAATCTATGATCTAAGCATTTGCCAAACCCAATGTGCTTGATCTTATTGAAATGAGATTTCCAGATAGAAGCTTAATGTTTCCGCTGCCCCTTGTGGTAAGGTTTCCCTTATTATCTTTAGTCAACTATGTATATTTGGGTTGATAAATAACATAGAGTGAAGGATTTATTTACATTTGATTAATGAAAGCAGTTTAAATATCTCTTAACTTCTAAGTTGAAGACTAGTACAGATGGAACTCGAAACTTCTTTGTTATATTTCAGCATTTTGTGTCTATTTGGTTGAGTCAATATGAATAAAAGGTAGCAACATCAACAACATCTAACTAGTCCTTTGACTCTGAGGCATTTAGATCTAAAATTAGGTAATGAACTAAAAATTAAATTTTTCTAATTGGCTATGATCTTGAGAGTTGAAGAATATTCTTATAACTTCATGTGCACTTAAATAGTGATGAAGAATTAGACTATAATGAAAATGAGTACCCAGTTAAAAGTAAGCCACTAAGTGGATCCTGTCACACATGGAATTGAATTTACATGAAGGTTTTACTGAGAAAAGTTATTGGAATATTAGTAAGAGACCCAGAGGGGAAAAAGTGAAATGAAGAGCTGTAAGGACATATTAAAAGAATTGAGTCTGCTTATTCCAGATCAGGGAAAAAAGTAAAACAAAGAAAAAAAACCCAAAGTAGTCATCTGCCAATAAGGCTTGTATACATATTCATATTTCGGAAAGAGAAAAGTTGTTCTCCGTGTCTAGTGAGAGCAAACCGAACAAAATCCTTCTCAATTCCACTAAGAGGGAGTCAGATTAAACTCACCTTAGAATTTATTGCTTGCTTGTATTGCCCTGTAGTGATCGACCTAGAGAGAGGCAGCAGCTGGTTAGACTCAAATTTCAAATTGAACTGGGTGAATAATAGTCCATGCTTATTCAACTAATTTTGGCGATTAAAAAGTTAATAGCTTTCACTGTTCAAAATAACTTTTGATCTCTTTGAATTTGACTTAGACCTGTCACTTGAATTTGCTATGGCAAAAATATGTGAGAATAATATGAGAAATGTAAAATGTTTTTTCTGCGAAATTCATTTGTATAAGCTATTCTAAAACTAAGTAGAAGAATACAGGATTTTCTTTCCATACTCCTATATTTTAGAATACACTGGGTAAGGAGAGCTTTCTCATTTTTTCCATATTTTCAAAGTGAAAAAGGGACTGAAACAATTTGTTATGTTAATTCAAGCACTGTCATCCTCTTTCATGTGAAATCCCTAGGAAATTGATATGGATGATCCTTTTGTTTTGAATTACCATGATATTTGTTTTAACTCTGCATAAGATGTATTTGAACACTCACATGCAGCATACTCAATATGCATATCCTGGGCTAACCATCCACTAACCTTTCTCCCTCAATGTCGCTCACATCTCTTTCCCACCATAATATCTCCACATTGACTACACTTAAGGTATAGTAGAAAGGCCCTGTTAAACAGTGAAAAGGCAACTCAAAACAGATATTTGCTATTTTAAAATTTATATCTAGAATAAACTAAAAACTGAATGGATAATTATGTCTTTCAGTATTTTTAAAATAGTATTTTCTTTCTTTATTTTTAAAATTTTATTTATTTTTGGCTGCTTTGGGTCTTCCTTGCTGCACGTGGGCTTTCTCCAGTTGTGGTGAGCGGGGGCTACTCTTCATTGTGGAGCACGAGCTCTAGTCACGTGGGCTTCAGTAGTTGCGGCAGGTGGGCTCAGTTGTTGCGGCATGCGGGCTTCAGTAGTTGTGGCACGTGGGCTTCAGTAGTTGTGGCACACGGGCTCTAGAGCACAGGCTCAGTGATTGTGATGCACGGGCTTAGTTGCTTCACAGCATGTGAGACCTTCCCAGACCAGGGATCTAACCTGTGTCCCCTGCATTGGCAGGCGGCTTCTTAACCACTGCACCACGAGGGAAGTCCCAGTATTTTTCTTTAGATTGTCACTTAGTGACGCTTTATTCATCCAACAAAAATTACATGACTATCTACTCTGTACCAGGCACTGATGTTGGCCCTGGAGGCAGGCACATCAGTGAACAAAAGCAAACCCAAATACTCTGCCCACATAAAGTTCACTTTCTAGTGGGACAAGACAGATGTTTTAAATAAGACACTGGATGATATGTTAGAAGCCAATAAGTGCTGTGAAGAAAGAGTAGACTTAGTAGATAGGGTGCTGAGGGGTATATTGTAATTTTATTTATTTATTTATTTCCACTATTTTTCAGATTCCATTCTTGTATAGTTCATTACAGAGTATTCAGTAGAGTTCCCTGTACTATACAGTAGTTTCTCATTAGTTATCTATTTTATATCTAGTATAATATATCTAGTATAATCTCCCAATTTATCCCTCCCCCCCTGTCTCCCCCTGGTAATCATAAGTTTGTTTTCTACATCTGTGACTCTATTTCTGTTTTGTAAATAGGTTCATTTGTATCATTTTTTTTTTAGATTCCACTTATAAGTGATATCATATTATATTTGTCTTTGTCTGACTTACTTCATTCAGTATGACAATCTCTAGGTCCATCCATGTTGCTGTAAATGGCATTATTTCGTTCTTTTTTATGACTGAGTAATATTCCATTGTATATATGTACCACATCTTTATCCATTCCTGTTGATGGACATTTAGGAATATTGCAATTTTAAATAGGTCTTGCCAAGAAGATGGATGACATTTGAGTAAAGACTTGAAGGAATCTTTAAACTTTAGATTCAAAATTTGATGAGTTTCTCTCTTAAAGTTTTAACTTTATTACTGAAATCATGAATGGGAAGGAAAGGGTGAATTATTTTTTTAAAGAGAAATCTCTGAAAGGAAAGGATATTTTATTTATCTTTGTGTTTCTAGGTGTTTCAAAGGTAATCTTCTTGAGGTTTCCTCTATTTTACCATCCAAGCACATAGCTAGCCCTTTTACTAAATTGAGGGTGGGAGGGGTGGGGGGGACTGGGGATATTTATCCATGTAGCTCCAAAGCCTCGCGTGAAACTTGGCACATGATGGGAGCTAAATGATGTTGTGACCTGAAGGTCTAAACTGTCTTATTGGCATATACATTTTTTGTTAAACAGTTAGGGACCATGTCATGATAAAGGTCATTTATTTTGTAGAACTTAAATTTATATAGCCATTGGTTACTTTTCCTGACATTCTATGAGTGTACAGATTTCTCATTAAGGTTTCCTTTGAACTTTCAGTATTCAAACTACCAAAGTGCTCTGGCAGTAGGCACTTAAATGAACCCTTAAGGTTATAGTCTAATTCCTAGACTATGGTCCTCTTTCTACTAGGACTGAGGCTACTAAAATATCTTACGCTGGTAACAAGGTGATTTCTTTTAGACTCGTTGGAATGAAATAGCATTTGGGAACTTATTAGCTAGAAGAGGGGATTCCAAATAATAGCTTTTTTGTTCAGAGTTTCTCCATCAATTCATAGATAAGTCAATTGGCACCCATCATTTTAGAGTCATTGGAGGCCAGTGTAGTTAAGTGAAATATAAAGGGTACTATAGGCAGTAAACAGAAGCCTTGTAACAATATAATGTGCAGTGGAAAAAAGGATTGGAAAATCTATAAAAGCTGCCGAAAAGAACAAAAAATATAATTAAAGGAGCAAAAAAGACGTATTGAACAAGATCTCAGGGACTATTTTGGGCAACAGTAAATGTCTCCTCAAATATATCTTTAAAGGACAGAAAGCAAAGTAGAAAACTAGTCCCATGGAGAGAGGAAGAAAAATACCAAATAGAATTGTACGAGTAGGCTAACAAGAGTCAGATTGTTTATGCTAATTTTTACCTTTCTTTAAAATAATTAGATGTAAGATAGATCAGAGAATTTGAAATTCTTAGATGAGAATAGGATAGAGAAAAGCAAAAGGAACAAAATAAACAGAGGTGATATTTTAGGCAGGCATGGCTCAGAGTAAGGTAGATAAATTGGTATATAGACGACAATTGAAATTTGCAGTTCACATGCCAAGTTTTGCCAACTAAGTACAGTTATTTTATGTTCTATCAAAGTTAAATATTATTTAAGAAAATGTTTCCTGCCTTACCTCCATTTGGTGAAAGCTTGTAGGCTACACATGACTTCCTCAAGAACAGAAAATAATACTTTCAGTAGAAAATATTTTTTGACAGTGAATTTCTGTTACTTGGACCAAAGGTTTTCACCTAGTGAAACATGTCAGAGATACCTAGGAAATTTTCCCAGTAAACTTACCCCTACTGAGAACCATCACCATAGACATTTGATTAGTTTATAATGTTCTTTGGAAATACACTGAACATAATCACACTTACTTCCTAAAATCAACAACATCTGTCTTGAATTAAGTAAAGAATGATTGACAAATTAAAATAAAATATAAAATAAGAAAATTGTGTTATTAGAAGAAATGACGTGCAAAGGTGACTTCCTGGATGCAGAGGCAGAATTCAGAACTTGTGTGTTAAGCTAGTCTCTGTCAGGGAAGTCTTGTCATCATGCATGTTACATTAATTACTTATTGTGCTTTCCTCTGTGCTGAGTAATTCCAAAAACTTTTTTTTAGTTTAGTGTCTGAGAAGGTAAACCATGACCATTTAAAGAGAAAGTGTCAAGCTTGAGATCTTGAACACTGGTTCCAAGGCTGCAGATAAAACAAAACTTTACCTCAAAGATTATTTGATAAGCTGGGTGAAGGACAACATTCTTTTGGCTATCTCTGCCCATGGACACTCACATACACACTCACATACACAAACACATATAAAATGTGCCGGACAGTACTTTGTCCAACTTTCTTCAAAATATAAATTGAAATCCATGCATTGTACCTCCAATTAAAAAGTAAACTTACTGTTGAGAGGAGTACCATAAACATATCAATTTTAATAGGAAATACTAAAATAGCTTTGTGAGTAAATATAAATTAATGTGTATGCACTACACATAAACAATACATAGACACATGGTCTATTGGTTTAAAGATAAACACTACATTGAAAAGCAGTCATTCCAGTGTCAAGGGACTTGTGTACTTTACAAGTAAAAGAGGCATCGTATTTCTAAAGAGAAGGTTACTATAGAAAAATAATGAGGTTTTACCATTTTAACTCTCGAGAAGCTGAGTGCTTGTAAAGCTAGAGGAACATAGAGACAGAGGTCTAGAAATCATGTATTGCCTTCCTGCTGTATACTGAGATTGATGTCTGTGTGTGTGTGTGTGTGCATGTGTGTGCATGTGTGTGGTAAGACTGGAGGTGGGTGATAGGATAGAAAAGGATTAGACGCTACGGGATCCAGAGCTAAAAAAGTAAGGAAAGGAAAGTAGTGAATTAGTATTTTTCTGTCTTTAATGGCTGCACTTAACCCTTGCAGAGAGAACACCACAATGATCTTCCTTACTTCAGCAATTTCAACTCATGGCCAGATTTGTTTCATTCATATCCCTATTCATTCCCCCTAACCTCTGATTATTTTGAAGCCAATCTCAGATATCATAGTAGTCTATGCTTAAGTATTTCAGTGTATATCTTTAAAAAATGAAAATTCTTAAAAACATAACCCTAATGCCATCATCAATCTTAAAAATTACACTGAATATAATAAAATATCAATTTATTTTCAAATTTCCTAAATTACTGCAGAGATGTTTTCCTTTATAGTTTATCTTTAATAAAATCAAAATATTGCCATTATTTTGTCCTATAGAGTTTTTTACGGAGTCTAGATTTTGCACCCCAAAGTGTGGTTTAACACATTTCTCTCCCCCCTGAATTGTATGGAAATTGAGAATTAGACCCAAATTGTTTCAACAATAGGATTTAGAGTATTTTTGAAGAGTAGATGATGCCTGCTTCTGAGATAAGTTTCTCTAATTGTCCCTCTTCTTAGCCAAGAATTTTATAGAAGCTGGTTCAAAGATTAGTATGGTGAAGTAGTCAAATTCAGAATGCCTTGTAGTCTAAAGGGAGAACCAGACATGTATATAACTAACTCTACTAAAAAGCAAAATGCGCTATATTTTCAGAAGTTCCACAGTGCTTGCTTTTGTATCAGTATTAACAGAATGATAAAGTTTCAGTTTCTTTATGATCCTAAAGCTCGGGGAGGGGGTAGCCCCTGAGACAACTCCATCAAACACAAGAGCTCTATGGAACGCAATTTGATGTATAACTTTGAAGATTCCTTCTAGCTCTAAGCCTCAGAGTAATGAGTAAAATTCACAAAGTTTTTGCAAACTCATGAATTTCCCTTAAGCTATACTTGACAAAGCTAGGGAATATTAAGAGGGAAAAGACAGACACATAGCATTACAGCTAAACTGAAGTATTTCTGGATTGTCAATAACTCTACAAGTAGACTTAGGATAGACAATGTGTCGACATGCTTCAGTTCCTCTTTCAAGCAAAACAAAATAAAACACCTGCCTGTGACAAGAGTCATACATTTGAAGAAAAGTGGTAACAGGAGAGTGACTCCAAATCTAGATAGTATGGTTTCATCAAATGTACTGTGCATTTATTTAATACGTTTATATAGTGTACCTTTGGAGTTTTTCAACTAGGTGTACTTTATGTTTTGTATTCTGCTATGATTCATGAATCTGTTTCTTTAGGCACAGACAGCGCACATTGTCCTGGAAGATGGAACTAAGATGAAAGGTTACTCCTTTGGCCATCCATCCTCTGTTGCTGGTGAAGTGGTTTTTAATACTGGCCTAGCAGGGTGAGTAATGCTTCTATTCCAAGGCTTTATTCTTCCTCTATATAGAGGAATAACTGGATGATCTTATTCATGGTGGGAAATTGAAATCACCACATCATCATCATAATACTACACATTGTCCTGAAGTTGCCCTGTGCTTGTACATAGCTTGCTCAAGCCAACCCTGAAAAGGGGCATAGACACAAACTCCTCCCTGTGGCTGTAAATGGAAGAGAATACAGACACTGGTGTTCCCATGCTAAAAAAGAACAAAATTAATTCTAGAAACTTAGGGTACAGAGACACAAGTTATGTGAGATTACCAAGTGGCTTCTGTAAGGCGGGGGGTCAGTATCAATCTGATTTAAGGTGAAAATCAAACAGGGAAAAGGATGGGTAGTACTCTCTAGTGCCATTCCATTAGTGAAGTTAAGAATCAACTTTGCACATCTAATATGAACTATTGTAAGGAGCTAAGAAATTCCTTAGGTGTTATAGTGCAAAATTATATAAAATACAATATATAATTTTGCACTCTAATAAGAAAGGTAAAATAACAGATACATTTATTATCTTAAAGTAATACACAGGAGAGCAGGTTCATAGATCGGATATTTTCAAAATTTATCAACTGAGACTGAATTTAGTATTTAAGTTCTGCTAATAGGTGTAGAGCAACGAAGGTAAGAGTTGCTACAGAAATCATGTAGCTGTTCTTATCTAGGCAACAAATGTTCATCTGGGAACCAGGTGGCTGAAGTTCTGGTCTCAGTTCTAATGGTAACTGATTATGTGATATTGAGAAAATCACTTAACCTTTCTGAATCTTAGTTTCCACATGTAAAGTGTGAGGGGATTGGATTAGATAGTAATTTATGGCTAGGAATTTAAAAAATTATGTCTTAAAGAATTAGGTGGTTTCAAAAGGTTTCCATTAGAGATTCAATAGACTAAACTGTAAAATATTTGATGAATTCTTTAGGGAAATACAGTTAGCCTTTTAAAGACAAGGAGGCATTGGGTTAACTGGTATTGAAGATATTGATTGACCAAACTTCCATTATATTATTAATGTGCATTATCCTCTAAACTCTTAGCTCTCTGTTTGAAATACAGAATATTAGATGGTTTTTAAAATAGTTCCACTGTTGAGAACTTTAACTTACAGTGTATGAAAACTGTTTGCAAAGTTTTGCTTCACCAGGCAATTATTTAAGCCTTTTGACAGCACTAATTACTAGCTGTGTTAATATACCTGCCAACAAACAACTGTTTAATATAGATCAGAATGATGGAGGGCACTCGAGTTTTCTTCTCTGTGATAGATTATGGGTAAGAAATCTTGTCACATCACAAAAGTCAAACAGGACCTGATGGATTAATTTTCTTCCAACAGTGCAGTTCTCTAGGACAAGCTATATTTATTCATTTACTGGCGAGAGCATTGTAGGCATATGTTTAAAGGGAATGGCCAGTTCTTTCATGGCAAGAAAGAAGAAAAGAAGTAAAATTAAATTAATTAAAGACTTTTTTTGATGTAGAAAAATGCATTCATTAATAAGATTAGTCCACACATCCTATTTTCCATTGAGAAATGCTGCTTTCATTCATGCGTGGCTCACTCAGTAAGGTGGTTGATAATTAAGGGAGTTATTTTGTTTTTCATCTTCAAGAAATGCATTTATGTTATGTGTAAGCCTTGGTTAAAAAATTATTAGCTCCTGACAGGTGAGAGGGATCTGAGAAATTAGCTGATGGAGGTGTGGGTAAATATCACAGCATCTTAGTCACTTTAGAGGTTGCTGAGCTGAGAGACTAAGTATTCTGTTGACAAAGGGAGTTCTGGGAGGAGTTAGTCTGGATGAGGGTTGAAGAATTCGTGTTGACTACTGCCAGAGCTGAATTTTATTGCTTTCGAGGTTGTCAGTCTGTCCCCCTCAGCACCTAAATTCACTTTCAGTAGTAATCCACAAGAAAGATTAGGTTTAACTCTCTCTGTGGGAAGTGAAAATGTAAGAGGGTGGGAAAAAAATCTCATTGCAATGCATTCCAATGCATGGAATAGCTGTAGCTAGATCCTGGTATTTATGGGAATAATGTTTCTTATTATTAAGAATAAAGATTTTATATATAATTTTATTTATATATAGAATAAAAACAAGAATACATGTATTCTTATTTTTTCCTTCCCACACTTTAAAATAAAGCTCTTCTGCATTTCTTCTTAATTCCACATCAGTACTTTAAAATAGTTATTTGGAATCTTTTAACTTAGAAGACAGAAATGCTTTGGGTCAATTTTTTTGGGATTGATTTTTTTCTGTAATAAAATAATAACTATCAAACATATACTATCAATGATAACTTGATAATAACTATCAAACATACACCTCTCTATATAACTAAAATATTTTAAAAATCAACTTTATTAAGTATTTCTTTCATAGAAAATAAATCAGAGTTTTAAATGTTCAGTGAATTTTAATAAACATATATACCCAGGCGACCATCATTGACGTAATCAGTATGCTCTTCAGTATCCTAAAAGATATTTTTTAAAAACTTTTCAATTTTTGACAGTTAATATTTTGGTGAAACTGTCAGCCCTCAGTAGTAAATATCAGTTTGGACTCAGTCATGTCTGGTAGGCTAGGGGATTCTTCAGGATATCTGCAAACTTTAAATAGAGCAATATTTAAAAAATTAAGACCCTGTGAAGAATTTTTCAAGGAATTAAAAAATTTAAGAAATTGAGGGAATGAAAACTAAATGAGAATATGCCATATTACTTAAGAGTCTTTTCATATCAGTAATATCGTGGGATAAATTTCCATACTCTATCATAAAATTTCCCTAGGTTTGGCAAAATCTAGAGACGAGCTTGTAGGATTTTATTCTCATGTTCTCTAATTTTCAAGGGTTCAATCATTAAGATCATGTATGTGGAATACATTTTTTTGTTGGTAATTTCTCGGCATCTTTACCTAGGTACCCGGAAGCTCTTACTGACCCTGCTTACAAGGGACAGATTCTCACCATGGCCAATCCTATTGTTGGGAATGGTGGAGCCCCTGACACTACTGCACTGGATGAACTGGGACTTAGCAAATATTTGGAGTCCGATGGAATTAAGGTAGTACCAGTGATGACTATTTAAAAGGCATAGTTGATTTATTAAGAATCTAAGCTGGACAAAATTTCGGCCTCAATCCTATAGTACAAGTCATTAAATTTATATTCTCAATCTTACTCCTAGGTATATGAGAATAATCTTTAACATGACATTATTCTGAGTTTCATTTCTCAGGGCACTCTGGATTTATTTTTAATGCCGTGGATAAAACTGGCTTCATTTGGAAAAATGTTGTTATAAGTTCAGATAACAACTATGCTGCAAGAATTCGAGTTGAATCACCTTTTAAATGGATTTTAAGAATCAACTCTGTATCAATTATTTACCTTTTAAATCTTATCCTCTTTGGGAGATGAGTAAAAGATAACTTGTATGCCAGCCGAAAAGTAAACAAAACTAAAATTTCCTATTCAAGACAAATTTGAATAATATCTTAGGGATGTGAACCATATAAACAATTCAAAAATTTACACTCTAAATTCACCACTCTATTTTTGAATGACTTGGACTGATCATTTAATTTAGTTCTATATCTCACCATTTCCCCCAAATATTTAGTTTCTTTTAAATGTAAATTAAAAAATTGTTTTATTCTCTATGTGCATTAAGCAAATAATTATTAATTAGATTATCGATAAATGCCATGGTGGAAAAGTACAGGGTACTGAGAAGGGGGACCTAGTTTACTCTCAGGATTTGGCAAACCAAGTAAGACTGTTCCCCACATGGTAATTAAGGTAACAATTATTATATTTTACGAGAAAACTTTTTATCACATTTTTTTCAAGTTTCAAAATTTTGAGTGTTGTATCAGCGAATATAATAAAGCTTGAAAAATGCAAACTGACTCTTAAGTCATAACAGGGAGGATAGACTGGGAGTTTGGGATTCACATGTACACACTGCTATATTTAAAATATATAGATAACCAACAAGGACCTACTGTATAGCACAGGGAACTCTGCTCAATATTCTGTAATAACCTAAATGGGAAAAGAATTTGAAAAAGAATGGAAAAAAAATAAATTAATTAATTAAAAAGAAAAGTCACAAGAGTTGGGTAGTATTTTGTGATCACTTTTTAAAAATGACCGCCTGTCTTTCTAGGTTGCAGGTTTGCTGGTGCTGAATTACAGTGATGACTACCACCACTGGCTGGCTGCCAAGAGTCTAGGGCAATGGCTACAGGAAGAAAAGGTGAGAAATAGGATAGGTCATCCAGCATCACCTAAGGACGATTGGTGGGGTGCGTGGAAAGTTGGGAAGGTGTATGTAATTGAAAAGGGCCAAACAGATAAAGTAGATTGGGACCCTTTTGTTTCAGAGCGCGATTCCTTCAGGCTGAAATGTTACTACTGTCCAGAACTGTCCAGAACTCATTCTTTATACAAACACTGAGGACCTTATATTTTCAGTTTATCCACTAGGTGGCACTCATACATGCTTGGTAGACAGACTTTCTCATTCTGGAAAGGGGTTAGAGAAAATTTTAGAATTTTCTACTCTCCGGAGCAACATAACCTCCCCCTTTTAACCAGGATCTAGATATGTAACTTGTGTCATGGATTCTAGTACCAGCTCTACCATTCACGAGCTGTGTGACCTTGCTCAGGTCATGTAATCATACCATACATTCTTAATTTTAATTCTTAATTAATATAAACCGATTGCCGTCAAGTCTCTTTGGGCTTAAAGGTTATGACTATGATGTATAATTAGGTATCACCTCATTTGAAGTAATAAATTTAAAAAGTTACTAACCTTATCTTATATCTTCCTTACTTTAAGTATTATTTTCTAATCAGATAAGGGGATTCTCCTGGTTTGTAAGTCAGACCTACTGAAAGTTAACAGACCTAATATACTAAGCTTTATTTCCAGTGTTACCGTAGCTGCTTTTTGTTAAGTTGCAACTGGGCCTGTAATTGACTGAATATTATTCTGAGAAAGCTCTGCCTCTCTGAGGAGCATCTGCCAATTGAGGCTAAACGTTTCCTCTTTCTAACAAAGCAAAAAATCTTGATCTTTGTTTCCTGAGTCTCATTCTTGCTAAATTTTTACAAGAGAGAAGAAGGCATCTGTATTATCTTCTAGGTCTTTTCTAGTTTCTTCTCAATCATTATCTGAATTTACCTCCTTGTAATCATCATTCAGGAGACTCCTCCCTCCTCCCCTTAATGTTTCCTTTGTGTTATTTAGACACCTGATATTATAGCTGCTTTGTGTTAGAACTAATAGTTGAAGTATAAACTTAATCCATGTTTTGTTAGTTTGTTTTTAAAATGTGCTTTGAATCTTCTTCCATGATCATAGACACATAGAGTAGAAGAGTGTCTAAAATAATAACCAGTTTACCTCCTTCTATGTACAGGTAATGGGAAAACATCTTGCTCAAATATCACTCAGATAATTGATGGAAGAAAAGAAACTAAAACCTGTTTCCTCATTCTTAACTTGCTGCTCTTTCCCCTTTTATCCACGGGGAATACGTTCTAAGACCCCCAGTGGATGCCTGAAACCATGGATAGTACCAAACCCTATATCTACCAAGTCTTTCCCTATGTGTACATACCTATGATAAAGTCTAATTTATAAATTAGGCACAGTAAGGGAATATCTGAATTGCCAGCATCACTGCTCTTGCGCTGTGGAGCCATTATTAAGTAAGATAAGTGTTACTTGAACATAGAACTGCCATACCGCAACAGTTGACCTGACAATCCAGGTGGCTATTAAATGACTAATGGGTGGGCGCTGCTGGACAAAGGGGCGGTTCAGCTTCTGGGTGGGACAGAGCAGGATGGTGGGAGATTTCATCACACTGTTCAGAGTGGTGTACAATTTAAAACTTATGAATTATTTATTTCTGAAATTTTCCATTTAATATTTTCAGACTCTGGTTGATCACAGGTAACTGAAACCACAGGAAGCAAAACTGGGGAGAAGGGGGGAACTTACTGTACTACACCTATCTCTATCCAACCTAGTCAAAGAAACTAAAACAAATGGTGGTGCCTGATTTACTAATAGATTGGGCAAAATTTTAATACAGCATGGCTACCTAACAAGCACCTTCAGGAAAACCTTCAGGATTGCCTACCATGTGCCAGGAACATGTGGTTCACAACATGGGTTTGCCTATTAATTACATATCTTTGCTTATGAAGTTCACAAATTCCATTTTTTAAAAATATATATGTATATATAAGATTATATTATATTACTTATTTAACATTCTGGATTAAAAGCAAAAGAGCTGAAGCAGAAGACTGATGTTCAGAATTTCTCACTTTTCACTCTGAGGAAGGGTCTGGGTATTAAGAGTCCTGTGCCCAATTGAAGAGCAATTTACCTTGTTCTTGTGACAGACACCCTGGATCAGAGAAAAGAAGGAGTAGGGAAATTATTTACTGCTCAAGAAGGTAGATGATGTTAAGTTTGTAACTTGAAAACACTCTGCTGGACCAAATTTCCTCCAATTTTACTGTCACTGCAATTATTTCCCTTACAGGTCCCTGCAATTTATGGAGTGGATACAAGAATGCTGACTAAAATAATTCGAGATAAGGTATGATAGTCATATTTAGCCAAATTTATGTGTGTGTATATATATATATATATATATATATATATATATATATATATATATATATATATGTTTTTTTCCCTTTGCCCAAGGAACCCATTGGTGTGTAAAAGAACAAATCTGGTCAATTTCTGTCATTTGGGTCTCTGCCATCCTGTTTTACTATTTTTGATGTAATTTTCAAGACTGAATACTTGATTGGGATGATTGTTACTGAATGGTTTTGAGATTAATTCACTCAGCAGTAGTTTATTGAGTGCCCACTCTATGTTCACTATTCCAAGTGACAAGTTAAAGCCTTTGTAATTCAGCTCATGTGATAGGGCTAGTGAAACAAGTGGAGAAGGTAACTAGGTGCATAAGAATTTTGCCTAAATTGAATACCTACCTGCTGAAAAAGGAAAACCAGGAAGTGTACAGCACTGGGGCCATTATTTGTTTAGTCCTCTTGGGGGAGTTTTTGAACTTAGTGAGTTATAGTTCGTGGGTGTATTAATGAACCCTGCATGTATTACCTCAGTAATATAGTCTTTCTTGAAATTGTTCCAATGACCAAGATGAAGGTAAGTTTATCGTTTGCTTTCATATCTGCTAGCTGAAATATTTGACCCTTCCTCTGAGAATATCTCAGCCCCATCTACTTCCTTCTTCTTGTTATAAGAGGTGGACACTTGTTTTTTTCTTACATGAAAGCTTCATATCCCAGAACAGAAAGAAACTTTACCTCACGAATGTTAACTAAATTCCCTTAACGCCACCAAAGTTTTCTCATTAAATTATGTATTTTTATGTAAAAAAGATACAAAGTTAAAAAGATTCTTCAAGAAAATCTATTGTACATTGTTGGAATATGTATTGACACAGGATCTCTGTAAACAGAAAAAACAGCTTTGAAAATAAGAACATGGCCACATATCCATGACCAGAAGAAAGACACTGAGAATTTATGCAATCCTTCTACTCTGTCTCTGATTTTATTCCCTGATCCATGATATTCCTGAGAATAGATGTTAGTGAGATTATATATCCCAGGTAGATTTTTGTGTTTTCGTAGCCCAATGATGTTGTGGGAGCAGTAAACAATGATGAGGATACCACAATGGGAAGGGAATAAAATTGGGAAATTCAATTCAAGCTGTAGATTTGGCAGGTTGAATAGAATATAATCAGTCCTAGTAATTTGGGAAAACACTTTACAAGACCATATCATGTTCTTCATGTGATAGGTTAGTTTAAGGTGAACCCTGCTTTTATCAGAGGCAATTAGCTTTTCAAAATTTGGCTGAATACATTAGCACAGACAAAATAGTGGTATTGCCTATTATATTTGATTATGAGTGATATGGGCTCATATTAAAAACGTATGTTGAGGGGGAGACCTTCAAGATGGCAGAGGAGTAAGACGTGGAGATCACCTTCCTCCCCACAAATACATCAGAAATACATCTACATGTGGAACAACCCCTACAGAACACCTACTGAATGCTGGCAGAAGACCTCAGACCTCCCAAAAGGCAAGAAACACCCCACGTACCTGGGTAGGGCAAAAGAAAAAAGAAAAAACGGAGACAAAAGAATAGGGACGGGACCTGCACCAGTGGGAGGGAGCTGTGAAGGAGGAAAGGTTTCCACACACTAGGAAGCCCCTTCGCGGGTGGAGACTGCGGGTGGCGGAGGGGGGAAGCTTTGGGGCCACGGAGGAGAGCGCAGCCACAGGGGTGCGGAGGGCAAAGTGGAGAGATTCCCGCACAGAGAATCGGTGCCGAGCAGCACTCACCAGCCCGAGAGGCTTGTCTGCTCACCCGCCGGGGCGGGCGGGGGCTGGGAGCTGAGGCTCAGGCTTCGGTCGGATCCCAGGAGAGGACGGGGGTTGGTGGCATGAACACAGCCTGAAGGGGCTAGTGCGCCACAGCTAGCTGGGAGGGAGTCCGGGAAAAAGTCTGGAGCTGCCTAAGAGGCAAGAGACCATTGTTTCCTGGTGCGTGAGGAGAGGGGATTCAGAGCGCCACCTAAACGACCTCCAGAGACGGGCACGAGCTGCGGCTATCAGTGTGAACCCCAGAGACGGGCATGAGACACTAAGGCTGCTGCTGCAGCCACCAAAAAGCCTATGTGCGAGCACAGGTCACTCTACACACCGCCCCTTCCGGGAGCCGGTGCAGCCCACCACTGCCAGGGTCCCATGATCCAGGGACAACTTCCCCGGGAGAATGCACGGCGTGCCTCAGGCTGCTGCAATGTCACGCCAGCCTCTGCCGCTGCAGGCTCGACCCGCGTCCGTACCCCTCCCTCCCTCCGGCCTAAGTGAGCCAGAGCCCCCTAATCAGCTGCTCCTTTAACCCCGTCCTGTCTGAGCAAAGAAAAGATGCCCTCAGATGACCTACATGCAGAGACGGGGCCAATCCAAAGCTGAACCCCAGGAGCTGTGCGAACAGAGAAAGGAAAATCCCTCTGAGCAGCCTCAGGAGCAGTGGATTAAATCTCCACAGTCAACTTGATGTACCCCGCATTTCTGGAATACCTGAATAGACAATGAATCATCACAAAATTGAGGAGGTGGACTTTGAGAGTAACGACATATATATATTTTTCCTTTTTCTCTTTTTGTGAGTGGCCGTGTGGCTGACAGGGTCTTGATGCTCTGGCCAGATGTCAGGGCTGTGCCTCTGAGGTGGGAGTGCCGAGTTCAGGACATTGGTTCACCAGAGAACTCCCTGCTCCACCTAATATCAAATGGCGAAAGCTCTCCCATATATCTCCATCTCAACGCTAAGACCCAGCTCCACTCAATGACCAGCAAGCTACAGTGCTGCACGCCCTATGCCAAACGAATAACAAGACAGGAACACAACCACACCCATTAGCAGAGAGGCTGCCTAAAATCATAATAAGGTCACAGACACCCCAAAACACATTATCGGATGCGGTCCTGCCCACCAGAAAGACAAGATCCAGCCTCATCCACCAGAACACAGGCACTAGTCCCCTCCACCAGGAAGCCTACACAGCCCACTGAACCAACCTTAGCCACTGGGGGCAGACACCAAAAACAACGGAAACTACAAACCTGAAGCCTGTGAAAAGGAGACACCAAAAACAGTAACTTAAGAAAAATGAGAAGACAGAGAAACACACAAGAGATGAAGAAGCAAGGTATAAACCCACCAGACCAAACAAATGAAGAGGAAATAGACAGTCTACCTGAAAAAGAATTCAGAGTAATGATAGTAAAGATGTTCCAAAATCTTGGAAATAGAATGGAGAAAATACAAGAAACGTTTAACAAGGACATAGAAGAACTAAAGAGCCAACAAACATGATGAACAACACAATAAATGAAATTAAAACTTCTCTAGAAGGAATCAATAGCAGAATAACTGAGGCAGAAGAATGGATAAGTGACCTGGAAGATAAAAGAGTGGAAATAACAACTGCAGAGCAGAATAAAGAAAAAAGAATGAAAAGAATTGAGGACAGTCTCAGAGACCTCTGGGACAATATTAAATACACCAACATTCGAATTATAGGGGTCCCAGAAGAAGAAGAGAAAAAGAAAGGGACTGAGAAAATATTTGAAGAGATTATAGTTGAAAACTTCCCTAATATGGAAAAGGAAATAGTTAATCAAGTCCAGGAAACGCAGAGAGTCCCATACAGGATAAATCCAAGGAGAAACAAGCCAAGACACATATTACTCAAACTATCAAAAATTAAATACAAAGAAAATATATTAAGATCAGCAAGGGAGAAACAACAAATAACATACAAGGGAATCCCCATAAGGTTAACAGCTGATCTTTCAGCAGAAACTCTGCAAGCCAGAAGAGAGTGGCAGGACATATTTAAAGTGATGAAAGGGGAAAACCTACAACCAAGATGACTCTACCCAGCAAAGATCTCATTCAGATTCAACAAAGAAATTAAAATCTTTACAGACAAGCAAAAGCTAAGAGAATTCAGCACCACCAAACCAGCTTTACAACTAATGCTAAAGGAACTTCTCTAGGCAGGAAACACAAGAGAAGGAAAGGACCTACAATAACAAACCCAAAACAATTAAGAAAATGATAATAAGAACATACATATCAATAATTACCTTAAATGTAAATGGATTAAATGCTCGAAACAAAAGACATGGGCTGGCTGAATGGATACAAAACAACACCCGCATATATGCTGTCTACAAGAGACCCACTTCATACCAGAGACACAAAGAACTGAAGGTGAGGGGATGGAAAAAGATAGTCCATGGAAATGGAAATCAAAAGAAAGCTGGAGTAGCAATTCTTATATCAGACAAAATAGACTGTAAAATAAATACTATTACAAGAGACAAAGAAGGACACTACATAATGATGAAGGGATCAATCCAAGAAGAAGATATAACAACTGTAAGTATTTATGCACCCAACAAAGGAGCACCTCAATACATAAGGAAAATGCTAACAGCCATAAAAGGGGAAATTGACAGTAACACAATCATAGTAGGGGACTTTAAGACCACACTTTCAACAATGGACAGATGATCAAAAAATTAAAAAAAGAAGGAAACACAAGCTTTAAATGATACATTAAACAAGATGGAGTTAATTGATATTTATAGGACATTCCATCCAAAAACAACAGAATACACTTTCTTCTTAAGTGCTCATGGAACATTCTCCAGGATAGATCATTTCTTGGGTCACAAATCAAACCTTAGTAAATTTAAGGAAATTGAAATCATACCAAGTATCTTTTCTGACCACACCTCTATGAGACTAGATATCAATTACAGGAAAAAAATCTGTAAAAAATACAAACACATGGAGGCTAAACAATACACTACTTAATAACCAAGATATCACTGAAGAAATCAAAGAGGAAATCAAAAAATACCTAAAAACAAATGACAATGAAATCACAATGACCCAAAACCTATGGGATGCAGCAAAAGCAGTTCTAAGAGGGACGTATATAGCAATACAATCGTACCTCAGGAAACAAGAAATACCTCAAATAAACAAACTAACCTTACACCTAAAGCGATTAGAGAAAAAAGAAGAACAAAACCCCAAAGTTAGCAGAACGAAAGAAATCATAAAGATCAGATCAGAAATAAATGAAAAATAAAAGAAGAAAACAACAGCAAAGATCAATAAAACTAAAAGCTGGTTCTTTGAGAAGACAAACAAAATTGATAAACCATTAACCAGACTCATCAAGAAAAAAAGTGAGAAGACTCAAATCAATAGAATTAGAAATGAAAAAGGAGAAGTAACAACTGACACTGCAGAAATACAAAGGATCATGAGAGATTACTACAAGCAACTCTATGCCAATAAAATGAACAACATGGAAGGAATGGAAAAATTCTTAGAAAAGCACAACCTTCTGAGACTGAACCAGGAAGAAATAGAAAATATAAATAGACCAATCACAAGCAGTGAAATTGAGACTGTGATTTAAATGCTTCCAACAAACAAAAGCCCAGGACCAGATGGCTTCACAGGCAAATTCTATCAAATATTTAGAGAAGAGCTAATACCTATCCTTCTCAAACTCTTCCAAAATATAGCATAGTGAGGAGCACTCCCCAAATCATTCTACGAGGCCACCATCACCATGATACCAAAACCAGACAAAGATGTCACAAAGAAAGAAAACTACAGGCCAGTATCACTGATGAACATAGATGAAAAATTCCTCAACAAAATACTAGGAAACAGAATCTAACAGCACATTTAAAGGATCATACACCATGATCAAGTGGGGTTTAGCCCAGGAATTCAAAGATTTTTCAATATATGCAAATCAATCAATGTGATACACCATATTAACAAATTGAAGGATAAAAACCATATGATCATCTCAATAGATGCAGAAAAAGCTTTTGACAAAATTCAAGACCCGTTTATGATAAAAAACCTCCAGAAGGTAGGCATAGGGGGAACTTACCTCAACATAATAAAGGCCATTTATGACAAACCCACAGCCAACATCGTTCTCAATGGTGAAAAACTGAAACCATTTCCACTAATATCAGGAATGAGACAAGGTTGCCCACTCTCACCACTGTTATTCAAAATAGCTTTGGAAGTTTTAGCCACAGCAATCAGAGAAGAAAAAGAAATAAAAGGAATCCAAATCAGAAAAGAAGAAGTAAAGCTGTCACTGTTTGCAGATGACATGATACAATATATAGAGAATCCTAAAGATGCTACCAGAAAACTACTAGAGCTAATCAATGAATTTGGTAAAGTAGAAGGATACAAAATTAATGCACAGAAATCTCTTGCATTCCTATACACTAATGAAAAATATGAAAGAGAAGTTAAGGAAACACTCCCATTTACCATTGCAACAAAAAGAATAATATACCTAGGAATAAACCTACCTAAGGAGACAAAACACCCATATGCAGAAAACTATACGACACTGATGAAAGAAATTAAAGATGATACAAACAGATGGAGAGATATACCATGTTCTTGGATTGGAAGAATCAACGTTGTGAAAATGACTATACTACCCAAAGCAATCTACAGATTCAATGAAATCCCTATCAAATTATCAATGGCATTTTTCACAGAATTAGAACAAAAAATTTCACAATTTGTATTGAAACACAAAAGACCCCGAATAGCCAAAGCAATCTTCAGGAAGAAAAACAGAGCTGGAGGAATCAGGCTCCCTGACTTCACATTACACTACAAAGCTACAGTAATCAAGACAGTATGGTACTGGCACAAAAATAGAAAGAGATGAATGGAACAGGATAGAAAGCCCAGAGATAAACCCATGCACATAGGGTCCCCTTATTTTTGATAAAGGAGGCAAGAATATACAATGGGGAAAAGACAGCCTCTTCAATAAGTGGTGCTGATAAAACTGGACAGTTACATGTAAAAGAATGAAATTAGAACATTCCCTAACACCATACACAAAAATAAACTCAAAATGCATTAAAGACCTAAATGTAAGACCAGACACTCTAAACTCTCAGAGGAAAACATAGGCAGAGCATTCTATGACATAAATCACAGCAAGATCCTTTTTGACCCACCTCCTAGTGTAATGGAAATAAAAACAAAAATAAACAAATGAGACCTAATGAAACTTAAAAGCTCTTGTACAGCCAAGGAAACCATAAAAAAGACAAAAAGACAACGCTCAGAATGGGAGAAAATATTTACAAATGAAACAACTGACACAGGATTAATCTCCAAAATTTACAAGCAGCTCATGCAGCTCAATATCAAAAAAACAAACAACCCAATCCAAAAATGGGCAGAAGACCTAAATAGACATTTCTCCAAAGAAGACATACAGATGTCCAAGAAGCATATGAAAAGCTGCTCAACATCACTATTAGAAAAATGCAAATCAAAACTACAGTGAGGTATCACCTCACACCAGTTAGAATGGTCATCATCAGAAAATCTACAAACAACAAATGCTGGAGAGGGTGTGGAGAAAGGGCACTGTCTTGCACTTTTGGTGGGAATGTAAATTGATATAGCCACTATGGACAACAGTATGGAGGTTCCTTAATAAACTAAAAATAGAATTACCATATGACCCAGCAATCCCACTACTGGGCATATACCCAGAGAAAACTATAATTCAAAAAGACACATGCCCCGCCATGTTCATTGCAGCACTATTTACAATAGCCAGCACATGGAAGCAACCTAAATGCCCATCGACAGATGAATGGATAAAGAAGATGTGGTACATATACACAATGGAATATTACTCAGCCATAAAAAGGAACGAAATTGGGTCTTTTGTAGAGACGTGGATGGATCTAGAGACTGTCATACAGGGTGAAGTAGGTCAGAAAGAGAAAAACAAATATTGTATGTTAACGCATATGTGTGGAACGTAGAAAAATGGTACAGATGAACCGGTTTGCAGGGCAGAAATTGAGACACAGATGTAGAGAACAAACGTATGAACACCAAGGGAGGAAAGTGGCGGTGGGGTGGTGGTGGTGTGATGAATTGGGATATTGGGATTGACATATGTACACTAATATGTATAAAATGGATAACTAATAAGAACCTGCTGTATAAAAAAAATAAAATTAAATTAAAAAATTTTTTTTAAATTAAAAAAAAAAGATGTGGCACATATATATAATGGAATATTACTTAGCCATAAAAAGAAGTGAAATTGGGCTTCCCTGGTGGTGCAGTGGTTGAGAATCCGCCTGCCAATGCAAGGGACACGGGTTCGAGCCCTGGTCTGGGAAGATCCCATATGCCACGGAGCAACTGGGCCCGTGAGCCACAACGACTGAGCCTGCGCGTCTGGAGCCTGTGCTCCGCAACAAGAGAGGCCGCAATAGTGAGAGGCCCACTCACCGCGATGAAGAGTGGCCCCCACTCGCCACAACTAGAGAAAGCCCTCGCACAGAAACGAAGACCCAACACAGTCAAAAATAAATAAATTAATTTCAAAAAAAAAAAAGCGAAATTGAGTTATTTGTAGTGAGATGGATCGACTTAGAGTCTGTCATACAGAGTGAAGTAAGTCAGAAAGAAAAAACAAATACCGTATGCTAACACATATATATGGAATCTAAAAAAAAAAAAATAGTTCTAAAAAATCTAGGGGCAGGAAAGGAATAAAGACGCAGACGTAGAGAATGGACCTGAGGGCACAGGGAGGGGGAAGGGTAATCTGGGACGAATTGAGAGAGTGGAATGGACATATATACACTACCAAATGTAAAATAGCTAGTGGGAAGCAGCCACATAGCTCAGGGAGATCAGCTCGGTGCTTTGTGACCACCTAGAGGAGTGGGATAGGGAGGGTGGGAGGGAGACCAAGAGGGAGGGGATATGGGGATATATGTATATGTATAGCTGATTCACTTTGTTATAAAGCAGAAAGTAACACACCATTGTAAAGCAATTATACTCCAATAAGGATGTTAAAAACGACAACAACAACAACAACAGCAAAACTATGTCGTGGCTTTCAGTTCTATTAGTCTTAGGTTGAAAAGTAAGGGTGTTTGTCATTCAGCATGCTTTAAGAAAAAGGGAATGAGAACTGAAAACCGAATTTCAAAGTTAGGGATCCATAAATATAGTCAAGGATTTCTGTGATTTGGATTATAAAAGTAAGTGGAGATCACTATGAAACTTAATAATCCAGTATGGAAGTGAAAGGTGATTTTTACTATTTTTTCCCAGAGTGTGAGGTAGTACTCTGGTTTTAATAATCACACTGAAATAACCATCTGACCCTCTAACCACGTTGCTGGTACTCACTCACTCCCAAGTTACTTCTCCTAAGGAATGCGTTTCAAAGGGAAATAAAGGCTTTCCTCTATTTCCTTCAGTGCAACAATTTCCTTGGAGAAAAGCAAATCAATGAATTATTTTGACTTGTTCCCTCCCTCAATAAAGTCTTGATTATGAAATATACCATTTTCTAAATAGGTCAAAGTAGACTTACTAACAAGTAAATCTCAAGACAGCTAAGAATAATATAACATTTGCCACGTTCAAGCTAGCAAGGTTAATTTGTAAAAACTTTACAGAGGGTTAAGCATGCTCTAAAGTTCAAGCCCTTATTAGCATGTCTAAAGCAGTGAACCCTTTCATAGAAACTTCTCAAAGTGTGTGACTTATACAGCATTCCACATTTTTTTGTTTGTGAATTTTACTCTCTAATAAGTTTGCATTCTTTTTCAATTTTCAGCTATTTTTAGACTTCTTTTTTTCTTCTCAATTGATTATTTTGTCGACGTCACCCACGAAATAGCTTTAGGTCATAAGTACTCTAAATGCTCTGATTTGCATCTACTGGAGACCTGAATTCTGTTGCCCTTTGACTTTGCTTACCCCAGGTGACTGTCTCAGCCCTCAAAGAACTAATTGTACCTTCTCATAGTGTTTCCCAAAATGTACCATGCAAACTGCTTCATCTTTCCTAGTTGAGAAGATGAAGATCTCTTGCTGATGGTTATGAGTATGTTATAAAGACATCTAAATAGTGGAGCAGCTGTGTAAGTCCCTGTGAATTTAACCTGTCAGCACCTGCGTCATTGCTCCCTGTTAACTGTCTAATTTTTTAATTTGATAGGGTACCATGCTTGGGAAGATTGAATTTGAAGGTCAGTCTGTGGACTTTGTGGATCCAAATAAGCAGAATTTGATTGCTGAGGTTTCAACCAAGGTGAGAAATTTTCCTTCATGTTTTGTAGTTTTATTTTATTCCCTTTAGACCTTCCTCTTTTGTAATATCAAAATCTTCTTTTAGGTAGAGGTCATCTTCCAGAAGCGTCAGAGTTGAGGGAAAAAAGGGTCTCATAGCAGTTAAAATTGATATATTACAAAATCAGTGCATTTAAAGTTATAACTTTTACTTACAGAGTGATCTTCATGGCCTGATTTAGAGGCTGTTTACTGTTATTTTAATTTTTCTTCTCTCCTCTTGTGGTTCCTTAGCTCAAGACTTTAACAATGTCAAATAAAAGGGCTGTTCAATTGAATATCAGGAATCAGAGCGAATGGTCTGCCAGAGAGTCAAGAACACGTTATAGAAATCAGACCCAGTACAGTAATCAGAACCTGGGGTCATTTTGTGCAGGGAAAAGTATTCCTGAGCACACTGAAGATTTAATGTATTATAGCTCAGTTCAAAGAGTAGTATTCATGACGATGACTGTATCACCCCAAAGTGAGATATGTTTATTGTATATTTACAGGAAGGTATAGAGTACATCTTAGAAAGATGTGTTGATTTTGAGTGAATATCTGTTAATGTAGTTGTGAGTCTCTTGGGCTACAGCCTCTGTCGTTGGGGACCATAGAGGTTGGTGGGGTAGGCAAGCAAGTAGGCACCATGGAGAGAATACTGTGATAAATGCTGTCCTTGGAATGTGCATGAGGTACCATAAAGGCATGTGTGGGGAAACATCCAATGAAATAGGTGGATCAGGGGAGGTTTTTACAGAGGAATTAGGCTTGTTCTGAGACATAAAGAGCAATTCGGTAGATGGAGAGCTAGGAGAACTCGTTTCAGGCAGAGGAAATGGCATGTGTTGAAAGGCACAGAGGTATGAGACGATACGGTGTCTCTGAAGAGTTATGTGTAGTTTGGTGTGGCTGACCTAAGGGTTCACACATATAGGTTCCCACATTTGGCCAAAGATGAGTGGAGATGGACGGGGCTAGAGCTAGATGGTTTAGTACCGTTGGCTAAATAAATCAACCAACTTGGAGACTACTGGGAACCCATTTGGCATCATTTTGGAGCAAAGTAAACTGGATAAAAGAGCAGATGACTAGAAAGTTATTGCAACTAATTAGGACAAAACTCGTGAAAGCCTAGCCTGAGCAGTAACAGCAGGAAAAGAGACAGCAGGGTGGCTTAGACAAATAGGAGAAAGAGGTTTTAACATATTTTCCTATGAAGTGGTTTTGTTTGAGACACAGAGTGATAGAGGGCTATTTTTATAGAATTTTAGAGTTTAGAACTACCTTGGAGATCTAGTCTAGATTTTCCAAATGTGAGAAGTATTGGCCTGGAGAAAGTCATCTTAAAAAAATTCTGTGGTCAATTAAGGTTGAAAAATACTGCATAATATATTCCTGTCTTGGAGATTCCTAGCAAATTCATATATCCCAGTTTCTGTGAGGTCTTGCTTACTTCTGTCATTCTGTACAGAGAGTATATGGTGTGTTTGTGTAGACACCAGATTGCAAATTTCATCTAAAACCTTTAACAGACTTTGAAATCATTCTAAATTCAGAATGTGCTAGCTGACTCTCGAAGCTGGGACCAGTGTGGGCACCCAGCCCTCTAGGCTTTCCCTCTCTCTCTCTTATTTCTTCTTTTACGACTTTGGGGAACTACTTCTTGGGTAAATGCCTGTGAAAATGGATCTGACTCCTAGCAGTGCTTAAAACATAGGTAATGATTATGATATGCTCTGGGATCCTTTTATGAAGCCTACCATTTAAATGCAAATGATTGCACAGTAACCTAAAGGGACCAGGGGTCTACACTAGCTTAGCAAGTCCTCTGACTCAGACTGATTTTATCCATTAGCCCCACTGCATAAGCCTAATGCACAACAGCTCTACCTCATCCAAACTTTATTGCAAGTTAAGGATCAAGTGGTATTTAAAGCATGATATATCTATTACTACATCTGTTTAGTGCTGAATCAGGCAATAATACTTGGAAATTCCATTGCAACTGGTTGTTAATGAGGCAAAACATGGGAAAGATATTTGTTAATTATGGAAGCAACCAATTTCTTAGGGATAACTGTTATTACTGTAATCAACATTTTATACAAAACAGCAAGGTACTTTGTTCTCATGAAGAAGGTAGAGTTTGTGGCATTTGCTGTGCCTTTCTTACAAATTGATTGTTAACTGCCAGCCACTCCCTAGTGGTTAGCAATCAATCTGTTACCAAGTGCAGAGCATCCTGAGATGTTTATGATATTGATGTGTTGCTCATAGCTGGACCTTCTCTCTTACTCTCTGTTTTTTAAAATGGCAGGATGTCAAGGTGTATGGCAAAGGAAATCCCACGAAAGTGGTAGCTGTAGACTGTGGGATAAAAAACAATGTAATCCGCTTACTAGTAAAGGTAAGTAATTTGTTCCATCTCAAGGATGGGGGTTTCTAATATTGATCATTAGTGTTAATCTGATTTCCTCTATCTGTTTCAGAGAAAGCTTGTGTATTCTGTCAGAATGTCAGGGGATATACTCTCTTCTTTTTGCCTTTGATCTATTAGATAACACATTTATTCCTGTTAAAATTAGAGATGTAGATTTCTGTTAAAAAAAAAAACCTCAAAGGCCACAAAAACACAGAAGGAAATGAAGACTGTTCTTTTCACTTACTGACTGACATTCTGAGACATGACACACTCAGTTTCTTGGGGTTTAGAGATAACCAAAAAGGTAGTCAGTAGGAGAACTCCCCCTTTGGGTTACATTTATTATGTACCACATGTTTGTAGGGATCATGCCCTGATATAGTACAAACTTGCACATTGCTTTATATCAACTCTTAGAGAACCAATTGAAATTAGACCTTAAAAATACTTGAGGAGAACGTAACCATTATTACAGTGTTTTCTTAAACATTGTTTTGTTGGGATTTCTCCTTCTCCTCTTTCTCTCTCTGTCTCCCTCTGTCTCTTTGTCTTTCTATTTCTCTTATACACATGCACCCCACCCCTGGATATATTTGCATAACACCAGATTAGCATGGGTAAAGGAGAATTCTTCAATTCACTTTTTTTGTTATAGAATATCAGCAACATCCAAATCATGATTTTGAATGCTGATCAATTTTATTAACAACAATGTGCATGGACCCTTAAATAGTAGATGCTGTGGTTGGCCTAGCCATATCTCCCTTTCATTTTATCATTTTAAGACATTTTGTTCATCTTCTAATTGCAAGTGTCTGCATCTTATTGCCTGAGGGCTCTCTTTGGTTGGTTGGAGGCTGCTGGCAGGCAGGAAATGACATAGAATTAATGATCCCTGGAGCAGCCCCAATCAATGACAGAGTATAAATTCCCCAGCTCCCTTGCCACATTGCTAAGCTGTCTTTAGGTGAAATATGCTACACTGGCTCTCAGAATTCCCCAGTGGGCTGAAGCTCCTTTTCTTCATTGTAGTAACTGCCCGATAATGCACACTTTATTAGGGTCTTTCCCCATGTTGCTTTCTATTTCTATTTCCTGGAAACCCCTCGAAAGAAACTTCTTTCTCTCAAATTCTTATATCAGGAAATGCTTCTAGGGAAATACTCAAAGACATCTTTCCATCCACTTTTGTATAGAAAAGTTCTAATTTTTCTATCAGAATATAGGTATTATAGATAATATGAAAAAACCCTAGGAAAGAAATCATTAAAATTTGGTCAGACAAAAAATACAGAATTGAAAAAGGTGAGAGGTGGACCAAATTAAATTTTGGAGAAAGGGATTTATCTTCTTTTTTGCAACTCCCTCTCCCAGAGCTAGGGAAGATAACCTGTATTCCTGTGTGCCCAGTCACGAAGCCTTTAGGTCTGCAGCCTCCTGAAGTGTGGGAAAATGCATCATCTATTTTTTCAGAATCAAAATGTAAATAGTGTTTTTTTTCTCCACTTTCTATCCTAGGGTCCATTTACATCACACAAAATATGAGTCAACAAAGAGTTTTTTGCTCAGCATTATTTATTTGAATCGTGGACTCAGTTTCCCTTCCCTTTCGGGAGTAATTAGCCAAGAGAAGGTTTACCACTTCGGCGAAGAAAAATATTATTAAATTGACCATTCTTGTGTTTCTTTTCCAGCGAGGAGCAGAAGTGCATGTAGTGCCCTGGAATCATGATTTCACCAAGATGGAGTATGATGGGCTTTTAATTGCCGGAGGACCTGGGAACCCAGCTCTTGCACAGCCACTAATTCAGAATGTCAAAAAGGTGCAGTGAACCTGGCATAGTCTGTGTCTGTGTGTGAAGTGGAGAGAGTCTGCTCTGCGCGGCCGAAAAAGCTGTAATATATTTTATTTATACAAGTAATTTTTTAGTACTCCTATTTGTGACCTCTGAGGCAATGTCAGCACAGATAGTATATAGGGGGAACCAACGAGGAGAGAGTTCCACAGGAAGAAGAAAAAAGAACTTCAGACAAAGTGACTGGGATTGTGTCCTTGAGTGCATAGAGCTGGAGTCCAATCTCCAAATGTGTTGTCTGTACAACTGGAAAATGACAACTTGGGACCTATAAGACCTTCAAGTTTCCAGAGAAATATTAAATTAGATTTAGTTTAGTCTGGATGTTAAGTACATTCTATTGAACTTTAATGCTGCAAATTGTCAATCCTGTCCTTATTTATCTTCTAACTTTTTATTCAATTACTATTGTCTTTACCTTGTAAATTAAGAAAAAAAAAATGCTTCATTTCATTCCTTCAGAGATTGCATTTTTTGGACTCGTTCTTCTGGAGTAATAAAATTTTTCCCTGATTTAGATCTTGGAGAGTGATCGCAAAGAGCCATTGTTTGGAATCAGTACAGGAAATTTAATAACAGGATTGGCTGCTGGTGCCCAAGCCTACAAAATGTCTATGGCCAACAGGTAAGGCAGTTATGCTTCTGTTTCCATGTCAAACTGGCTCTGAAATACTGTTAGTAACTAAACCGAAAAGACTTAGAAAACAACGTGCCATTTTCTTCAGAATAAATCGATAAGCACACTATTAAATGGTTCGCAGTTGTCTGACTACCTGATACCACTTTCATTGCATTTTTGAAAGGCAGCCTTCTCTAACGATAACTTTGCCGTAGTTTAAAGTTATTTTCCTTTCCTTGGCATAAATTGAAGTTATAATACTCAATCAAATAATATTCCAAGGGAAATTGTTCTGATTTTAAGCTTGATTTCAGAGCACTGATAACATTGTAAAACTCTAGTGTGACTTAAGAACCGAGAAGTCTTCAGCTCCTCTTGGTTTTACTTCCTTACCCCAAATGATGTTAATTTATTCAACATGGAACTTTCCCCCACAGTCCACCCTCCACATAAAGTATAATTCAGATTGATTCAGGACTGAGTAGTTATCTCTTTATTATCCCCCAAGAACTCTTCTTTGGCTTTAAAATTACTGTAGCTCCCTTAAAATAAGTGGCTTATATTTGTCTCTGTTCAGCTAGTGAGCAAATCTTAGCTTTTTGTTATGAGTGCAATTCCCCTTTTCTAAAACTGATTACAGAAGTTTAATAGACCTGATATTTAACACACAACAAAGCTTCCGGAATTGATTTTTGTCCTAAAATGATTGGGATTAACAATCTGTGACTTTTCTCATGGAGTAATTTTCACTAAGCAATTGAAACTTTTGAATTTTAATAGGCTTTTCTTGTTCACTATTTTACAACTAATGCATTTATATTCTTTTCTTCACTTTTCCTTTTCCGTATCCTTTTCCCCCTTTTCTCTCCAGAGGGCAGAATCAGCCTGTTTTGAATATCACAAACAGACAGGCTTTCATTACTGCTCAGAATCATGGCTATGCCCTGGACGGCACCCTTCCAGCTGGTTGGAAACCACTTTTTGTGAATGTCAATGATCAAACAAATGAGGTAAGTGCTCTCAGTAAACCTGTTGAGTGAGTGATGAGAAGTGCAGGACTTTGAATACTCTGTTTTACAATGACCTTTCCCTTGTTTATGTGGGCTTTTCTGGGGTGTGTATGTGGAAGAATTCTTGTTACAGATTATTTCCCACAGCCCTCTGCTTTTTAAAAAGTCATTTCTCTGTCTTATTCTCTTATCGGTTGACTCATTAAGATCCACAGTTTGAGTGGTTAATCAATGGCTGTCTTACACATTCATTGCTAATGGGTGATTGGTGGAGGTCTGTTTGAGCCCAGTCTACGTGGGTCTCTGGGACTCACTTAGCACTGAAGTAGCCTTTGAGAAGACCCTTGGAGAAGTAATTTAGGAGTTGGAGAAAAGAAGAGGATTTGAGTTTATTCTGAACAGAGCCTAGAGGGGCCTCAAAGGCTATAGACCAAATCAGTTGTTTTTAATAAGGGAACCACACCAGTTGAATCTTTATTGGCCTATTTTTATTAGTACTGTTTGTTTTTAGAATGTTCTCAAACTTTTAACTTAATTTTTAAAGTTTGAACTTTATTGTCCACTGAATCATACGTAGTCCTGGTTGACATTCTTTGTTACTGAAGGAATTTCTTCCCATTTCTTTTTCCTTTAGGGGATTATGCATGAGAGCAAACCCTTCTTTGGTGTGCAGTTCCACCCAGAAGTCAGCCCAGGGCCAACAGACACTGAGGTATGTCAGAAAGATGAGGCCTATTATATATTAAAAAGTTTTTAAATCAGAAATATATTTATGTGAAAAATTGAGAAACCAAAATAATCACCTGGGTGGTCTTAGTACAGAACATTCTTAAAAAGAGTGCTTTGATAATGCCCATATTGTAAGAAAATTTCCCCATGAATATCATGGAGGAAATTTCTATCTTTTTAAACAGTTAAAGTGGGAAAGCGCTTAAGAAACTGATGCCATGTGATTTTTATTTAAATGATTATCATTCTAATATATTTAGTTCTGAAATTTACAATTGTGGTACTATGCAAATGAATTCCCTCTTGCTATCTCGTTCTCATAACTGAAATGAAATTTTAATCCCCCATCTGTGACTTCACAAAAACCCCTATGGCAACTGGTTGCGTAGCCACGAAGGAAGAATAAACAGCAGCAGGAACAGGAAGAAGGTCAGGGGTGTCAGGAGGGGAGAGGGTATACGTGCACATACATATGAGTCAGATGGCTTAAGAAAAGAACCGTAAGGAATGCTTAGAGGAGTTTTGTTTTTAATTTAAATATTTTTACTTTTTTGTGTGAGCTTCTGGTTCAATGTTCAAGAACATCTTTCCAAACAAGAGCTTGTGGTGATACTCAGAAAAGTCTGGGAAGTCTGAAGTGACTCTTCCTCTCCTATACCCTAGGGCCTCCAGTAGTAATGCTGACAATTCTTCCTTGTCAGCAGATGCTCTCAGAAAAGACACCTAGGTAAAACAAAGAGGAGAATAAAAATTTTCCCATTGTAGACTCTACTTCCTCATCCCTGAGTTGCCTTTTCAGATATTTGTATTTTGTTCTTGTTTTAATATTATTAGGAAAGAATGGTTCTTAATAGCCAAAGTCACTACAACATTACCTACCCATGATGACACTCAAAAATAAAATTTAGTTTTGTATATCTATTGCCTAATGCATGTTAATAGTTTTTTAACTTAAAATTTAAATTATTTGCCTATAGTAGGACTTCAGATTAGGAACACTGAAATTAAGATATGTGATATCCAGAATCACTTAGTTCTTTTTTTCTCCTGTCCTGCCAAATAGTTGCAAAATAAATATCTTTGTTGAAATTTGTCACGTCTAGTGCAACAGTGGAAGTAAATCATTGATAAAGTTTAAGAATAACCTTAGAGATATTTTTATACCTAATACAATCTTTAGAGATATTTTTGACCTGATAGAAAATTTAAATATCCAGTTATTTCTAACTTTAGGGTGCATAAGTAATATAGCTTCATTTTTTTTTTTTTTTGCATAGTTAGAATTTTATTTAGAAGAAGAAAATGATTCATAATTAAGGGGCTGAAAATGACATTCTCAGAAGGCATTATTTGAAATGTTCATTCTCTGCTGAAAACTTTTTTTTTTTTTACATCTTTACTAGATTATAATTGCTTTATAATGTTGTGTTAGTTTCTGCTGTACAACAAAGTGAATCAGCTATATGTATACCTATATTGAAAACTTTCTTTTAATAGGATTTGACATGAGCAGTTAGAAGTGTTTATTTGATCTAATTCTTATAGTAGTAAATATTTAGTTTTGCCAGCTTTGGCAAAACAAAAACAAAAACAAAAAAACCCAAAAAACAAATACTGCATAGCA
Source organism: Balaenoptera ricei (assembly GCF_028023285.1). Taxonomy (NCBI): domain Eukaryota; kingdom Metazoa; phylum Chordata; class Mammalia; order Artiodactyla; family Balaenopteridae; genus Balaenoptera; species Balaenoptera ricei. The sequence goes on from NC_082645.1 coordinate 95,600,773, forward strand.
ATACTTATCCTAAAAATTTATTTGTTGCTTATCTAAAGTTCAACTTGAACTGGGTATACTGTATTTTATCTGAGAATTTTGTGAGTTTTGAAACTTCTAACTAGTTGGCTATATTTTTTTTCTAGTACCTGTTTGATTCCTTTTTCTCACTGATAAAGAAGGAGAAAGGTACCACAATTACATCAGTTCTACCGAAGCCAGCCCTAGTAGCGTCTCGAGTTGAGGTCAGTATATGTGGGCTTCCTTTTGGTTTATGTATTTTGGATTTTCTCTATTGTGTGATGACTTCTTTTTTAAGTGAATGATGTAAACCTTTTTGATGTCTATGAAAAACGATTGGTAATATTGCAATCACCCATCATTTTAGCATCTAATTATTTGGTCTGTTCTAGATGATTCATTGGATGTTCATTGGAATCTTCATGTTTTGATTTAAAAATCATATCTTTTAAAGTTCACTTCTTCTAGAACATTTGTAATGAAAATAATTTAATAGAGAATAAGGTTTAATTTAGTTTCAAATTTGATATATTTTCCATTACTCAATAAACCATAGCCCTATGTATGCTTGAGATACAGTTCAGACTACAGAATCATTATAGATGATAGAAATTTTTGTTTCAATGAAAAACCCAAGCAAACTTTTGGACAACCCAATACCTCTAAAGAGCAGATAGATAAGGATTAATATAGTGTAAGACTTGACTCCTTATTTGTTTGAATATGTATTTAATATGGAAAGGTTTCTACGCATTTCCTTCATCGTTAAGGCACACCCACACCCACACCTTTATTACACAAAATTTAGAAGGGTGTACATATATTTTTAAGTATATATATATATATATATATATATATATATATATAATCCTCTTTTTATGAACAAAAAGAATTGATTTATATGTTTACATGAAATGATAAATTGAGTTAGATGGTTTGTTTTAAAGATTTCTATGACAGCCTTTTTTCCTGAGATGGAGAGATGGGAGGTAATCCAGCCACTCAATGTGGAATCAAACTGTGGATTCTTGGTAGCTAAAGAAGCCACCCCACCATACAGTGTATTTCTCAAAATATCAACTCATGTTTTTCAGATGCTTTTCTTTTTTTAAATAGTGAGGGAAAAGTGTAATTTGGGATTCTACATTGCATTGCACATAGTAGGCACTCCATAAATACAAAACAAGTTTCCCAAGTCCTTGTCTCTTGCAGTGACCTAGAACATCTTTCTCCTCTGAAGGGCTTGGCAGTTGTGGTTAAAAAATAAGCAGAATTATTATTTGCTTGAAATCATATATACAATTTGTATGAATTTCAGTATGCTGCCAAAATATGATCTTTTCATTACTGTATTTTCTGTAAATATTTCTGGACTGAACTGCAAAGTAAAGGCAAAATGTAAATATGAAGGTGTCCCTGTGTCCCCTTGCCTCCTGTGTTTTCTCTTCGTTTGTTAGGAAGGGCTTGTTTGTATTTATGCCTATTCTTTGTCCAGTGGAAACCCATGGACATTTAGTCAATTAAATTTTAAGGAGATTTTTATCTAAAAATTATATATATAAATTATATTTATTATATATACACATATAGATATACATTTCCATATATATTTATGTAGTTATTTTTAGATATTTATATATGTTTAATTAAAATGTAGACCTCTTCCAAAAAGTTTTTACTTAAGTGAAAAAAACCATGATCTTTGGAAATTCCTTTTTGAAATTAGAGATGTTTAAATTGTTGGTCTTTTTACTCATATTATGTATATTTCAAAACATTGTACTTTAAATCACCACATAAGCACAGACAATATAGTTTATCTTTCCCATACTTAACAATGACTAATTTCCCCATCTTAATAATAAAAGCAATGCTATCTTCTTATTGCTTACAGGTTTCCAAAGTCCTTATCCTAGGATCCGGAGGTCTGTCCATTGGTCAGGCAGGTGAATTTGATTACTCGGGATCGCAAGCTGTAAAAGCCATGAAGGTGAGAGACTCTGATCTTTGCTGGAATTAATATACACTCCCTTTAATGAGTCTAATTAGTATTTTATAATTTAGATTTATGACACTACCTCTTTTCAAAGTCACTATAATTAATTTCCTTCCACATCTTATATGAAAGGAAGTTTGATCACAGACAAGATTTTTAACTTAAATATGCACACCTGCAAATTAAGAAGGTTGGATTGATCTCCAGAATTATCTATGTTATCACCTATTTATATTGAAAACATAAATCTACACTTATAGATGTTACTCAATGAGGCAGTGAGCTTTTAAAACATATTTGTCTTTTGTGTGAAAGAGGGAATTTGGGTATCCCTGGTGCTCTAAAGTACTTCAAGTGTTCTACAGGATGCTTCAGGCATCTCTTTCGTTGAAAGGGGGAAGATCCAGCTGGAGGAACAAAGGCAACAATGCCTTTTGTTCAAGCTTTAGAAGTTATTGCAGGTCACCTAATTCCCCCATCTGTGACTTGGACTGGATGACCTACCAGGAAGGTATGGCTGGATTTTCAAGTGGAATAGAGGGTTTGATACCTAAGTTGGGAAGAATATCCTCCCTGTTTCTTCAGAGTCTCTCAAAATCTCCCCAACCTTTATCATAGTAAAAATAAACCTTTAGAAAACTGACACTGTAAGTGTAAGATATTTCTATTGAAGAGCTAACTTGGCTTCTCTTTGATGTCCTTATTTTCTAGGATAGTCCCCATTTTGGTGCTAATCAAGCCATCCAAAGTCAATGTGAGCTCTCTGTGACCTTGCCACAGGCTTTGTGGTGTCAAGCCACTCTTACCAAGAGACCTGGCTAGGAGAGAGCAACATAGGGAAGGAAGCAGGAGACTAGGACAACCAACAAGAAAAACAGTTGGCCAAAATTTTCCTTTTTTCCTTTGCTTTATTCAGTATTCTATATACAGACATTTTCACCGGACAGATGTCTGTTGAAAACAGACACAACCCCCCAATTACCTTACTCTTCTTTCCATTTGTTTTTATTTGTAATACTCTTCTCCATACACCCATGGATGTTCACCCCATCCACACATGTATTTTGTGTACATTTTCAAAGTGTGCTTTATTTCCTTGTATTAAGATTCAATTTATCTTTAGATAGATAATTAGTGGGTATCCAATGGTTCAGATTGGTTAGCACACAGTCTAAGTGGGTTAAGGGTTTAGAACACATTTAAGTAGCATGAAATTTTTTATCCTATTTGGTAGTTTTATAAAGAATTAATATTTTTATAGGTTGTATTTTTTATATGCATTACATCCAAAAGGTGAAGTTATTGATTTGAACTGAAGAATAGGAATTATTAGATATAGTATTGTGATTAAGAGGTTAATAAAGATGAATTTATGCACTAAGTATTTTTAAAAACTTAGATTGTGCATAAATTATAGCTGGAATTATATTAGAAAAAAATGATGTAACATTTATTAAAATGGTTTGAATAGACACTCATCACATTAATTTATGGGACCTTTTCCTATGTAATTTGATTTATAAAAATAGCTATATTCATTGTATAGCACATGCAGGAAAATATTTAACAAATATACCTATCCATTGGTACTTTTCTCTAGTAGTGAGACGTTCTATAATTTCTGTTTATGATGTGCTCTCTGTTTGGACTCAATTATTTAAATTCTAACCCGTATTTTAAATGCATTTGCTTATCTATATGTATCTATTCAATATTTTGTTAACAATACTCTTTAAAATAGTTCCTTACAATCTTAGAGAGGACTCATATTGAGGAAAGGGCATAGAACTTGAGTCATAAGACTTGGATTAGAGCCCTAATTTTGTCATTTATCAGCTGTATGGTCTTTGGCAGGTCACTTAACCTTATTGAATCTCAGTTTCTTCATCTGTAAGGTGAAAATTTCTTTTATAGTCTTGCTATAAAAATCAAGTAAATTAACAAAAAAGTACACTACAAGTTTTAAGGCACTATTTGAATTTAAAGTAGTATGAAATATATTTAATTTTTCATTTGGATCCACCGCACCCCCAAGGATATGTAGGGTTTTTAATGATGATTTCTATACTTTCATATGAATATTTTGTTGACTTTTTAGAAGACTTCAAAATTGACATGCTAATAGGTAAAAAAAAACAAGAACCATCTGGCCGGATTTCATAATAATTAGTTTACTAAATGTCACCCTCATCCTGGTCTATAAAGCTATTATCCTTAGTAGCCTACATGAAGAATTATTTTAGGGGTCTCTCCAGATGTCAGGAATGAGATAGGGCTATGAATATCTTCACACACACACAAATTTTTATTTTTTATTTTTTGCCATACGGTCATTTTCTTTTTATATAATATGTATAAACAGTTGTATAATGCTCTTTGTCAAAGCACTACAGCAGGCATGAAAATCTAAAGAAAATGGAAACCAGCAGAAGGCTCTCAGTGCTTCCAGCTAGAAGGGAACACATTATCTTGGATTTAAAACGTATGCTCGGTGCTGTTCTTCAATAAACGTGAGAAAAGGAAACAGCTTTGATGCTGCCTTTTTTCCATTTTATGTTTTACTCAGTCAAAAAAATTTGGAATATTTTATTCTTTTAAGGTCGACTGAGCTGTAAAATTGAGTAGTATTTGTGGACCTCCAGTCAAATTCTATAGAAAACATCTCCAGCTTTCCTTGATACCTACAGTGACAAGGAATTCAGGGTGATCCTCATGAGGTAGTCAGCTCTTTTTGGATAGTTTTATTTTCAAGCAGTTTTCTTCCTTCCTTTTACCAAATGTTTGTCATCCTTTACCTTCCATTCACACTGGTTCCATTACTGATCTCTAGAGCCCACAGAATAACCTAAAAGTTTTGTTACCTGATAATACCCTTCATTTGAATATGATTTTTCTCTTTAGACCATATATTAAGATTCTAGATCTTTTTGTTTCTTTCAGGAAGAAAATGTCAAAACTGTCCTGATGAACCCAAACATTGCTTCGGTGCAAACCAATGAAGTGGGCTTAAAGCAAGCAGATACTGTCTACTTCCTCCCCATCACCCCTCAGTTTGTCACAGAGGTTATCAAGGCAGAACGGCCAGATGGATTAATTCTAGGCATGGGTGGCCAGACAGCTCTGAACTGTGGTGAGTTCTTTTAAGTTTATTTGCAGAGTTTTGGTTCACACACTTATATATAATATTTTTTTGTTTGAATTTATTTAGCAGTTGTGCTCTGTGTGTTCATAAAAGTAAAGTTTTCTGCTGTGTGAGGAAGCTTAGTAAACAGCCACCTGAAAATGTCACATGATGAACATTACCAGTTTATTTCACAGAACAGCTGGGGGACAAAAAGAAACCTTTTGCTTTAATGCTCCAGGGTGACTGAGTAGGTTTTTTGAGTCCCCCTCCTCCATCCCAGGATACTGCTTTTCTCTGTTATCAGTGAAACTCTGAGAACTACTATGAGTGAAAAAGGGGAATTAACATTGATTAAGTGCTCTGTGCTCTTATGTATCAGCCCTGTGACATTTGACTTTCACATATATTTTCATGTTTACATAGATCAGTCTCTCTACCATCCCTTCATGCATCTGCTGAGTCCAATGCTCTGTCCTATTTAAAATATTTCAAACCTTTAGAATTAGATCATGAATGAGAATCTCATTGGCTAGTTTGGGTAAGCAGTTGGTGATATAATTTGTATGTCAACTATAAAAAACAGCCAAAGTTAGATGTTAAGTTAGTGGGAACACAAACAATTTTGTTAATTTTTAACCTAGATAGATACCCACATCACTGAGATTATTTACATAAGAGAAGCTCATATAGGAATAGACCTTCCTTAGAAGGAAATGAAATATACTAAAATCTTAAGGCTCACTGTAATCCTATGATTTTTATTAATGAGAATAATAAAAATCATTTGGAGAAGGTGATAATATACATAACAGTAGCACCAGCAAAATGTTTTGCTAAAATGTCTTCAGAATTTTTCTTTCAAAAATTTTTTTACTCTAAGTGCAATTCTGTTGTGGACTCTGGTGGCTTTTTGGAGTTAAGATTTTTTTTTTTAAAAGTTGTATTCAGATATCTGTTATAGAAAACATAAGAGTTTGATAAAAACAGATTTATTTTGTTTTTCTGTAGGAGTGGAACTATTTAAGAGAGGTGTGCTCAAGGAATATGGCGTGAAAGTCCTGGGAACCTCAGTTGAATCCATTATGGCCACAGAAGATAGACAGCTGTTCTCAGACAAACTAAATGAGATTAATGAAAAGATTGCTCCAAGCTTTGCAGTGGAATCGGTAAGAAATCTTTGTTCTGGAGAAACAGGACCATTATGTGTCTTGTGTTGTAGAGAGAATGATTTGTCATGCCTAAAAATAATAAAGTATTATATTTGTATATGTTATCTTCCAGAAATGTGTTATTACTTCAGACGTTGTGTATTAATTGTGGCATTCAATGCTAAAACATTAAGGACAGGTATTAATAGTTTATTTTTATGAAAAGGGAAGCATAAGCTCAAAGATGATGTGGTTTATCAATGGCTGAAGTGACCTGAGTATCAAATCTCCTGAATCAAAACAAAGAACCATATCAACTTGCAATGCCAAAGTAATTTTTACCTTCTTCCTGGGATCAGTCACACATTTTGTAAGTGCGAATGTCCTGCAAATGGGAAATGGTTGAATTTAAATTTTTTTTTAGGGACTTCCCTGGTGGTCCAGTGGTTGTCTCTGTGTTTCCACTGCAGGGGGCACAGATTTGATCCCTGGGTGGGGAAGTAAGATCCTGCATGCCATGCAGCATGGCCAAAAAATAAACAAACAATTTTTTTTTTGTTAGAATGGAATAAACATTTTACAATAAAATTATCTAGAAAAAAAAGCTATTGGATCTAATCAGTAATATTTATGACTGAGAAACCTGTGGCTTAGATGGTTAAAGAGGACAGATTGTTTTGCATTTCTCTTAATCATTTTCCATTGTATCCTGTGCCTATTGATGGGCTATTACGAGGTGCCAGGAAAAGATCAGCTTCCTGTACATCTCTTTTTGTCCCTGACTTTATTCCTGATTTCAGTCAGTGAAATGGGGGTACTGGAGACAGTTTCTGATGCAACTTCCTCAGTATAGAAATAGGCAAATCCTCTGGGATAAGGCAAGTACTGCTGGGACAACTAAAATGGGCTATGTATGTTTTCAGAAAAGCATGCTATCAAGTATATAGCAAGTTGCAAAGCTGTCAATCAGGAACAATCCCAGGATAGCTCTGCTGAACATGTGGAAAGCTCCTGCCATACATTTATTCTTTCATTGCCAGATTTAATTATGTCCTTGCTTCCTTAGGATGAGAAACAGGCATATGGGAAAGGTGTAATTACATTCCCATTGGTAGTGTAATAATATTCCATGACAGAAAAATATAGCCAACATATGCTGTATTCTGTAAGTTTAAAAAAAAAATCCCAAGCTTCTGAGACTACTCTCTGACTGAACTTGAAAAATGAAAAATTTCTTTCTATATAATATTCCTAATGGCTTATTGCAGTAATATCAAGTTAGATTCTGTAGTAGAAAACCTTGTTTTGTTAAGAGACGAAGACTTTTAAACTGATCTTAAAAATTCAATATAGCTCCCATTTTCAAATTAATGGCAACCATCTCACCTCTGGCCATTGTTTTATTTTTTATATTGCAAAATAAAATTTACCCCAAAGGTGTTAAAAAAGAGCCTTCACTGTATATTAAAAAATTCTAAAATTTAACTTAAAATTTGTAAAATAACACTTGGTTTTCAGAAGGAGATGAGGGAATAATAGAACATTTCCATAGTCATTTTTTCCAAATAAACTGATTTACCTGAATTACCAGACTCTCTTGGTTGGTCTTTTCTACTGTCAGCTTTTAAAACTTTGAGTCCTTGTTCTTGTTGACAGGTTGAGGATGCACTGAAGGCGGCAGACTCCATTGGCTACCCGGTGATGATCCGTTCTGCCTATGCCCTGGGCGGGTTAGGCTCAGGCATATGTCCTAATAGGGAGATCTTACTGGACCTCAGCACAAAGGTATGTATTTTCGCAGATCAAATTCTGACCAGCCAAGAAAACTCCCTGATGTAGTCTTTCAATTAGAGAAAGTTATGTAGATAAGAAATAACCTTTTCTCTGTTTATAAATCACTGCCACACCTCTAAACTGTTGTCCAAGACATGACAGACACTTTTGAAAGGGAAATACAGTGCAATTACTTACACTGGAACATAGCATTAACCCAAAGTCCGTCTTTACTGTACTGTCTATTGATTTCACTGATAGGCAGGCAATCCAGTTCCATCTCCCTCTGCTGCAAAATCTGCTCCAAAACACCCATCATGCTAAAATATATTTTAGTGGTTTAAAAAAAAACACAATATAATGTCCCATTTTGCCATTATCTTTTGAAACAATAAGACATGGATGACATCCGGTAAGGGAAATAAAACACATTGAGTAGTTTAGCTTTACCTCAAATTCAGGTGTTTAAAATATATACAATATAAACCTCTTAGTACTATGAATGAGTGATTACTCTGCCAACTGCCACACACATATATAAGCAAAAGTGAAATCTGAGTGCTTACCATTTACATAAAAATCACTTTATTTCTGAATACTCCTTTTCTTAAGTATTAAAGGGAAGATCTTGAAAATTAAGATATGCTTCAAAAAATGAATTAGAGATTAACACAGAAATCATGCTTCATGAAATCAGCGACTTTTGCCCACACTCTACTCCCACAGAATAGAGCCGTGCCTTGCAATACTGGGGCTCAGTAAGTGCTTGTTGAATGAATGAATATGTGTGTGGGCAAAGAGGCTCATGTAACTTTCCATGTAGCAGTTATGGATGTCAAGCTGACAGAATTATTGTGACGGCTATTTTTAGGGGTGCTGAGTAAATATCAAGCAGAGTTTATACCTTTATCATTATTTACTTTTTAGAGTGAAAAAGAATGAGCCCTTGAATTGTTGACTTAAGATTTTGAGAACAAACAAATAAAATTAAATGTATTTTAATAACTGCAATGACAAACGTACATGTCTACAAATTGGATTGAGTTTTTCTAAAGTTGCCAAAAAACACCCCCAAAAGGGAAACATATCTAATATAAATGTTCCTTGTTTCCATCTGGACTTCTGAATCATGTATTTAAAGAAAAGACATGTTTATGGAGGTATACATTTTTTTCCTCTAGCATATTAGATGTTCCCAATGTTTTTATTTTTTTTAATTTTTAAATCTTTATTGGAGTATAATTGCTTTACAATGGTGTGTTAGTTTCTGCTGTATAACAAAAGTGACTCATCTGTACATATACATATATCCCCATATCTCCTCCCTCTTGCGTCTCCCTAACAGCCTCCCTATCCCACCCCTCTAGGTGGTCACAAAGCACCGAGCTGATCTCCCTGTGCTATGTGGCTGCTTCCCACTAGCTATATATTTTACATTTGGTAGTGTATATATGTCCATGCCACTCTCTCACTTCGGCCCAGCTTACCCTTACCCCTCCCTGTGTCCTCAAGGCCATTCTCTATGTCTGCATCTTTATTACTGGCCTGCCCCTAGGTTTTTCAGAAACTTTTTTTTTTTTAGATTCCATGTATATGTGTTAGCATATGGTATTTGTTTTTCTCTTTCTTACTTACTTCACTCTGTATGACAGATTCTATGTCCATCCACCTCACTACAAATAACTCAATTTCGTTTCTTTTTATTGGTGAGTAATATTCCATTGTATATATGTGCCACATCTTCTTTATCCATTCATCTGTCCATGGACACTTAGGTTGCTTCCATGTCCCGGCTATTGTAAATAGAGCTGCAATGAACATTGTGGTACATGACTCTTTTTGAATTATGGTTTTCACAGGGTATATGCCCAGTAGTGGGATTGCTGGGTCATATGGTAGTTCTATTTTTAGTTTTTTAAGGAACCTCCATACTGTTCTCCATAGTGGCTGTATCAGTTTACATTCCCACCAACAGTGCAATAGTGTTCCCTTTTCTCCACACCCTCTCCAGCATTTATTGTTTGTAGATTTTTTGATGATGGCCATTCTGACTGGTGTGAAGTGATACCCCATTGTAGTTTTGATTTGCATTTCTCTAATGATTGGTGATGTTGAGCATTCTTTCAAGTGCTTGTTGACAATCTGTATATCTTCTTTGGAGAAATGTCTATTTAGGTCTTCTGCCAATTATTGGATTGGGTTGCTTTTTTTTTTTGATATTGAGCTGCATGAGCTGCTTGTAAATTTTGGAGATTAATCCTTTGTCAGTTGCTTCATTTGCAAATATTTTCTCCCATTCTGAGGGTTGTCTTTTTGTCTTGTGTATGATTTCCTTTGCTGTGCAAAAGCTTTTAAGTTGCATTAGGTTCCATTTGTTTATTTTTGTTTTGATTTTCATTTCTCTAGGAGGTGGGTCAAAAAGGATCTTGCTGTGATTTATGTCATAGAGGGTTCTACCTATGTTTTCCTCTAAGAGTTTGGTAGTGTCTGACCTTACATTTAGGTCTTTAATCCATTTTGAGTTTATTATTGTGTATGGTGTTAGGGAGTGTTCTAATTTCATTCTTTTACATGTAGCTTTCCAGTTTTCCCAGCACCACTTATTGAAGAGGCTGTCTTTTCTCCATTGTATATTTTTGCCTCCTTTATCAAAAACAGGGGGACCATATGTGTATGGGTTTATCTCTGGGCTTTCTATCCTGTTCCATTCATCTCTATTTCTGTTTTTGTGCCATTACCATACTGTCTTGATTACTGTAGCTTTGTAGTATAGTCTGAAGTCTGGGAGCCTGATTCCTTCAGATCTGTTTTTCTTTCTCAAGAGTGCTTTGGCTATTCGGGGTCTTTTTTGTTTCCATACAAATTGTGAAATCTTTTGTTCTAGTTCTGTGAAAAATGCCATTGGTAATTTGATAAGGATTGCATTGAACCTGTAGATTCCTTTGGGTAGTATAGTCATTTTCACAAAGTTGATTCTTCCAATCCAAGAACATGGTATATCTCTCCATCTGTTTGTATCATCCTTAATTTCTTTCATCAGTGTCTTACAGTTTTCTGCATACAGATCTTTTGTCTCCTTAGGTAGGTTTAATCCCAGGTATTTTATTCTTTTTGTTGCAATGGTAAATGTGAGTGTTTCCTTAACTTCTCTTTCAGATTTTTCATCATTAGTGTATAGGAATGCAAGAGATTTCTGTGCATTACTTTTGTATCCTGCTACTTTACCAAATTCATTGATTAGCTCTAGTAACTTTCTGGTAGCATCTTTAGTAGTCTCTATATATTGTATCATGTCATCTGCAAACAGTGACAGCTTTACTTCTTCTTTTCTGATTTGGATTCCTTTCATTTCTTTTTCTTCTCTGATTGCTGTGGCTAAAACTTCCAAAACTATGTTGAATAATAGTGGTGAGTGTGGGCAACCTTGTCTTCTTCCTGATCTTAGTGGAAATGGTTTCAGTTTTGCAGAATTGAGAACGATGTTGGCTCTGGGTTTGTCATTTATGGCCTTTATTATGTTGAGATTAAATTCCCTCTATGCCTGCTTTCTGGAGTGTTTTTATCATAAATGGGTGTTGAATTTTGTTGAAAGCTTGTTCTGCATCTATTGAGATGATCGTATGGTTTTTATAGTTCAGTTTGTTAGTACGGTGTATCACATTGATTGATTTGCTTATATTGAAGAATCCTTGCATTCCGGAATAAACCCCACTTGATCATGGTGTATGATCTTTTTAATGTGCTGCTGGATTCTGTTTGCTAGTATTTTGTTGAGGATTTTTGCACCTATGTTCATCAGTGATATTGGCCTGTAGTTTTCTTTCTTTGTGACATCTTTGTCTGGTTTTGGCATCAGGGTGATGGTGGCCTCATAGAATGAGTTGGGGAGAGTTCCTCCCTCTGCTATATTATGGAAGAGTTTTGGAAGGATAGGTGTTAGCTCTTCTCTAAATATTTGATAGAATTTGCCTGTGAAGCCATCTGGTCCTGAGCTTTTGTTTCTTGGAAGATTTTTAATCACAATCTCAATTTCAGTCCTTGTGATTGAGCTGTTTATATTTTCTATTTCTTCCTGGTTCAGTCTCGGAAAGTTGTGTGTTTCTACGAATTTGTCCATTTCTTCCAGATTGTCCGTTTTATTGGCATATAGTTGCTTGTAGTAATCTCTCATGATCCTTTGTATTTCTGCAGTGTCAGTTGTTACTTCTCCTTTTTCATTTCTAATTCTATTGATTTGAGTCTTCTCCCTTTTTTTCTTGATGAGTCTGGCTAATGGTTTATCAATTTTGTTTATCTTCTCAAAGAACCAGCTGTTAGTTTTATTGATCTTTGCTGTTGTTTTCTTTTTTTATTTTTCATTTATTTCTGATCTGATCTTTATGATTTCTTTCGTTCTGCTAACTTTGGGGTTTTGTTCTTCTTTTTTCTCTCATCGCTTTGGTGTAAGGTTAGTTTGTTTATTTGAGGTGTTTCTTGTTTCCTGAGGTACGATTGTATTGCTATATACTTCCCTCTTAGAACTGCTTTTGCTGCATCCCATAGGTTTTGGGTCATTGTGTTTTTATTGTCATTTGTTTCTAGGTATTTTTTGATTTTCTCTTTGTTTTCTTCAGTGATCTTTTGGTTACTAAGTAGTGTATTGTTTAGCCTCCATGTGTTTGTATTTTTTACAGATTTTTTCCTGTAATTGATATCTAGTCTCATAGCATTGTGGTCGGAAAAGATACTTGATACAATTTCAATTTTCTTAAATTTACCAATGCTTGATTTGTGACCCAAGATATGATCTATCCTGGAGAATGTTCCTTGAGCACTTGAGAAGAAAGTGTATTCTCTTGTTTTGGGATGGAATGTCATATAAATATCAATTAAGTCTTTCTTGTTTAACGTATCATTTAAAGCTTGTGTTGTCTTATTTATTTTAATATTGGATGACCTGTCCATTGGTGAAAGTGGGGTGTTAAAGTCCCCTACTATGATTGTGTTACTGTCGATTTCCCCTTTTATGGCTGTTAACATTTTCCTTGTGTATTGAGGTGCTCCTACGTTTGGTGCATAAATATTTAAAATAGTTATATCTTCTTCTTGGATTGATTCCTTGAGCATTATGTAGTGTCCTCTTTTTCTCTTGTAATACTCTTTATTTTAATGTCTATTTTGCCTGATATGAGAATTGCTACTCCAGCTTTCTTTTTTTTTTTTCTTTTTTTTCTTTTTTTTGGGAGGGGACAGGGAAGAGCGTCCAGCTTTCTTTTGATTTCCATTTGCATGGAGTATCTTTTTCCATCCCCTCACTTTCAGTCTCTTTGTGTCCCTAGGTCTGAAGTAGGGCTCTTGTAGACAGCATATATATGGTCTTGTTTTTGCATCCGTTCAGCCAGTCTGTTTCTTTTGATTGGAGCATTTAATCCATTTTCTTTTAAGGTAGTTATCGATATGTATTTTCCCATGACCATTTTCTTAATTGTTTTGGGTTTGTTATTGTAGGTCTTTTCCTTCTCTCGTGTTTCCTGCCTAGAGAAGTTCCTTTAGCCTTTGTTGTAAAGCTGGTTTGCTGGTGCTGAATTCGCTTAGCTTTTGCTTGTCTGTAAAGGTTTCTATTTCCCCGTTGAATCTCAATGAGTTCCTTGCTGGGTAGAGTCATCTTGGTTGTAGGTTTTTCCCTTTCATCACTTTAAATATGTCCTGCCACTCCTTTCTGGCTTGCAGAGTTTCTGCTGAAAGATCAGCTGTTAACCTTATGGGGATTCCCCTGTATGTTATTCGTTGCTTTTCCCTTGCTGCTTTTAATATTTTTTCTTTGTATTTAATTTTTGATAGTTTGATTAATATGTGTCTTGGTGTGTTTCTCCTTGGATTTTTCCTGTATGGGACCCTCTGCACTTCCTCGACATGATTAACTATTTCCTCTTCTGTATTAGGGAAGTTTTCAACTATGATCTCTTCAAATATTTTCTCAGTCCCTTCCTTTTTCTATTCTTCTTCTGGGACCCCTATAATTCGAATGTTTGTATGTTTAATGTTGTCCCAGAGGTCTCTGAGACTGTCCTCAATTCTTTTCATTCTTTTTTCTTTATTCTGCTCTGCAGTAGTTATTTCCACTATTTTATCTTCCAGGTCACTTATCTGTTCTTCTGCCTCAGTTATTCTGCTATTGATTCCTTCTAGAGAATTTTTAATTTCATTTATTGTGTTGTTCATCACTGTTTGTTTGCTCTTTAGTTCTTCTAGGCCCCTGTTAAACGTTTCTTGTATTTTCTCCATTCTATTTCCAAGACTTTGGATCATCTTTACTCTCATTACTCTGAACTCTTTTTCAGGTAGACTGCCTATTTCCTCTTCATTTGTCAGGTCTGGTGGGGTTTTTTCTTGCTCCTTCATATGCTGTGTGTTTCTCTGTCTTCTCATTTTTTTTAACTTACTGGTTTTGGGGTCTCCTTTTCACAGGCTGCAGGTTGATAGTTCCTGTTGTTTTTGATGCCTGCCCCCAGATGCTAAGGTTGGTTCAGTGGGTTGTGTAGGCTTCCTGGTGTAGGGGACTAGTGCCTGTGTTCTGGTGAATGAGGCGGGATCTTGTGTTTCTCGTGGGCAGGTCTGCATCTGGTGGTGTGTTTTGTGGTGTCTTTGACCTTATTATGATTTTAGGCAGCCTCTCTTCTAATGGTTTAGGTTGCGTTCCTGTCTTGCTAGTTGTTTGGCATAGGGTGTCCAGCACTGTAGCTTGCTGGTCGTTGAGTGGAGCTGGTTCTTAGCATTGAGATGGAGATCTTTGGGAGAACTGTCGCCGTTTGATATTATGAGGAGCTGGGACATCTCTTGTGGACCAATGCCCTGAACTCGGCTCTCCCACCTCAGAGGCAGAGTCCTGACACCCAGCCGGAGCACCAAGACCCAGTCATCCACACGGCTCAGAAGAAAAGGGAGAAAAAATGAAAGAAAGGAAGAAAAAAACCAACAAAATAAAGTTATTAAAATAAAAAATAAAAAATAATTATTAAAAATAAAAATATTTAAAAGTAATAAAAAAAGGAAAAAAAGAAAGAAAGAAGAGAGCAACCAAACCAAAACACAAATCTACCAATAATAACAAGCATTAAATCTATTTTAAAAATAAAAACAAAAACAGACAGACAGAACCCTAGGACAAATGGTAAAAGCAAAGCTATACGGACAAAATCACACAAAGAAGCATACACATACACACTCACAAAAAGAGACAAAGGAAAAAAAAATATATATCGTTGCTCCCAAAGTCCACTGTCTCAGTTTCGGGATGATTCATTGTCTATTCAGGTATTCCAGAGATGCAGGGTACATCAAGTTGATTGTGGATATTTAATCCGCTGCTCCTGAGGCTGCTGGGAGTGATTTCCCTTCCTCTTTGTTCCCACAGCTCCTGGGGTTCAGCTTTGGATTTGGCCCCGCCTCTGCGTGTAGGTCACCTGAGGGCATCTGTTCTTGCTCAGACAGTACAGGGTTAAAATAGCAGCTGATTAGGGGGCTCTGGCTTACTCACGCCGGGGGGAGGGAGGGGTACAGAATGCAGGGCGAGGCTGTGCAGGCAGAGGCTGGCGTGACATTGCATCAGCCTGAGGCACGCCGTGTGTTCTCCCGGGGAAGTTGTCCCTGTATCACGGGACCCTGGCAGTGGTGGGCTGCGCAGGCTCCCGGGAGGGGAGGTGTGGATAGTGACCTGTGCTTGCACACAGGCTGCTTGGTGGCTGCAGCAGCAGCCTTAGCATCTCATGCCCATCTCTGGTGTCTGCGCTGATAGCCGCGGCTCGCGCCCATCTCTGGAGCTCCTTTAAGTGGCGTTCTTAATCCCCTCTCCTCACGCACCAGGAAACAAAGAGGCAAGAAAAAGTCTCTTGTCTCTTCGGCAGTTCCAGACTTTTTCCCGGACTCCTTCGCGGCTAGCTGTGGTGCACTAGCCCCCTTCAGGCTGTGTTCACGCAGACAACCCCAGTCCTCTCCCTGCGATCCGACCTCCGAAGCCCGAGCCTCAGCTCCCAGCCCCCACCTGCCCCGGCGGGTGAGCAGACAAGCCTCTTGGGCTGGTGAGTGCTGGTCGGCACTGATCCTCTGTGTGGGAATCTTTCTGCTTTGCCCTCTGCACCCCTGTTGCTGCGCTCTCCTCCGTGGCCCCGAAGCTTCCCCCCTCTGCCACCTGCCGTCTGCGCCCGCGAAGGGGCTTCCTAGTGTGTGGAAACCTTTCCTCCTTCACAGCTCCCTCCCACCGGTGCAGGTCCTGTCCCTATTCTTTTGTCTCTGTTTTTTCTTTTTTCTTTTGCCCTACCCAGGTACGTGGGGAGTTTCTTGCCTTTTGGGAGCTCTGAGGTCTTCTGCCAGCGTTCAGTAGGTGTTCTGTAGGAGTTGTTCCACATGTAGATGTATTTCTGATGTATTTGTGGGGAGGAAGGTGATCTCCATGTCTTACTCTTCCGCCATCTTGTATGTCTCCCCCCCCCAATGTTTTTAATATTAACAACCTCATTATTTCTGTCAGTCATGACCAATGTATACTTATTCTCAATTAAAAATGTATTTTTTACAGTATAAAAAGCATTCTAAATGCTCAATCGTCTAAAAACATTTACAATGAGGACAACTTTGAAATGAGATATTTTAAAATTATGTATATTCCTCTAAAATAGTTAGTAAGCCGTTGAATGGTTTTCTTTGTTGAAACCCTAGCTTTTCATTTGAAAATAATGACTTGTATTGTTATATCCCAAGCTACCGCTTACTCTCTTGGGATTATATTTAGCATCATTAGAAACTGCATTTAGCTGATCTAGGTCCCTAAATTAATCTTTGTATAAAATCTGAGACTTGAAAGAAAAAGAAGAAGCTGAGGCAACAGGTGAAGATGATCTCAATAGTCCTTGTGTCCAGTCTACTCCATTAGAATGCAAAAGCCTTCCTCAGATTCATCTCCTTTGTTTCCCAGATTTTTTTTTTTTCTATTAGCAGGCTATCCTAATGACAAATAAATCATTATTAAATTGTTCACACTGGCTACAGAGTTTCCTAACCACTTTGAAAACCTCACCATGGGTAGCTGTGGGGACAAATGTGTTACATTTTCAAGTGCACATGCTGGAGCCTGTAGTGTTTGCTGAGGTTAAAAAAACAGTGTTGAGACACATCACGGAATAACTTACATTGAGTTATTATTTCATTATGCTACCTGTTAATAATTTGAAAAAATTCAAATTACTTTCCCGAGTTGCTTTCTCTTACTTTCATTGCCATAAAAAATCAAATTTATTATGAGACAAAGGGACATTTCTGTCTTGGATTTTCAGCTACTAAATGTCCTCAGGTCGGAGACCACCTCTTTCAGATTTTGGCTTCAGCATTCTACCCACCAGTGGGTACAGAGTAAATAAGGAATGATAATTATACTAATTCATATCTGTTTAATCAGGCAGGCATGGTATACGATTCAGTATTTAAGCACTTAGGCAGTGATTACCCATAATAATAGTCGTGTATGATTCTTTTAATTCCCAAGTTTCATATGCCATCTTGGCTAACTGTTTACAACCATCATCATCTCCTTTCTTCTCCTCATCAACATCAACTGACTTTTATTGTGTGTGTTCTTTACAAAGCACCCTCAGCTATTTTAGAGAAAGACAGAATCTTTAGACTTATTTTTCCATATTTATTTGCACTTATCACATCTCTGCTTTCACAGAAGCCTAGCTGCAAAAATAATTTCATTTCCCTTTGCCTGATTGCTCAATTATTTTCTCTTTTTCCTAAATTAGTTTGATTTAATGTCATATCAGCACTTTGAATGGCAAGCCTCAATAATGTAAATCAAGCATATTCACTGCAGAATGCTATTCCTAGTACCTCACTGATTTTCCGACACATTGTGCCTTCTGGAGCATAAAGGAGGATGGAGACTAGGCTTGAGACTTCAGTGCAGACCAGGATTTAGGCCAGGGTGCTTTGCCAAATAGCCACGTTAATGCTAGTGCCTTTCCTTACTCTTCGATGTCTTTTGTCACCAATTTCCAGGCCTTTGCTATGACCAACCAGATTCTGGTGGAGAGGTCAGTGACGGGTTGGAAAGAAATAGAATATGAAGTGGTCCGAGATGCTGATGACAACTGTGTCACTGTCTGTAGTATGGAAAATGTTGATGCCATGGGCGTTCATACAGGTAGGCAAGGAATCTTCAAGCATTATGGTAATGGCTTCAGCTCACATCTCTGATGGCTCATAGCAGTCTTTATTAAGTTCTTTTCTTTAAATTACTATTCTTAGCATACACATTAGTGATAAAATTTTACACATGTATAGTATTTTACAGCATTGAAAATACTCTCATATTTAATTTGATCTTCACAAAAACCCTCCGAAGTAGGGCAGATATTATTATCCTGATTTCATTTGAGGAAGGGGTAAAATATAAGCAATACAGTGAAGGTAAAATCTGTAAGACTTGGTGTTGAGAAGTAAGGCAGGAGGTTAAGAAGGCTTGAAGCAGACTGGGTGTTGGTCACCAAGTGAATGAGAAAATAGCCACAATAAATAGAAATAGGTGAAATAAATAGGTTTCTCAGGAAGGGAAACTAGTTAGACTAGAGGGCAAAGATGATGACTTAGGATTTAGAAATGCTAAAGTTTAAGAGTGGGCGGAAATCTCAAGAAGAGGAGAATGTAGAGCTGGAATTCAGGAAAGAGGATAGAAATAAAGAAGTTGATGCAAGGTCATTGGAAGTCTTGGTATAAAGAAAATAGCGGAAGCTGGAAGCATAGACTAAATATTCAAGGGCATAGGTGTAGAAGGAAAGAGAATAGGGTCAAGGACCAAACCCTGGGAAACATTTAGATTTATAGGGCAGAAGAAAAAGGAAGGATTGGTGTTGAAGAAAAAGAAGGGAATCATAGTTACCATATAAGCCAATGCACAAAAATATTTTATAAAAGAGCTTTGGTTTTGACTATAGCAAATACTATGAAAGGTCAAGAATGAAGATTTAATGTTGCTTTTGGATGTTCAAGAGGACAGTTTCAATGCAAAGTTGGTTATGTGAGCCGTATGGAAAGGAATTATATGACTATGAGTGATAAGAAGAACTGGTAAATTTTCAAAAGGTTTAGTCATGTAAGGATTGAGAGAGATGGTTCTTATAACCATCTGGCAGTTCAGAGAGAGGCTTCTTGAGCCTATAGCGATCTGAGCTTGTTTGTAGGCAGAAGGGATGGTGACTAAGGACTAAGAGATTGAAGATACAGGGGGCTATAATTGGAGAGAAGTGAGAAAATGGGAAGGGATGAGATTTAGAAAATTGATGGGTGAGAGCCAGTCTGGGTGAAGAGGAGCTGATATTTTATGGAAGGAAAAACTTGAGAGATAACTTTTGAGACAGAGAAGGGAAATTGAAGAAGTTAATGTCAATGCAGTAAGTAGATGACTAAGCCTTGATAGCTTCATGATCTTGGGAAAGCTTAGAGTGATTTCTGTAAATATGTCAGAGTAATACAGGTAAAACAATCAGAGGGAATGTGCCTTGTATGTATTTCCCTAAGATAATTCTTTTCCCAGCAAACCCTCAGCCTATTCTGTCTTGTGTCACGCAAATAGATTGCTAAGTTACTAAAGTTGGTTATTTAGATATGCTACCAAATAACAAGTGTTGCTTGGATGTACAGGTGATTCAGTTGTTGTGGCCCCTGCCCAGACGCTCTCCAATGCGGAGTTTCAGTTGTTGAGACGTGTTTCAATCAATGTCGTTCGCCACTTGGGCATTGTGGGTGAATGCAACATTCAGTTTGCCCTTCATCCTACCTCGATGGAATACTGCATCATTGAAGTGAATGCCAGACTGTCCCGAAGCTCTGCCCTGGCCTCAAAAGCTACTGGGTAAGGCCAGAACGATTGACCATGGGTTTGCAGATTGAACTGGAAAATTGAAAGCTAGTGGAAGACTGTGCTGCATTTGCAAACTATAGTCCCCATTTCTGCATGCTGACTCCCAGTCATGTCCTATGGACATGGTTATTAATGAGCTTGCTGCCAGATTAAGGCAAATGGTATTGCTAGCTGGCTTTGTTTGCTGGCTAATCATAAACTAATCAAGATCTGGGTGGTCAAAGCAGGCTCTGAAAAATCTGCTTCTTAATTGCACTTTGCAGATATTGTTAAAAAGTACAAATTAATCCTTAATTTTAGTCCTTCATTGACTTTTTTAGGTATATAACAAATTTTGGACAAATAATAGAGTTCACTTGACTCAAGCATGCAATCACATTATTTTATTTTAGCAAAATTTCACAAGACCAAACAACAGTAAGGTTTTTCTATAGGTAAATCTTGCAACTAAATAAATAAATTTGTATCTATTTAACAGTTGCTAGCAAGCATGACTGGAAGGAACACTAATTAATATCTTTTGTTTCTATTAATATCTTTAACATCTGCTCTTTAAATTACATGACATTTAAAAAATATTTACCTCTAAAGCTATTTTTATGTAGCTAGACAGTGCTACATGGAGTGTGGAAGGAGTGATGAGCTAAACAAGAGTCAGGAGACCTGAGTTCTCCTTCTGGTCCTTCTACTAATTGTGGGACTTCGGATATATCACTACTGTCTCTGTCAGTTTCTTCACCTCTTAGGAGGGGAAGTTGTACTAAAGGACTCATACGTAATTCTATAGTTCTGTGAATGAATTTTTCAAATACAGTTACCCAAACTGACATTCCAGAAGAATATGGTCAAGTTTCCAGAGTGTTAGTTGTGTAAGGAGCCCAAAGTTCAAAGATAATTTGGAAACAGAGCAAGGACCCAAACTTTCAAGGACTGCATTTTATGACCTTTACATACCCCGTAGTACCAGCTAACTCCACCGTCTTCCTAGGTGCAGACATGTATATATTTTTATAAAAGAATATTTTTCAGATTCTTATCTTAGTGGAAGTTATACACAAGTGAGTACTTTATTTATCAAGGAAGCTATTGATTTTGGGTTGAAGAGGTGAAGGTTGGGAGTTGTAACACTGCATGTCAGGCATAGAGAGTGAACTCTTTTGTGATCTGTGCCTCTGTACTTTATCATGACTCACTTTATTTTATAAGGAGCTATTAAATTTTCATACAGAACTGAGAATCAGGTGTGTTTTATACCTTGATGTGAAATAATACCAGAATTTCTAAGAAAAACCAATTTATATTTTGAGCTGTTTTTAATACTTATTGCTGAAAGAAAAAAATATGTCTCCTCCTTT
Organism: Balaenoptera ricei; assembly: GCF_028023285.1. Lineage (NCBI taxonomy): Eukaryota > Metazoa > Chordata > Mammalia > Artiodactyla > Balaenopteridae > Balaenoptera > Balaenoptera ricei. The sequence goes on from NC_082645.1 coordinate 95,622,062, forward strand.
ATAGCTACCCATTGGCATTCATTGCTGCAAAGATTGCCCTAGGAATTCCACTTCCAGAAATCAAGAACGTTGTATCAGGGAAAACATCAGCCTGCTTTGAACCAAGCCTGGATTACATGGTTACCAAGATTCCTCGCTGGGATCTTGATCGTTTTCATGGCACTTCTAGCCGAATTGGTAGCTCTATGAAAAGTGTAGGAGAGGTGAGTCCTTGGTTAATTCCTCTCTTTCATCCTTGTTCTCAGTTATTTTGTCCAACCCTAATGTCATTGAAAGTCTTCAGTTTCCTTGGATACTGGGTTACTGATTGGAGGATACATATGAATTTCATTTCCTCCCTAGTGTTTCCACATAAGTCATTGCTGTTTTAAATCTTAATTTTTCTATCATGCTTCAAGGTGCACAGTAGAATTATAACTCAAATGCCAGGAAAAGTTTTGTTGGTGGTGTTTCTGCCAGATAAACAACTGTTATTTAGTTTACATTTCATGGAAAGATTCCCCTTTCACAATGTGCATGGGAAAATTTGTAGGCCAAGGAATATGAGATAATTTTGTAATGTGTTAATTTAGGGTTTATTATCTGAAAGGTTTTGGTCTTCAGTGAATATTTAACACTTACATTTAGTTCAACTCAAGTTAGCAAACATTTCCTGAGTTCTTACTACATGCAAGACCCTGGGATGATAAAAACAGTGAATAAGATGTAGATAATTGTGACATTATCTCCAGCTGGTGAGTTCAGAATATATTCACAGAACTAAGTATAATATGAATTAAACTGTGGTAAAAGTTAGAATGCAGTATTTATATGCAGGAGCTGTGAGAATGTAGTAGAATAGGGTCAGGGAAAGCCACAATAGCTATTCCACTGAAAAATGGTGAAATCTTCACTTAATGAATATGAATTTTAATAATATAAAGTATTAAAAAGGACAAATTTTGAGCAAACACAGTTATGTATTCCTTTATTATTATGTTTACTTCTCTTTTATTGAATGTACTCCATATACTATTATGTACAGTGTACTTTAATGAAAATTCATGGTGAATTACTTATAGAATTAGTACTTTAGGGCCAACTCTTAAATATATAATATTTAAAAATTTTCTTAAATATTCCAAAAATATTTTCTTAATTTGATAGTGCCATAAACTATCTTATATCTGGTACCCTCTCCTATGCTTAGGCTAGCAAATCTATGAATATATTGTGTAACTCTTCAAATACCACTGTGCCTCATAAATTACATATCTGAATTGGACTAATACTTTGTTTATCCCTGCTCTTGAGACTCTTCCCTTATTTCTAATTAAATTTGGAGCAGTGTGAAAAGGTTATCTGTTTGGCTTTAGTGATCTTTGAATATGTAGCTTGTCATGCAATTGACATGAAGGTTTACTAAACTGACATTAATGAGAATTCAGGTCTATTTGAGGCATCACGGAAGTTTACTGAAGGCAGCGTTATGACTGTTATTATTTTAAATTGTAGACCAAAAATGCATGGCAATCTATTATTCCATAGAAAGAATCAAAGGCAGTATTTATTCACTGAAAATAACTGGGTAGGCTTCAAGGTTAATTTTAGTTCTCACTTGTAACTTGTCCAAACTAAATCACCACATGGTTTTCCTAATTGATTAGTGTACAATCAGTTGCAAAGATTGTGGGAAGACATGTTGAATTTGTCATGGGGAATTTAGTCTCCTATATTCAAAATCTGAATCTGTCAGTATTTGTTATGATTCTCAAGGTTCTATTAATATTAATGCTTAGCTATAAAGAAAGCCAACCTGTCTTGGATACTGACTGATACCCATTTAGAAATAGTTCTGTTTTTGTGTTAATATATGTCTGGTTTCTCTTCGTTTGCTCTTTTATTCTAAAGGACATCTGCATGAAAGCAAGATCTTATTAAGGAAGGGTCTATGTTCTCTGGCCACAGATTCTTTCTTTTAATGCTATGGTCCAGAGCGAGTACAGGTGATTTCCTCATCAGTCTCAGCAAATCAAGCTAAATTCCCTAAGTGGTAAAAGAGTGACCTAATAATGTCAAAGACTCATTACATGAAAACCACGGTAAAAGGGCAAGAAAGAAAAATAACTTAACTTTGAGTAGCATTCTTCTGATATATGTCTTGTTCCTAAGTCTTTTCTGAAAAATAGTCAACTTCTAGCTTTGTTACAAATTAAAAATATGCAAGCTCTTTTTAAAAATATGAGTCTTAAATATGTATTACAGGTCATGGCTATTGGTCGCACCTTTGAGGAGACTTTCCAGAAGGCTTTACGGATGTGCCACCCTTCTATAGCTGGTTTTACTTCCCGTCTCCCAATGAACAAAGAGTGGCCATCCAACACTGATCTCAGAAGAGAGCTGGCTGAACCATCCAGCACCCGCATCTATGCCATCGCCAAGGTAATATGTGACGAGGGGCCCAGAGCTACCTTTTTTTTTTCTTTCCCAGAATACAGTCAGTTTGGACTTTAATGTAAAACTGAATCACAAAGTGGTCTTGAATTCAGGAATTTTTGGAAAATCTTTAATTCTCTTTAATAGTATTAAACTGGAGATTTCTATGGACTTCATCAGATTATTCTATAGCTAATGAAAAATTACCCTTTTTTATTTTCACCTTAAGCCTGGACTTAAAGGAAACACTGCAGTTTTAAAGGATGATCACATAGATAAAATGTTCTTCCCTTTTAGTACATATATTATCAATACTCTTAAATGTTTGATAATATTGACTTATGATTTCCCATCACTCTCATTACTTGCTCATTGAAAATGTGTAAAATTATATTTTAGAAAGGAAGATTCGTAAAATGGTATCACTTAGTATGTCCTACCTAAGACTCTAGAATAATCTTTATTTATTTGATTCTTCTTCTGTGTTTAAACAACAAACTCTAAAGAACTTCCATGATTATAGGCTTTTCTATGTAATTATTTTATTGGTCTTACTTATAGAACAAAAAAGCCCCACATTTCTCACTTCCACCCACTAGTTCCCTTTAATGCAAATTAAATGCCATATTAATCTCCTTTCATGTTTACTATGCTTAGAGTTTTGAAGTTTTAGTTCATCTGATTTTATAAAAGGTGATTTGGGCAGCTGGGATCTGTCTGGTCAGAAATCCTTGAATTGCTTTTTGACATTTAAGGAAGGTTAGGTATTAATCCTCTAACAGTATCAAACCACACTGGAGCTACAAAGTCCTGCTGACCATTTTATGTGTGTGTATGTACATGTGGAATGAGTTGATGAAAATATGAATTTTGTCTTTAAAAAGGGAATCTGTCTTTGTAACTTGTCTTTGTAGCAACAGAAAAATGCTGTTAGTGATTTCGAACTCTGCAACTTTTATGCTCATATATAGAAGGAGGGGAGGGAATGTTTCCTTCATTGCATTTAATGTATATTCTCCTCACCTTTATGGTTTCTAAATGCAGAATATTTCATTTCCATTGAAATTCTGAAGTAGTCTGAGAGATACTAGTATTTTTTGATGGACATTTCTCAAAGTTGACTTTCAAGGGAATAGAGAATTAACATTTTTCCATGGTGGTGGGAGTGATATTAGTAATGAGAGGTCATTCTAGAAAGCCGTTTCACCTTCTTTATTGTTCTTATTTCAGTCTTTTGTTTAAAAAGCAACCTACAACATTCATACATGTGTATATATGTGTATGTGTGTGTATGTATGTATACATATGATTTTTTTTTCCAGACAAAGGACAGTAAATAGATTTTTCCCTTGAGTCTAGTAATCATACTTCTGCCATTTTGAGGTGGATGAACAAGGGAAGTATTTCCAAGTTCCCAGTGAGGCTGTAAAACTCAAGCATATCTCTCATTCCTTTCTAACAGACTTATAAAGGATGAGAATTCAGGGAAAATGTGTGGAGATTCTTTCTTGCACAGAGTATGAGCAAGAAGTGCAGGGTCTGAGGTATAAATTATTGCCTGCCAGCGTGCTGGCAGAAGGAACTGATTTCTGTTTGTTAGAGGTCATCATTACTGTTCATTTCCACAGCAACCAGGAACCTGGTGATTTTGACAAAGAGTGTTAGGAGTGTGGTGGGCTGAAGGGGAAAAAGAATGAAGGGAGTGAGTAAATCTTTGCTCGCTTTCATAATTCTTAGAAAGGGCAACTTGCTCTGAGGTCTGATTTTTGCAGCAGTCTTATTTCAGGATGACTGGATCATCACCTCTTTTGATTTGGGGAGAATACAGGGCATTATTTTTGATTTGGGGAACGTTAGAGTAACCTCAAACTTGTTTGGGGTCATTACGAACTTCATTACGGCTGTGTGACGTGGCAAAGCTGCAGCTCTTGAAAGACTGGCAGGAACTTGCTTTCTGTTCAGAACTGTGGATGTGATTCTAGTTGTCCCTCCTCACAGTAAAATGACTGCAGATTCTAGGTCCTTCATCAGTCGCAGGGTAATTACTGTGTGCGATCGTGTGAAAATGTCCTTTTGTCTATCAAAAGTGTCACTACCTTAAGGTTCTATTCCCCTCACAGTGTTGATGGCCAAACAGCCAATTGTCCCTTTAATCCCTTGGCAAATAAGGCATAATATTAAGTCCTTGGGAACCTGGCTATAGTTATAGGGAGAATTAAACAAAAAAACATAAATAGACTTATGAAACGAATATGTCTTTCAGTATTCACATTAGATGTCATTTTATTCTAGTCAATAGAATTATGAGCTATGTTGTTTCTCAACATGTATGATCATGGTCTCTCTGATACCAGAAATAAGTAAAAGTTTTAGGAAAATTAAGCTCCCTTGGTGGAAATATAACAGCAGTTATTAGTTACATATATTTTCTAATGGGATTTAAAAATATAGTGTGCCATAATAAAATATGTTGTTTTGAAATATTTGATTATCATTTTTCATTGAGTATAAATATGTATGTAAACATAGAAAAGAGTAAGAGTAGGCATCTTTTGAATATGAAGGTTTTGGTTTTGAGAGTTTATCTCTTCTTTCAGCTGCCTTTTGTACTCAGCTTAATGACCCATAGCTGTAATTTTACTTTTGAGAAATTGCTAAACTAAGCTTGAGGAAAAAGCTGAGCTGCCTATCAGCACAGAAGTTATCACTACATTGTTTTGGAATATATTAGGATTTTGTAAAATGCCTGTCTTAGCACAAAAGTCACAGTAACCGATTCAAAATAATTTTTTGTTTGAAGTCTTCTGTGAGGAAATATTTGAGAGAAATAACACCAAGCCAAATGTGATCCATAAACTCTCAATGACTGGTTTGTGTGAATATGGAATGAAGTGATAAAAATATGCCAAATATGCTAAAGGGTAATTATCCAAAATACAAGTTAAATGATCATTATATCGATTCTACATTTTCTTACCAATTTGGCGTAACTATAGTTTCAAGAGATTCTCTTTAATGCCAAAAAGATATACCAGATTTAGAATATAATTGGTAACACAGTCATATAAAAAGCAGGGAAGCAGAGCCTGTTACAGGGATTTTTCTGAGCACACACTACTCTGATTAACTCAGAGTACCTCCTGTGCATGCCATTTAAGGATATAGTTGGCAGTATCTGTAGGTTTATTGGGAGGAACGTCAATGACGTGATATCAGTTGTATTCTCAGTCTATAGCCTCAGGCTCTCTTAACATGGAGAGGAATGGCTGCTATGTCTTCAACCAAATAAGACCTTTATAAGATGTTTGCCAAAGAAAGCATCTATTCTCCTTTTGGCAGGCCTTGGAAGACAATGTGTCCCTGGATGAGATTATGAAGCTCACATCCATTGACAAGTGGTTTTTGTATAAGATGCGTGACATTTTAAACATGGAAAAGACACTAAAAGGGCTCAACAGGTAAGGCACTAGTGCTCTGATTCACTCCAGGTATCTTCTGTGCAGTTTTGTCTTCCTGTTACACTTACACATTTGGCCAAAATTCTGCTTCAATGAAGTAAATAGTGCCAATGCTGCAAAGCAATAGGCATAACCAGAAGAAATGGCAGTTTTTAGACGTTTACCTTTTTAAAGGCATCTATTAATAATTTTAATTGTCTTCTACCCCTGCCCTACCCTTGACGTGAAACATAGTGATGTTTTTATTAGGTCTTCTGAATTTACAAAAATTGGTGTACCTTTATGGATTGATGTGCTATTTAATTACCAGACATTACCTAGATTTAAATTTTATTAATCAATAATGAAATGAATAGTATTTCTGTTTTCTATACATTTTCCAAGTTCTGAAGTCTATTTTTCTCTTTTTATATCAACCTATGTATTGCTGTGTATTGATGAGCAAACATATTCCTCTTGCATTCTGCTGGTATTTTTAACATTGGGACATCCAGTTCAGCATACAAATAAGCCACGTTCAAATTTTTGTTAATAGACTCTTTACCTCTCACTAATTTGCATTTTTATCTCCTTTATGGCCAATTATTTTAAAATTTTTATTTCATGTTCAGAATATTCCGATAATGTCAGTGTTTTATTTATTTATTTATTTATGGCTGTGTTGGGTCTTCGTTTCTGTGTGAGGGCTTTCTCTAGTTGCGGCAAGTGGGGGCCACTCTTCATCACGGTGCGCGGGCCTCTCACTATCGTGGCCTCTCTTGTTGCGGAGCACAGGCTCCAGACGCGCAGGCTCAGTAGTTGTGGCTCACGGGCCTAGTTGCTCCGCGGCATGTGGGATCTTCCCAGACCAGGGCTCGAACCCGTGTCCCCTGCATTGGCAGGCAGATTCTCAACCACTGCGTCACCAGGGAAGCCCAATGTCAGTGTTTTAAAATCTACTTTTTTCTATTTCCTGAGAAGATCGTTTGTTGAGGCAGCTCAGGCATATGAAGTCACAGATAGGTTTTAACTTGGATCTGTGATAACAGGAACATGTATTACCAGTTTAAGAAAGACAATGTAATTCTCCTTAGCTTCTCCCCCTTAAGAGGGCTTTGAAATACACTATTACTGGAAAGAAATCTCACCTACAAGCCTAGGCCCATGTTTAGAGAGGGAAAAATTTTGTTTGCAGAAATTATTCTCAAATGATTTTAGTAAATGTAGAAAAATTAATTGCTTAAAATGTTGAAAACAGTGGAAGCTCTCAAAGCCTGGACTTCTCGACTGTTTAGAAACTGCAACATATAATTGGGTTACTGGGTTTACCTAATCAAAATGTACACAAACTGGGCAATAAAAATGTACACAAACTGGGCACTTGCTTTTCTTTTTGAGCTGAAGGAGGTTCTTTTTCATCTGTTCAACAATCACCCACAACAAATGCTGGTTTTGAAAATGGGGGACTCCAATCTGCCAAAAATGAAACTAGCTGTAGTTGCTTGTAAGTCATCCTTTGTAGTGATCATATAAAATGAACAGTAGATAGAAGTTAAGAATTGAGCCTATACATTCATCTTAGAATTTTGCTGACTTGAGGTTTCCTTTCTTGGTTTATGATGCCAGCAGAACTTCTATGTTGAATTATAGTCTGTTCCACTGTTTTCAGTTTCAGACAACTGATTTCAAATGCCTGTGAAACCATTCCAATTAAACCACATGAGGGTGCTAGAAACTTACAGTATGCCAACTGTAGCAGTGGAAGAGTTCTGGGGTGAAAAACAGCAGATGTTATTGTGATTTAAATTTCCACTTGATATACATTCTGATTTTTGGACAAATTCAATGTTATAATTGAATAGTTTTTGTTACAAACAGAAGGCAGGTTGAAATTCTAACTAAGCAGAAATAAGTGTATATTGATAGTGAAAAAGCTGTTTGGAGGATTATTAGAACGACTCACAGTCGTAGATCACTTACAACATCGTTCTGACTTCAACATTCTATTGCATTTTTTGCTGTTAATTTGACATTTTAAAATAAAGTCTCCATTTTCTGGCATAAGTATAATTGTAAATAGAGATTTTTCTATTGTTCATAATCATCTACAATAAAAATGTCTTATATACAACTTAATAATTTAAAAGATTCTAAAACATAATACTTACAATTGTCTCTTGCTTCAAGGCCTCAACAGAGGATCCATGGTGTTAGTAAACCTAAACTCTGAACTTATTATTATCTGATGGTCAATTTACGTCCTTTTTTTTTGAGTGTCTTAGATGCACACATAGCAATTCAATAATGACGGTTATTTAGAGGTGCTGGATAAATAGAATAAGAATAGGATGGCTACTGAAGCTACCTGTCTCAGTCATTCTGTGGCACATTGGGATCTGAAGTTGAAAGGCTATTGCAACTGATGGTGGGTGAGTGCAGGACTTACATTTTTGTTTGTTTGTTTGTTTGTTTTTGCCCTATTTTGATTATCTTCCTGATTAGCCTGGATTATGACATCTTCTGCTTTTTTTCAGCCTCTAAATATCCAGAGAGGCTTGGTCATCAAGGCAGATACTGCTCCAACAGTAATAGCTATCTAATAACATTTAGCATTATATGGCTGAGTTATATATTGGAGGAAGGTTAAGGTCAGCTGGTTCTTTTTTATCTATGATTTGTTTCAAAATTTCAACTGCTCCCATGTTCGAAAGGCTGACTTTAGATGTAGACCCAGGAAGTAGCTATTTATTGGGTCTGATTTGGGCTGACCCCCAAATTCTCTTGCCTGAGCATGTCTCTGGTACCAATGTGCCCAGGTCCCTTTGCAATTTTCTTATAAGTCTCTGGAAAAATGGGCAATGGGGATCTTAATTAGGAGAGAGGAGAAACTTAAAGAGAGGATAAAGTGTAGAATGCTAGACGTGGGTGAAGTTTCACCTGGTTCCTTCCTGTGCACTGGGTGGGTAGGTGGGTGCACAGTATTACCCACTGCAGGGCGGGTAGGTAGGTGCACAGTATTACCCACTGCAGGGTGGGTAGGTGGGTGCACAGTGTTACCCACTGCAGGGTGGGTAGGTGGGTGCACAGTATTACCCACTGCGGGGTGGGTAGGTGGGTGCACAGTATTACGCACTGCAGGGTGGGTGGGTGGGTGCACAGTGTTACCCACTGCAGGGTGGGTGGGTGCACAGTATTAGGTGGGTGCACAGTATTACCCACTGCAGAATCATGGGCACATCACCTCCCTCACTTCTCCAACCTCACATGCTTCCTGCTAATGTCTCCTTTATAGTTTTGTTGTGGAGCTTAAATGATATAAATGCAAAGGACCCTTGGCACATGATGAGTGTCCAAGAAAGTTTTCTCTTATTCCCCCTGAAAATGAAAATGCTACTTGTTATACTGAACAGTATTTTGTGATTTTAGATATATGCATTTTAAGCCTCATTTTCAGAGTCATGATTTGCATTTGCATATGTATTTTGCAATGTATCATTTCTTAATTTTCTTTATGATGCATTGTCACTTATTTTAACACCAGACCTATTTTTTTTAAATAAGGAAGCAATGATAGCTAGTGATACAAATGCCATTCTTATCAAAAGATCAGTAGCACTCCGTTATAACAATGAACAAAAATTCCCACTTTACGGTTGTTAATCATGCTAAAATTCTTCTAAAATGCAATAAATACATTCACTAGCAGAAGATGAGAATAGCACTTAGAGTGATGGCAGTCTGTTACTTGTATTTATATATAATCACCTGAAATGAAGTCCAGAATTTTACTTCCAAATGGAATATACCCACATATTAGGTATATATGTGAATGTCCACAGACTGGAGTAGAGAAAAAAAACAATGATTGTAACAAGGTTAGCATTATGGAAATAACGGATGAGTTTTACATGTCTATGAGAAAGTAGAAATTACAGTTTTCTTACTTCCTTGAAAGGTGGAGATAAACATGTATCATGTTGAGGATGAAGTATGAAATCCCAGTCTTCTTCAGGGTGACGGGCCAAGTTAGACAGGTGTTAGAATCATCAACTCAGTATCCCTCAGCATTCCAGCTCTGAGTGCTTGCTTCCATCAGAACTCAGTTTGTTGTCTTCAATACATGATCACAGCAATGGCAACCCTCTGGAAACTTCCAGAGCAATATCCATTCTTACCAACTTAGGTGTTAATCATTATTCAGACAGCTTCAGCAAAAAATTTCTCTTCTATACTTCAGTTCACTGACTTTCTCTTTTTCTTCTTAAACTGTTTATTGCTTCCCAAGGGCATTCTAGGAAAGTTGACTGTCCTAGGCAGTTCCCCAAATTTTTAAGCTAGTGTAGTGGAATGAATCGATCTAGAGTGATAACATATTTCACATTGGATTTCTTTAGGTTTTGAAAAGTTTCTCTTTACTCAATGTGATGTGAGTTGTATCATGGAGGATTCCAATGCCTATTATACATATGCATTGGGATTCATATGTTTGATCTGTTAACTTCACATTACCAGATCACTTTGCAAGTAGTTTAAGAAAAATTGAGCTTGTCAGAATTTTCAGTGTAGTTGCAACATTTTCAAAAGCTCTCTTCATTGGCCTTCACTACCAAGCTATCCAGACTTTAGTGTATCTATTTTCCCCATACTCACTCATCTTACCAACATTGACTCTTTTACACATAATGCTCCTCCCATATAGCATTTTCACTAGAAGAAAAATGCATTTATTTTGATCTATTAAAAATTACAGAAGTCTCACCTGTAATCCTTTCCTCCATTAGTACGTAGACAGATTCAATTTTAGTCACGCAAATAGAACTGGATTGGAGGACAGAAGCACAGGTATAAGTCAAACAGATAAATATGTCAAATGTCTTAATCAGCTAGGTTCTTTTGATACAGCTGGTTCTCTAAAGTAACAAAAGAATGGATTTAGAACTCTATCTGTTAATACAGAAACTTGAATTTTGATTCCGTCAAACGCCTTGCAAGTGTAAGATAATGATCAACGAATTTATTGACTACATATCAGGCACTGTTCTAATTGCATTATTTCATTTAATCCTTACCACAACCTAAGAAAGTCAGCAATTATCCCAATTTTATAGGTAGTAAACTGAGGCTCTGAGATATTTAGCAACGTCCTTGATATCACATGCTAATACTTGACAGAATTGAGATCGAACCTGAGCAGGACTCCAGAGCCTAGGATGTTTTATATTTAACCCCTATGCTATATATAAGTGTGTGTATATGTGTACACACACGCACACACACACACACACACACACATACATATATATATATTATATATATATATGTTTAGGGATGTGGAAAGGTGGAAAGGTGAATTATATAACATCTGGAGGAAATCAGACTACATGCAGTAGACACTTCCAGCATAGTGACAGTATTTAATAAAGGGATGATAGTCCCATCATCATAGAACTAGAACATTTGATAAAGGTTTCAACAATATTAGTAATAAATAGATAAGCACAGGTACAAAAATATCACAGTTGAACCCCTTTCACTATAAGGAAGGAAGGAAGTCAACTGTAGTAAAGCTTCTTTGTGGGCAAGAACTATTTCAAGACACTACACCCCAAACCTTTTTATTTATAATATCAAGTTGGATTAACAATTTTAGATTGAAAGACAGTCATGATACTTAAAAAAAAAAACAACCTGAATATGCAAGAAAAAATGTGAATATGCTAACTGCCAGCTTTGAGCACCTGCCTATCTTCTGCCTATAACTCCTTCTAAATTTTTTTTTCTTTATTTTAATTTTTAGCTTCTTTTGCTATTTCTGACTGACATGTGTAGCTGAAGAACTTTATTATGCCTGCCTAAGTTGTATAATTTTGCTCTTTTACTGGCTAGAACTAAGTTGAATTAAGTTTTGAATCCTTCTTTCAATGATTAGCTTAAAGAAGGCAGCCATCCACTGCTTGTGCTGTACCATGTTAAATCACCAAATGGAAAGTTTCCGCCATTTATGATGACTGCTTGTTCTTTTGCATTTCATTCAGTTTGGGCAGTTTTCCCAGTATGGTCCATTTTGCTCTCTGGTGTTTTTTTGTTTTGTTTTGTTTCTTTGCACAATGCTGCTATTTATGTTAGCAACATAATGCTTGACTGTTTAAAAGGACTCTGTTTTCATCCATTTTAGATGTTCAAAAGTAGGGGATATGACCACTGTGATACAGTTTACACCATATATGTGGCTACGTTTTGGATTTATTTCTCTATTAATGATTGATATAAACTTAATTTACTATGGATTAATGTGCAAGTTATTCAAAAATTGCTTTTGTCCACTATTCTATAGGCTCATATGTTGGTTTTTTTTTTTTAACTTTTAATTCTGATAATATTCTCTTCCCCTCACGGCCACTTATTGCTACAATCAATGTAGTAAAAAAAGAGGAAAGTGTGCTTTTGAAGGGCCTAATTTTCATCTGAACATCACTATGTTCAATGTGATAAACTACATCCATTGGTGAGTGCTGAAAAGTCATAGGTGTGCCTATAGCTTAGGAAAACAATCTGGGGCAAGCCTGGTGAGTTCCACTTGGGCATTCAAGTGCTAAATTGAGCTCAGTAAAGTTGGCCATTTCCCTGCAGCCACAAACTTCTGGCAGATGTCATAATGCAGGTGTCACCTTAGCTGGAACACTCCCTTTGAATGTCCTCTCCTACACACGTTAGTTTCTATTGACTTTTTATTTAACTTGTTCACGAGGCATGGCAAAACCAGACAAGAACGTTTTGTGCTTGTATTTGAAGTTTTCTAGGGAAAAGTGTCACCTAAAAGTCATTAAAACTTAGGCATAACTACTATGTATACAACAGATAACTAATGAGAACCTGTTGTTTAGCACAGGGAACTCTACTCAATAATCTGTGGTGACCTAACTGGAAGGAAATCAAAAAAGGGTGGATATATGTATATGTATAGCTGATTCACTTTGCTGTACAGCAGAAACTAACACAACATTGTAAAGCAGCTATACGCCAATAAAAATTTAAAAAAAACAAAAAAACTTAAGCTTAAGACAGAGAAGGGTCAGTACTTTTCTTTCTAATGATAATTTATACTTTTTGGTAGAAAAAATTAACAATAAACAATTAACCTTAAAAGGTATTTAATATAGAAGCAATTTAGAGAAAAATATACATTTCACTATATATAACATATAATCACATGTTATAATTTTTATGATCCTTTACTATGATATATGCTTGTGATACCATTTGCTGTTTTCTCCGCCCCAGTCTGTGAACCTGCATATATATATGAACATATATATACACACTAAGTATATATATATATATATATATATATATATATATATATATATACACACACACACACATATATACATACACACACACTAATGTATATATATGTGTGTGTATATACATATATATATATATATATATATATATATGTATATACACACTAAGTATTTGGGTGTTTATTGTTTTGAATGTAGAATGAGAATAGAGATGGTTGGACACTTTAGTGGAACCCATTGATCTGATTTGCAGAGAATAGGTTATGTCCTCTGACTTCACTATCAACTCACACTATATTTATAAGTCTCAGTTTCACCCTAGTTTAAAAAATATATATTCTCTTATTTTACTAGTTAGCCGTGCTGCTAAGATGAATATATATTATGTATAAAGTAATTGACTCTAAAGGAAAACAATTTTATTAGTTACTACATATTAGTATCCTATGGTTTGTCTTCATACCCTAAACCATTTATCTAATAAACCTCTTCAAGAATACTAAATATTGGACCTTACATAAAAAGGTTAGTTTTTCTTCTGGAAAAGAGGAGCATTACTGTGGGAATTTCCATGCCCGTGAAATAATGCCAAAAATACATTTTATTTTTAATTTGTTTTTATGTTCCATGTGATATTTTAGGCACCGCCACAGATTTGACAAGCCTCTATTAATTTTTCTAACTAATAATTTATTATATCAGGTATATTGTGAATAAAATTTTACATTTAATGTTCTGAGAAACCTCATTGAATTAATTATTTAAACAGTGCTTTCATAGTTTTAACAAATAATTATGCATTTTGAAAGTGTGAGAGAGAACTTGAGTCTGGCATGGGCAAGATGCATGTTTCACCTAAAATGTTTTCAGAGTGATGTTCACATCATTCATAAAATAAATATTATATATTTTCTGCTTATTGATTCTTATGTGTTCGATAGTTCCCAAAATCTTAAGTTGGTTTGAAATAACATATACTCATAATTTGTATGTATGTATGTATCTATTAATAGCCAGGATTTAATAGATTATCCATATGTCAACATCTGTGATCTCAGCATGATAGGTTGTGTATTTGCTTGATGACATTTCTCTTTATTAGGAGCTGTTATTAGACCAAATGATATTGTTAGTTGCCTTCAATGGGTTTGTAATCTATTTTTGAAGATTTGTATACACGTAGGTATACATAAGACAGGATGCTTTTAATGGACCAACAAGCTCTAAGATCTTTGTGTACTGTTATCTCATATAAGTCACAGTTTAAGAGTTCTTAGAAGGTATGCAACCCTACCCCATATTGTATAAACAAAACAGTGACTCAGAACATTTAAATAAATTTTTCAAGATTTCAGGGGAAGTGCACACTGAAACCACGATTTGAGTTCAGGACTTTTGGAATACAAGGATAGCATCTTTCCTTCAATATATCTCTATGCCATGGCAACCAAGGGAAGAGAAAATTATAAATAAATAAATAGGAAGACACTGTCAACAATATGTCATGGTTTAGGGAGAGCAGAGAGGGAGAGAATTGAGCAAGTCCACCAAATTTGATGATGGGGAGGAAAGTGTAGGAGCTAGACTAAAAGAACCAAATGTGCAATGAGAAAGAAATAGGTAAATGGATGAATTGTACTCAGGAAGTGACAAATCGTGTTTGCTATTATTTTGTTATATTTATGCTGTATTTCATTAAAATGAGAATCTTACTATAGGGAAATTAAGGCTGTGAACAGAAATTAAAGTGAATACTATCTGCCTATTTGCTCAATGTACGTTATAGTTGGAGCCACACAATTTCACTCATTGTTCTGTAATTATTACATACTAGGAGGATCCTCCAATTAATCTGTAAATTCCATTAGGGCAAATTTTAAATACCATGTCTTAATATACTTTTATTATAAGATTTTCTTAAAAGCTTTTGCTGATTTCTGTGAATGAAGAATGGACTTCACCATTCTAAAGAATAGTGTCAGTTCTGAAACAGATAAGAATGATTTTCAATTCTCTATATACTACATATTTTCTTGGAAATTGACCTTGCATAGAGTAAAATCTCAATAATATTTGTATGATAATATTCCCATTAAATAAATAAAAATATTTTTGGTAGAAAGTGAAAATCAGAATTTTTCAGTCATGCCAAAGAAGGGAGATTGGAGTGGAGGAAAATATATTACAATTCCTGGTTGCTCAAGGGACCCACAAAATTATTAATTGGAAAATGTGTAGTCCAAAATATAAACTCTGGGGACTTTCTAGTGGTTAAGACTCTGTGTTTCCAGTGCAGGGGGCATGGGTTCGATCCCTGGTCGGGGAAATAAGGTCTCACATGCTGCACAGTGTGGCCAAAAAATAAAATAAAATAAAATAAAATAAACAGAATATAAACTCTGTGTTGGAAGACACTGGAAATCAGCATCTCTAGGTTTTCATTATTTAAGTGACTATATATTTACTAATTAGCTAGAAAGTCTCTGAATGACTATTTTCTAATAAAAGGGGATATATCTGTTTTTTATAGTCAAATAGAAATTATATATACTGGGAACACTATAATACTTACATGGACATTATAAACTCTATTGCCTGTTGAGAACAAGCCAAAATTTACACAGTTTTTTTTTTTTTTTTTTGTCCGTACCATGGTTCCCTGACCAGGGATCAAACCCGCGCCCCCTGCAGTGGAAGTTCAGAGTCTTAACCGCTGGACCGCCAGGGAAGTCCCTACCTAGTTTTGATTTAAAAATTTATCTAAGTTTTCAAAATTGCAAATTTCTAGAAAACTTTTTAAGAGAAATATTCATAAATACGTACAATGGTAGTGCAGGCTCTGAGTTAATTAACCAGCAAAGAAGATTAAGGTGAAAAATATATAATCATAACACTTATGGTACAGAGATTTGTATTTCTCTGGTGACCTTAAGGTGAATTTCTGTTATAATACAGGTGGAAAATAATCGCTATTCTATTTTTGTAGGTGGTGAAACTGAGTCACACAGAGCTGTGTGTCATACTTTATGCCCCACCAGTCAGAGGAAAGCAAGAAATCTAGCCCAGGGCTTCTGCCTTCAGTTCTAGTTGCTAACCCTTTTCAAAAGCTTCTTTGTAGAGATATGACTTTTAAATCAGACAGCTGAAGATCAGCTCCTCCTTAGCTGTCAAGTTGTGAGCTGTGCGTTTCCCTGCCTGAATTGTTGACCCCACTTAGAGCAGAAGCCTTGTAAGAGATGTGCCCTTCTCTAAACCCTTGTGAGGAAAACGCGGGGGCCTGGCACGCAGAAAGCCTTGGTGAGTCACCTTTAAAAGATGTAAACAGAATTTTCAAGAGTATGGAGAGCTAGCATAAGAATTTTCTTTTTAAATTTTTCTGTATTTATGAGACAGTATATATATGTGTGTGTATATATGCACACATACATACATGTACATATATTTTTCTCTTTAAATAAAATGTAAATGCCTTATCTTCCATGTTAACACGGGTGTGAGTTAAAAGCTCCTGAAGTGTACAATGGAAATTAAATGTAGACAAAATAGTCTGCCTGAGCTATAATTACAGACGCTTGATAATCACTCACTGGCCCTCAGGAGTTTTCACCTTCTCATTCATACCTGAGATGCCTTTATGGGCGCAGAACCTCTGCTAGTGCCCTGGGAGCCGCTAGGTGCCTATCTCGAGGAGTGAGGCAGTGGCCTTGCCTCCCAACAACGGAGTAAACGTCTGGGTGATCATTTATGCTTTGCAGGGGATACAAAGTATGGTGGGCCTCACCCCTCAAGGTCTGGATACAGGAATGCTACAGAGAGAGGGAAGAGACTTAGAACAGCTGAGGTGCTGAGGCCACGTTTAGGTGACTTGCCAGTTTTGTTCTGCTGAACTCCTCGTGCTTCTTTTTTTTTTTTTTCTTTAATATTTATTCTTTTATTTGGTTGCACCGGGTCTTAGTTGCGGCAGGAGGGCTCCTTTGTTGCAGCTCACCAGCTCCTTAGTTTCAGCACGTGGGCTCCTTGGTTGCAGCATGCATGTGGGATCTAGTTCCCTGACCAGGAATCGAACCCGGGCCCCCTGCATTGGGAGCGTGCGGTCTTACCCACTGCACCACTAAGGAAGTCCCCTCCTCTTGCTTCTTCTCCTTCTCTTCCTCTTTCTCCTCTCTTGTCTCTGCTCCTTCCCTTTTTCCTGTCTTCTTGCATTTGCATTTATGAAGCACTTATTACCTACTTTGCACTGTGCTAAACACTTGACACGTTTATTATTTCATTTAATTGACGAGATTTTTTTTCTCAGCATAGTTGAAGCCTGACTTTAGATTCAGTCAGTGATATTGGCCTATCTCGGGTTGAAGTAGGCAGTTAAGCACTATTTGCCTATGTAAATATAGTAATGATAACCTAATGGCCATCACATGGCTGTGTTGATATTGCCCATACTGCCTCATACCCCACCTACCACCTATCTTTAGCAGATGGTCTGGTTTAATTGACCATACTTTGCTCTAGGTAACTTGAAGAGGGAGCTACTCACTCAGTTCTTGAGTATATAGTTTTTAGTATGAAATAGATGAGAATTTTTGCTATCTGGGTATTATATGTCTTCTTCTGAAAAACCCTCAGTGATAAAGATTTTTGACTTCCATGTACATAGTAATCCTCAAATTAACATAGATCTAGTGTGACATGTCACCAGGAATTTAATTCTAGAATTTTTCTACATCTGCATTTTTCTACATTTAATTCTACAATTTTTCTAGAAATGGCTTCTTATTTTTCCCCTTTCTAGAAAAGGCTTACATTTTCTCATTTAAGAACTAGAAAAATTTGGTGAAAAATTATTTCTACATAAGTTACATTTAGGAAGAAAAAAAATCTATGCAGTAGTTATCAGTAGATAGGCTTCACTTAAGTAAATAATTTTAATAAGATTCTAAGTAATAGTTTCTAAAAGTCAAAGAAAGTTACACATTTGTTATACATTTGTTGCTTGGACAACATGTGGTATTTGGAAAACTACTCTGTCGAAACATGACTTGCTTTAAACAAAGATGATGGAGAAGTTTTAAAATGTAGGACTTCCAAATAAACTTATTATGAAATAACAAATTTTAAAACATCAAAGAATGCTCATTCAATGTCAGTTTTCTACTGGGGCCTTATACAATATTTCTTTTTATCTGCTGGATTTAAATTCTGGATGTATAACAAACCTATATTCATGGAAAAATCCAGGATTTTGCTTACTGAATACATCCTCTTAATTTTTGAAAAAGAATACACTGAGTGTATTTAAAATTATAAATAAATTTTCTAAGCAGAAATAACAGAAGCAATATTCCATAGTATAGACTTTGCCTTTTAGCTCAATCTGATCAGGTGAAAGCTATTTCCTTAGTAGAAGCATGCTCTTCTGAATGTAGCAGAACACTTTTTTAAATACTAATGGACAAGTCTTATTACTGTGATTAGGTGGTTTCCATTTGTTTTTCATCGTTAACAATCAAGGGCAGAGAAAGAGAGTCACAGCATTCTCAACTAGAGATTACTGAGATACAAAATGTGATTTATTAAGGATCAAAAATTATGATTAACCTAACCTATATTAGGTTATTTCCCCCATTTTCATTACTTGGTATTCATAGAATATAATTATGATGTTATAATCATCATATATTAATGATGTATATAAATGAGCTTACCAGATTAAAAGTTATATAACAATATTTCTGGATTATTGGAATCACTAAAGATTGGTTAAAAATGAACACAGGATTCAGGAATTTAAAAATTGCCTACTTAAAAATATCTACTGTATCAATTTCTCATAAGGTTTTCTTCTAGGTTTTGATTTTGTTGTTTGTAATAGCCTTTAAGGTGAAGTATAATTTTAAGTGTGTCATCCCTTGAAAATCAGCACTTGCAATTTTATAGCATTATTGTGATAGTGCTAAGTGAACACAGATCCTAATAAATACTTTTCATACTGTCATGGTTTCACATGAACATCGGATCACTGTTTGTCCCGGACATGAGAGATACAGATCAAGGTTTTCTTTAACTCTTACAAAGACCTCATTGCTGTACAGAAATAAGGCATGGTGCTCTCAAAAATTAAGAGAAAATAGTAGTACTTACCCTATTTCCTGGGTTTTATCCTTTGCTTTTTTAAACGCTGCTGCTGCTTTTGAAAAATGTCTTTTTCATTTCTCTCAAGGAAAGAGGTAACAACCTGTCTCCTTGACAGAAAAAATGAGAAGACAACTTCTCCACTTGATTGCATTATTGTGATTGTGGCATGGTCTTGAACCCGTGAAATGCCAAAAATAATCAGTGAAGCCCTGTAAAACTCAGGGGAGAGGCTGGTGAGGGGTCTTGGAACAGAGCACATACATCTTTCTCAGTTCTCTTTCCTTATTAAAACTGGTGTCATTACTGAACATCAGGCCTAGTGTTTTTCTTAGCTTCTGCCTTTTGGGGGATTTTTTAAAAGAAGATAATAATAAAATTGTAAGCCCATCCCATAATTGTGGGCCAAGTGGTGTGCTCATTTTCACATTAGAGTTTGTGCAATCTGGAGGGAAATTTGTTTAGTATTACTTGTGAGTTGGTGGATCAGATAAAAGCCAGTCAAGTGGAAGAGAGGACCGAGAGAAGTACGCGGGCTCTCTTGGTAATTGCGAAGCTGCAGGCGTTCCTCCCGTCAGTTAATAGATTGCCCCAGCTCCTCTGTGCCAGGTGAAAATTTCCTCATTAAGGGGAATTTATTCCATTTCCTTTTATCATTTATTATTGAAGACTAAGTGTGAGTGGCGGAAGCTTCAGAGATGACAGGGTAGGGTAGAATTTTAAACAACAACAACAAAATCTACATCGGAAGTCGAGGAGAAAGAGGAGAGAGGCTTGTATTGTTTATAAAACGGGGAGAACACATGAGAGGCTTGTCGCTGTAGAAGCTGAGCCATCCTGTCTAACCGTTAAAAGGTGATGTCAGGGCGTGTAAAAGTCTGATCATCTATTTTTAAGATGTTTTTCCCCCTCTAAAATTTCAGACTGTCATTTTGTGCTGCTAAGTAGAGAAAAACTGAAGATTATGAAAAGGCCAGGCTCACGGCTATTTGGGTTTCTGTGTTTAATTGTTTAGAATCTATTATGCAATGATGAAAGTGTAACCTTTGAAGAGTTTTCCCTTGAACTCTGAAAGCAAGGAAAGCTCGTAGGGGAAGGAAAATTTGTATATGTAGTATATTTTAGAGGACACGGTTCTGAAATATGGATTTAATGTGTTCATGTTCAAAGGAGTAAAGATAAACATACTAGTACATTCAAATACATATCAAATAACAGAAGGGTAATTTATTTATTGTACATATTTTAACACTGTGTTCTTTAGTGCAATATGTTCCATTCAGCTGAGCACATTTCTCGCTTGGTATAATGCTTCCTCGATTTACAATATAATATAAATGGAGCATTTCCTATTGAGGTTTCAAAAACAGTTTTGAATTACAAATTCAGTGTTTATCTTTCTTTTAGTAATTACTCTGTTTTGAGTTTGTTCCAAATTAAGGTTTTCATTTTCCTTTGAAAAAAATAGAAATATTATAGCCCTGTCCCTAAAACAAGCTTTTACCTAGCTTGATATAAAAAAAAATCTCACTCTGGTGGGAATTCCTTTTAGCAGACAAAATGGGGGCACTCAATATGGGCAGATAAAGATGAGGAGCATATATCTAAATCACATTGTTAAATGAGCTTTATGTTCACTTAAGATTATTCATCTTGTATTTGACTCTGAAGAGGTTTAACCTTATCTAAATCACTGGCGCAAAGCTAATGAATCATGTCTTCAAACTGTCTCTTCTCTTATTTTATTATAATGGAACTCAGAATAAAATTTTGTATCAGAACAAGTAGGGAATGAAGTGAATTTTCTTCTGTGTGTAATGACATGCCAGCCAACCTTGTGTTATGCAGAAACAGTGGAGAGAGTGAATGAGGGAAATAATGGAGAGCGGCCACCTACGTCCTGTCTTGGAGTTAGGGGTACCCCACAGAATTAGGACCATGGTCAGTGTGGGAAGGAATCTAACTTGTCTGTGTCTTTGTAACTGCCATGGTGGGTCAGAATCAACGTCTCTTTTCTCAGGGAGGAGGATTGCAAACTGCTTTGCACTGTTTCATAAACATGTCTAAAGAGTAGAAATTAATAACCAGAGAAGCCATGAATGAAATACTGTAGAAGATATATTACTTGGAACTTCATAGGAACATATCTACCCAATATTTGCATTCAAATTGAAATAGATGAACATGAATATATTGATATGCCATTCCAATTTAATACACCCTAATTTTAAGATGTTTAAATATCATATCATGCTATTGATCTAGTTATTTGAATATTGAGTGAAAGTTAAATCAGTTTTTGGCTCACCAAGAAAATATTCTGAGAATCAGCTTGTGAGCTTAAAACATGCACTTTGTAGGTCTAGATTGAAGCATCTGTTTTAGAACTCTCACCTGAGCGGGTGCCTATGGAGAAGTAGTTTTCACCCCCATTCTGAAACTCTGTCATTCATTATTTTGTGTTACTGTTGCTTTTCTCAGCATCCCCTTTAAATAAAGAAAACTCTCTGAGGTGGGTATGCTATGGGGAGCAGTAATGATTGAGTTAGTCTTAGCTATTTCTTTGCCATAGAGCTGAGCACAAAACTAATTCACTTTACTTTTGTATGCACAAGGCCAATTCTATCTATCAGCCTTCTTTTTCTTTTTTTTTCTTTTTTTTTTTATTTGTTTGTTGGTAAGAGTCCAATTTTATTTGGTGGGTGGAGGAGGAAGTCTGTGTATATTTGCTGGAGATGTCTTTATATGCTCTACTGGACTCTTTTGGTGGAAAAGAATAAGAGGAATTATGCATATTTCAGCAATAGAAAAGACTGCATTGCTGAATGTGGACAAAACAAATGCAAATTTACTGCATCCCTAACAGAAATTTGAGGCATCTAAATGGTTTCTTTTTTTGTTTGTTTAATACCATTATGTATAATTTTTATTTAAAGCAATAGAGCAGCCTTTGAAGAATTGACTGATCCTCCATATAATAAGAAATAAAAAATAAATCATTCAAAGCAAAAAAAAAAATATCTCACCAGAAGAGTTAAAGATAAATACGTTACTTCTGGTTATCTTTGGATTTGAAGAACTTGCATTTGTGCTAGTCCATAGTCATAATTATAGGTGTGATTGTTCTTTTCAAGGCCTGTTTCTTATGTGTGTCCAGACCATTGCTGTTCAGCGTTAGGATTTAGCCATTTTAGTTAGTGTGGTTGTTGATATAGAAACATAATATAGGTTTTGCCTCAGATAGTTTTTTACAATAATAAAGAAATGTCTTATTGAAAATCTATTTATTTTTGCTTGTTTTTCCTCTTACTGCCATCCCACAATGATGGGAAAATGTTCTGGCACGTAGCTAAAAAAATCTACGGGGAAGAATTGGCTCAATGTTGTATGCATGGTGTTTTTCCACCTAACTCAAGCTTCATACCTGTGTTTGTAATAAGATTGCAGATCACAGAGAAAATGTGTAGCCTTTCCTCATACAGGTAAACATGATTTGAAACCATCCAGGAAACTCATGATTAAAAAAGAACATCATCCAAAGTTTTAATTTAGGAAAATTGTTTATTTGTCAAACACTTCCACTTTGAGGCTGAATGCACACTTGCACATAAGCAAATGAGCAATTGGTTTAGGAATATAGTCTTGGCAAGGAGAGTAGAAATATGCCTTTATAAAACAAATAGCAACAGCAACAACAAAAAATCTTTCCTCTGCTTTCATCTCAAACATTTTTTTTTTTTTTTTTTTTTTGCAAAACTAAAGGCAAACGCCATAAATTTGGGTGTTTCAAGAAGCTCAGAAGCTCAGCAGTCACCTGCTGGATACAGCCTTTCCAGACTTCCCCAGTAGAAGCTGGGAGCACTTCCTCACAGCACCTCTCACTGTGCTATCAGAGAAATGGCTATTTGTTTGCCTTCTTATATACTCTGATCTCCTTAAGTGTGGAGATTTGATATTTTATCTCTCCATCAAAATACGTAGGACAGTGCTCTGATACACAGAGCACTTGTTCACTAAATGTTAAAGCACTAATGAAGGAAATGACAGTGAGTGTTGCCCCGCCTTCACCATCCACAACGTCCTACTGACTCTTTCCAACTACAAATCCTCAGTATGTTCCTATGCCTGCCATGCCTATTGCTTCCTCACATTACTGCGAATGCAGTTGCCCTTGCCTTGTCAACTCCTCTCATCTGTATAAACCTGAACTTATTTTATGGTTCTGTTCTCATCCCTCTACTGCCATAGTATTTCTCAAGTGCAACCACTCATATTGTTGTCTCCTTTCTCTGACCTCACATTGCACTACACAGCTTATCTCTTCACAAAATGTTTGGAATCACTCTCTATCACTGCATTGCCTCAAATACTGTTTTGTATCGTCTTGAGCAGCACTGTCTAGTAGAAATTTCTGTGATGATAAAATATTCTATAATCTGCATTGTCCAATATAGTAGCCACTAGTCTGTATGGCTATTGAGCACTTCAAATGTGACTAGTGAAAGTGTGGCTCTGAATAATCTAAAAAATTTTAAACTAATTAACATCTAAATTTAAATAGTCATGTTTGGTTAGTGGCTACCATATTTGATAGCATGTAGGTTGCACAGTGCTTGGTACATAGTAAGTGACCAATAATACTTAATAGACTGTGTTCAGGAATTGGACAGGAAAATGTGTCGTTCTGAGAGAATGCTTATCAAATACTTGAGAAGACTGAGAAATCAAAATGGGAATAGGAAAAAAGAAATTAAATTCACTGGGAGAAATAATGGATTTGAGAGACAAGACAAAGTAGGTACCATAGAGAAAGTGAATTGATTAGGAAGATCTGTAGCTTCAGAAATCCAAACTAACACTGATATAAAAAAGCCAGAGAAGTAGCTATTAAATGTACCATCTTGCTTCTTCTGTAAACTCAGAATATGAGTTAATTAAATTAAGAAGATTGAAGGATAGAATGAACAAAATGCAGTAGGTTTAATTCAACTGCATTCTATTAGCAGAATTTCAATGAAAATGTTTTATTTATTATTAGATCTCTGACAACACACTGTTATATTTTAATTTCATTGTATTGACTATCAAACTGTTATAACTGAATTTTATCGTATCGACTATTGCTTGAAACAGCTTGGCCACAGCTATTTGGTTAGAGACGCTTTTAGAGTAGTATTTAATTCTTCTGTACCTCGACCCTTTGCAAATTATTTTGTGTACATTTTGAATTCTAGTTATAAGCTGATTTCAATAACTTCTTTGTCTTTTCTATAAAGTAAAAAAACTCTAGGGTTACAGTTTCCTTCATTCATGTAATAAATATTTATTGAATGCTGTCTGTGAGCCAGACAGTGTGCTAAGCTTTGGGAATAATCTGGTAAATGAGCCAAACGTATTCTTTGCCCTCATGGAACTTGAATCTAGCAGGAAAAATGTCTGGTTGCTGAATAAAAGCTAACAAACATTAAAAATATCAGGAAATGATACATGCTAAACAGTATGATTCCAACTATGCCCCTAGCTCCTGTAAAAGAGTCAGTTAAGAACCCAGGAAGATCTGTGTGGGTTAGGGCAGACTAAGAAGGCTTCGAGGATGAGCCCTGGCTTTAGCTGACCTATGAAGCTGGGAGCTGGAGAGAAGATGGGTGGGTGACAGGAATGTCAAAGGCATTACAGGTGAGAGAAATAACGTGAATGGTGTCTACACTGTGGAAATGAGCATGGGGAAAGTGAGGAGACAAATCTGGCTTCAGTGGAAAATAATCATAAAATCACAGAACTATCTTCTCAACACAGACAGATATGTAACATTAGTAAATAGAGACAGTTTATGGAGAGGATACCCAGTCTGATGGCATGTTGGGATGCGCAGATGAAGAAATTCTCAAAGCCCATAAAGACCTGAAACACAGGTCAGACACTGGAGAAGGGGCTACGGATTTGGGAATCATCAACTAGTTATGTAGGATAACTAGTCATTATGAGCCAATGACAGTGACTAAATTTCGGAAGGGAGAGAAAGTAGCCAGATGTAAGCAGGTAACTGAGGATAGAGCCTTGGAGAAAAAACACAGTAAATTGTTGTTGTAATAAAATAGGGTGAGAAGCAACTTATTGCCAGAGAAAAATATCTTTAAAGAATAGAACATCAAAAGGGACATATGCTGAAAGACTGAGAAAATGAAAATTAAGAAAGACTCCTGGATTTAAGAGGTTCTGATTATTTTTGAAAGAGCAAATTCATTAGGACACTTGGTGCAGAAGTCACTTTTCAGGAATTAAGAAGAGAAGAGGGTGCATAGGGTGTGAAAGTGGGAAACCACATGTTTGAGAAAGTCAGTATTGCAAATAGTAGACTTCATAGAGGCTAGACCATTTAGTTGGTTATTCGTGTATTTTTAAAAGGCAGGAGACCTAAGTATGTTGAAGTTGGAAAATAAGGAGCCTTTGGTGATTTTGAAAGTGAATAGTTCACTGCTTCTTATTGTGTTTGGTCTAAACTTGAATCCTCTTTTTCATTAAATTCTAGTGAGTCCATTACAGAAGAAACCCTGAAAAAGGCAAAGGAGATTGGGTTCTCAGACAAGCAGATTTCAAAATGCCTCGGGCTGACTGAGGCCCAGACAAGGGAGCTGAGGTTAAAGAAAAACATTCATCCTTGGGTTAAACAGGTAAAGGAGAAAAGGAGTTTTTCTTTCTTCCCAGGATTCCTTGGGTGAAATGTAGGCACCAATTCATAGAGCCATTTTCAATAAAAAGGGGTGGAATTCAAAAGTGATTTTACTTTTTCAATTGATGCCCATGATGTCACTTATTTTATTCAGCACAGGATTGATTTATGCTTTAAAGGGGAAAGGATGAAGGGACACTGGGATATAAAGGGAAGAGTGAGTACATGATTTTCTTGGCCTAAATGAAAAAAAAAATCAAAATGACCTCTCCTACTTTTTGACCCACGTGCAAATATATCTGTAGTAAGAGAAATCCTTAGCATAATAGAAGGACTTGAAATGCCCTAGTGTAGTGACTGACCCTCTTGAAAAGAATAGTCATCTCTCTTGGCACTGACTATTTACAGGGTAATACTTTATTTTAAGTGCCCCATCATTATGGTTCATTTAGTATTCATTGTGTTAGGGTTGGGCATAATGAGCTCATCTAGTATTCATGACAATCACACAAGAATTTTCATAGGTGTACTGTTGTGATTTTTTTTGGGTCTTTAGTAGAAGAGATGCTTTGGCTTAAAGTACCACCAGCTGGGATTTGTCCTTTAAAACTATTGGCTTTTCCCCATGTGCTCAGGGGGCACACACATAACCTTAGGTCTCAGGCTTGATGCCGAATATTTTCTACTCAGCAATTATTATCTTTCTTCCTTCTCACTTGCCTTAAATTAGTTTGCCCTGTCGGACCCAAATTCTTGCTCACTAAGCTGAGCTCCTGGCCCTTGAGAGCTGAATTGATTTACTCTTTCCAAATATGTTCAATGAGATCTTGTCCTCTTCCCTTCTTCCTCATGCTTTGTGGTATTTATGTCATCCCATAGCTCAGTGCCATAGGTAACTTAAATCCTATGCATTAATTTGCAAACCAAAGACATCCTTATATATAGGTCATTTTGCTTTGATTTTAGATTTTATTTGCAGTTGCTTTAGACAGCTGGTTGGGTAAGTTTTCCTGATAACCAGTTGACTATATGACCACCTTGTTGTCTTCCTGAGAGGTACTATGTAATGATCTGTTGCTCTGGAATGCGTATTGTCATTCATTGCCCAAGTGATAGCTAAATTGTATCATTATTTTTTTCTCCCCTCTCACTTTTAGAATTAGAAGGCAATTGGATTGTACATACCTTTTTCTTGTCTTTATATTTGATAGTAATGGACGTTAAAGGAATATGAATGCAGAACAAAAAAAAAAGTCCACAATATTCTTGAAAAAAAATTATAATAAGGGGAGTAAAAATCCCTATGTATGTAAGTATTTATTTACTTTATCTTGCAGATTGATACACTGGCTGCAGAATACCCATCAGTAACAAACTACCTCTATGTTACCTACAATGGTCAGGTAGGAACTGCCAAATTTCTGTAATGAAGAAAGCTCTAGATTTAGTAAATGGTCCACATGGGGGAATACGTTTTGTGTGTCTTTGGTTATCTAGTAATAAACAGTGACATCATGTGAGTTGAATGTGATGATGTGTTTCTGTACTCAGTCTTTTAAGAACTGCCCTAAGATGGTGAAATCAAACAAGTGAAGAGATAAAGACAGTGGTTACATGATCATACAATTATGCTGTTTTCTCATGACTATCTAATTAAAAATATTGAATAATTTTTTTTATGAATAAGTAGGGCTTGTATAACACTTTATACTTATGGATTCCCAAAGACTAATAGAGGATGCATATCAGCAAGAGGAAGAATGGGGAAGACACACTCAAAGGACACAGTTTAAATAGAGGGAAGAATAATGTAATAATTTCCACATCTTCCTTTTTTTTTCCCTCAGGAGCATGATATCAATTTTGATGAACATGGAATGATGGTGCTGGGCTGTGGTCCATATCACATTGGTAAAGTGATAACTTATATTTACATAGGCCTTTTCAGTTTCATCCATGTTAATTCCATTATTCTAAGAACTATGTAAACTAAATGCTGTCATAATAAAAATTTTACAAATTAGGAAACAGAGGTTCAGAGACATGTAGCCCAACTTATACAGCTATTAAGTGGTAGAAGTAGGACTCAACTGTGGGTCTCAACCACAGATTCCATCTTCTTTCATTTTATCATGTCATCCCTTTATCATTTTCATCCTCATGAACTAAGTTGAGTCTCTTACTGGGGTTGGGGAATGAATTACACTTTGACTTTTTCTCTTCCCGCATAGTTTTTCACAAAGATCTTTATTTGCTCAAGAACTTTATCCATCAGCCAGTGATTATATATTTGTAGACCCAGTGTCTGACCTAACATATGACTTGTGTTGACATTAGATGCAAAGAGCTCTTCTCTTTGGGGCACAGGAAGAGTATTACATAATTTAATTAAAACATTCTCACCAGAAATTGTTATATTTCTCCCAGTCACTTAAAACTGAATATTTAATAATGAATCAAGATCTATTACAGTTACAAAGTATATATTTAAATAGACAATGATGTTTCTTAATAAGTATATCTAACATTTTGTCTCTGCAAGGTGTTCTAATATGGAAATGATGAAATATATGATTTAAATGTATGTGGTCTTGTTTTGTTACTTTAAGCATAGTTTATTATAGTTTTTACAATTAACTAAGTGCTTCAGGATATGGTAGTTTGCCAATTTTTGGCCAGATCTTAAAGTAGGTCAAAAGTGTTTATACCTTTGCCACTTCAGTTATCTTATGGCTAAATGGTCTGGACGCCTTCACCAGGATCTACCCTTCTCCTCTCGAAACCTTTCTTCACCTAATTATGCGACAGTTCTACATTACTTTAGGGCCTAGGAAAGATTAGCTGAGCTGATAATCAAGTGCATACTTAATTGATAATGAGATTTAACATGCTACTATATTTGGACAACTTATTATTCTGATAAGAATTTTTAGGAGACAAAGTCCTAATGCAAAGGATTAGTACAAATCCCAGAACTTTCAGTTCTATGGCATCCCAGTAGAGGTGATATTTTGAGGCATTTAGGCCATTATTATACTTCAAATTACTTCCTAGAAGGTCGCTCACTCTGCATGGGGTGGCCTTGCCAAGCTTAAAAGGATATGCTTGGGAAGGCCAGGGCTTTCCAATCAATCAAGATATGTCAGAGCTGCAAGGCACCTCAGGGATCATTGGGTTTGGCCCTCAGACAGTAGGGTAAGTGGAAGGACTGAAATAAGAACTCAAGTATTTTGATCTCTAACTTAACTACTTTTGTGTACTGAGGTCAATATGTTCACTTTGAGTTTCTTTTCAGTAAATGAAGTTTTTAAAATTATTATTACAGTTATCTCCCATTAACTTTCAGATTCTGAATGCTTTGAATATGGAGATTACCTCTTGCAGAACTTAGCATACAAAACAAGCCAACCTGTCATTGTTCAATTAGTCCCTGTTTTTACTACTACTAATGTAGTGTACATAATAGATCTCACATGTATATTTTGGAGTTTTAAAAATTGAACTGAAAGGGCATTAGCTCCCTTAGCCTGGACTGATTGGCAGTATATTTCTGCTTCTCTTTGCGTGGTGACTTCAGGCTTCTCTTCCCCCGTTTCCCCAATCTCATGGTCTCTGCAGGCAGCAGCGTGGAATTTGATTGGTGTGCCGTCTCCAGTATCCGCGCGCTGCGTCAGCTTGGCAAGAAGACAGTGGTGGTAAACTGTAACCCTGAGACTGTGAGCACAGACTTTGATGAGTGTGACAAGCTGTACTTCGAAGAGTTGTCTTTGGAGAGAATCCTAGACATCTACCATCAGGAGGTAAAAAAAAACAAAGAGAAAAATATATGCAGTGCATACTTTATATATGTGTATTCATGTATGTAGATTTACATTGTAATTCCCCTTAGGAGAAAGAGCTGCCGGTGTCTTCCATTGTCTCATTTCGTAGTGAAACTCTAAAAAAATATCACCTAGCCTTAGATTCTTGAGGCCCTGGCACAGAGTAATTATTTTTCATATAAAATTCACTTTTTCTTTCTAAGCATTCTAGCTCTACTGAAAATTCTTCTTGGTAACATGTGCCCAATACATATTAATTAGCACAAGACAGCCCCAATAAATATTCTGCAAAACGATTTAATTGGTCATGTAGACATATGATAAGCAGCCTCTCTCTAGTTACGTGCTGTTGCAGTTTAATGATGACCAGTTCTCAGAGGAGACAGTTGTTCACAGAGGACTGGTTAATTTTTTATGCTATCAGATGAAGCCAGTAGTCTTCAATTTAAAATCAATGAGTTTATTCTGAATGATTTTGGTGCCTTTATAGCTTGCTCTGAAGTAGCTCTTCCATCTCCACTCCAATATTATTGAGTGTATCTTCACTGTGGATTTATATGATCTCAGGTTACTGTAAGTCTGTAGAACAAGTTAGCTTACAATTAAAAAAATACCTACTTGAAAATTTTAGAGTGATGTCCAATAGTTGTGCCTTTTGATGTTATTGTAATTCATTTCCTACTACAGAGAATCATCCCTATGTACAAAATATGGTCACTTAAGGAAAAAAAATTGTAACTTGGAGCCACAAGGCTTAAATTCTTGACTTGAAAATTCATTGATTTTCGCCAGTTATATAAATTCTCTGGGCTTCATCTCTTTTTTTGTTTATGAATCATATGAGTCTTTAAATGTTCTACATGCAGGTACTGTGAAGGCAACATGAGATTTGTAG
Organism: Balaenoptera ricei; assembly: GCF_028023285.1. Lineage (NCBI taxonomy): Eukaryota > Metazoa > Chordata > Mammalia > Artiodactyla > Balaenopteridae > Balaenoptera > Balaenoptera ricei. Next base: position 95,652,733 of record NC_082645.1, read on the forward strand.
TTGAGATCGCATTGTCAAGTATAAAGTATTGTGCTAGAACAATGTGATGATTTTATTATTGTGAAGAAAAATATAGACAAATTTAAGATTGATGTATCATCATGTTTTTCTATCAATATTTAGGCCTGGCCTACTAATATTGTAATATAATGAAACTAAACCATTAGGTAGAATATACACAATTTTTAGTTCTCTCTCTGACCTGATTTTTCTAATGATTTTTTAATTCATTTTAGACGCATAAGTGGGGATCAAAACAAGTACATTCTGCAAATATTTCTTGAATACCTTTTAAAAATCAGGTTCAGCAGGATAGAGAGCTATAAAACCAGGTCCCTACCTTTAAGACATTAAAATAAAACTGGAATCCATGACGTAATATGTGAAACGTTACATAATTGTTTTAAAAATGTTAACAAGCATTACAAGCAATAGCAGCAGGCATTTTACACATAATTAATTATTTCCCCATGAAATGGTTTAAGGAAAGATGAAAAACTTCTACAACTGCCTTTGGATGCAGTTACACATGGATGATAATGAGGTCCTTTTGTTATAACTGAATTCAGTATGATAGAAATAAATAAATTGGCGCTTATTTGAAGCTAATTGGTTTTTATAGTGCTACTATATATAATAAGGTAATTGTAAATGTTGTGTTGAAGAACATAAGAACAATATGCCATTGATGTATTCTTTAAACTACCCCACAAGAAATGTTATATATAATATGCACATATCATACACGTATGTACATATATTTGTGTATGTGTTTCCTTGTATAAGGTTGTTGTGTGTCTCCTCACAGCAGGCTTTACAGGCATTGTCTATCATACCGGGTGTGCCTCAACCTTCAGAAGGCTGCCCTCATTCGACCTTGGATGCCCCTAGAGATTCTGAAGGCACTGAGGCATTCAGCTGTAAATTTGCGGAAAATTGGAAGCACGTCTAAACTTATTTAAAAGCACACATCTGAGTCACTTAGAAGGGCAATAGGCTTTCCCAAGGATACATAGCTACATGGGATGATAGAAAGTATGATAGGTCCCTTGGTCCAGGTCTCTTGGTCTAGTTCAGGACCAAGCCTGTTTCCATGGAATCAAAGATGCACCTCTAAAGAAAACATTAAGGGGAAGTCAGAAAAGTGACATGGCCTGTGAGTAAAGCAGGCTGCTTTGGAGGGAGGTCTTGATCAGAAGTTGAGTGAGAGGAGATACTAGAAATGCCAAAATCTCCTTCCCACTTGTTCTTTATTTTTTAAGGAGAAAATGTTATAGCGATATATCCCTTTGGCTGCAGACAGTGTTTTTCAACTTTATAAAGAGCAACCCTTTAAACTGAAGTCATTAATTCCTTATGATTGTGCTCATGAGTTCTGCTCCCTGAGAAGAGATTTGCATTTTTATCTTTTATGTTTTGGTGTGTGAGTGTGGTACATATATACAATGGAATATTACTCAGCCATAAAAAGGAACGAAATTGGGTCATTTGTAGAGACGTGGATGGATCTAGAGACTGTCATACAGAGTGAAGTAAGTCAGAAAGAGAAAAACAAATATCGTGTATTAACGCATATGTGTGGAACCTAGAAAAATGGTACAGATGAACCGGTTTGCAGGGCAGAAATTGAGACACAGATGTAGAGAACACACGTATGGACACCAAGGAGGGAAAGCCGCGGGGGGTGGTGGTGGTGGTGTGATGAATTGGGAGATTGGGATTGACATGTATACACTGATGTGTATAAAATGGATGACTAATAAGAACGTGCTGTATAAAAACTAAATAAAATAAAATTCAAATATTCAAAACAAAAAAAAAATACCAGGCAACATATTTGACACCTTATGATGTCCCTGTCTGATTTGAGTCCTGATTATACAATTTTTCTTGCTTTTTATGATGTATAATTTACTGGATCATACCCCATAAATATGTACTTAATAAATAGTAATGTACTTAATAAATGTACTTAATAAATAGTAATGTACTTAATAAATAATGTACTTAATAAATAGCAATGTAATGTACTTAATAAATAGTAATGTACTTAATAAATAGTAGCAGTGCATATTATTATTGTTTTAAAATTTGTTAATTTATTGAAAAACAAAAATCAATTCCATAGAGTTATTTTGGAAAATATTGATATATTTATTACTTAGAGCCTTTTTATTCAGCTGTAAGTACCTATTTAGTCCAATTGTCTCTGACATTTGCTCATAACTGGCTACTTCTCCCTTAATTTTAGAATTTATTTTGAAGTCTTTCACATAAGAGACTTTTCTATATATTTAATTGAGGAATTAGTTTCTAGCCTTCTAAAATATTAATGCTGTTAATAAACTAAAAATGATACGCAAATAAAAATACTATAGGTAAGAGAATAATATTTATTAAAGGTTTTGCAAAAAATGGATATCGAACATAAAAAATGACGATAAAAGCAGTTTAAATGTACTTATAAATATGCAGAAATGTGGACTGTTATTTTCCATAATGCTTACAATGAATTTAAGCACTTAATTGCAGGGTGTTTGCTTGGGCAGTACGTAATTTCTCTTATCAGAGAGAAATGAGCTTCATCCCTTTAAAAAATATTTCAGAATAATTTCAAATAATGACAAAATACCTTTGGCACATATGTATTACTTCAGCAACATTCATTAGTAGGTCATTAAAGCAAACACAAATTACGCCCAGATCAATGGCCTATCAGATATTGTAATATTTTCTAATATAAATAATAATGTCTTATTTATAACTTATAATGTAGTAACACCTTTAATGTTTATTGTCTTATTTGATCTACATACATAGGAACCTTATGAAGTAGGCAGGTATTATCCTAATTTTACAGACAAGAAGATTGAACCTCAGGGAGAGTTTCACAGAGGGAACCAAGAAGAGGAGGGACTTCTAAGTCCAAACCCAATTCCCCACCATCCCTCTTTGGCTCACCCTCACCTCTCTACCACTAGTCTCAAGAAAATTTGGGATTTGGTGGGCTTTTAAGAAAAAAATCTTGGAGTTTTGACTGCTCATACGAGATTAAGTTTAATGATTCAGGGACTGCTTATAAGGCAAATAGTAAGGAAATAGGAATTAAAATGAGTTCTGGGTACTGTAGACAGGTACCAAGCAGCAGTAAAGGAGACAGGATGTCACAATGAGAGGTAGGATTTAGACTGGACTTTAGGGATGGTTAGAAAATTGATAAGGGAAAGGAGAAGGGAGAAAGGAAACAGGCAGGGAAAGATTACGTGGAGATGAGAGAGCTTGCTGGTGGGAATGCACGAAGGTGGGACGGTGAGTAGGTAGTTTTCCTGGGGCTGACAGGAGTGATCATAGATAAGATTGGAAAGTCTTGATGGCCCCAGCGGTAATGAGTTAACACTATAGCCTTTAGGCAAAGGAAACCTTTGGAGAACTCCGAGTATAGGAGTAACTTGGTGAAGCAGTCTTTTGAATGATTAATCTGAATGTGAAGTGCTGGGGTGGAGAGGAGCCGCAGAGGGGAATGTTAAAAGGAGAGATCTGTATCCGTTTAAGAAATTACAACAGTAGTTCAAGAATTAGTTGATTATAATGTAAAGTACAGGATGGAAATGTTCATTGACTTGATTTTCTTTTAATTGCCACACATGCAAATGTCACACGTTTACATGCAGTTGTATGGAAGTCGTGCACGATAATCACGTGTAGTTGTATGGGAGTCTTACATGGTTATCATGTGTAGTTGTATGGGAGTCTTACAAAGATTTTAGCAGGTAAGTGCCTGGAAAGTCAGGACTAAGTCCGTTTACCTCTTTGTGGCATAACAATATATCCATTGATGGGAATAATGAAAATATCGCAGTCATGTTCATTCAGCATTCTCAGAAAGGAAACAGAGGCAGTATTAGCACAGCTGTTCATTGTCCAGAGGCTGACATCGAGGACATGTTTTTCAGGCGTGCAGTGGCTGTATCATATCAGTCGGGGGCCAGATTCCAAACAACCTGGCAGTCCCCCTGTACAAGAACGGTGTCAAGATCATGGGCACGAGCCCTCTGCAGATCGACAGGGCTGAGGATCGCTCCATCTTCTCAGCTGTCTTGGACGAGCTGAAGGTGTCTCAGGCACCATGGAAAGCCGTTAACACTTTGGTAAGGAGAGAAACACGAGTCTGTTTTTAATGGTCCATTTTGCAGAGTCATAACCTGAATGTTAACGACTGCAGATGCTAGCAGCAGGGCAGAGAGAATGCACTATGCTTAGTGAATTTACTTTAAAGTTGCTGAATTTCCACGATTGCAGTTAAATGCTGGTTATAAACTGATAGGATTCTCATTGATTCCAACAATGAAAAGAAGTTCAAACTATTTTTGAACTAGACTTGATATTTATTGAAAAATAAAAATCAATTCCATAGAGTTATTCTAGAAACTAGAAATTTTATGTATTTTGGTGTCCAGTTTACATTTTAATGGTGTCTTTTGAGAGAAAGAATAAAAGGAGTTGGGTTACCACTTGTTCTAACGATACCGTTCTGCATTTTTATTGAATATTTTAAACTATTCATGCATTTTGTTGTTGTTGTTTCTGTTAATTAGAACGAGGCATTGGAATTTGCGAAGTCAGTGGGCTACCCCTGCTTGTTGAGACCTTCCTATGTTTTGAGGTAATATATTGTTTTCTAAAACTATTATTTAAAAGTCAGGAGACACAGAACTGCATTCTGTATGCTAACAGCACTAGGCTTTGATGTGTAGTAATTTGTAAATCCATAGACAATCCCCATACCAACACAGCCAGAGTGAAGACCTGTGCACAGTTCTTCAGCCTAATGCTTTTCCTTCAGGGAGTGACAACACAGTGTCTCCAATCCTACATCTTAGAAGCATGGCTTAGGACATCTCCTTGCCAAATGGAGGAGGATAGCTTTACATTTGAGAAGAGGACAATTTAAAAAACCAAAGAGCAAAAACAAAACAAAACAAGCTTGGGATATGTCTCACCAGCATCTGTTCTCTGATACCCAGAAATGACAGTTTATCTTTGACTGTTGTCAGCACCTTACGATGGTGCCTATGGTTTGAATTTTTTTTTTTTTTTAGATCAGATTTTTTAAATAAATGAATTACAATGTTGGAGTACATGGACAGTGTCTTTTATAATAAACTTTGAAACTAAGTTCTGTCATCAAAGGAGAAGTCGTCAATTGTCACTCTCTTCAGATGTTACCACATGTGAAGAGCTACTTCACTGAACAGGGGATAATAAGAGAAATGTAATTTGTTGTGTACAGTTTGAAAGTGTAAATGGAATGTGAAACGGGATCCTTTAAAATAATGAAAAATTTCAAGTGAGGTGGGAAACTTTCCTTTTTCTTTAAGTGACATTTTGTGTAAACCACAGTCCAATACTACTGCTTCTCTGAGGTATTAACGTAAGTTAATTTAAACAACACAGGCATTTAAGGGGGGATCGCTCTGACTACTGTGCTCCCTCACATCATTGCAATCCGTATCTTTCTTTTAGTTCCCTATACTGTGAATTATCAGCATCATTAAGACCTTAGCCTTCATGTCTTAAGTAGATGAAGAAATTGAAAGCTCTTCAAGCATAAAATTTGCAATATAGTAGGAAAGGTAAAGAAAAAGTTACTTTTAAAAGGAAGTGGAAAGTGATATTTTTCTTCCTTGTTTCTTCCCTCCTGCTTAGTCTTCCTTCTTTCCTCCCCTCCCATCCCACTCTGAAAATGCCAAAATTCAGAGTAAATTGATTTCAGATAGTATTCTTTCTCAAGAATTTGAAAGGACACAGCTGAATACATTTCAGTCAGATACCATACATTATATTTGCAAATGTTACTAAAAAAATTGATTCTTTAGTAACCCAGCTGAGATAGTAGAATGACCTGCTTTGGCAGCATACTTGTGGGTTAAGATCAGCTATGGGTAATGAACTCTGAAGACACAAGTTTAGAAAGCTAGATGCTGGGATGAATCCTGTTACAGTATAAGTATTACCTGGAACCAGAAGAGAGTTAAAACAATAAATCAGAAAGGCTGAACCTTGGGGATGTGCCATCGCTAAGAGCTACCATGGTTCTCTTTGGGCATTATCACATGTCTCACCCCCCTTCCTCGTCCCCAACTTTGGGGACTTTTTACTTTGGTTGATTGTCCTGTTGATTACATAAAGTCTCAATGTAGAAAGAGACACCCTCTTACTTAGCCTAGTCTGGAACTAGAGGTTGCCTGGAACTGTTCTGAGAAGCAATCAGTTCTAGCATGCTTTACTTCTGAAGTGGTAAAAGAAACTGACCTCTTTTTTTTCCCCCTCCTTACCCAGTGGGTCTGCCATGAATGTGGTATTCTCCGAGGATGAGATGAAAAAATTCCTGGAGGAGGCCACTAGAGTCTCTCAGGTAGTGTCCTATTTCCTTCTGGTGACTTTTACCTCTTCTGTTAATTGCTACCTTGTTTTTATGTTGTTTTTCTTTGCACAGGATGTTGTTATGATGTTTTTCCTTTTTTCTTCTACCCATTATACTCCTAAATATAGAAATGAGAAAACACATATGCATTTAATTATATTTGGATCCTTAGGGTTAGTGGAAGAAGAGGAAGACCAGTGAATATTTGATCAGAACAGAGATTTATACGATTTTAGTCTCCAAGAGCAAGGCTGCATAAGCAGAAACTTGTCTGTTAATGAGTTAGATGCTGGTCAAGTTATCCGTGGGATTCCCAGCCTCAAGGGCAGCCCAACCATTGTCATCACGAACAAGTGAAGGCTTCCCTGATTTTTAATTCTCACACCTGGAGAGACTTTCTTTGCCTTAGTCAATCCTGCAACTTCAATAGTAAATCCCCTCACTCACCTATTGATTTTTTTCATTTTGGTACATTCCATTTGTAAGTTAATAAAAATGTTTATAATTCTGTGTTCACTCAACCAGCTTTCTCCACTGCCCCAGCTTTTACTTTCTTCTTCGGCATTACCTCAGTGTAATCCATTTAAGATTTGCCCAGTGGGGTTATTGATCTGCAGACCTTGTACTGTAGAGGATAAAAGTAATGTTTTCTTTTTAAAAGCTTTCAAAAGCTAGATAGGGCTAAAAGAAAAAAAAAAAGGAGAGTGAGAGAGAAAACACAACTCATAGAGAAGAGTTTGATGTTAGGCAAGTGGAGTTTGGAGGGAGCCAAAGAGTGAAATCAGAGGCATTTGAAAGAGGAATAAAGAGCATGGATTGTTCCTGCACACATGAAGCTGGGCTTCGTTTCTGCCTGGCAGTTGCTCCCCAAGGAAATTTGGTCAGTGAAAAGAGTGCATAAGGATAAAGAGTGAGAAGAGACAGAGTATAAAAAAGAAACCAAGTGGATTTTGAATTCACTTTTGTGTGGAAGTCAGATAACTGAGGAGGGACTCTCTCCAAAGGGCCAGTTTTCATTAATGTGCTCTGGAGTGAGATACTGTCCTCTTCTCTATCTCACTCCCTGCGAGGGGTCCTGCCACACTCATCTTTTTGAGAAACCAGCAGCCTGACCCAGCTGGTCTCATGTGAATGATGAGGCAGGTGTTCTCTGTCTGGGACAGTGGATCTTATAGAGCCTCTACTTGGTGGAATATTTTTAAAATATTTTTTTCTGCTAGCAGGTGGATAGAATCCTTACAGGGCCAAAGTTTTATAATAGAGATGTCTTAATGGAGTACTTCTGGTTCAAGTCTCCCCGTCAAATTACAGTAGAATCTGGGATTCTCAATTCAGTGAATCTAGAGTAAAACTAGCCCCCATTAATCATTGATATATTTATGTATCCATTCATATTTAGCACCTGCTATATAATGACACTGTTCTCAGTATCAGGGGTTACATTCATGAAAAGATAGTCTCACAGAGGACTCTCTTTACTAGGGACATCAGACATCAAATAATTATAATTAAATATGATGAGCATTGCAATAGAGAAAATACATGACGTTGAAGGAGAGTGTAAAAGTATCGGGGTCCGGTCCCTGAAGAAGGGACTTTTAAATTGATTCCAAATAGTTGATTCAGAGTTAAAAGGTTTACATTGTGAGTGTGAGTAGGAAGAAAGAACAGCGTTATGTAAAGGCCTGAAGCTGAGAAAGAGCATGGAGTTGCTAGAAACTGATAAAGCATTCACTTATATGGCTAGGATGCCAAACATGGTGGGGAGTCTTGATTATAACGATGGTGGAAAAGCAGAAAAACAAGGAGCAGATAAAGAGAACCTTGTCAGTTATTATACTGAGGTGGATTTTAATCATATTTTCTGAATACTGAATCACTATGCTGTACACCTGAAACTAACACAATAGTGTAAATCAACTATACTTCAACTAAAAAAAAAAGAGCAATTGAAAGTTAAAAAAAAAAGGTCACTCTTCTATAGTATAGAGAGTAAAATCTGGGACAAGTCTGAATTCATGGAAGGAGGTTAGGGGGCTGTTGTGTAGCTCAGGGTAGAGATGACAGTGCCTTGGATCAGAGTAATGGTAGTTAAGATGGAGAGAAGTGCATGTGTTCTAGAAATATTGAGAATGTGTACTGAGGATGTGAATGGATGGGGGTGGAGGGTGAGAGAGGATAAGAGATGATTCTTGAGTTTCTGCCTTAGACAGCTGGATGGACAGTGGTACCATTTATTGAAACAAGGAACACTTAAGGGAGAAATTTTAGAGAGGGAAATCATATATGTAATATTTGACCTTTTGAATGTGAGGTGCCTGTGAGAAGTCCAAGTAGAGAAGTTCTGAAAGCAGAGGGTTATATAGAATTGGAATTGAAGATCAAGATCGTGGCTAAAGACAGAGATGTAAATATAGATTTGGAAGTCAATAGCATATCATTGTAATTGAAGTTTTGAGATTGGAAGCAATCATCTGGAATAGTATAGAGGAAAAGGAACAGTTAAGACAGAGATGAAAGGAATACTGGCATTTCAGGGCTGAGCTGGGAAGAAAGAACCACAAAGGAGCCTGAGAAAGAAGTATGAAAAGGACCCCTAAGGAAAGAAGTGCTTTCAGAGGGCCAACAATGTATAATGTTGCTGAAAGACTGAAATTTATTAAGAAATTTTCTTCCTCAACATATTAAGGGCTATTTCATAAATGTGTTCAATTGGCCAGGATGGAGGTTACTGTTGTTGCCCCCCTCAGATCCCCTTACCTGTGGGAGCACCCATCCCCCACCTGCTGAGGTAGCTGAGGACACCTCCCAGCTATACTTCTCAGGATAACTATTCTCAGTCAAATGTGAGCCTCTGTCAACCAGGAGGCAAGATCCCTCACCTTACCACCATGCTCAAAACGCTGGGCAATGACTGCCCTTTGCCTCAAGATGGGACTTAACTCTGTGCTGCAACTCAGAGCACCCTCTGTGGTAAGGCCAAATCCAGTCCCCACTGAGACCACGAACTTCCTAGTTTTTTCCTGCTGCCCCATCCTGCTTTTCTCACTCCCTCAATAAATGACTTGAACAAGAACCCCTGTCTTAGGCTTGACTAGAGAGACTAAGACAGCTGTTAAACTTTACCTTTGTTTGCAGTTATATTGTTATTATAATATAGGGAAAAATTCCCACGTAAGTCTCAACACAGCTCTACCAGGCCTGCCAACAGTAAACAACCAATATTTTAAAAAAGAGGAAACAGAGATGAAAAAAATTTTCCATGTCTGATAGGCCTTTGAAGAAAAGGAAAATTTCTTCATTTAATAATAAATTTAAGAAGAGAGAAGCATATTTATGGCTTGAGACATTGGTTATTTTGAATTTTTTTATAAAATTTACTTCTATTTAAAATGTTCTGTTAAAGGAGATAAGATATATTACATCTTTTTAACTTTTTATTTTATATTGGAGAATAGTCGATTAACAATGTTGTGATAGTTTCAGGTGCAGAGCAATGGGACTCAGCCATACATATGCATGTATCCATTCTCCCCCAAACTCCCCACCCATCCAGGCTGCCACATAACATTGAGCAGAGTTCCCTGTGCTATACAGTAGGTCCTTTCTGGTTATCCATTTTAAATACAGCAGTGTGTACATGTTGATCCCAAACTCCCTGACTATCCCTTCCCCCCATCCTTCCCCCCTGGTAACCATAAGTTCACTCTGTAAGTCTGTGAGTCTGTTTCTGTTTTGTAAATAGGCTCATTTGTATCATTTCTTTTTAGATTCCACATGTAAGGGATATCATACAATATTCCTCTTTCTCTGTCTGACTTACTTCACTCAGTATGACAGTCTCAAGGTCCATCCATGTTGCTGCAAATGGCATTATTTCATTCTTTTTAATGGCTGAGTAATATTCCATTGTATAAATATACCACATCTTCTTTATCCATTCATCTGTCAATAGACATTTAGGTAGCTTCCATGTCTTGGCTATTGTAAACAGTGCTGCAGTGAACATTGGGGTGCGTGTATCCTTTTGGACCATCTTTTTCTCCAGATATATGCCCAGGAGTGGGATTGCAGGGTCATATGGTAGCTCTATTTTTAGTTTTTTAAGGAACCTCCATACTGTTCTCCACAGTGGCTGTACCAATTTACATTCCCACCAACAATGTAGGAGGGTTCCTTTCTCTCCACACTCTCTGCAGTATTTATTGTTTGTGGATTTTTTGATGATAGCCATTTTGACTGGTGTGAGGTGATACCTCATTGTAATTTTGATTTGCATTTCTCTAATAATTAGCGATGTTGAACATCTTTCCGTGTGCCTCTTGGCCATCTGTATGTCTTCTTTGGAGAAATGTCTATTTAGGTCTTCTGCCCATTTTTGGATTGGGTTGCTTCTTTTGATGATATTAAGCCTCATGAGCAGTTTGTAAGTTTTGGAGACTAATCCCTTGTCAGTCACATCATTTGCAAATATTTTCTCCCAATCTGTAGGTTTTCTTTTCGTTTTGTTTATGGTTTCCTTTGCTGTGCAAAAGCTTTTGAATTTAATTAGGTTCCATTTGTTTATTTTTGCTTGTATTTTAGATATATTATATTTAACACATATGCATAAAATGATAAACTCCAAGATAGTGGCCAAAAGGAGTTTGTGTTCAGAGCAAAAAGACATGTTCAGAGAAGCCTTCAGGGAGGAGGTGGCATTGGAGCTAGGCATTGAAGGATGGGTTGAAATTTGAAAGATGAAGCTGAGGAGAGAAGGTGGAGTGCATTTGTGGAAGAGAGGCATGGAGACAGGTAAAGGCAGGGGCTGGTAAGAAAACAGCCAGTGGTGCCGGTTGCTGGTGCCTGGGACAGAGGAGAAGAGATTCCTAAACCCTGGAGGCCTTCATTCAACCACTTCTTTTAGTCTGGAAAAGCACCTAGTGATCAAGCTGAGGAGGGCATTGCAGCATTGTCGTGAAGGAACTGAGTGTGGGAAGAACATCAAGAATAACAAGGGGTCTGAAACAGCTGAGAGAGGGAGAACATTTTAAGATTTATAAAGAAAAATGTTTGATTTTGCAGTTACAAATGTCACACTTCAGAAGTGATTTAAAGCATGTCAATTCCATGTAAATAATTCCATCTTTGGCCTAATAAAACTGAAACAAAATGCTGCTCTCCTTCTAAGTTCGTTCACAATTCTCATACAGAGAACTAACTGAGGGCATTGTAGTGCTTGGAAAAGATAAGTGTAGGAAGAGAGAAAAAACCTGAACCAATACTGATATATAATTATAAATAAAATAGAGAGATATTTATAACTCTGGAGACAGAAAAGGAACCTGATTCTGCCCTCTCCTTAGCCTCCTCTTTTCTCTAACTCACCTAGAAGTCGATGTTTTAAACTTCAAAACTCATGTTCAATTCACTGAGAACTGAAAATTGGAGAAAGATTTCCTCTTCCTCACTGTTAGCAGAGAATGACCGTGTTCTTACCAAACAAACTGGCTAATGAGTTTGTGTAGTATGTTGAGCATTGGTTTATTTTTCAAGTATTGCCGTGGTACTGACTTAAGGTACACGATTTACTTGACCCCATACATGTAATTTCAGCTAAAGTTTCTGCCCTTCTGTTCTCGGTGACAGGAACACCCAGTGGTGCTGACAAAATTTATTGAGGGGGCCCGGGAAGTGGAAATGGATGCTGTTGGCAGAGATGGAAGAGTAAGTGCTTTATCTCTCACCCCCCATCCCTGCCTTCCCATCAGAATTTTTTTCTTGGCAATTTAGAAACATAACTCAGATTAGAGTTCGTGACTTCTACAAAACAGGTCTCTAAAAATAATGGACAAGCTGCTCAGTCAAAAAAATTGTTCCAATTCACTGACAATTCAGTTCATGTGTCATGGGTATCATATCTTCTGCTTTTCATACTGTTAGAATTTCTCTTGGATGATATTAAAAATTATCATCCTGTACTCGTTCTTTTTGAATAGATTTTCTCTCTCATTTTCTTTTGTCTGTGTGTTTCCTTTTTTGTTTCAATGGATATTAGAAAAACATCCAATACTTTTCTCTCTGAAGTTCCTAATTGAATCCCTAGTTTTTCTTGTCTCTTGATTTTTCCATCCTTCTCCTTTTTATTGGGTCAATAAAAGCAAAACTAAACAGAGTAGGGTGGGTAAAGATAATAACATAAAATTGGCTTACCATATCACATCTTGTATCACTAATACAATGAATGCCTCCAACTTCAGGGAGACATGAAAGTATGAAGAATTCTTTCCTTTAGTTTTCAAGTTGTACTAATAAGGCATGTTAAAGCTTTTTTTGTTTCTTTGTTTTGGTCTTTTTTTTTTTTTTTGTCTTCCAGATTAACAGTTCAAAGCAAGGTTGTTTCAAAAAAATACTATATATATAGTAAGGATGACCTCTTATCCTATAATCTAGAGTTTAAGCACCCTTAGATATCATTTATTTCAACCCCTTACTCCCCAAGGATGAGAATTTTCTTCACAGCAACCCTGGAAAGTGGTCATTTGCTTTCTGTTTAACTCTTTTGGTTATACAGAGCATAAAAAGTTGTAAGATGACGTATATATTTTTTGTTTTTGCTTTTACTTCTTGGACATCTAATATATTCCTTCTCTTGAACTAAGGTCTGCTTCCCTAGAATTTTCATCCCTGACCTGCTGGCCTCAAGAGTTTTGGAGCATATGTATGTTCTTTCCCACTTCAACATTTTATGTATTTGAGACTGAGGTATAAAATAAGAGGAATACCAATGTGGAAGTGGAGAATGTAAGACTGGCCTACAGACATTTATGTTTTTTCAAACGTTGTGCTGGTAAAGTAATGCTGGTCTGTTGGCCTGATTTGGTTCCATTTTGCTAGGATATGCTCTTGCCCTAAGATTCTCTTAGACCTTGACCATTGCTTATCATCCTGGACTCCTTCTTTTGGAAGTGTTCCAGGTTACTCACATAACTTTTAAACAGTCACACTCAGAAATGGACCTAGTACTTCAGACATATTATAACTTTTTTTCAGAGTTCAGTGAGGTGTTGCCTCCCCATTTCTAGACAGTATAAAAAATTTGAGTGCTTACTCTGCACTAAATATCATGCCAGACACTGTTTATGTGTCCTCTTTTATCCTTACAAACATTCTGTGAGGCAGATACCATTGTTATTCCTATCTTATCAGAAACCAAGGCTAAGGAGATAAAGTATGTCACCCAGGTCACAGAACTCATAAGTGACAGCAGGAGTACTGGGACTCAAATGTCACTCTGCTTTAAATCGTCTATAAATCTGATAAACAGATCTTCACTGTAATTTATTTAAGTCTTTTACAGCCACCCAATTATTCTCCCCCACTCTCAGCTTTATCATTTTCCAAACACACACATACTGTTAACATTTAGGTTATTGTGGTTGAGACCATAAACTTTGCAATCTGACAGATAAGGGTTCAAAATCCTGACTTGGTCACATAGCAGTCACATGTACTTGGGTTATTTATTCTTATATTGCCTTGGTTTTCTTACCTCTAAAAGAGGACAAGAATATTTTCCTCTTGCTTCCTTCCTGTCTCAAATTTCAGTTTAAAGATCTCTTGTGTAGGTGGCCGGTTAGATCAGTTGGTTAGAGTGTGGTGCTGATAAAGATCTCTTGATCTTTAGATCTTACATTTTCTTTCTGATCCATCTAAGTTATGACATTTACCTAAGCTAGATATTGACCTCTCCCATCTTTTCTTTTCCAGTGTTTAAAACTTAACCTGGAAGGAAAAGATAAAGCTATCTCCAGTGCCCCCCAAATGCTTTAGTTTCCTATCCATTTTTAAAAGTCATTATGAGTTGGCTTAGTTGCCTTCTTCTCCTGGTATCAATACCTATTCTAATCAATGGAAGAGGGAGGTAAGCTCTCAGACACTCTCGGCCGCCCTTAGAGGTGATCTGTCACTGCACAGGGAGGCTTGGTGAGGCTACATGTGCAGCTCTTTCTACTGCTCTAAGTCAGGGACTTAGCAAAGATGCTGGAGGCATCTGTTAGAATTAAGGGGGGGTGGGTCAGGCAGTAGCTTCATCGAAGAAGAGCTGACACTTCTTTTGCAAATCTTCTTTTGGCCAGGTCATCTCCCATGCCATCTCTGAACACGTGGAAGATGCGGGCGTCCACTCAGGAGATGCCACTCTGATGCTGCCCACACAAACCATCAGCCAAGGAGCCATTGAAAAGGTCATCATTCATAAATAAAACTGGAAGGGGGAAAAAGATTTAAAACATTTTTTTTTTAAATTGGGGCTGGATTGTGAAGGGTCTTTTTTTATTATGCATTTCCTTTTTTTTTGTTTGTTTATACATTTATTTATTTTATTTATTTATTACTTTTGCTTGTGTTGGGTCTTCGTTGCTGTGCGCAGGCTTTCTCTAGTTGCAGCAAGCGGGAGCTACTCTTTGTTGCGGTGCGCGGGCTTCTCATTGTGGTGGCTTCTCTTGCTGCGGAGCACAGGCTCTAGGCGCGTGGGCTTCAGTAGTTGTGGCACACGGGCTCTAGAGTGCAGGCTTGGTAGTTGTGGCGCATGGGCTTAGTTGCTCCGTGGCATGTGGGATCTTACTGGACCAGGGCTCAAACCCCTGTCCCCTGCATTGGCAGGTGGATTCTTAACCACTGTGCCACCAGGGAAGCCCATTAAAAACATATTTTTAACTAGGTAGCAGTAGGACATGCCCCAGGTAAAATTTAATTTTGAGGGGAACTTCCTCCTCTGAGTCTGCTGGGTATTTTAAAGATGACAATTTCCTTCACTGCCCTTCAGAGCCCATATGATTGTATGCTAGTGCAGTGGTTCTCTAACTGTATGCATCATAACCACCTGGGGGACTTGTTAAAATACAGGTTGCAGGACTCCATCCCCAGTTTCTAAATCTGTAGTTCTGAGCAGGCCCCCAGAATTTGTGTTTTTATCAAGACCCCATGTGATGCTATTGCTGCTGGTCTGGGGACCACATTTGGATAACTGCTGCTGCAGATGATTCTAATGTTTGGGCCACTTACAGGTGAGCAGCATCTAAAGCAATATTTCTCAGTTAGAAGCAGGTATCCAGCAGTCACGTGAGAACTTTCTACAACCGATGCTTTCACTGTCTGCCCTTACCCTCACCTCAAACAGTACTTTATGATATGTCTCTTTCAAACCCTCTTTTGGAACCACTGCTTTAAAGACATTTCCAGTAATGATGACTCTGCCTCAGTACTCAATATGCATTGCTAGGTGTCGTCTTTGAGGCTATCATCTTTTTTTTTTTTTTTAATCAGTCAACACATGTTTATTTGTGTACATTTTTTTTAACATCTTTATTGGAGTATAATTGCTTTACATTGTTGTGTTAGTCGCTGCTGTATAACAAAGTGAATCAGCTGTACGTATACATATATCCCCACATCCCCTCCCTCTGGCATCTCCCTCTCACCCTCCCTATCCCACCCCTCTAGGTGGTCACAAAGCACCGAACTGATCTCCCTGTGCTATGCAGCTACTTCCCACTAGCCATCTATTTTACATTTGGTAGTGTATATCTCACTTCGTCTCAGCTTACCCTTCCCCCTCCCCGTGTCCTCAAGTCCATTCTCTACATCTGCGTCTTTATTCCTGTCTGGCCCCTAGGTTCTTCAGAAACTTTTTTTTTTTTAGATTCCATATATATGTGTTGGCATACCATATTTGTTTTTCTCCCTCTGACTTACTTCACTCTGTATGACAGTCTCTAGGTCCATCCACCTCACTACAAATAACTCAATTTCATTTCTTTTTATGGCTGAGTAATATTCCATTGTATATATGTGCCACGTCTTCTTTATCCATTCATCTGTCAATGGACACTTAGGTTGCTTCCATGTCCTGGCTATTGTGAATAGAGCTGCAATGAACATTGTGGTACATGACTCTTTTTGAATTATGGTTTTCTCAGGGTATATGCCCAGTAGTGGGATTGCTGGGTCATATGGTAGTTCTATTTTTAGTTTTTTAAGGAACCTCCATACTGTTCTCCGTAGTGGCTGTGTCAATTTACATTCCCACCAATACTGCAAGAGGGTTCCCTTTTCTCCACACCCTCTCCAGCATTTATTATCTGTAGATTTTTGATGATGGCCATTCTGACCAGTGTGAGGTGATGCCTCATTGTAGTTTTGATTTACATTTCTCTAATGATTAGTGACGTTGAGCATCCTTTCATGTGTTTGTTGGTAATCTGTATATCTTCTTTGGAGAAATGTCTGTTTAGGTGTTCTGCCCATGTTTGGATTGGGTTGTTTGTTTTTTTAATATTGAGCTACATGAGCTGCTTGTATATTTTGGAGATAAATCCCTTGTCAGTTGCTTTGTTTGCAAATATTTTCTCCCATTCTGAGGGTTGTCTTTTTGTCTTTTTTATGGTTTCCTTGGCTGTACAAGAGCTTTTAAGTTTCATTAGGCCCCACTTGTTTATTTTTGTTTTTATTTCCATTTCTCTAGGAGGTGGGTCAAAAAGAATCTTGCTGTGATTTATGTCATAGAGTGTTCTGCCTATGTTTTCCTCTAAGAGTTTATAGTGTCTGGCCTTACATTTAGGTTCTTAATCCATTTTGAGTTTATTTTTGTGTGTGGTGTTAGGGAGTGTTCTAATTTCATTCTTTTACATGTAGCTGTCCAGTTTTCCTGGCACCACTTATTGAAGAGGCTGTCTTTTCTCCGTTGTATATTCTTTGCTCCTTTATCAAAGATATGCTGACCATAAGTGTATGGGTTTATCTCTGGGTTTTCTATCCTGTCCCATTGATCTCTATTTCTGTTTTTGTGCCAGTACCATACTATCTTGATTACTGTAGCTTTGTAGTATAGTCTGAAGCCAGGGAGCCTGATTCCTCCAGCACCGTGTTTCTTTCTCAAGATTGCTTTGACTATTAGGGGTCTTTTGTGCTTCCATACAGATTGTGAAATTTTTTGTTCTAGTTCTGTGAAAAATGCCATTGGTAGTTTGATAGGGATTGCATTGAATCTGTAGATTGCTTTGGGTAGTATAGTCATTTTCACAATGTTGATTCTTCCAATCCAAGAACATGGTATATCTCTCCATCTGTTTGTATCAACTTTAATTTCTTTCATCAGTGTCTTATAGCTCTCTGCATACAGGTCTTTTGTCTCCTTAGGTAGGTTTATTCCTAGGTATTTTATTCTTTTTGTTGCAGTGGTAAATGGGAGTGTTTCCTTAATTTCTCCTTCACATTTTTCATCATTCGTGTATAGGAATGCAAGAGATTTCTATGCATTAATTTTGTATCCTGCTACTTTACTAAATTCATTGATTAGCTCCAGTAGTTTTCTGGTAGCAGCTTTAGGATTCTCTATATATAGTATAATGTCATTTGCAAATAGTGACAGTTTTACCTCTTCTTTTCCGATTTGGATTCCTTTTATTTCTTTTTCCTCTCTGATTGCTGTGGTTAAAACTTCTAAAACTATGTTGAATAAAAGCATTGAGAGTGGGCAGCCTTGTCTTGTTCCTGATCTTAGAGGAAATGGTTTCAGTTTTTCACCATTGAGAATGCTCTTAGCTGTGGGTTTGTCATACATGGCCTTTATTTTGTTGAGGGAGGTTCCCTCTATGCCTACTTTCTGGAGAGTTTTTATCATAAATGGGTGTTGAATTTTGTCAAAAGCTCTTTCTGCATCTATTGAGATTATCATATGGTTTTTCTCCTTCAGTTTTTTAGTATGGTGTATCACATTGATTGATTTGCATATACTGAAGAATCCTTGCATTCCTGGGCTAAACCCCACTTGATCATGGTGTATGATCCTTTTAATGTGCTGCTGGATTCTGTTTGCTAGTATTTTGTTGAGGATTTTTGCGTCTATTGGCCTGTCGTTTTCTTTTTTTTTTTTTAACATCTTTGTCTGGTTTTGGTAACAGAGGGATGGTGGCCTCGTAGAATGAGTTTGGGAGTGTTCCTCCCTCTGCTATAATTTGGAAGAGTTTGAGAAGGATAGGTGTTAACTCTTCTCTAAATGCTTGATAGAGTTCGTCTGTGAATCCATCTGGTCCTGGGCTTTTGTTTGTTGGAAGATTTCTAATCACAGTTTCAATTTCACTTCTTGTGATTAGTCTGTTCATATTTTCTATTTCTTCCTGGTTCAGTCTTGGAAGGTTATACCTTTCTAAGAATTTGTCCATTTCTTCCAGGTTGTCCATTTTATTGGCAAATAGTTGATTGTAGTAATCTCTCATGAGCCTTTGTATTTCTGCAATATCAGTTGTTACTTCTCCTTTTTCATTTCTAATTCTATTGATTTGAGTCTTCTCCCTTTTTTTCTTGATGAGTCTGGCAAATGGTTTATCAATTTTGTTTATCTTCTCAAAGAACCAGCTTTTTGTTTTATTGATCTTTGCTATCATTTCCTTCATTTTTCTTTTTCACTTATTTCTGGTCTGATCTTTATGATTTCTTTCCTTCTGCTAACTTTGGGTTTTTGTTTTTTTTTTGTTCATCTTTCTCTAATTGCTTTAGATGTAAGGTTAGTTTGTTTATTTGAGATGTTTCTTGTTTCTTGAGGTAGGACTGTATTACTGTAAACTTCCCTCTTAGAACTGCTTTTGCTGCATCCCATAGGTTTTGGGCCGCCGTGTTTTCATTGTCATTTGTTTCTAAGTATTTTTTTATTTCCTCTTTGATTTCTTCAGTGATCTCTTGGTTATTTAATAGCGTTTTGTTTAGGCTCCATGTGTTTGTATTTTTTACAGATATTTTTCCTGTAATTGATATCTAGTCTCATAGCGTTGTGGTCAGAAAAGATACTTGATATGATTTCAATTTTCTTAAATTTACCAAGGCTTGATTTGTGACCCATGATATGATCTATCTTGGAGAATGTTCCATGAGCACTTGAGAAGAAAGTGTATTCTGTTGTTTTTGGATGGAATGTCCTATAAATATCAATTAAGTCCGTCTTGTTTAATGTATCATTTAAAGCTTGTATTTCCTTATTTATTTTTATTTTGGTTGATCTGTCCTTTGGTGAAAGTAGGGTGTTAAGTTCCCCTACTATGATTGTGTTACTGTCGAGTTCCCCTTTTATGGCTGTTAGTATTTGCCTTATGTATTGAGGTGCTCCTATGTTGGGTGCATAAATATTTACAATTTTTATATCTTCTTCTTGGATTGATCCCTTGATCATTATGTAGTGTCCTTCTTTGTCTCTTGTAATAGTCTTCATTTTAAAGTCTGTTTTGTCTGATATGAGAATTGCTACTCTGGCTGTCTTTTGATTTCCATTTGCATGGAATATCTTTTTCCATCCCCTCACTATCAGCCTGTATGTTTCCCACGTCTGAAGTGGGTCTCTTGTGCACAGCATTTTTATGGGTCTTGGTTTTGTATCCATTTAGTCAGTCTATGTCTTTTGGTTGGAACATTTAATCTATTTACATTTAAGGTAATTATCGATATGTATGTTCCTATTATCATATTCTTAGTTGTTTTGAGTTTATTATTGTAGGTCTTTTCCTTCTCTTTTGTTTCTTGCCTAGAGAAGTTCCTTTAGCATTTGTTGTAAAGCTGGTTTGGTGGTGCTGAATTCTCTTAGCTTTTCTTGTCTGTATAGGTTTTAATTTCTCTGTTGAATCTGTATGAGATCCTTGATGGGTAGAGTAATCTTGGTTGTAAGTTTTTCCCTTCCATCACTTTAAATATGTCCTGCCAATCCTTTCTGGCTTGCAGAGTTTCTGCTGAAAGGTCAGCTGTTAACCTTTTGGGGATTCCCTTGTATATTATTTGTTGCTTTTCCCTTGCTGCTTTTAATATTTTTTCTTTGTATTTAATTTTTGATAGTTTGAGTAATATGTGTCTTGGCATGTTTCTCCTTAGATTTATCCTGTATGGGACTCTCTGCACTTCCTGGACTTCTTTGACTATTTTCTTTCCCATACTAGTGAAGTTATCAACTGTAATCTCTTCAAATATTTTCTCAGTCCCTTCCTTTTTCTATTCTTCCTCTGGGACCCCTATACTTCAAATGTTGGTGTGTTTAATGTTGTCCCAGTGGTCTGTGAGACTGTCCTCAATTCTTTTCATTCTTTTTTCTTTATTCTGCTCTGTGGTATTTATTTCCACTACTTTATCTTCCAGGTCACTTATCCATACTTCTGCCTCAGTTATTCTGCTATTGATTCCTTTTAGAGAATTTTTAATTTCTTTTATTGTGTCATTCATCATTGTTTGTTTGCTCTTTAGTTCTTCTCATTCCTTGTTAAGCATTTCTTGTATTTTCTCCATTCTCTTTCCATGATTTTGGATCATCTTTACTATCATTGTTCTGAATTATTTTTCAGGTAGATTGCCAGTTCCTCTTCATTTGTTTGGTCTGGTGTGTTTTTACCTTGCTCCTTCATCTGCTGTGTATTTCTTTGTCCTCTCATTTTGCTTAATTTACTGTGTTTGGGGTCTCCTTTTTGCAGGCTGCAGGTTCGTAGTTCCCGTTGTTTTTGGTGTCTGTCCCCAGTGGGTAAGTTTGATTCAGTGGGTTGTGTGGGCTTCCTGGTGGAGGCGACTGGTGCCTGTGTTCTGGTGGATGAGACTGTATCTTGTCTTTCTGGTGGGCAGGACCACTTCCAGTGGTGTGTTTTGTGGTGTCTGTGACCTTATTATGATTTTAGGCAGCCTCTCTATTAATGGGTGGGGTTGTGTTCCTGTCTTGTTAGTTGTTTGGCATGGGGTGTTCAGCACTGGAGCTTGCTGGTCGTTGAGTGGAGCTGGGTCTTAGTGTTGAGACGGAGATCTGTGGGAGAGCTCTTGCCATTTGATATTACGTGGGGCCGGGACCTCTCTTGTGGTCCAATGTCCTGAACTTGGCTCTCCCAGCTCAGAGGCTCAGGCCTGACACCCAGGCAGAGCACCATGACCCTGTCAGGCACACGGCTCAGAAGAAAATGGAGAAGAAAAAGAAAGAAAGAAAAAAAAAATTTTTTTAATAAAATAAGTAAAAAGTTATTAAAATAAAATTTTAAAAAAATTATTAAATTTTAAAAAGTAACAAAAACAAGAGAGCAACCAAACCAATAAACAAATCCACCAGTGTTAACATGCGCTAAAAACTAAACTAAGACAAACGTATAAATCAAAAACTAGTCAGTCACATACAGTAAACCCCAACTCTACAGTTGTTCCCAGAGTCCACTGCCTCAATTTTGGGATGATTGGTTGTCTATTCAGGTATTCCACAGATGCAGCGTATATCAAGTTGATTGTGAATATCTAATCCGCTGCTCCTGAGGCTGCTGGGAGAGATTTCCCTTTCTCTTCTTTGTTCGCACAGCTCCTGGGGTTCAGCTTTGGATTTGGCCCCGCCTCTGCATGTAGGTCACCTGAGGGCGTCTGTTCATCGCTCAGAGAGGACGGGGTTAAAGTAGCAGCTGATTAGGGCGCTCTGGCTCACTCAGGCCGGGGGAAGGGAGGGGTATGGAATGAGGGGTGAACCTGCGGCAGCTGAGGCCAGCATGACGTTGCAACAGCCTAAGGCACGCCATGTGTTCTCCCAGGGAAGTTGTCCCTGCATCACGGGACCCTGGCAGTGGCAGGCTGCACAGGCTCCCGGGAGGGGAGGTGTGGATAGTGACCTGTGCTTGCACACAGGCTTCTTGGTGGCTGCAGCAGCAGCCTTAGTGTTTCATACCCGTCTCTGGTGTCCACGCTGATAGCCGTGGCTCATGCCCGTCTCTGGAGCTTGTTTAGGCAGTGCTCTGAATCTCCTCTCCTCGCACACCCCGAAACAATGGTCTCTTGCCTCTTAGGCAGTTCCAGAGTTTTTCCCGGATTCCCTCCCGGCTAGCTGTTGCACACTAGCCCTCTTCAGGCTGTGTTCTTGTGGCCAACCCCTGTCCTCTCCCTGGGATCTGACTTCCAAAGCCTGAGCCTCACCTCCCAGCCCCCACCCGCCCCGGCGGGTGAGCAGACAAGCCTCTCGGGCTGGTGAGTGCTGGTTGGCACTGATCCTCTGTGTGGGAATCTCTCCACTTTGCCCTCTGCACCCCTGTTGCTGCGCTCTCCTCTGTGGCTCTGAAGCTTCCCACCCACCATCCCCCGTCTCCGCCCGCGAAGGGCCTTCCTAGTGTGTGGAAACTTTTCCTCCTTCACAGCTCCCTCCCACTGGTGCAGGTCCCGTCCCTATTCTTTTGTCTCTATTTTTTCATTTTTCTTTTGCCCTACCCAGGTACGTGGGAAGTTTCTTGTCTTTTGGGAACTCTGAGGTCTTCTGCCAGCATTCAGTAGGTGTTCTGTAGGAGTTGTTCCACATGTAGATGTATTTCTGATGTATTTGTGGGGAGGAAGGTGATCTCCACGTCTTACTCCTCCACCATCTTGAATAACTTGGGGATGTTCCTTTAGTCTTCTGGTATATGAGGTTAGGCTTAGCTTTTTTAGTGAAACTTTCCAATAATCCTGCCATCAGAATCTAGGCAGGCCTCTTTGGCTAGTTGTACATTGGACTGAATTCTGAAGGTCTTACTTTGTTCTAGAATGTGAAGGTAGCAGGATGCTTTGTAATAGCAGCAACATAAAGGAAAACTATCCTGGGATTTCAAATGTGCTTAAGCTTTTTATATCAGGATAAATGACCTCAAAAACTCAGATTTTTCCAAATCTCTCAGAGCTCATTGTGTCATGGACTCTGCTTCCTTTTATAACTGATTAAGTTGCTGAACCACTCTTGTAAGAGTAATGAATGAGGAGCTCTTGGTTCCAGCAGTCAGCACTCTCTCTTTGCATGAGTACCTTCTGTCTCTGGTTGGATACAGGAATTCCTATATGTGACATGCAGAGCCTCCCTGCAAGGGAACATGTTTCCTTCTGACCATAATGTCTACCCTTGCAGTCTAGGGCAAAAGAAAAGCACATAAAAGAAATCTCTCTGGTCTCTTTGCAGTACCATGTAATTTTAGGGCCTGCACTTCTCAGCAGGTAGGTCATTAGATTGCTATAGAGTTTGGACTGCCGTTTTGGTGCTGAAGCAACTAGACTGAAAGGATTACATTTAGCCCTCAAAATAAAACCAGAGTATATGATTGTAGGTAGATAGATGCATTTGGCAGAAAGATAATCCTGTAAGATTATTTGTTCTTTTCCCTGCTATCCTGTTGTGAATATTTAGTACATTTGGTACAAATATTACTTTGTTAATAGAAACCTAAGAATGGCTTCTATGATTAGTATTTATTACTATTATTATTATCAGTGGAGATGTAGTTCTTTGTAAAGAGAAATGAAAGAAATCTAAATTTAAGGTGCTGTATCTTTTTTGTTGGTTTGTTTTTAAACTAAGGAATGTTCTTTAGCACTATATCATTGTCCTTTTTATCTAGGTGAAGGATGCCACCTGGAAGATAGCAAAGGCTTTTGCCATCTCTGGCCCATTCAACGTCCAGTTTCTTGTCAAAGGAAACGAGGTCTTGGTAAGAAATGCCAAGGTGTTTGAGAGGACACCACTGCTGTGTTAGGTCGTGTTGGTTTGTGTCCCTCTGGTCCTCTTCTCTGTGAACACTGCCACAGAGCAGCTGAGACCCCTGCAGCTGATTGTGTCTGAGTATGGGAGTTGCACAACATATAATGCCTGCCTTGTTTGAAGGCACTGGCTCTTGGTGGCACTGATATGTCAGTCACAGCTTTGAAAAGCACTCTGATCCATTGGAAAGAAGATCACTGACTGCCATCTTCAGTACACTATAGATGGATGCAGTAACTATCATTAAGTAATCTGTCCAGGTTACTGTAGAATAGTCATAAATTACATGTACTGAAGTTTACCCCTTTCTCAGAGAAGAAAGCTGTTTTGGATACCATTTACCAAAAAAATAAAAAATGTTAAGTCAACCAGGTTAGTCTTAGTTAATTTAGTTTATTTAATGTAACTAATCAGTGACCAATATTGATTCCTCACCTACTATGCAAAGTCATAAGGTGGCTACAAAGACATATAGAGCCTAGTCTCTGCTCTCAAAGATCCACGATTTAGTGAGAACTGGGAAGAAGATGAATTTATAGATAACTGTAACATAAGTTAGAATATAATAGCTGCTAGAAGGAATGTACAAATAAAGTGGTATCGGAGGCACAGAACAGAGAGAGCCTATCTATTAGTGTGTGTGTGTGTGTGTGTGTGTGTGTGTCTGTATGTCTGTGTGCCTGCACATATGTGTATGAGCATGTATTTGACTGTCATATGCCTGATTTGGGGTGGATCATAAAAGATTTCAAGGAAGATTTTGTAATTTGAGCTGAGTCTCAAAGAATAGCTGGAATTTTGACAAGCAAAGGAAGATAGAAAGGACAGTACACATACAATATCTATGGGTAAATTTGGCGCATTTTAGGAGATAGTGACTAGTTCAGTTTATCAATGACCAGCTGATGATGACTAGTTCAGTTTATTATTTTTCCAGGGAAATCATGGAGGATAAACTTAGAAAGAAAGACTGGGGCCAGGAAGGTGGTACAAGATAACATAGAGGGATATACTGAGGCAAGAGGATAGAAGTATTTCAAGGACTAGACATTAAACTCATGGCTAGTAGAAATCCACTGAAGGCTTTCTAGTAGGGCTGTGGCATTATCTGAACTCTGCATTAAAACAAATCTGTCAAGAGTGTGTGGTGATGGAACTGTTGAATGAGGATGGGAAAAAGTCAGAGTTCAAGGATACTGACTGAAAGGAAACCAGTTAGCAAAAGTCAAGCAGTGGGGAGAAAAGGAAGAGGCTGGCAAAGCAAGACTGGGCCCCAGTAACAGCTGGAACCAGAGTGGCCGGGAGCATATTAATATTGTCATTGTCTCTCACCATCCTTTCTCTTCTTCTGAATTTTGTTATCTCTCCAGGTGATTGAGTGTAACCTGAGAGCTTCTCGATCCTTCCCCTTTGTTTCCAAGACCCTTGGGGTAGACTTCATTGATGTGGCCACCAAGGTGATGATTGGAGAGAACATTGATGAGAAGCCCCTTCCAACATTGGAGCATCCCATAATTCCTGCTGACTATGTTGCGATTAAGGTAATATATTCAAAAATCTTAGTCATTTTTTAAGTTCCAAAGAAATGAAAGGAATAATTTTTCATCAAAAATAATCTTGATACATTCTGAGCCTTGTAACTCAAGTGCTAGACTAGGGGTTTATGATGTTTGCTTTGAATAATGCAATGCAGTTGCTATACAGGCAACTTTATGTGTACTCTTGTGCATTTCAAAAATTAAAATAATATTTAGAATTACATAACTTCAAAACCAACTAGCTGAGTGACTTATAAACTACATTTGTGAAGCTGATGCATAATGCTGGCAGTTTAGTTGGTAGACAGAAATTCTGAACATATCTTCTTGGGATAAGGCTTCAGTTGTGCCAAGACTTCAGGAATGCATGAATCTTATAAAAGTGTTACCTTGTGGTGTTGGTTAAATGTTTACTGCCTTGGCTTAGTTCCTATTTTCTTTAGTGGCAGAATTTTTTCACAGTGTTACTGTGAGGGCAATGAAATTGATGGCATCTTTATGAAGAGTGACCAGGAAAATTTAAGGTTTGTTCACTAACTTCAAATACAGGCATGCCTTGGAGATACTGTGGGTTCGGTTCCAGACCACCACACAATTTTTTTGGCTTCCCTGTGCATATAAAAGTTATATTCACACTGTACTGTCGTTTGTTAAGTGTGCAATAGCATTATGTCTAAAGAAACAATGTACATACCTTAGTTAAAAACTACTGTATTGCTGAAAAATACTCATCATCATCTGAGCCTTTGGTGAGTCATAATCTTTTTGCAATAGTAACATCAATGGTCACCGATCGCAGATCACCATAACAAATATAATAATAATGAAAAAATTTGAAATACTGTGAGAACTACCAAAATGTGACACAGAGACATGAAGTGAGTAAATGCTGTTGGAAAAAATGGTGCCAATAGACTTGCTCGATGTAGGGTTACAAACCTTCAATTTGTAAAAATTGCAGTATCTGCAAAGTGCAATAAAGCAAAGCATCATAAAACAAGATATGCCCGTATATATGTACATTTTGAATAAGAACTTAATAATAAATCCATTGTGTTCCTCTAGCTGCCTCAGTATGCCCATGAACAGAGTATTTATAATAATGACCTTTAACTACCTCACTGGACAGTATGAGGATTAGTGACATATTATGTAAATATATTTGAATTTTTTAGGTAAAGCATGCAATAAAATTAATTTATATTGTATAATATATTTATGTGACATTTACATATTTTGGATGCCTTCAGAGGTTTCCATTCTTTTTTTTTTTTTTTTTTTTTTTTTTTTTTTTTTTTAAATTTTATTTATTTATTTATGGCTGCGTTGGGTCTTCGTTTCTGTGCGAGGGCTTTCTCTAGTTGTGGCAAGCGGGGGCCACCCTTCATCGTGGTGCGCGGGCCTCTCACTGTCGCGGCCTCTCTTGTTGCAGAGCACAGGCTCCAGACGCGCAGGCTCAGTAATTGTGGCTCACGGGCCTAGTTGCTCCGCGGCATGTGGGATCTTCCCAGACCAGGGCTCGAACCCGTGTCCCTTGCATTGGCAGGCAGATTCTCAACCACTGCGCCACCAGGGAAGCCCCGGTTTCCATTCTTATATGTACTAGTGACCTCAACCATAATTGTGTTACAGCTGAGACTCTGACTTCTGACTTTTACAGTGGAAGTTTTAAGTTGAAGCTATAAATCAAAAAATATTTATTAATCTTATTTAAGTTAATAATTTAGGATACCTTGGATTTTATAGTGCACTGGGATGGAATGTCACTTCTTATGTTGGGGGAGGGTAACATTTTATTCCTGGAAGCTGTGACACAACATAAATTGTTAAAGCTTTCAGTGGGAATATATGTACATAGGATTTTACTGTTTGAGACCAATAAGAAGAAGGCCCCGAAAAGTATTTTTCCACTGGAGATTCTATATATGAATTTCAAATTCATGTTTCTTTATTCTTAACCACAGGAATATACACACACACACACGCATACACACACATATGTGTATGAAACAATTTCCAACTAATAACAATACTGAGGGGTAGATATGAATTTTTCGAAATGCACTGTATCTTTCAGTTTACTTCTTTCCTAGTTATCCTTGTGCATGAATCTTGACTTTTTTGTCAAATTACTTATTCACAGTCAATCTTAATATAGTCCTAGTGAGGTGGGTGGATATCAACAGATGAGATAGAGAGAGGCTAGAGGGCAGGAATATATAACTTGACTAGGATGACCCAGTGAAATGACCCCAAGCTAGAATTCCCATGATGACTTAGAGAGGTACCAGAATCAAAGAGGAATAGTCTAGGCTAGATAAATGGATATATGCAAGAAACAAGAATTTGATTCTTAGTGAATTGCATTGCTAAAATAAATGAAAAGGAAGCACTCCTATCTATGTTCTAGTTCATATGAAAGTTCTGGGCAAAAGTGTTCCCAAGCAGAATGTTTTTCAAAGCTTTTAAAGAGGTATCAACAGCAGTTTAATGTCTCAGAAGTCAGCTTGCAGACAGACATTTCTGGCAAGGTAGCTTGTTGCAAGTCCAAATAATCAGAACAAGAAGAGGAATGTTTCAGAAGCCTACCAAGGAAAAAGTGTGTTTGAACTCTGTGTTTGGGGAGACCAATGCCCAATATACTTCGTTTGAAATCACTCCAGTAAGAATATGTCTAAGCCAGATTAGAAACACTGGCCTAGACTGGTCACTGGGGCCCTATTTACAGAAATAATTTGTGATTATTTAACCCAATTTTTGGCCCAAAGCTCAAGAAATTCCTGGAACAGAGGTTTAAAGCCACTTTTCAAGTCAGATGCTTGGACCAAAGAAATTTTTTACATGTCTACTGTAGCCTAAATGAACCCTATGAGAGATGATTCACTAAATATTTTTATCCTCCTTTATTCCTTTCATACCCTTCTCTCACATATTTTTCCTACCCGTTATTTTTGACAGGCTCCAATGTTTTCTTGGCCCCGGTTGAGAGACGCTGACCCCATTCTGCGTTGTGAGATGGCTTCTACTGGAGAGGTAACTAATTAATGATCCATGAACACTTTCATTAAATCTACTTTGAAATCTATGGTTTTATGATCTGAATATAGTAAAGCAAGTTATTAAGTAGTTAGTGGGATACTTCTTTTGCTATCAGAGTAAGTCTGAAAAGACTTAGGCATTTTGAGCTGAGGAAAAATCTTTGACTTTTGTAGCCCAGAGTCTAAATTCTCACTTATATTTCAACATGTGTCATTCATTTCCACATTACACATTGAGAACATCTTTCAAATATTTCTCTAGATGTCTAGGTAAATATCTCTCAGGTATTTTTATTTTAAGGTTCTCAAGTCTCTCTGTAACAGCACCTCTTGCTCCGTCTAACTTTCCTTGCTACTATGAAATTAGATCATTGTGATTTTACTAGCAATATGTAGAATGAATGTACAGCAGCAGAAAGATAGTGGGGCCAAAATATTGTGGGATCTGCAGATATATGCAAAATCCCAGAACCACTTTCAAAGCAACTTTAACCTCCTGGGGATTATCTAAAAACTATAGTGGGACTGGCCACTGGATGTCCCTCTTCACTTGTGTTGAGGACTCTGTCAGCTGAAGGTTTCTTTAAGAATGTGAAATGTGTTTCTTGTAGAAAGCTGTCAGATTCCAGAGAGTTCCCTACATGTTAGTGCCAGGACATTTTATGAATCACCTAGCCCTTGACAGACTTACTAGATACAGCCTTCACATTCTCATCAGTGCACACGGGGGTGGCAACATCAGACTGGGAGACGTCATTGTTTCCTCTTGGTGTTGAGGAAAACCTGAAAGGGGAAAATACCTAATTGCAACATATACATGATATTTTATATGGTTGCCTGGTTGCAAGCAAGATCTGTGATGAGAAGCCAAGTGAAACAGGAAAGGAGGCAGTGAGAAATAAATGGCTATCTTGTTCGTATTTGGACTGATGATTGCCTTTTCTTAGCTCCTTTGCTGCTTCTGTTAATTTAATAGATGAGAAAACCTAACTTGAAAACAAGGGACTTTCATTACATTTCTCTGCTGTTTAAGGAGCTACTCTGATATCCATCGTGATCCCTTGGTCACTCAGTAGCAGGACTGTTTTCAGCCAGCCCAGGATTCAGATCAGGGAGAGATCTGTTTTCCTTCATGCTGTTTTCTCTAGTGTGGCAAATCTATTTTCAGTACTGTATCTATGTCCATTCTGCCTCCAGACATACATTATTGGAGTTGCTGAAATACAAAAATATGAGAGAATTAGAAATTCAGCTCCCCCTTTCTTGTATCTGTTTCAGAAGTACAGAGAGATAATTCTTCTTCCATAATTAGAGTCATATTTCCAAGTGTCACTAAGTACAATGTTACAAGTTGTGTTTTATAACTGAAATCATAATAATAATTCTAGGTTAGTGAAATCTTAGTTATGCTTCAGAGACATTTTCAGTGTTAAAATGGCTTGTTGTGGGATTAAATAAAACTTTAGCTTTCCTAGTGGTGAGGTGGGAATGTTAGTCCTAATCTTTACTTACATATTTAACTACTTTTTATGTTATTTGTAGAAAACTGCTGAAACCTCTTGTGGGTTGTATATGCACTTATGATGGAATTGCCCAGGCTCTTTCAGTGTGGTTTGGGTTCTGTTAGCTTAGGGTGACATTACTAATTTGGTTAGCCAGTTCTTGACCAAAGAAAATGTATACTGTAGAGTAAAAAGCAGCATGTACTGGTGATCAACTGAAAATCATAGTCATGAGAACTTCCCTTTGACAGTAAGGGAGTCATTTGCTTAAAGAATGAATTTAGCCATCAGTGTTATTTACTCTAATGGTGGTTCTCTACCCATGCCCAATGATGATGTGCATGGCAGAATCTACTCCTAACATGCTCAGATATACCACTTGTTCTGTAGTTAGTGTGGGCACTTGACTTGTAGTTATATTGTAGTACAGTTACCCTAGGGGAAGCCTCTGTATATCCCAACATTATATGTTAATTTGGAATTTTTTTTTACTTTAGGCTAGAGTATTCAGGACTAGTAGCAAGGTATTTTGGTTCATTTTATGAAAACAATAATAATAATAAAAGAACAAGTTCCTTTGAGATTTTCATAGATTTATTGAATTTCTCTGAAGGCTTTCTCACACATATGAAATGACTCCTAACTGATTGATCAGCAGTTATGCATTTGTGCTACTGAACCATGAATTCATGCCCTGTTGCATAGCATACATGACATATACCGTTATTTAAACGTTAAGTCATATTAACATTTGGTAACTCACCATATTATGGGCCAGAAGCTGTAATTTGTATCCAAATATCTCACAGTAGAATCCAGTTACGTTGCTCTATGGAGTGTTGTTGGATAGAGAAAGAATTGCTTATTTATTCATTATGCTTAATTAAAAACACAAGATACGTCTGCCCTAGCCAGACTTTTAATCCCTGGATTCAGATTACATGGTCCTTGGGCAACTCAATAAAATCTAGCATAGGAGTCTCTGACTTTTCATTCGTGTTTGTTTTTTGGTAAGATTGGGTGACTATCATTTGCTTTCTTTTACTTTATTTTTTTCATTTATTCTAAACAGGTGGCTTGCTTTGGTGAAGGTATTCATACCGCTTTCCTAAAGGCAATGCTTTCCACAGGATTTAAGATACCCCAGAAAGGCATCTTGATTGGAATTCAGGTAAGTGGTGTGTGGTTGTATGCATGCCTGTGGGCACATGCTGGGAGTTGGTGGGGGAAATGACCTTAATAGTGGTATAGAAGAGGGGAGATTTGTTTAAAGTTCCACTAAAATAACCCCAGCAACTTCCAGAAAGAATGGACATTGGTACTCTGTCTGTTCCCTGATTTTTGCCTTTTCTCATTGCAGCAGCCAACACAAATAAGTGAATAAACAACCCCCAAAAAAAAGAAAGAAAGAAAGAAAAGAAAAAAATCTCTAGTGAAGGGGTATTTATCCTGAATGGGATTTAGGGTAACTTCAAAAGGATTCTATTCTACTCTTTGGTTACATCTTTTCTATATTTTTATTCTTAGTTCTACCTCCTTAGCCTCTGAACCTAGGCTTTCCATAAGGTTGGGTCTCAACTCTTTTTCTGAGTCTGTGTCTATGTCTATGTCTAGTTCTTTCTCTTGACTTTCCCCTTTGCCAGCTCATTCATGTCTGTGGTATCCACTCTCCATCTAAAACTATCAACTTTAAATCTTTATCCTCAGCCATCCCCTGTTTCCAACAATTTGCTGGATACCTCTATCTGGATGTCTCAAACACAACACATCCCAAACTGAAGTCAGTATTATCCCCTCCTGACCTCTGTTCCTTCCTTCCTTACTTTCATTCATTCACATTTCAATTTCTACTAAATGTCAAAGGTTCAAAGTTGAAGAAGACATGGGCATTATTTGAGAAATTTTCTTAGCCTGACACTCCAAAACAAATTGAAAGTTCTTAAAGGGAGGTGACTTAATGGGCTTAAGAAAGTCAGCACATCCCACAGTGTACTGTGGAAGTTCTTGAAATATTGTTACTTAGTAAACCTTCTAAGTCAAAGCAGGGTGAAGTAATTATATGTGAATATCTTCATACAGTGAGAAGGACATTATTGGTTTATTATTGCAAGTCAGATGTAAATCTTAGGGCAAAATTGGAGCCAGGAAACTCATATCACTCCTTGGAATATTATTGCAAGAATGTACAAACTGTTTGTTTATAAATTTCCTGAAAAATACTAGATGTTTCCCAACTGATCATTCACTTTCATTTGAGGTTAGTAATTCTTGGAGCCTATAATAACAATAGATGGTTTTATATATCACCCCTGCCATACTTTTAATAAGTTCAAATCCTGCATGGTTACATACAAATCAATAAAAATATAATTAGAATAATACCAGGTATTTTCAAATCAGTGGGTAATTATTATAGATGCTGTCGCATTAGAGTGCCTTAATATCAGCAAATTAGACTCTGGAGACTGGATGGGTAGCGGCTTTGGAGAAGTTTCTGCAAAGACTAAATTGGGATTTTGCTTCATAAAGGTGCCAGAAGGGCGATGGTGAACAGTTAGAACAGAAGCTAACAAGATGAATTGCAATTGCGAAGCTTAATGGCAGTTCAGAGACACATCACACCATATGAGAGACTCATCACATTATAATGGGTATTAAGTATTATTAAGTCACAAGTATAAGAGTATTTCTCCAACTTCTAGTTATGGCTTAAAGTTTAATGTGAGACCTGGGGGCATTCAGAGGAGACCATGCCCTTAGTCCCCGTCCTCACAACTAATCATAACAGTGCTAACATTTTAAAATACCACTTTAAGAAGGCAGTGATGTATAAAATTGTGCCTTGTTTGGTTCCAGTGCTGCAGGGAAATGTAAAGCAAAAATTAATTTGATCCCCATGAAGTACTAGTGTGATTTTGGCATCAGTGAACAGAATTTTTGCTTTGTAGCAAAAAAAGGGGGTTTGTAGGGGAAAAAAAGTTTTCTTAAAGCAGTGAGGTTTTGTCCATTGAAGTTTTACCTTTCGGTGTATTCTTTTTTAAAGAAATCAATGTTCCAGCAGCTACATGAATTTTTGCAAAGAACTTTCTCCCTGTGCATGCATGCATAATGTAAGGAATTTAAATATATATGTATTTTAATTACAGAATTTAAAAATTATATTTAAAGAAATATTTAATAATAAAATTATATTTAATAAAATATTTGCAGCTGTGGTAAAATTGATCATTAAGACTCTAAGCCTCTAGAGATACGCAAAAATCATTTTCTAACCTACTTTATATGGGAGGCAAAGAAAAGCTGCCATCACCAACAGTCAGTGTATAATCTCTTCATTATTATATGGAGGATTTTCATGTATAGTGATTTCTTTAAAAAGGATATCATAAATTTAACTGAGCAATATGACAGAATATACTAACCCTAGAGTTAATAGCTAAAACTCACTGGACATCTTCTTAGGCAGAATGGGACCAAATCTACCTAAGCTTCATATTAACTGTGGATAAAGTAATTATATTTCCATATTTCAGGATACATTATGCTTAAAAAAAACACATTTTATTTAACGTGATTCCACTTGGACAGAAGAATTCATATAAATTCATCCAAATACATAAAGTCAGAACTGAAAAGGACCTAAAATAGTACTGCTAATATATAAACGGGGTTAAGGCCAGTAAATACAAGAGAAGGCATTTCATTGAGTTATGTAATGAAGCACTAAGAAAGAAAGTCCACCATTGCATTTTGATTTCCTGAGATAATCATTCATTTAGCATGATGTTATGTAGACTTCAATCACAGCAGAGCCCTGGTAGCCAGCACTGTTGCAGTTAATTTGCTTTATTATTCATTCATGTATAAATGGGGAGATTGGTCAACATCTATACCATTTATTTGAAGTAAAGGTCTTCTTTTCTCATCATTGCCCCACCCTGACCCAGCCACCTGTTATGAGTAGAAAGATTTAATGGAAGAAACCTTACCTCTAACTTTTCACAGCAGGTTGCAAGAGAAAATTGGGGGAAAAGAGAAATATGGAGGAAGGGCAAAAGGGACGCTGAGCCGGGAAACATTTTTTCTTATTGTTGGTAGTTTAACACATATTTCAAATTTTAATTTATCACTAGCAAGTATCAACCACGTCTCAACATTTAGTAAATAGATTGTGTGTGTGTGTGTGTGTGTGTGTGTGTATGTGTATGTGTGCATGTGTACACGCTCATTGGTTATATTTCAGTGTTCCTAATTTTTCTTTCTTTTCTCTTTCCTACCCTACTCCTTCATACACAGAGACCCTCTGTTTCTGCCTTCTCAAAGTTAATCCTATGGTCAAATTACTTGGGAAGTTTGAAATATTCATAACATCAATCTTGCGTAACTAGGACTTAGGGAAAAAAAAAATCAAGATTTAGATTTTGTCAAAGGATCCTTGTCAACTATTATATGTACTGTGTCTCTACCAAGACCCTTTCCATAAGCATAGATCCTAATATAAGAAAGGCGTAATGTAGGTTTATGTGGCAACAAAATCGTCTTTGATTTTCCTGCAATATTTCCATCAGGGTTTATTTTTAGTTGCTATGAGTAGGCAATCTGCCTTGTTTTGAAGTTTTCTGGAACGCCCTTTAACAATAAATGATTTACTCTAGAGTAGATCAAGAGCCCTCACTGTTTTTTCCCCTCTGATTGGGCTATTCAGTGATGGCTTGTGAAGAGCACCATCCTGACATCTGCACTTCAGCATTGCTCAGAAACACAAAGCAAGCATTTTATTTGAAAAAGACAACTCCAAGTGACATGAATAACCTTTTATCTTCAGTACAGAATCATTAGGAACAACGATAGCATTGTCAATCCAGACGTCCCTGTAGAGTCCACAGGCGTGACGCAGCCTCAACTTGGCTTTTGGTTCTGTAGCCAGAAGTTGGATTAATGTGAAAATGATAATTAGAGGAAATATTTGTTTTTCTCATTTTTAAAAGACTTTCTTCCGTATAAATGTTTTCCAGGAAATAAATCAGCTTGTACTTTTCACCTTTAGTAACAAATGGTTTCTTACCCAGGTATTTTCAATCAGCTATTAAATCTGGGGCTACTCAGATGCAAGCTGACAGCTGTAATTTCTTTTTGTAGAGAGCCTATTTTATGTGTCACAAGTGTTCAATACATGTTTGATAGAAGTTTATAATGTGACTATGAAAGCCAACACCCCAGACCAGAAGGCAGAGTAGTTCCCTGGCTGGAAACTGCCAATACTGTCATGTCGGATATTTATCTTCTCCACCTGGGAGACAACACTGAAACAGCTCCATAATGAGGTTCTGACTGGTGTCTGCAGGTCTTAGAGGATTTGCTGACTTATTTTACTTTAAAATGGCGAAGAAAAAAAATTACATTCTAGTACTCCTCCTTCAACCTTTTCCATAGTGACTTTGGCCAAAGTTAATGCGTCTTCACCTCAAATTACAAAATGAGTGAAGAGTGGTCCTCCTAGCCCCTCTTCCCTCCTATTCCTAAATGTAAGTGCGCATCAGAATCACCTGGAGGGTTTGTTAAAATGCAGATTCCTGGGATCAACTCCCAGAATTCCTGATTCCATAGATCTGGGGTGGGGCCCAAATGTTCGTAGTTTAAACAAACCCAGGTGATGCTGATTCCCTAGGGACCACATTTTGAGAACTACTATACTTGTGAAATAGTATTTTAGGAAACTGGTTCAATGTTATGTTATCACATGGTGACCATATATTATCACTGACTTTTTGCTAGGGGAAAATGTTAGAGATTGAGAATAGTTCATTCAGTACATGATTAATGTATCAATTGGTCAATAAGTGTTTTTTGGTCACCTTTATGGTGAGCTTCCTAATGTACTTTGGTGCTTCCTTAAGTCTGTTCTTTGTTTAGCAGGAGGCCACTATATAATGCTCCATATCAGGGGGGCTTGACAAAATTCAGAGGTTCATTTAGAATATTTCACATATATTTGCTATATTCAAAGCAACTAAAACATGAAGAAAACCTAAAATGCCATTTCAGTCAGTCCCTTGCTTTCCAAGCAGAATCAAACTTGAATAAATGATTATCCAAATTTTCTGCCTAACCTATTCTTAAAGAGACTGCCACATAGCTCATTAAATTGCCCTGATGTCATTGACTTACTCTCTGATTTTATACTTTTTTTTTTTTTTTTTATGTCTAGCCTTGAGCTTCTTGCATCTAAGCCCATTTCTTCCTGTTGGGTCCTAAGTGGGAATAAAAAGCTACTATCTTGGGCATGGTTAAAATCTGTGTTCTAGAAGGCTGCCATGAATAATCCCTGAGCCTGCCTTAGCTGAGATTCATCCATTTGCATTTATCTTTTCCATTTGCCAATAGTTTCCTCTCATAAAACTGCAGTTCTGGGATTGAGAGGGCCAGAACCTGAAAGAATTTTATATTTGAACATAGTCTTGGGGTCTTTTCCTAGGATTTAGATCTTTTCTCAAAAACACCTCTGCAAGTAAATATTAGGAGGTTTTGTGTATTAAACATTATCAAAATTGTGCAAGGCTCTTGACATATTTTATCACAATTCTTAGTTTCTCTGAAACTCTGAAATAAGACCATATCCATGATTTTTTTCAACTATTACTAATATGGTTTCTAATAGATTATAAAACATTTTCTAAAGTAACCAAATTATGTCATCTGTTTACAAACTTTTTATGAATGAAAACAGCCAAAATCTTCTAATTTGAAGCAGAATGGTTGTTTTTAACTCTGTATAGTTTTGCATACTCTGTTTAGCTAGGTTACTCAGACACTCATGTTAATGAGGTCAAGGTCAGAAGTTGAACATTGGGTAGGCGACTGAGCTTTGCTTTCTTTTACCCTGACCACTGTCTTGCAAATACTGGCTTTTGGTCACAGGAAGGAGGTATGTTCAGAACTGAGGAACCCTGATGGCAATAGACAGTACAGGGAATGCAGGCCAGAAACTGGGTGAGTCCAGCTGGGGCTCTCGGAAGAGCACAGCAATGGACTCTAAGAAAATATCTAAACAGTGAGATTGAATGTTAAGTAAGCCTGTCGGGAAGGAAAATATATGTGAGAAGAAAATTTGTTTGTGTTGTAAGTGTGACAGCCAGTAGAGGAACCCAGGCTTGGGAGCTAGGGTGCAGGGTCAGGAATCTAGTCTCTGGGAGGCTGAAAAAGCAATTATTTTTAATAATAGTAATAATAGTATTTAATGAGAACTATTAATGAGCCAGTAATCGTGCTAAGTTACTGTACTAACACTTACATAGGACTTATTCACTGAATACCCACAGTGACCCTATGATGTGGATACAGTTACTATTCCCATTTAACAGATGAGGAAAGTACATCATAGAGAGGTTAAGTAAGTCGCCCAAGGTTACACCGTTTATTGTGGAGCCCCAAGAAGCAGATACATTAATATCCTTACTGCTGTTTTATAAATGAGGAAATGGACGTTCAAAGACATTAACTTTTCATACACATGAATAGTAAGACAGGATTTGAAATGCAGCTTAGTGACTCCAGAGCCCATTCTTTTACTCTTTGCCAAACTGAGTTCCAAATGATTGACTTATTGTAGGGAACGGTGCATGAACTACTAGGAAAGGGCCTAGTTATTGAAGTGCAGTCCAAAGTTAGAATTCAGCAATTAGCACGGGTTGAACAGCAAAACATCCAACAAGGCTGACTTGGTGCTGAGCGCCTAATCCAGGTGACTTTAAATTCTCCCTGACCAGGAAAAGGGTTCATCCAGAACTGGGGTGAATCTGATTCTACAGGCAGAGACTAAGTGGATTAAATAGGGGGTGAAGGAATTTGAGGGGTAAGAAGTAAGACAGTTGAAAGCAAGACAATGTGGATGGAATTTCATCTATATCGGAAAATAAATAAGAGCTTATACTCACTAAAGGAGAATAAAAGGATAAAACTTGTCATCTTTGAATATAAAGCACCTGGCAACACATGGCATTGCCTTTTATGACATGAGAGAATGCCATATTGCATGACTAAATGAATAGCATGTATATCTGGAAAGTGAATTCAGTTAAATTCCTTTAATTTCAGCAATCATTCCGTCCACAATTCCTTGGTGTGGCTGAACAATTACACAATGAAGGCTTCAAGGTATGTGATATTATTTTTTTAAGTCGTTTTCTGTCAGCATTCTATCTGCAAAAAAGAATACTGAAGAATATTAGCGAATAAAATAGCGCAAAATACAGCCTCTCCACTTGAAAGATATCTAACTTGATAGTTTCAAAACGTCAATGGAATAAACTAATTAGAAAGACTAGCTTTAAGTTTTAACACAATTACCACAAACTCAATAAAATTTGCTGGCTAAAAACTTAGAGAGTTTTGCATACACAGAATTGGGATAAAGTTTCAATGTATTTCCATATATTTTCCATTTTTCCTTTTCCTGTTTCCATATGAAGTCATAGTTTCCAGGTGTTACAGTTACAGGCAAAAATTCTTTGCCATGAATATCTCCACACAAAGCCTGGTTCTGTAAAACAGAATGAGTCCCAAGGCTCATTGGACCTGTGGTCATGAGGGTTTGTTGGCCTAATAACAATGAATTTTCAGCCATCAATAACTCTTTATTTTTCTCCTCTACAAAAGCAGTTACAATTGAGGTTATTAAATTTTTTCTTACTGCAAATATTTTAAAAATATTTAAAGTGCCCATGACTCTAGATGCTGAGTCTAAAGCTCTATTTCTGACATCATTTTGCATCTCATATTCACCAGTTTTTTCTGCTCTATGTTTTAAATGACACGTGTGTCCCAGTGGGCGTCTTTGTTCTATGAAAACTTTCCCTGTGATACAGTAACCGACTTTTCCATCTTAAATGCAGCTCTTTGCCACGGAAGCCACATCAGACTGGCTCAATGCCAACAATGTCCCTGCAACCCCAGTGGCGTGGCCGTCTCAAGAAGGACAGAATCCCAGCCTCTCTTCCATCAGAAAGTAAGAACTGGGCAGAGTATTCTGAGATAGCAAAACAGATGAAGGATTAACTTTGGGAACTAGTGTGATGTAAATATATCACCTTACCCTATTGCAAGTCTTCTAAAAGTCTTCTTAGTCATCCAATTTAAAATGATGAAATTTGTGAACGATAGTAAAGCTTCCTTCTCATGAACTTTGCTATTACTACAAAACGCATAATTCCGTATATGTACATGGTGATATGTAGCATCTCTCAAAATGTCTCCTAGTAAGTATCCATTCCTTGACTGACACCAAGATCTCAGTGATGAGAATCATGGGCATGAAGAATGTAATGTAGCACTCTGTATTTTATGTCAAACTTATATTGTGTATATCAACAATGCTCAGCTGAATTTCACTGAGGTTGCACATCAATGAATCAGTCAATTTACTGAGGACTTGCAGCATGCAGGACACTAGGGGGAGTGCTATGGTAATGTCATCTATTGTATTACCTAATTTGCCATTCTTTGATCAGGTTGGTTATTATGCCTTAGGCTATGTCATCATTAGGGTTTTTGGGTTTTTTTTAACATCTTTATTGGCGTATAATTGCTTTACAGTGGTGTGTTAGTTTCTGCTTTATAACGAAGTGAATCAGCTGTACATATACATATATCCCCATATAGCCTCCCTCTTGCGTCTCCCTAACAGCCTCCCTATCCCACCCCTCTAGGTGGTCACAAAGCACCCAGCTGATCTCCCTGTGCTATGCGGCTGCTTCCCAGTAGCTATCTGTTTTACATTTGGTAGTGTATATATGTCCATGCCACTCTCTCACTTCGTCCCAGCTTACCCTTCCCCCTCCCCGCATCCTCAAGTCCATTCTCTACATCTGTGTCTTTATTCCTGTCCTGCCCCTAGGTTCTTCAGAACCATTTTTGTTTTTTTTTTCTTAGATTCCATATATATGTGTTAACATATGGTACTTATTTTTCTCTTTCTGACTTACTTCACTCTGTATGACAGATTCTAGGTCTATCCACCTCACTACAAATAACTCAATTTCTTTTCTTTTTATGGCTGAGTAATATTCCATTGTATGTATGTGCCACATC
This sequence comes from Balaenoptera ricei, assembly GCF_028023285.1. Taxonomy (NCBI): domain Eukaryota; kingdom Metazoa; phylum Chordata; class Mammalia; order Artiodactyla; family Balaenopteridae; genus Balaenoptera; species Balaenoptera ricei. The sequence goes on from NC_082645.1 coordinate 95,692,845, forward strand.
TTCTATATCCATTCATCTGTCGATGGACAGTTAGGTTGCTTCCATGTCCTGGCTATTGTAAATAGAGCTGCAATGAACATTGTGGTACATGACTCTTTTTGAATTATGGTTTTCTCGGGTATATGCCCAGTAGTGGGATTGCTGGGTCATATGGTAGTTCTATTTTTAGTTTTTTAAGGAACCTCCATCCTGTTCTCCACAGTAGCTGTATCAATTTACATTCCCACCAATAGCGCAAGAGGGTTCCCTTTTCTCCACACCCTGTCCAGCACTTATTGTTTGTAGATTTTTTGATGATGGCCATTCTGACTGGTGTGAGGTGATATCTCACTGTAGTTTTGTTTTGCATTTCTCTAATGATTAGTGATGTTGAGCATTCTTTCATGTGCTTGTTGGCAATCTGTATATTTTCTTTGGAGAAATGTCTATTTAGGTCTTCTGTCCATTTTTGGATTGGGTTGTTTGTTTTTGATATTGAGCTGCATGAGCTGATTGTAAATTTTGGAGATTAATCCTTTGTCAGTTGCTTCATTTGCAAATATTTTCTCCCATTCTGAGGGTTGTCTTTTCGTCTTGTTTATGGTTTCCTTTGCTGTGCAAAAGCTTTTAAGTTTCATTAGGTCCCACTTGTTTATTTTTGTTTTTATTTCCATGTCTCTAGGAGGTGGGTCAAAAAGGATCTTGGTGTGATTTATGTCATAGAGTGTTCTGCCTATGTTTTCCTCTAAGAGTTTATAGTGTCTGGCCTTACATTTAGGTCTTTAATACATTTTGAGTTTATTTTTGGGTATGGTGTTAGGGAGTGTTCTAATTTCATTCTTTTACATGTAGCTTTCCAGTTTTCCCAGCACCACTTATTGAAGAGGCTGTCTTTTCTCCGTTGTATATTCTTCCCTCCTTTATCAAAGGTACGCTGACCATAGGTGTGTGGGTTTATCTCTGGGCTTTCTATCCTGTCCCATTGATCTCTATTTCTGTTTTTGTGCCAGTGCCATACTATCTTGATTACTGTAGCTTTGTAGTATAGTCTGAAGCCAGGGAGCCTGATTCCTCCAGCACCGTGTTTCTTTCTCAAGATTGCTTTGGCTATTCGGGGGTCTTTGTTTTTCTGTACAAATTGTGAAATTTTTTGTTCTAGTTCTGTGAAAAATGCCATTGGTAGTTTGATAGGGATTGCATTGAATCTGTAGATTGCTTTGGGTAGTATAGTCATTTTCACAATGTTGATTCTTCCAATCCAAGAACATGGTATATCTCTCCATCTGTTTATATCATCTTTAATTTCTTTCATCAGTGTCATAGTTTTCTGCATACAGGTCTTTTGTCTCCTTAGGTAGGTTTATTCCTAGGTATTTTATTCTTTTTGTTGCAGTGGTAAATGGGAGTGTTTCCTTAATTTTTATTTCAGATTTTTCATCATTCGTGTATAGGAATGCAAGAGATTTCTGTACTTTAATTTTGAATCCTGCTACTTTACCAAATTTGTTGATTAGCTCTAGTAGTTTTCTGGTAGCATCTTTAGGATTCTCTACATCACTAGGTTTTGTAAGACATTTATTTCAGCACACTATGTGAGCCTTCAGGAACACCATTACATCAACACTTATGGAGCTATGTGGCACAAGTACATGGGAGATAATTCTCAGGTGCTACTGGATGTTACAGCCTACTGAATGGCTAAGTCATACCAAATTCTATGTGATATACTATTTGATAAGGCTCTTAAGAAAGTAACCTAAAATTATTATCACATTAATAAAAGAAGGGCACATTGTTCTGACCTTAGTAGACTTCTAATGATGCTATATGCCCTCCTTAGGGCTTTGTAAAACAATACTTCATGCTTTTGACATTTTGATTAAATGTCTCCTAGTGTGTGTAGTAGCCCAGCAACAGAATGTGAAATGTTTTAATTTAAAATCAGGCGACCTGTATTTCCACACCATCAGCTGAGTCACTGGGAAACAGGCAATGAAGTAAAGTTGATCTGAGGGGGTAGTATGGGGGCCGAATGGCCTTCAGTGCTGGAGGAACCACCTACTGTAAAATAAATAATTGTCTATCAAATTACCAATTCTTGCTATGGATAGATAGCATTTTAAAGAGAAACAAATATTTCCATTTGATTAGTTAGGCATTCACCAGAATTCTTTCAAGAACACAACAAAAATTTATAACCCCCAAATGTGTGTAATTTGTACATCTGCTTAAGAATAAAGGAGGGTAGGTGTCAATCAACTGAGTATGGCATGGACTTGAATGGTTAAGACAGTAATTTACATTAGTATTTTAAAAAACTAATTATAAAATATACATAGTCTCCTGTAAACTTGTGTTTATTTGGTTTATTCCTCCAGGTTGATTAGAGACGGCAGCATTGACCTGGTGATTAACCTCCCCAATAACAACACTAAATTTGTCCATGATAATTATGTGATTCGGAGGACAGCTGTTGACAGTGGAATTGCTCTCCTCACTAATTTCCAGGTATGTTATTTTTCTCAAAGATAGCCTGCCTGAGGGTTTTTATTTCTGTGCCTCCCTTAAGAGTGCACATCTCTCTTTTCCCTTTCTTGTAACTTTCAGAATGGAGAAGAATTTCTAAATAGAATCTAAAATAATGGTCTATTTTGGTAGGTCATGGCCTATCTGGGACAGTTGGTGATCAAGGAGTTGAGATAATCAGAAACCATGGATAGCCATGGTTCTCTCATTACCCATACAATTATCCTTTAAATAACATGTGGTGTGGCATGGAATAAAGATACACAATTTTATTCCATCGTGTCTAACTGAAAGCCACCACATAAAAGCAACAGGTTAATGATCATTGAAGATCCAGATACAGTGCAAGCACTTGTCCAATTCACAGGAAATGATTGCAGGAGGTATGTTCCCTTCTACTTGAACATGACCCACCAAATTTATCACAGGGAGAAGAAATGTTTGTCAAGACTCATTAACTTTCTGCCCATTGTATTTTTTTCCCCCTCAGTCAGTTTTAATCCCCATGGGGGGGTGGGGGGAAATAAGCTTATTCATGTTGAGGTCTGAGATACAGGAGAAAGTCCCCATTAAATAAAAATGTTTGTGTCTTCCATCTCCTGCCCCTTTGAAAATTGGGTACAGAAACTGTGACTTTTTGCTTCTGCTTCATTAAACATTCGCTTTCATTTCGTATGCGTTGCTAAGATTCCTACCCTTATATTTTCAGGTGACCAAACTTTTTGCGGAAGCTGTGAAGAAATCTCGCAATGTGGACGCCAAGAGTCTCTTCCACTACAGGCAGTATGGAGCTGGGAAAGCGGCATAGAGAAACGGATACCCCATCTCCATTCTTAAATCAACCTAAGCCACTTTTTTATCTAAAGGAACTGATTCGCAACTTTCTTTCCCAGAGACGAATATTGATATCAAGCTTTATTTCAGTTTACTTAGTTATGCCTTAATATTCTCTTCTTTCACAATTAAATTGTTGTCAGTCACTTTTTAAAAACCTTACTTAGAGAGTCCTTCCTGAGTAACTGTTCTTCACGAGAATTCCTTCATTTACTAATGCCTTATTTTTGGTGGGCTAAGCTTACCTACATGCTTCTTTGCAGCTAACATTTTATGGTGCTGATTAACGATGATCAAGGTCGAAAAAGTTGCTGCTCTATCTTCTGAACTCTTTCTATATATACTTTACGGACACTGTTGTCATTGTTTTTAAATACTATCTGCCATACTCAGGACACTTTAACAAAGGCAGAATACTATAAAAATGGTTAAAATGAAATATGGATTTAATTTATGAACTCCTCCATCATGATGTTTGTGTATTGCTTCTTTTTAATAATCATTCTCTCTGGCTTAACCAGGAATATCCTTATCCCCTCCCACAATGCTGAATTTGAGAAGTGTGACAGAGGTCTTTAAAGTATGGATTTCTCTAAAGGACACTGGTTTGCACTTTTGTGTTTTGTAGTATGTCAGCAGATGGTGGATACCGCTGAGGTGGTTTATTCTTGTTTTTCTTTGGATTTTTAACCTGAGCCAAGTGAAATCTTCAGATTTATGCCATCTCTGCCACCCCCCCCTTCTTCCTGCCAACTTTGGAATAACTTGGAAGTTATGTTCATTCCCTTCAGATTATAGATTCTGTTGATCTACTGAGTCCCACGCTGCGATGAGAGTTTTACACATTTTAAGCACAAGGTCCTTGTTCCTTCTACATATAAGAAAAGTCCTTCCTACAGGCAGCCTTTGTCACTTTTAAACTTTTTGTGTTATTACAAGTGCTCTAATTGTGAACTTTTAAATAAAATGCTATCAACAGACAAGACAGTTGTATTCTTGCTATTATGTGTTCATTTATTTTTACATTGATACACAAAATCTGTTCATTTCTCTGATGAAACAGGGTTTTGGGCCAAGATTATATCTTTTTTTCTTTTTCTATTCAAAGCCCTATAGGGTATGAACAAATTAATATTAAAATTAATGAAGCTTAAACTGTTACATTTCTTTTTTTTTCTCCTCCCATCCCTTGCTTATAAATCTCATTAATATATCTTTATGTAGTTATATACTACCCTTGATCTGGGTCCTTTCAAACATACAGCTATAATCACACACTGACTAGTGATTGCCACACATATATAATAAACTAAACTTTTAAAAAAACGTCTTGCATAACACAGAGAAAAACACTTGAACCCAGTCAGAGGCTGATCCATATTGTCTGAAAGATAGTGCCAATGGCCGTGGTGATACCATATCCCAGAAATACCACCTAAAACGTGGCTTTGTGAAATTTCTAAGATAATGAGGACATAATAGCTTTTATCCTTTCCCTTGATATAGATCTACATGAAGGCTTTTAAAATTTATTTTCCCCTTTTTTCCCTCTTGTTATCATTGTGGTTGAGACCCTTCCTTACTTCTTCCCCATAATATTATATTAATATACTCCCTGATCATCGGTTCATTCACCTAAAAATATTTAATGAGTTTCTTCAAGTTTTAGTGTAGAATATACTATGATCTCTCCTACACCTATTATTCTAGTACTTTTCTGATGCTGTATTACTTTGCACCATCACACCACCAGCACCACCATAAATAACTAACATTATGGAGTATCTGCTATTACTCAGGTAGTTCTAAGTCCTTTACATGAGTTAACCCATCTAATCCTCAAAATATCCCTATGAGTAGGTGCTGTCATCTCCATATTATAAATAAAGAAACTGAAGCACCAGAAGTTAAGTAACATGCCCAGGGTCACACAAAATGCAGTTTCATTTCTTTATATCTTGTATTTTTTTTAGAAATTCTTCATTTTTATTATTTATTTTATTTATTTATGGCTGTGTTGGGTCTTCGTTTCCGCACGAGGGCCCTCTCCAGTTGCGGCAAGCGGGGGCCATTCTTCATCGCGATGTGCAGGCCTCTCACTACCGTGGCCTCTCTTGTTGCAGAGCACAGGCTCCAGACGCGCAGGCTCAGTAGTTGTGGCTCACGGGCCCAGCCGCTCCGCGGCATGTGGGATCCTCCCAGACTAGGGCTCGAACCCGTGTCCCCTGCATTGGCAGGCAGATTCTCAACCACTGCGCCACCAGGGAAGCCTATATCTTGCATTTTAATGAAGACAGACATGTTAAAAAAAAATCGTTTCTCACAGTGAAGAAAATACTTGCTTGCAGAGATAAGGAAAAGGCTTTTCTGGGGAGATGGTCTCAGGTGTTGTCTTGTACAGTGTGTTGTAGTTCTCCAGGTAGACTAGAGGATAAGCACATTCATTTGAGGAAATTACAAGCAGCCTGGTATAACTGGAGCTCAAGGCATGTGTGGAGAGAAAGAGCTATGGGGAGAGGTTGAGAATGAATTCTTAGTTATGCGTGTTTAAACCACATAGAAATTTAAAAACTTTTTATTTGGAAAGAATTTTGCACTTAAAAATTTGCAAAAATAAAAATAGTACACCCTTTACCCAGATTTACCTATTGGTAATATTTTACCCCCATTTGATTCAGTATTGCTTTCTCTATGTATCCTCTATCAATCATCTATCTATCTATCATCTGTCTATCTATCTAAACACACATATGTATATACACACTCAGAGGAAGAGAAAAATTACACTTTGACCAAAAGTAAGCAGACTGTTAGTCACCAATTTAGAAAAGTAACTCATAATTTGAAACAAAAGAATTGCTTGCTGAAAGTACCAAAAGTTCAAAGTAATAGTTAAGTTTTGTACTATGGAAATTTTATAAACGTTCTCAATTTTTATATTAATTTGAAGAAGCTATTTGTAAAATACAATAAAATGAGAAGAGTAGTAATAAATTAATCAAGCAGTAGTGTTTCTAAATAATCCCTATATTTTTGTTCCTGAAATAACGGGTTTTGGGGAAATGGAAGATGATACACACTCTCTCCAAGGTGCTGAAAATGAAATTATATTAATTTTTGTTTTTGTTACCTTTGGGTTTTCTAATGTTCCAAACTTTAAGAAGAACTAAACACAAATAAATAATGCATTCAGTAGTTTGGTTGGAGGAGGGAAATGCAAGAAAATGAAAGCAGATTTGTGTTCAGATTTGGCAAGTCTTTGTCCTTTTGGAACATTTGTACTCTTTTATATAAACAGGTTAACACATTTTAAAACGTCTGAATCTGTTATATATCACCAGTGCAGACAACATACGGGCTATGTCTGTAGAGCTGAATAAAAATCAAAGTAGCATTTTCCATACTGAGAATTCAACAGCAGGCAAGGAGGACCAGCTCTACTGAGTGGGGTGAAAAGGAGCTCAGCCAGCTTGTGAAATGAAGAAAGACGATAAAGAATGATCCAATTAGAGGTGTAGGATTTTACGGCTTTGGAAAGGTAAGTAGACTATTTATCTGTACTTTTGTCAAACTTTCCTCTTAAACAGCATTCCTACCGGAAACTTTTAAAAACAGCTACTACATTCATGTATCTCAACAGCTGCAGGTACTTGAACCTCAGCTTCTACAGTGTCCACAGCCTCTTGAACAATGAAAGTGGAAATTATCAGAGAAACAAACCAAGGCTGAATGCAGTTAAGTGCTCTGTAATTACACACCAGTATTACCATTTGGATGCTGGTGCAGCTCCCCTGCAGGTACAGGTGCCATAAATGTTCACATACACCCAATGAAATCCACAAAGACCTTTCATTATATACAATTGGAGACACCCTTAGCTTGAAAAAGACTAGCTTAACTTTCCATCTTTCCTGTCTTTCTCTTACCACTTCTTTTTCCTTGGTTCTTATGTATAAAAATTCTATTTTTCCTAATGAATATTACTGTGCTATTTTATGAGACGCTGTTGCAATTGGTGAGTGTGAGGGGAATGTGGCAGGAGGAAGAACGTCCATCCTCCTCCTGCGCGGCTCCCTGGGCTCTGTGAAAAATTGGTAATAATTGTCCCTACTTCTTCTCTTGTGCACGGTGTAGGGTGCAAGGGTTCCAGAAAGAGAGTTTAAGTACCTACAGCTGTTGAGATCAATGCAGTAATGAATAAAAAACAAAAAGAACCTCAGCAAGTCAAAACTAACACCATTTGTGAGTGCTCCTTGTTGCTTTAAGATCATTTTTAAAGTCTTTAAACTTTCATTTTATAAAGGACTTGTGTTCACAAAGAAAACTATTGATTATTGACCAAAACAAAAAAATAGGCTTTTCTGGTAGCGGTAAAGGTTCACTTTCTCTCTCCTGAAACTACCAGCCCAGCTAATTATTTCTTTAAGGTGTTTCCTAGAAGAAACACACAAACTCCAGAGAAGTGCTTTTGTTCATCAAAGGAAGAAACACAGCAGTCTCACAAAAAAGTCAAAGATGCTGTGTTCCCAAGTGGCAATTTCCCACACAAAGCTTAGTGCTGTTGGCAGCTGCAATGAAGACAGGTGAGATATGAGCATGCAGAAAAGAGAAGAAATCCAAAAGCTCAAAACATGTTATTAAAAAAGAGAAATAACTTGAAAATGTATGTATTTTATTAATAAAAATACACTCTAATATCCAGTGTCTAGGTAACTATATTTTCCTTTCTGAAATTTAAGCTCATTCAGTAATCTCCTTCATAGTCTCTCTTCTACCTGCCTATGCAAGGTCCTGAAGGATGAAATATGGCATGGCTTTGAGGTCAGTAGCATAACAGAAATATTCTGCTAAGTGTTTCCCATAACTCTTTACAAGTTTCCACATAGAATTCTGCAAATGAAATTTATATGGATCAGACTAATATTTATTTTAATCTCTCCATTCAAGAGGAGTTACATATGGATCCTTTTTAAAGAATGTTTTCTAATTAAACTAAGGACATAATTTCATATTACTTGCCAGATTTTATATGCTTTCCTTCCCATTCATAATTAAAATATATAGGGAGCTGCAGGGGGAAAATGGTATTGTTGCAGTTAAGATGTGAGTGAATAGGAATTTTTAGAGATTGTTTTAAAACCATAAGGCACAAGCATTTGAAGTAAATTAGGTTCATACTTTATTCATTATATCAGAATAAGATAAAGCAACACTGAATTGACTTTCCCAGTGTTGGGGGGCCTCCAGAGCAAAAAGTTACCTTGTGCTAAATCTATCATTACCTGCCTTGGTGTACTGTGTTAAGTCCTGTTTTCTTCAGAAGTAATTCACTCACTCTAGGGTCTGACTCTGTTGAAATCTGTGGATCTGTGGGGCCCCAGGGACTTATAAATGTAAACACATGGTACTTTGTAGACTGATTCATCAGGGAATGGTCCCTGGCTTACCCTAATTGGGTTTTGCCATGCTAATCTCTCTGGAAGGGTGCTTTCAAACATATTTTCAGAAGTAACTGAAACACATGGTTCTTTGATTACCATATTTGTACTAATGTCCATATGAAGGGGTTGCTTTTAATCAATGATGGTTTTCTTTGATCCATTGAGGTTATTCCACTATAAATAATTCCAGGTCATCTTAGCACTTATTTTCTTCAACCTGAAACCTAGAGCTGAAAGCCAATCATGAGTCTCTGGTACTTACACAGATCTACAGAAAGTAGGGACATATTTCCCTGTTACATTCCTGGAACCTAAATTACAATAGGTGTTCAAAACTATTGAATCCACAAAATTTTGATTCTTAAAAATGATTGTAGTGCAAAGTGTTTGATCAGAATGATTGTGTTCCTGTCCTCCCTTTTAGTTATAAGTTCCTATCTCCTCCTTTGGCTAAGGGATCTTGATCCAGTTTACACCGGACCTCCAGTCTTAATTTCACTCTTCATATATTTAGGGGGCTGCAGAGTTTGTAAAGGAAACCCTGTAAACACTAATTTTCCAAAATCTTCAGTCTCTCCTCAAGACTAGATCAACAGAATTCTCTTCAACTTTAGTTATTGTTTCAGTAATCTTATTAATACTTGTGTATATCTCAGTGACCATGATTTTAAATAAGCACATATTTATCAACCTCCAAGAGTGATGTTTAATCTACACCTTCATTTGTTCTTTCTCCATTGTAGTTTGTTCATGGCCACTCACCATTCCTTTTTCATCTTTATAATTGCTTATTATAGAGTAGTTCACACAGAATAGTCATGCAAATTTACTTTTTGGTAGAAAATAGACAATTTAAGAGTATGTAGTTTCTTGTATATAGTATCTCCGTATCACTTTTCTTTAGCCGTTTGTGTCTTATATTTATTCATTAAATTCACAAACATTTATTGAGCATCTATAAATAAAATAGATTTGGACTTACAAAGTTTACAGTTTAGGGGTGGATGCAGAGAGTTTAAAAAATACTATTATGATAGAACTTGATTAATGCTTTTGTAAGGGAAATTTAGAGGCTATATGAACACATGCCTGGGGCAGATCAGGGCAGGCTTCCATAAAGAACATCTAAACTGGAACCCGAGGGATAAGTAAGAATTTGCCAGGTGAAGAAGTGTGGTGTGTTCTACAGTGTGTATGCACAGTGAGAATAATGTGTGTGAAGACCCCGAGGCAAAGAAAACATACTGTGTTTGAAGAATTGAAGAAGGCTGAGTGTGACTGGAGCATCACTCATGCATGGTTGATGGTGAGGCTGGGAAATAGCACAGACTAAACCCTAAGCACCCTATAAGCCATGTTAAGGAATTCGGACACTTTGCTAAGGATAGCAGGAAAATGTTGAAGTTAAGTTAGAAGGTGACATAATTATTTTAGCATTTTGGAAAACTCACTTTGACTGCAGAATGGAGAATGGATGGTATGAACCAGGATTGGAGGCAGAGACTAGTTAAGAGGCTAATGCAGTGATCTGACCCAGGACAGAGAGAGAGAGGGAGAGAGGGAGAGACAAGAATCACTTGGACTGGAATAGGAAAGAGAAATCAATTTGAAGAATGATGTATTTGGGAGAAAGAACTGTCACGATTTGTTTGGATGAGTGAGAGGGGTTACTCAGATCCAGAGCTCCATGTTTGCCTGAGCAAATAGGTGAGAGATCATGTGATATTTTTGGCATTAATAAACACAGGAGTTAGTACTGGGTTTTGGTTGAAAATGATAAGTTCTGTTTTAATCACAAGAGTTTCAGGTGTCCATGAGAGGCAGAATGGAAATGGTGTGTAGTCGGTGGTTAAAAGCCAGACTCTGGAGCCAGTCTTCTTGGGTTTGAATCCAGGCTCTTGACACTCAGTAGCTGTGTGATCCTGAGCAGGTTATTTACATTTTTCATACTTCAGTTTCCTCCATAAAATGGGAACAATAATCCCTATTCATAGGCTTGTCATGATTGTAAGACTGAGAAAATGAAATTAGGTACTTCAAATATTGCTGGGTACAGAGTAAGTGCTATGGTAAGTGTTAGCTATTATTATCATTGTTGTTGTTGTTATTGTGATGGAACATCTAAATGGAGATGTCTAGAGGGCAGCTCTATATTTAGTTTTAAAGATTGGAAACATATCGCTTATAAGTATGTACATAGCTTATTCAATATCTATCATATACTGGGGGAAAAAGAGCCCTAAAAGAGGAAATTCTAATAGTTATTATTAACCTCTTTGCAATATAAAAATGAAATTCATGCAATATTAAAATGTTTTGAGATTTCTGAACAAAAATGTCTTCTAGGAAGACAAAATTGCAAATTGTTATTTTTCTTGGTTGATAAGAAAATGTAGTGTCATATTATACTACTTGGACTAAAATAACAAGTTTTAATATTCTGCTAATCAGATTAACCCAATCTGAAATAACTTTGATATGTCCATCAGAAATAATATAATCATATTGAACAAAACCATGAAATTATAAAGAGCAATTTGGTTGCACAAATTTGGGTTTCTGGAAGGACCTCCGTGACAGTTTGACAGATAGCTTCTCTGTATGCTGGGGTTGGACATTATACTTATTCACACCATGACAAGCTCTGATTTTCTGGGAAGTGTAGTTATTTTGATTTGATGGTTTTGATTAAGATTGAAGCGGTCCTGAATGAGCCCAAATGGAATTTAGATTTTTATGGGAAGGAGTGACGACATGTTGTAGTAGTTGGTAGTCAGACAGGTGTTTATTGGCATGAGTTGACTGCCAGGGCCACTATTGCTTTAGGCTGAAGGATAATAGTAATGATCTTAATGAAGGTGAACATATTTTGAGCACTTACTCTGTATCCTGTGATATGCTAACATTTAAATTATATGACCTAATTTTAATGTTCACTGCATCCTTAATTTACAGATGTGAAGAGAGTTAAAGTGACTGCCCAAGTTCATACAGAGGTGAAAGGAGGAGGTAGAAAGAAGCAGTAGGTCTGGGAAGGAGATGGAGCTGCAGGGGTGAGTCACCGAGAGGAAGGGGAAGATCAAAGAAGTTGAGAGAGGAGGTCAGGAGGAGTAGACAGCAGAGGAAGGAAGAGTTGGGTGTTGTCCGAATACTTACCTGGTCACGTGAACTGATTTTGGGGTCCAGGTGAAGATGTTAATGAAAATGTGAATTATGATCAGAAGCTGTGGGAGCTTTCAGTGGACCCAGGGGATAAAGAATTCTGCCAGGTGAGCAGCCAGTGTGCATGGACTCATTTATGAATACAATGGAGATGCACTCTGAGGGGCCAGTAACAGGGCAGAGTCAGAGATCCATGTTTATCGATCTGGATCCCAACACGGAAGTGAAATCTGCTTATAAATGTGAAATGACTTCTTTAGAGCCTGGGGACTTTGAGGTTATGTGATGACAGAATATCAGGTTTGATTTCTTTGTGGCAGAGCCGTCTATCATTTTCTGCTGTGATTATTTATCCATTGCTGTATAACAAACTACCCCAAAACTCAGTGGCTTAAAACAACTTTTTTATTATATCTCACAGTTACGTAGGTTAGATATTTGGGCCAGACTTGGCTGTATGATTCATCTGCTTTTGTGACATTGGGGGGGTCATTTTGTATACTCAGCTGGTAGTTGGGTTTCTTTGGAAGGTCCAAGATGGCTTCACTCACATATAGTGCCTTGGAAAGAATGAATGGAAGCATGGCTCCTGCTGAGACCGTCGACCAGAGTGCCTACATTTGGCATCTCCAACATGGTGATCTCAGGGAAGTTGAACTTCTTACATGGCAGCTGGCTTCCCCCCAGAGTAAGCATTTGAAAGACCTAAGTGGAAGCTGCAAGTCTTATGACCTATCCTTGGAAGTCTCAGAATATCACTTTCTCCACGTTGAAATTGGTCAAATACACCAATAAAGCCAGTTCAGATTCAAGGAGACAGATAAATGAAACTCCGCCTATCAGTGGGAGAAGTAGCAAAGAATTTACAGCTGTATTTAACCACATATCCCTAATTCCAATTAGATAACTTGCAAATAATTTCAATTGATTCAAGAGTCTGAAGACTTCTGTGCATCGTCACCATCATGGCTGTAAACGCCATTCACAGTGCAAATCTCATCAGCAGTGTATGAACAACATCATCTTATTTGAAGACATCCCTGGCTCTCCCACGGCACAAAGTAATATTTTGCTGTTGAAGGCTAGGTGGTACTTTAAAGTCAACCGAGGTCAAGATCTGTAATAATAGTAATTTTTGACTTTTGACTCAAAATTTTGCTTTTGACTCAAAAGCAAAACAGAGAATCATTGCCAGAAAGATCTATTTGGATGAGGTTTAGAAAAGAGATAGGCAGGAAGTTCTGAAGCAGCTATGTAGCTACAACTAGGAGCAGACTTGTCATCCTGGCAAGATGATGGACATGATCATCCTTTGGACATGATCTACCAAAAAGGCACCTACATATAGTATCCACACATGTGAGATTTTATGGTATTGATCACGGTGCTCACAACAGTAAGCATGTGACAGGTTTTAGAGAAATGAGTGTACATGTATGTGTGCATACTTTTGTACCCTTTAGTCAAGCAAGGGTACTGGAGTATCATGATTAAAATCTGGATTTCTTGGGCTTAAAGTATGTCTTCACCACTAACTGGCTGTATAATTTTGGGCAAGCTGTCTAAACTCCTTGTGCTTCAGTTTCCACATTACTAAAGAGGGGGCAGTAATAGTACCTAGTTTATAGAATTGTAGTTCAGGTAAATAAGATAATCCATGTAGGCTGCTATAGAAAAGTACCTGGTACACTTAATAAAAGTACATTGATTAAGCAAAAGTTTAATAAATGTTAGTTCTTTTAATTACTTTTTAAGAATGAACAGCTGATTTCTGGGGTCAGCTTAACCTTTTGTGGATAGAAGGGTCATTAAATCCATAATGTCCTTGTTAGTACACTTTCAAGGGATGATCTCACTCATTTACAACAGTCAACTCACAACAGGATCTGACCAAATCAGAATGAATTTTGAAATGTTTTGTCATGTTTGTGCTCTCAAGCACAGAGGTACCTAAAAATCAATGAAAAGACAGATATCCGGCTGTTCAGAGATGAGAGGGAAATACTTCTCTTAATAGATAATAAAGAGAGAAAGTCTCTAAGGTGCAGAAAATGACAATTATGTAAAGACACATCCAGGAATTTAGTTCCTAACCAATGTTTCCCAAAATACAGGAACTAAGCTGAAGTTAATGGATGTATTTGATCTACCACTAAAAGCAATGTTATATCAAAGCTACTTAACTAAAAATAAAATGATATTTAAAAAATTAACTGTTGGCAAAATAGCCTCAACATATTTAACTCACTAGCTACAATCAAGAAAAAGCTTAACAACAATCGGTGGGTCCTTAGCTTTTAAGAATACACAATTAAGTTTTATTACCTTATAAGTGATTTGAATTAATTATGTCCATAATAGGCTGATGCTCATTCTCCACTTTAAGGGAGGAGATGGCAGTTTCATAGAATCCAGTCATTTACTGCGATCCTCAGCATTTCGTTTCCTGCCAAGGCAAATCTGCTACAAAGCCCCAGTTCCTCTTAGGAATTACTGAAAAGTGACAGGTGTTGATTTGCTGGTATCTTTCTCAACAGATCCAAATGAGCTAAACAAAATGACTTTTCTACCCATTTAGGCAGAAAAATAAATGGGGGCACCAGCTAATGAGGGGAGATGTAGAGTTAGCTGGACTCGAAGCATTCCAAGCTGTTGGCAGCTGGAATCAAAAGAGGAATCCTGCAGACAGTTGTTCATGTTTATTGCTGAATGTGAAATTAGAAAGATGCTTCATCTTCCCCACAGGTGCAAGAACATACAGTTATTAATTACAGCAAAACATATTTATTGACAACCCCAAGCATACAAAATCCCACACTCAGCAAATGGCTTCCAAAGTTCATCCAAAAAGCACTTTAGAATCAATACAAAAACACTGCAGAGTTGACACATCTGTGTCTAGTAAAATTCTGTATCCTGAAAGCATGGCATAGACTGTCTCTTAATATTTATATAGTTGAACATCATCAATGCTTTCTTTGTTCTTGTAGGAAACCTATAGACAAAAAATATCCCCTAATTTCCCATTGTTTTGATTGGTAGGATTACAGAATATTAGAAAGATTGAACTGATTTTGCTCTTTTTTAGAGATTTTAAAAACAATTTTTTCCCTTCATTGAGCCATGGGACTTATTTACTCATTTGCTCATTTACTAATTTAATAAAGGTCTACTGAATACCTATTATGTGGCAAGTACTATTATAAGTGCTGTGGAGAACATACGTAGATAGGTAAGGATTTAAAATCTTATAGAATCTATACTATGAAACAACTAGAACATACTATAAGAGAGTATTTGATCAAATGCTGAATTGTAACCAATGGACCTGACTGTAACCAATGGACCAGAGCCACCTTAATTCTGAGAAGGGTAAGCACTTGAGAAATTTACAGAGGAGGACATCCTGAGCAAGGTTGCCTACAGACACTGAATGGACACACATATTTTATATAGTTCTCTTTTTTTTGGTAACTTGTCTCATTCCAAATAGAATTTGAGACAACTTACAGAAATGCATGCAGGACAACATGATAAAATAAATTAAAAAATAAAACAAAATAAAATAAAATAGGGATGGAAAAAAACGACACTATGCAGTGATTCTAGGGCTGAGCTCAGGACTCCAAATATGCACCATCAATTTCTGTCTGGCTTTTGGAGATGGGTCTCAGATTTGGTCCTGTGTTTCTTGGCAGCAAGGGATAGAAACAAGATAGGGTACAAGAGATATATGATCCCAGATCAGAGCACACAAGTTGCTAGTTGCTACTGTATATAAATATGTAAGATAAATAACTCCTATAAATCCTTTAGAGGAATATTGTAGGGTAGAGTGGATTAAATCCTCAAACTTGTATATGATATAAACGTTAGATTTTTATGGCTGCTTGTAGGTCATTACTCTCAATGTAGGTCATTAGTCTGATGATCTAGCTTTATTTATTCAATTAGGAAATACTTAAAATACTGAGCATTTGCTATGTGCTGGACTCTGCACTCTGAGATGGTTAAGGTCTCAGAGATGATGTACTGTTTGGAAAATAGCCGATAAAACAAACAAATCACTAAACTTGTTTCAAATAGTGGTCAGTGTCATGAAAATGATACAACAGGATTATGTGATGGAGAATAACTAGGAGGAAGGCCTCTCTGAAGAGCAATAATTGAAGCACATTTAAATGATGGGAAGGAAACAGTTCTGACAAGATTAGGAAGAAAGTTATTAGAGAACAACAATTTTTAGGTTTCAGAGAAAGAAACAGTTCTGGTGAGTTGGAGAGATAACAAGGAAGCTGGTGTGGCTGGGCTATAGTGAATGGGTGGAGATGGGATTAGAAGGCATAGTAACCTGTGGTAAGACATGTGGGTTTTATTCTAAGGGCAGTGGGAAACAGGTTATAGGATTTGGAATGTCTAGAAAAATGGGTAATTGACATCCTCTTTGAGTTTTATTTCCTATCAAACAGTTTTAAAAAATTGAACATCAGATGATTTGACCATGTCTTCTCCGGCAAACCCTGGAAATCAGAAATTCCCTTAAGGTCAGGACTGCAACTCACTTCTACTTGTTATCTGAATTTAGGTAGAATATTTGACAAGCCATATGATCTCAAAGCATTTTTTACTGTCAAGTCTATTTCAACAAATGAATAAAGGGGCATTCAAGTTCCTCAAATTCTATGACAGATAACTATATAACATGGTCATAACCATTTTATTCTGAAAATAAAAGGAAAGCCAAGGCAGGTGTTCCCAGTTGTTCACAGTAGCCATAAAAATATCAATAAGGCAACAATAGAATGCTTAATATTAATCAAAGACAATTTCTGGTATACCTCCAAGATAAACTGGTTAGAAATATATACCCCTAGGTAACTAAATGAATTGACCTATGATATAAACTTCTTAACTATAAGCCAGTTAAACTTTGCTAGTCTGCCAATTGATTTTAAAGCTTTCCAGTAGGTGTTATTAAGCCATACTTTCTGTCAGTAATTAGGTGACAGAATCATTTAGCCACTGAGTCCACTCTTAGTTGATGACAATAAAGCACATGGTCAGTATATACAGATACTCCCTCTCCCAGACTTTTGGTCTTTTCTTGGGGTAGTGAGAAGACAGATCTTTCTCACCAGTCAAGTCAGCCAGTGTAGACAGTCTGCTTTCCATAACCTGGGTCCTCGAGTCTTCTTGATAGAGAGGGTTGCCTCGGAAATAAGAGTTTGATGATTATTCTCAAGCTGTTGACAACCTCATCAAGCCAGTTGAGAGGAAGATCAGTCTGGGCAACAATAGAATTTTAGATTATATCCCAGGAGAAATGGGAAAATGTTGATTTAAACAAAATACCGTGATCAATTTACTTTTAGGATAAGTAGTTTGTGCACATGGTACATATGATGAAAAAGTATGTCATCCGGCCACAACCGTCCCCCAGGATAGTCATTTCTCTTCTCCAGAGCAGGGTAGACAAAAGCAATAACAGATCTGCAGAAGAAAGCAGACAATGACTACTTGACCCTTTTATGCTTTTAATTATTGTAACTTTGAAATATGATTTAATAAAACACTTGTCTCTTCTTGTTATACTTCAACTATTATAATCTCCCAGCTAATTCTTGATGTTAGTTTTGCCATATAAAGTTTACCGTATCTTGTTCTAAAAGTTTGCTTTAGTAACTTTGTTTTTGAAGTATAACATATATACAGAGAAGTGCGCATATCATACATATACAGATTGACAAATTTTCACAAAGTGAACATACGCATGTAATCGTCACCCAAACCAAGAGACAAAATATAACCAGCTCCCCAGACGTCACTTCCAGTCTCTACCTCCTCACAAGGGTAACCATTACCCTGCTACTAACACCATAGATTCATTATGCCTGCTTTTGACTTTATAGAAACAGAACTGTACACATATATTCTTTTGTGTCTGGCTTCTTTGGCTAAAAATATGGTAATAATACTCATCCACATTGTTTTGTGTAGCTGTAGGTTGTTCATTCTCATTGTTAAATCATAGTCTGTGGTGTGAATATCCTACTTCTTTTTTATCCATTCTACTATTAATGGGTGTTTGGATTGTTATTGAAATAGTTGTTTTATTGGCTATTCTGAATTATACTGCTGTGAACATCCTTGTCCATATCTTTTGGTGGATATGAGTTATGTTGGGCATTTATCTGAAAGGAGAACTGCTGAGTCAGATAGTGTGTGTACATTGTCAGCTCCTGTAGATACTGCCAAGCAATTTTTCAAAGCTGTTGAAACTGTTACACTCCCGCCAACAGTAAATGTTTTTATTCGCTCCACACCCTCATCAACACTTGTATGTTTTTAAATTTATGTATTTATTTTGTATTTTAGCTCTCCTGGTAGACGTGTGGTGATGTTGTAATATGGTTTAAATTTGCGTTTCAGTGATGACGAATGAAGCTGAACAGCTCTTCAGGTTTGGTCATTAGGACACCGTTTATTGTTACTGCTTGTTCAAATCTTTTATCTATTCTCTATTGGGTCATCTTCCTTTGTCTTACTGATTTATAGGAGCACTTTATATATTCTAGATTTGAGACTTCTGTTGACTATAGTTGAATGTATGTGTTTGTGTTGTATTACAAATTTCTCCCATTCTGTGGTTTGCTTTTTTCAGAATTTAATGAGATATTTTGATAAATCTTAAGTTCAAACTATTAAATTTAACAGCGTTTTACTTTTTTAAAAACATCTTTATTTATTTTTGATCAGACATTTTGTACACCATTTCAGATTTTTTTTTTCTAACTAAATGTCATGATGTGTTTGCCTTAAATTTAGGAACTTTATATTTCTCTCTTTCACATTTACATCTACAATCCATCTAGAATTTATTTTTGTGTAGAGTATGAAGTAGGAGGTAGGGTTTATTGCTTTCCCAGCCTTGCTCTTTGAAAAAACTGTCCTTTCTCCAGTGTACTGCTTGTCTTTTTTTTATTTAATGAGGTCGTCTTAAATTTATAAATTAATTCATTAAGCTTTGACATCCAAGAACAGGGATTGCTTTTCTATTTATCCTAGGCTTCTTTGGGTCTTTTCTAAACCTTGAAGTAACACTTTAAGGTTTTCTGCATAAGGATCTTTTACTTTTCTTAAGCTTGCTCCTAGTTATGTTACTTTTTTTTCATGCTCACCTCCATAAAGAACATGTTCTCTTCCATTACATCCTCTAATGGACTTTTATTTGTATATATTGAGGCTATTATTTTCACATATTGATTTTGTATCCAGCCATCTTAACTGAAGTTTTTCATTATTTATAGTTATTTTCAGTTGCTTGAGTTTTCTAAGTTTTCCTCTGCAAATAATTATTTTTCCTCTTTCTGTTCACTTTTCACTTTTTTTCACTCCTTTTCTTCTAGTTATTTCTCCAAAAGAATTATAAATAATGATCGTGATAGCTGATGTATTTGTGTTTCTGATCTTAAGGAGATGCTTCTAGGCTTTTTCCATTAAGCGTAATCATGTTAAGAAAAATATCAGTTACCTTTTATTGTATTTAGACTTTTTATATCCGTATTAATAAATGAAATTAGACTGTGGTGTTCGTTTCTGTTTTATCTTAGTCTGGTTTAATATCTCTGATATACTAAGAACTTAAAAATTAAAGGCATGATATCAATCCAATGTGAAGTTGTCCAGCAGTGGCACTTTTTTGTGGAGGAGGGGTTGACTTTTGAACATCATTTAATCTAAAATAATTGTTCTAGTTAGGTTTTCTATCTCTTTTTGGGTTATTTTTGGAACTTTATATTTTTCTAGAAAAGTTATTCATTTAATTTAGGCTTAGAATAAATTTGTTTAGAGTTAAGCAATATACCTCCATATTTTAAAATTTATATGTGGTTGGATCCCCATTACTATTCTTTTGTGTATTTGTGCTTTCCCCCATCCTTTATTTCTTCATTAGATTAACTAATAGTTAATGTGTTGTATCATTCTTTCTTCCTCCCATTCACAATTAACCTACCCAGGTATACTCATAGTTTTAAATGTTCCTTTTTTCCTGTCACTGATTTCTGCTATTCCCTTGACTAACTACTTCCTCCAATTTTCTTAGGTTATTTTGTTATATTTTGTTTGTAACATCATTTGCTGATTGATCTATTAATTTATTTTTATTCTTTCTCTAAAATTAATATGTCTCCAATGCTAAGAATACTACTCTAAGCCACCATTTTATCTGAATCCCATAGGTTCTTATTGCAATTGTTTTAACTTTAGTTATTTCCTAACAAATCTGCAATTTGACTCCTGATTTTTAAATCAAATAATTCTCTAATAAAAAAGCCCTACATTTCCAAGTATTTGGATTTTAACTGTTTTTGAGTTTTGTTATTAATTCCTAGACTTATTGCATCTTGAAAAAAAATCACATTGTTTGCTATATTTGTACTTTTTAAATTTTAATGGACGGTTTTTTGTGTCTTTACATATGGTGAATATAATTGAATTTCCAAGACTATATACAAATAAGGTATGTATAGTGCCTGATTTTTTTTTATATTTTTCACTTGATCTATCATGGCTAGAGATAGGCAAATTTATTTTTGTGTATTTCACTTATTTTCCATATAGATTTTATGCTTTGAATTTTAATGCTCTATTTAGTACAAAAATATTCAGGGTGGGATGATCTTTATTGCATATTGTATATCATATTTTGTATATGGCATATTGTATTGATATGGCATATTATCATTAAAAATGCCCTATCTTATTTTATTACTTTTGTCTTTGTATTCAGCTTGGTTAGCTATTATGATTATGGCCAAATTTTGATTTTCTTACTTTTATTTATTTACTGATTTTAAATTTGCATGTGCTGGGTAAGTCTTTGTTCATAATTTTGTTTTCAGTCTTCAAAGTCACATTTATTTAAATGCACATGCATTTATTTTATGTAGCCAACAGTTAGGTTTGGTTTTTATGTGTCCATTCCTGTTTTTGTTGTTGTTGTTTTTGTTTTGGGTTTTTTTGTTCTTTGGTTTTTTTGGTAAGTCAACCTTTTCTTTCAGAACACTTTTAGAGTTACAGAAAAATAGCAAAGGTTGTACAGGAATTTGACATATAACTTATACTCAGTTTCCCCTATTATTATCATCTTATATTAGTATGGTCTATTTCATTAATGAACCAATAGTGACATATTATTATCAACTAAAGTCCATACTTTATTCATAGTTCCTTAGTTTTTACCTAATATTCTTTTCCTGTTCCAGGATCCTGTTGACCTAAAACAAATAAACTGCCAGCTATTCCTCCTGCATAGAAGGGTTTATTTGGAATCAGCAGAGAATTGTAATACAGGGTCTGCAACCACGGCAAGCCACACACAAATCCAAGCACAACAAAGGAAGAACTCTTTTATGAAGAAGAAAAGGAAATTTACAGGGCTATAGTAAGTAAAGAATCCATGGTTTTTCATAAGCTGAGTGTTGCCGGGAAAGAAGAGGAGTATTTCTTCCTGTTGTTGGACTCTGCTGTCACAGAGCTTGAGTGCTCCCCCTTCTGGTCTCTCAACTCTGTTTAATTGAGGCTTCTGTTTATTTTTTACAGTCCCATCCAGGATACCACGTTACATTTACTTTGTCTTCTTAGGTTTTTCTTGGCTGTGAGACTTTCTCAGACTTTCCTTGTTTTTGATGACCTTGACAGTTTTGAGGAGCACTGGTCAAATACTGAAAGTTCTTCAGTTGGGATTTATCTGAAATTTTCCTCTTGATTAGAGTGAAGTTACGTGTTTTGGGGAAAAGATACTACAGAGGTGAAGTGTCATTTTCATTACATCGTATGATGGGTACGTACTATCAGTATTAGGTATGACTGTTGATGTTAATATTGGTTCCCCGACTGAGGTAATGCTTGTCAGTCTTCTCCATTGTAAAATTACTCTTTATTTCCCCCATTCTATGCTGTACTTTGTGGCAGAAAGTCACTATGTGCAGCACATATTTAAAGAGTGGGGAGTTATACCCCATTGCTTTGAGAATAGAATATTTATATAAACTATTTGATATTCTTCTGTAATGAGTTGTCTCTTCTCCAGAATTTATGAATGTAGTTAATCACTTATTTACATAAATGTGGGTTCAAGTCTTTTCATGGTTTCACACTGTTATGGGTTAAGTTGTGTCTCCTGAAAATCCGTATGTTGAAATCTTAACCTCTAGTACCTCAGAATGTGACTCTACTTGGAGATAGGGCCTTTAAAGAGGTGGCTAACTGAAAATAAGGCATTTGGCGTAGGCTCTAATACAATCTGACTGATATTCTTATAAGAAGAGGAAATTTGGAGAAACAGAGAGGTACCAGGGATGTGAGGACATAGCAAGAAAGTGGCCATCTGCAAGCCAGGGAGAGAGGCCTTAGGAGAAACCAGACTTGCTGACACCTTGATCTTGGACTTCTAGCCTCCAGAAACTGGGAGAAAATAAACTTCTGTTGTTTAAGCCACCTAGTCTGTGGTATTTTTTTATGTGATCCAAGCAACCTAATACAGATACTTCATTTCATTTATTGCTGAATATCCATTTTATGGGCATACCACAGCTTGTTTATTCATTGGCCTATTGAAAGACATCTTGGTTGCTTTGAGTCTTTAGTGATTATAAACATTTGGTGCTATAAACATTCACATGCAGGTTATTCTGTGGATATAGAATTTTAAATCAGTTGTGTGTCCTCTGCTTCATCCCTGATAGTTTTCCTTGTTCTTAAATCTACTTTGTTTGAAATTAATATACTGCTTCAGCTTCTTAAAAAGTTAGTATTATCATGAGCTATCTTTATTTTTAACCTAAGTCTTTATATTTAAAGTGGGTTTCTTGCAGACAACATATATTTCTGTTTTGTTTTTATAGCCACTCTGAAAATCTGTCATTTAATTGGTATATTTAGATCATTTATATTTAAAATGATTACTTTACTAATTTTGTCTTTTAACCTTTATATTTGCTTTATAAGTGATTGATCTACTACCTTTACTATATATTTACCTTTCCAGTGAGGCTTTTTCTTTCTTATGTTTTCTTATTATTAATTAGTGCCTTTTCTTTTTAGCTTAGAGAAATCCTTTAAACTTTTCTTGTAAGGATGGTTTATTGGTGATGAACTCTTTTAGCTTTTGCTTATCTGGAAACCTCATAATCTCTTTCAATTCTGGATGACAACCTTGCTGGGTAGAGAATTCTTCATTGGAAACTTTTTCCCTCCAGCACCTTGGATATATCATGTTACACTTTCTGATCTGTAAAGTTTCTGCTGAAAAATCTGGTGATTGTCTTATGGGGTTTCCCTTGTACATAATAGTTGGGTTTTTTTTTTTGCTGCTTTTATAATTCTCTCTTTACCCCTAACTTTTACCATTTTAATTATAATGTGTCTTATTGTGTTTCTCTTTGGGTTCATCTTTTGGAACTCTCTGGGCTTTCTGAGCCTGGATGTCTGTTTCCTTCTCCAGATTAGGGAAGTTTTCAGCCATTATTTCCTCAAATAATTTTTCTGTCCCTTTCTCTCTCTCTTGTCCTTCTGGGAAGCTAATAATATGAATGTTATTCTGCTTGATATCATCCCAGAGTTCCCATACAGTATCTTCACTTTTTAAAATTCTTTTTACATTTTGCTGCTCTGTCTGGGTGATTTTCATTGCTCTGTCTTCTAGCTTGCTGATTTGTTCTTTTACTTCATCCAGTCTGCTGTTGACTTCCTAAAGTGTATTTTTCACTTCAGTTATAACTTCTGTTCTATATTTTATTATATTTTCTATCTCTATGTTGAGGCTCACTGTGTTCATCCATTCTTCACCTGAGTTCGGTGAGCAACTTTATGACCATTACTTTGAACTCTTTATCAAGTAGGTTGCTTATCTCCATTTCATTAAGATCTTTTTCTGGGGGGTTGTCTTGTTCTTTAGTTTAGTTTGGGATTTGTCTGTCTCCTCATTTTTCCTAACTCTCTATTTATATGTATTAGGTGAAACAGGCTACCTCTCTCAGTCTTGAAGGAGTGTCCTTATGTAGGATATTATCTGTGGGGCCTGGAAGTGAAGTCTCTCTTGGCCACCAGAGTCAGGCACTAAAGAGGTGTCCCTTGTATGGGCTGTGTGTGCCTGCCAGCTATAGCAGGGCTGCAGCTTCTGTGTAGGGTGGGTGAGGCACAGAGTGCTCGCCTGGCCTAGTTGTGGTGTGGCTGCTACATGGCGTGAAGGAGGGTTTGGGGCACTCGCCCAGCTGGGTTGTGGCATGGGGTGGACAGAGCACACGCACTAGTGCTAGCAGGTTAGAGAGAGGGCACCAAAAATGGCACCTGCCAGTTCTGTCATGAGCTAGTTAGGATGAGATTACCAAAATGGCACCCATCAGCACTTCCATCCCTGGCAAAAGTCCTAGCAGTTTCCTGCTTCTCCAACAGCAGCTTTAAATCTGTAAGTAGACTTCCTTTTCTTATGTTCTAGGCATTTTCAAACTGTTGCTTTTGTGCTGGATATCAGTGCAAATGGAACAGTTCATGAGCCCTTTAAGAGAGGAGTCTCCATTCCCTACAATGCTATGGTTCTCCTGGACTTAATCCACATTGATTTTCAAAACTGGATATTTTGGGTGCTTGTCTTCTGGTGCTGGATTCAAGGGTCAGGGTGCATGATGTGGGGCTCAATTCCTTCACTCCTTGAGGGAAAGCTTTATATTTTTGGTGTATCTCTTGATTGTAGGTCACTGCTCCTGGGGTATCGTCCAGGGTGAGACTGTGTCTCAGCTTCTCCTACCTGTCTCCATGTGCCTGTTATCCTTTGTTGTAGACGCACTGTTCATCTAGTCCTCAGGTCCTTTTCAGAGGAAAATCATCCCATATGTAGCTGTATATTTGTTGTGTCCATAGGAGCAGCTGAGATCAAACCCAAAATATTTTATCTACACTTATCTCTTTTCTGAGTTCATGATCTAATGACCTATATCATTTTACTTCTCAGAATGAACAGTAAGAAGTTAGTATATATTTCTATCTTTTTAGCCCCTTCTCTCTATGAAATGATTTCCATGGATTACATCATTTTTCTTAGGTTATCTATTGTTTACCTCCTTTAAATAAACTTATACTACTTATATAATTTTCTGTTTCAGTAATATATTTTATGTTCTGTATATGAAATTTGAGGGAATCAGTCTTACACACTTCTACCTCCTTCTTTTCCCAATTATCATTTCCATCATTTCCAGTTCTAAAATTCTTCTCCCCAAACCTCTTCTCTGTAACTCCTACTGTGTTTTAGCCAGCTTGTTTTCTTTTCATTACATCTCTGATGGATTTCATTTTTTGTGATTCTTTTTACTTCTTTCCTGAGCTCTGAAAGATTATGTCTCATCTCACTCTGTTGTTTCACTCTGTTTTTTTCTGAGCTTTTGTAATTCTTCTTTGAGCTCTTTGATTAATTTACTTGGTTATATTGAATTCATGGCAATATGCTTGGCCTACATTTTTATCTGCTTGGTGGCAATATTTTTTCTAGTTATTGTTTTTGGTCTGCCTTTTGCTTTTTTTGTTCCTTTCTTCTTGAAAAGTATTTTTAAATGATTTTGTCTGTGCTGTATCCTTGTAAAATTATTATAATTCATTTTTTATCACATTTGAGTCAGCTATTTGCACTAAGCCTATGTGGGAATGTGTGTGGGCAATAGTATAAGTGGCAGAGATTAATTTGTATGTGAGTTGTTTAGGCTTTATTTGCCCTCCTGTTCCCATATAATCTATTGTCTTTTCAGTTGCCCAAAATGACTGGAATTAAGACTCTCCTTAGACTCACCTGCAGAATATTTTCTGTAAAGATGGCATGTCTGTGTCACCTCATTCTGTAGTTCCAAATTTAATATTGGGAAAGTCCAGTTCCCAGTCCATTTGTTTTGTTCCTATTGTTCTAAATAATGTACATCAGTCAGTATCTCAGAAGGCTGGGTAGAGGAGAATGAACTATCAAAGGGAACTGAGATGGCCAGTCACAGCAAAGTAGAAGGAAACACTGGAGGATCTGTGGTCACAGAACTCAAAGAAGAAAGTATTTTAAAAAGGAGAGAGAGGCCAATTATGTGAAATGCTCTTAGGAAGTCCTGTAAAATGAAGAATTAAAACTTTCTTTGAGTCACAAAGATTATTTGCATTATTAAAATATGTTTTCTTTGGTGGTATAATAGAAGCCATACTGAAATGGGTGAAGAGTCAATAGAGAGTGGAGATACTAAAGGCAGAGAGCTCTTTACAAGAGTTAGGGGAGAAAAGAGACAGAAGAATAGGTTAGGAGAATGTAGGGTCCAAGGACAGTTTATCTTTCTTAATTTTTAAGGGAATGATTAAAGCATGTTTAAATATTAAAGTGTAGGGTCTAAGAGAGAGATAGCAGAGAGGCCAGGGAAGATAACCTCTAGCCATGGAGTTATAAGAAGGCGGCGGGTAAGGCCCTTTTTAGGAAGAAGGATCTTTCCTCCATTTTCAAAGTAGAAAAAGAGGTGAATCCAGGTGTCTATGTGAGTAGGTCTGTGTATTTGGTGATGAGAGTTGTGAAAACTTCCTTATCATGTTTCTAATTTATTAGCAAAATCAGAGAGAGGGTCATCCATTGAAATTCCAGAGGATAGGGAAGGATCAAAATTTAAGGAGAAAGCAGAAGACTTGAAATGATCATTGTGGAGAGTAGGAAAGCTAGTCAGGCAGTCCTAAGGGCCTTGCTGGGTTGGGAAACCATAAATGTGCCCCACTGTGTTATTTTTCTCCAGCAATTTGGAACCATCTAAAAAAGAAAGATTAAAGGTATGACCCTGGCATCTCAAGCCTGGCCGAAAGAATTTCTGTGTTGTCTCTCTCCAACGTACTTTAACACTAGACCACAGAGAAGCTAGTTTGATCTCTGTAGAACAAACTCCCTTTGTTGCTTAACTGAGGAAAATCATGTGGTAGATTCGCCATGTAAGGTATTTCTATTCTCTTAAATAAAATCTCCCCCTGGAACAGTGATTGGTAAGGCCAACAGGTGGATTCTGAAGTAAGAAATCAAAATCTGCCTTTCATTGACTTTTCAGTCATTTGCCTCAATTCTCCACTTCAAGTTCAATTTGGAGTGCTTTTTACATACTAACATTGTGCCTAGCTGCATGATAGTCACGATAGATAAAGAAACATGAAGCATAGACTGTTCTTCAAGGAATTCATGATGTTCTGAGAGTTTAGTTTTAAGAGACTATTTTCTTAATATTCACATCAAAACTTTTAAAATATGTTAACTCTTCAAATATTAAATTTACATGTATAAATCTGTGTTTAGACTAAAACGAAATTATTTCTAGAGCAATATGTTTTAAAATATACTGTTTCTGTAACACATTTGACTTAGAAATGTCTGGCTTTTCTAGTATTCTGGTAACATTTCTCCTTTAAAAGAGTAACAAACTACCTTTATAGAGTTGAAGACATTATTATATGGATATATTTTTTTAAATTAGAGACTAAGTTCAAATTTTCCCAAATTCTATTTTTTTATCTATATCAGAACTTGAACGGCTTAATTTTCCCTTACTTCTCATACAATGCTGAGGAATGTCACAAATGTTAAAAAGAATTTAAAATAATGTTCTCATGAGGTGATGGATTGTAAGCCACACTTGAGTGTGTTGAAGAGTGAGCCGGAAGTGGTGGAAGAAAAGATAGCAGACAATGATTTCCAGGGGGAAGAAAGTTAACTCCTTTATTGAATCTTAAGTACTGGTGTGCATGAAAAATTTTACTGTGTATATCTAAGCCCAAAATACAGAAAGTGAAATGAAACCTGTCATTTTTAGATGCTTTAGGTCACCTATTCAGAATTACTCAAAAACAGAGATGCTATAAATCTTTTTGTGCAAGAATTGCTTTTGTAAAAAGCACGTGTGGGTAGCTTTCATTTAAGACTAAAATATTTTGACAGATCAAAACTTCAACTAGAACCACTGTGAGTAATTTAAATACATACATTGAAACATAAAATGGCACTAATCACATATTTCAGCTGTCAAAATCCCTGGCAGAGTAGATTAGTGAAAAAAAGAAGTTATAAAAGAACAAGAGAAAAAAATCTAAAAGGGAGAAAAAGATGGTTATAAATGCAACAGATTTCCTCTGAAGATTCAAATGTTTTCACTAAACAAGTCAAGAAAGGATAATTTAAAATCTATACAAGAGGATTTAGAAAGTCAAAACAGATGTGAAAAAGATCATGCAAGTGACTGTTAAAAGAGTGGGGAGAAATCCCTAATAATTTTTATCTAAGGTCTTTTAATCTTGTTGAGTTTGAATGAGATTCTAACTTGGAGATGTTAAGAAATCTAAGATCAGACTGGTTTCTCCTATTGATATTCAGCTGGAAGTATAAGTCATACATAATTTAAATAAAGAATAATAAATCCATTTGAAAGGTCTAGATCAAACTCATAGAAATATGTATTATTCTCCCAGAACTTTACAGACTCCAAAGGCAAGAAGAAGACCCCAGAGGTCATGCAGTTCATTTTCCTGTTCTAAGAGAGTTCCAGAAAGACAACTTTGTTTCTTCTTACTAATTTTGCAGAGAGGCAGTTGGTATACTGCTCGTCCAAATTCCCCCATTAAATTTTGGTTCAATGATTTATGCTCCATTGTCTTCAATATCTTATTTATTCAACAATTAGCAAAAATCTAGCATACATCAGATACTGTAGTAATCCCTGAAGTAACAAAGGTAAATAAGAGGAGCTCCTTCCTTGGGAAACTGACTGCTAAGTGGAATGAACTGGGTGCCCTGGAGATATGGGGAAGGGACTATAAACCAGATGGAGGGGCCTAAGCAGTGTATTTGAACTTAGTCTTGAAGGTGCAGTATAAATTAGCTAGGAGAAAGAGTGAAAGCAGAACATTTCTGGAAGAGAAAAGAACACATGCAAAGATAAGAGAGTGTGAAGAGTGTGATGGATTCCAGAAGTTCTATATACAGTGGGTAAAGGCTACTGCAGGTAAGAGGTGAGGCTAGAGTAACACTTTCCAAAATATCTTTTGAGGAATATTAATGCTGCTAGAAGCGTTGAAAAAAACTCTTTCCAGACTTAGTAGATAGAATCTGATGGGAGTTCCCATTAAAAATTGTGGCTTCCGGAGGCTGTAGGAAGGTTTGGTTGGGAGGGCAGGCAAGGGAGGGAGCACCGGAGGCAGAAAGCTTGGAGCAGTGTTGGAATAAAGTTCCAGGAAAGGAAGAAAAAACACAGAGGAGCTTACATCTGAAGCAGTGGCTCAGGAACACGAGGCTGAGGGGACATCTGGAGCTTTAGTTTCTATCACTACTAGATGGAGGCACCACGGAGATATTATCCAAGAGTATATGATGCTTCAAGTCTGTGCTCCAGTCAGGCTTTGTCCACTGAGACTTTCTTGCAAAATAGTCTATATTTTGTCTCCTCCTCAAGTGATGTGGTTACCTATCCACATGCCTGGCTTCCTTTATACCTTCTTTCTGAATTGGATGTCTATAGGTAGGTCACAAACTATAGAAAGTTTCCTCAAGGACAGGTTGGAGTTTCAAGGACTCTTGTTTGGCTCTGTCAGCTCTTTACTCACCTAATTTCTCTAGCACACCCTGTTCATAATCCAGTTCTTTATCTCCTGCCAGCCCCTTGAGAATCCTGTAATTCTCAGGCTCACTTCAATTCAGGATGAGTGATGACAACTTTGCTTGCCCTTTTGACAACTCTTTGAAACTACAGTTTCGTGCTGTGGTCATATCCTTGTTGGCATCTAGATATAGTCTTTTAGGTTGAATGCTCTGGTAGGATGACCAGTTTGTCCTTGTTTGTCTGTGGCTGAGGGGTTTCTGGGATGCAGGACTTTCTTAGCCAAAACCGGGAAAATCCTGGACAAATGAGGAGAGTTGGTCAGGCTAAGTCACTCTGTCTGTCTTAGTCACCACTATCTCCCAGCGTAGTACCTGCCACATGATAGACCTTAAGTATTTCAAATAGATACTAGCTTAATTAATTGAACACTTAGATTTACCAGATATTTGTATGCATTATATCATTTTATCTTTTTTTTAATAGATCTTTATTGGAGTATAATTGCTTCACAATACTGTGTTATAATTGCTACACAATACTGGTATAATACAATACCAATGTGAATCAGACATATGCATACATATGCCCCCATATCTCCTCCCTCTTGAGTCTCCCTCCCATCCTCCCTATCCCACCCCTCTAGGTCATCACAAAGCACCCAGCTGATCTCCCTGTGCTATGCTGCTGCTTCCCACTAGCTAACTATTTTACATTCGGTAGTGTATATATGTCCATGCTATCATAAACAAGACAGAAAGACAACCCTCAGAATGGGAGAAAATATTTGCAAATGAAACAACAGACAAAGGATTAATCTCCAAAATATCATTTTATCTTGATGGAGGAGAATTCTCTATTTATTTTACATATGAGAAACTTGAAACTCAGGAGGTTATCATCTGCCCAAGGCAACAGAGTTAGTAGGTGGCAGAGTTATGTTTTGAACCCATATCTGTGTGATTTTAAACTCGTGTTATTTCCAGAATGCAGAGGCGCCTGTGTAACAGCCCACCATCCACCTGCTTAAGCCTTTGCGTTAGTGCTGAGCTTTGGGAGCTGTCAGAAACAGGCTCCCAGGGAACGAGAAATGTTAATGGAGTGCAGCACTTTGTAAACTCCCAGTAATAGCTACTACCCTTTTCTCTCCAGGTCCCTTTTCCCCAGGGCAGCTTGTTATCTACAAGAAACATGAATTCATGAGAAAGAGAAAATTCCAAACTATCAGCATGAGTTAGAAGTCAGACATTTGTAGTTACCTTTATCTTTGTGCACATATCGTTAAACGAATTGCTTTAATAACCCTAAGCCTTCATGTACTCTTTGAATAACAGCTTTTATAACTGAAGTTAAGATGCTATAAGGATAAATGGAAATATTTCTTCTCTGTGTTTACTTACAGGTATCTTCACCATGGAATTTGTGCCTTATGTATTTTCTACTGACCATCTCATGACAATAGCTGGCATATGATACCTTCTATTTTGGAACACAGTAACTCTCCAATCACTCTAATTTCTCATTGTAGTTTAGATTTATAATGCACTGTTGAACGTTCTTAATAGAATATTATTGTCAGATTAGTTACTCTTATGGCAGCTATTATTTTAATATAAAAAACAAATGCAGCTCATAATTGTAAATGGTATTGTGATTAATGAATGCATCATTCTTGCACAGCAGTAACATATTTGCTCTTTGTTAATCAAATTTAAAAGGAAATGGAAGAAGGAATTATGATATGACACCTACTGAAGATGAAACTGATAATGGAGCTCCAGGTCAGTGCTTCTCTTTCCTGTATACAAGCGGTTTCCTTGATATGAATTATTTGTGTAGTCAGGGATCGCAGTGGACTGAAATGTACACAGGGTCACACATTCATCATTAATTAAATAATCCAGTGTGAAAAGTTCCCTTTTTTTAAAAACGAGCAATGAAAATGAAAATAACTGAGCCATGAACACACAGTCAATGGTTTCCCTAATATATATGTTTTAAAACTCTTCCAAATTTTCATTGTTTTGCTTCCCCAGGGTGTGAAGTATAGGCAACTCTGCAATTTGTAGATTAGTTGGTTTAGTAGATTAAATTTTTAAAAAAAAATGTGTCTATACCATAGCTAGAATATTCACTAATAAAAATGAGAGCCTAATGTGGAAAGTAATAATTGATTATCCAAATGCTTTAAGCAATATTTCCATGAGTAATTTGAAGGCCAATACTTTGTAATGCCAAGTCAAAACAAAAATATCTTTGTTGCTAGAAATTGGGCTGTTTCACAGTTTTCATTTTTGAAGGAAGTGAAAATATTCTTATTTCTACCACCAAGTACAAGAAGCTTTGGGCAACCAGTGTGAACACTATGAGTAATAAGCCTGGTGTATGATAATCTGAAGACCAATATGGTGGTCATTGCTTTAAAGAGATTCAAACCACTCATTTGGCATACTTATTATGTCTTATGCTCTCTCTGTCTCACTCTCCCTCTTTTACTTAAAAAATTCTTTTATTTATTTAGTTCTGTTGGGGCTCAAGGCAGGCCACCCACAAATATGCCACAGTGGCATATTGATTATTTTGAATTAAAGTTACTTAAGAAACGACCAACGCAAGAGGGACACTCTGACCCTTCTTTCTATCTCCCTGAAAGCAGGAAATAAATCTCTCATGTGAAAGGAGGTAGAAGGACACCTTTAATGCCAGAGATAGGGAATTCAGGCCCAGAAGACTGTATAAACAAATCTTATTACTTTAATTTACCACCCAAGCCCAAATTCTGTTTAGATTCTTCACTAATTGAGCATCCAAATCCTAAATTTCTTTGTCCTGTCAATTTCTCATATGTTTATTGTTCTTTTGTCTAAAAAGTACAAAAGCTGCCTGCTTTGGACACTTCTTAGGTCTCATTTCTTTGAGACCTCCATGTGAATTAAAATTTGTTTCTTTTTCTCCCGTTAATCTATTTTGTATCAGTTTTATTATTAGTCCAGCCACAAGAACTCAAGACAGGTAGAGGCAGAAATTTCCCCCTCCCCAGCAGTTCCTAATTATCCATCTAATATTTAAGTAACTTGAGTGACAAAAGAAATTTTATCTGATGTCATATTTCTCATAAAGTCCAGCATAATTACTCACATCTTTTTGTCACTTATAAATTTGTATTGATTGCTTGATCAATAATTTTGGAATAACTGTGTTAAGAACATAGAAAGATTGCTATTGAGACAAGCAAAATAAATTGATGTGACATATCTCAAAGTTAAGGGATTAATCAATTATACTTCAAATTTGATAGAAGGAATAATATCACACTAATTACCAGAATTTAATGATCCAA
Source organism: Balaenoptera ricei (assembly GCF_028023285.1). NCBI lineage: Eukaryota > Metazoa > Chordata > Mammalia > Artiodactyla > Balaenopteridae > Balaenoptera > Balaenoptera ricei. The sequence goes on from NC_082645.1 coordinate 95,725,769, forward strand.
ACTTGCCATCAATTTATTGCTGCTGCCATGAGCTAGGAGAGGGTCTGATTGCGGAATTGGATGTGGTTGGCTAAACACAGGCTTCTTACTGATGCCCAATGAGGTTCAGCATTTTACCATACTTGACAAGCATTATTTCTATTTAAAAGTCTTGTTTAAGTTGTTTTCACAATATTATGATCATTTCAGGAACCTCAGTGCTTTCAAAGAGTTTCTATAACTTTGCTTTTTGATGGGGCCTACCTTAGGTTACTTTCAAAATGTAAACAGATATATATTAAGTGACATCTGGCACCAGTTTAGGAGTCAGATGACGAATGACTGCTGGGAGGGAGGAGTTAAAAAGAGTAAGCAAAGAAAGGACCGTACTGCTCCCTGTGAAAGTGGGTTTTCTGAATGACCATAATCACGTGAAAGGTATAAGGAAAGTGTAGAAGTTTCTCTTTTCTTCTATGTGCAGGAAAGAATACAGACGTTCTACACGCAAGTAGTTTACAAAAGTAAACCAGTTTTTTTCCCTAATTAATGTGGACACTGTGTCTGTGGCTGTGACAGAAGTTAAGAGACCCCTGGACATTCAAACGCTGAAGATGGTTGAGAGTAAGCTTCTGGAGAGGTTTTTAAGCACAAGTTGTGTAATGTGTTAAAAAAGAAATGTCTGAGGTCTTTTAAAATTTTTTCCCTTTAATTACTAAGAAATACATCCTAGGTCTTCATTTCTGAAAGAAATCTTTCTCTAAAAGAATTATATTTCATTGCCTAATATTCCTTATATTTACTTGCTTTAATAAAGAGTTATGTTTCAGTACCAAAGGATATATTCCAATCTCTTTTCTTAAATATAAATGGCTGAACTGCCTTTTTAAAAAGCACAGATGTGGTGTGGTGAGAAAAAATTGTGGGTCCAATGTCTTTGAGTGGTAAATAAGCCTAATTTTAAAAGTTGACTCTCCTAAACTAAAAGCACAGCATAGAAGCACGTTGTATGCCTGAATAGAATTACTAATAATGAATTAGGCCAACCATTGATTTAGGAACAGAAGGGACAATATGGATTTTATTTACTAAGTCTCAGAATCTTTAGAGGCAAACCTCACATCACTGAGCAATACTGAACCTATCAATTCCTGGCCATGTGTTCAACTAGCAACGCATACTTTATTACTGAAAAAAATCTGCAAAGAGGTTAATTAAAAAATTTTCTCTCTCTCCACCACACAACTAAAGGAATACTCTAAAAATTCTCTGGCAGAAGCACAAAATTTTAGGTAAAATTCTAATAGTGTAAATGTAATATTAGTTCATTAAGGAAGGTGACTGGTTGCATTGCCAGTTCTTAAAAAACAGCTGAAATATAATTTACCTACCATACAATTCACCCATTTAAAGTGTACAATTCAATTATATTTAGTAAATTATATTTAGTAAGTTCAATTATTTTTAGTAAATTCCCAGAGTTGTGCAACCATTACCACAATCAATATGAGAAAATTTTAATGACCCCAAAAAGAAACCCCATAACATGTAGCAGTCCCTTTCCATTTCTTTCCAACAGCCTCAGCTGTAGGCAGCCACTCACCTTCTCTCTCTACGGACAAATTGTGGTCTTCCGTGAGTAGCTTTTTTCATTAGCATAATGTTTTCAAGGTTCATTCATGTTATAGCATATATCAGCACTTCATTCCTTTCTTATTGCCAAATGATATTCCGTTATATGAATATACGGATCACATTTTATTTATAAATTTACCAGTGATGGACATTTGGGTTGTGTCTACTTTTTTGGTTAGTATGACTAATGCTATGAACATTTGTGTATGTGTTTTTGAGTGGAGGTATGTTCTGTTGGGCTGCACCCCACAGGCCTGCAAGCCTGGTAGTTGCCCAGTCCTGAGACTGAAAAAAGATCCCGGAGGCAGTGACAGAGACATCAACAGCTTATTGGACAGGGGATTTTATATGTATGAACCAAAGGTCCTGGAGTGACACCCTGCCGCGGATGGCAGAGGACAGCAGGACATGGCAGCAATCTCCACTACTTGGGGGAGAAGGAGGCTACCATTTACAGGGGGAATTGATGTCAGGGTGGCTCATCAGTTACCAAGGAAACCAGCAGCCGGGGCAGGGGGCAAGCACGTGGGTAGTTACTAATTAAGCTCTATATAAGAGGATTGGATAGTCCTGTGAGTGAAACAGGGCCTGGTCAAGCAGAGCATGTACAGAGAACCAGAGAACAGCCATCCTGAATGGCCTAACCGTACATGTGGCAACTAAGGAATGTCGCTCACTACCCAGTTCTACAAGAATGAAGTCACTAGCCACTGCAGGCGTTGACGTACAACACACCCTGAAAGGAATTCAGTGGGAGATCAGAAATAAGGCACTCTGCTCTGGGAAAACTGTCACAACAGAACCTCAGATAGTTAGATATTTTCAGGAGAAAATTTTATGAACTCGGATTCTTGCATCTTCCCATACTTAGAAAAGCACTAAAACCATTAACTGATATCTGTTCCTTGGCACTTCAACCGAGATGTATGCTTGATTGCACATACCCCCTTGGCCAAAATCACATATATACTGGCCTCTCCCCACCCCTCCCCTCTTTAGAGCAGTTTCTCAGAATGATCAGACAGGCTGTCTCCCGGGCTACAGTCCTCAGGAAGTCACCAAATAAAACTGAAACTCATAGCTCTCACATTGTATGCTTTTATTTCAGTTGACATATGCTTTCTTTTGTGGGGGAGGAGTATATAACTAGGAGTGGAGTTGCTAGATCCTATGGTAGCTGCATGTTTAATCTTTTGAGGAACCATCAGACTGTTTTCCAAAGTGACGACACCATTTTGCGTTTCCATCAGCCTTCTATGTGGGTTCCAACTCTGTATACAGATATGTCCCTCCAGGACTTGCTGAGGTTGTTGATGCTTGTTTATTTATACTTTTAGTTGCTTGGCTGGATATTTCAGTGAAATCTGTTTCCTCACAGCATGCGGCCTCAGAGGACACAGCCTCCGGCTACACACAGTTACCCTGGGATGACAATGGCTTTAGCTGATCTCTCTCTGTTTTTCTGATCTCTGTTCAACTGTCTGCCTCTGATGGTATCACACCCAGCTGCCAGCCTCCTCTAATTGCTGGTTGATTGTTCTACTGTTTTCAACAATGTCTTGGGGGTATAAACCGCTCCACAGTCCAATCCAATTAAAGTCCATTCTCTGCAGCTGTAGCTTTTGAAGCTTGCCTTTCAGGTTTGTTCTGACCCCAGAAGGGATCCTCCTAGTTGTCTCTCTCCCTGGTGCTCTTTGTTAAACTCTACCTGGTCCATGGTTTAGCTTGTTGCTTTCATGGCGCTCTGGGCCTCCTTTTAATTGCTTACCACAAAGACCTCTGCACCACTGCTCCAGAGCTGGTGGCAAGGACAGTAATCCACTTCTCAAGAGATGATATTCCTTCTTTACAAGTGGGCCACTGTGTGGGGCATTAGCTTCTGGTCTTGGCTAGCATCTTCAGGTGTAGAAACTGTGCCCTATCTACAAGCGAGTAGAGACAAGCCAATCGGGAACCAGTATTCTTGATCTGATACACCTGGAAGACGGCTTCCACCATTGAGTGAGAGCTGGGTGGAAGAAGGGAGCGCAAGACCACTCAGTCACTCTTGCCTGGAGTGGCTTCTGCAACACGGAGCTGGAGCATGAGACATACTGGCATCCTGCCCTGCCACGGGAGATGGCATGACCCTGGGGGAAGAGATCCCTGTGTTCGTGTCTGAACCTGCCGAAGTGGAGCTACGGTCAGGTGAGCTGGGGGAAGGGAAGGTAACGGCTCAAAATGCCACAGACTCTCTCTTTCCTTACCAAGACTGCATAGATTTTCTTAAGGGTTTCTCCATTTGCTGTATGTCGTTAGGGCAATATCCAGAGACCTAAAATTTTTTTCTTTCACTAATTTTCACCAGTTATGGCTGTTTCACCAGTGATAGGGTCAACAGAGCTCCTCATGTGCCGTTCCCGAAACGTCTCTATCCATGCTCTCTTGAGAAGAATGTGCAATCCGTGTAAATCTCAATTTGGTTAAGACAAAAAGAAAATTCTAACAACTACAAAAGAACAAGGGGAATCGCCTACAAAGGGCCCAAATCAGTTTTAAGTCACACTTTTTACAACAGAAAACTGGTTGCAAGACGATAATGGAATATTATCGCAGTACTGAAGGAAAAGAAAAAAAAAAAAAACAGCTATTTTTTATCTCACAGTGTCTGTAGGGCGGGAGTACAGGCTCAGCTTAGCTGCAGTTTCTGCTCAGGGCCCCACAGTCTGCTATCTCGGTTCTAGCCAAGCTGTATGTTCCTTAGGGCCTTGGCTGAGGGAAGTTCCGCTTCTCAGCTCCCTCTGGTTGTTGACAATGCATCTCCTTGCAGCTGTGGAACTGAGGTCCCTGTTTTATTGTTCCCTGTTATCTGGGGGACGGCTGCTCTCAGCTAGTAGAGGCCCCCCAGTTCCTTACTATGTGAACTTCCTCATGGGCCGTCTCACAACATGGCAGCCTTACTTCAAGGCCAGCGGGAGAATTTCTCTCTCCAATCTTCTAAGCCAGAGTCTTATATAACATCTTCATAGGAGGGACATTGCATCACCTTTGCTATATAAAGCAACTTCATCAAAGGCTTGACATCTTATCACTTTTGCCATCATCTATCATTTAGAAGCACTAGCAGCTTCCATCCTCACTCCAGAGCAGGCAATTATACGAGGGCATGACTCATTGGGATCACCTCAGAGTGTGTCCTCCAAATTTCTATACTAGCAACATTTCAAAAGAACATTTAATACATGCAGGCATACAAGGTTTTATTTAATTTCAGGATAGTCAGTGGCGGGTTACTAGTTGAGCAATCAGTTCACGGAGAAGATCCGGCTGAACATCTTCCTTCCAGACCTCCCTGATGCAGAATTTCTTCCCTCACCGCAGTGCCCCAAACTTCATGTATTGCTCTGGAGGCTCTGATGGGAATCACAACATCAGATTACAATATACATTACTTATTTTCCATTTCTACTTTACATTCTGTGGCTTCAGCCTCCAAGGAGCAGGGTACATCCTTGGAAACTGTTAGTTCTAAACTTAATCTTAGGACTTCCGGGGTGATGCAGTGGTTAAGAATCTGCCTGGCAATGCAGGGGACACGGGTTCGAGCCCTGGTCCAGGAAGATCCCACATGCCACAGAGCAACTAAGCCCTTGCGCCACAGCTACTGAGCCTGCGCTCTAGAGTCCGTGTGCTAAAACTACTAACACCTGTGCGCCTAAAGCCCGTGCTCAGAAACAAGAGAAGCCACTGTAGTGAGAAGCCCATGCACTGCAACAAAGAGTGGTCCCCGCTCGCCTCAACTAGAGAAAGCCCACACACAGCAACAAAGACCCAATGCAGCCAAAAATAAATAAGTAAATAAATAAATAAATTTATTAATAAATAAACAACCTTAAAAGTGGGAACTTTGGGAGAGGAAAGTTGTGAAGAAGCAGGACTAGATTAGCCAAGGGGAAGATTTTAGGAGACAAATGTATACATGAGATAAGAACAGGAACAGCAAGGGAACAAAAGGGCAGACTTTGTAATCTTCTTTATAGTTCAGTAGCAAATCAAAAGAGGAATAAAATCAGCTCAGTTGTGGACTCACACCTGTTTTTAAATCAGGTAAATCAGTTAATGAAATGTTAAAACAAGTTTAGAAGGTGTGAGGAGAATTCAAGGCTAAGACATTAGTCAAGATTACACGATGAATTTCATTCTATAGTCAGCAGTGAATCCAATGAAAAACTACTAAGGCAGCCAGTGACTTGTCAGTGTGACACAAAAGGGCTATTTCTCTATACAGATTTTTGTTTTTTTGGGTTTTTTTTCATTGTTCTGTCTGTCTTCCCACATGGTTCTAGTACTTGGTGGATTGCAAGTATATGTCAGCACAGAGGCTGTAGTTGGCTTTGATTTCCAGAAGCTGAGTAATGATAGTCTTCCTAAGTAAGCAGAAGTTACCAATAAAATTGACTCTAATGGGTGCTTGGGGTGTCGTTATTACACAGCTGCAGACAATAAGCCAAGAGAGGAACAGATGATGTACATCTTGAGATCAAGATAAGAGGTGGTGCTTGGAGCTATAGTTTAGTAGAAATTGCAGTGTAATTTTAGTACTTATTGTATTGAATATTTGTGGTGCATCAGTTGAATTGGTGCATCAGTATAAAGAGAGCCATGGATCTGATGCTCAAAAACACGTTGGGCAGAGGCTGACAACTCCTAAGTATAGAGTCTTCTAATATGTCTATGCCAGTCACTGATGTGGGAGAACCTTATACATCAGAAAATCTGCTCATACCTTTCATCTGCTTAATCTGTTCATTGAATTTTTATTTTAAATTATTATTATTATTTGATTTTAGGATGAATTCTCAGAACCTTACATGACCTGCAAGACTTCCCATTATTTTTTCCTTAGTCTCTTTTCAGCCCTTGCTTCCAGTGCTTCAGCCTTCCTGGATATTGTTTTCCTTCAAAGTATCTGACTCATTCTGGCTTGGGTTTTTTCATACATGCTGTTCCCTCTGCTATCAATACTTTCTTTCCCTCTCCTTTATTGACCCTACTTGTTGTTCGTCTTTCAGGTTAAATGTCCCTTCCTTGAGGGGGCTTTTCCCCATCCTTGCAGTAAAATTAGTCTCCCTGATGTATGAACTCCTTATACCACCTGTGGTCCATAACGCTTGTAATGCGGCTCAGAATGTATTCATTCTCTAGCTTCTCTGCTAGACTGAGAGCTCCCTGAGGGCATGTCGATGCTGTGTCCTCAGCTGCTAGTAGCGTTGGGCACCCAGCAGGCTGCTTTGTATCTACTGTTCAGGTCAAACGATGAAGAGCAGGATTTGGGGCCAGAAACAGCCAGCCACGAGTTGAATGCAGAGTGCCACCATAGACAGGCTACTTAATCTCACTAACCTTATTTTCCTTCCCTGTGAAAAAGAATATCTTCCTTGCATAGTTTTCTGACAATTAAATTAAATGAAATCATGCATATCAATCTGTAGGAACAGCATAAAAACTATGGTTGATGAAGCACAGATAACTTGGTTGTGTCCTTGCCGTGACATGCACCTCATTATCTTTTTTGTTTTTATTTCTTGGTGAAAAATGTACATATCCCAGAGCAAGGAGAAACGTATTTCACAATACACATAACTAACTTAATGCATTTTTGATACTTGTGGCTAGTGTCTGAGGTGTTTTTTTTTTCTCTGGGTCATCAGCCTTTATGTTGGGTAATTGCGGGTCATAAGATCTACAGCTACTTCCTCCTACAGCCACGTGTGGACAGTCCTGCCCTGTGGTAGGCATTTCATCAACGTGGGTCTCTTGTGCTATCCTTGTGCCATAGAAAGTTTCCTTCTCTGTTGACTTATTCTCTTTCAGGAGATTCACAGTGTTAGGAATACAGTAAAATATAAAAAAGAAAGTTCAAAAACTGTAAAAATTAGCTTTTAATGAAGAGTGTCTAGCATGTTGCAGGAACTGCAAAAACTCAATAGTAAAACAGGATCACCATATGGATTCACTGAGACACTCTTTTTAATTGGCCTACTATTTTTATGTAGGTAATGTTCCTTTTAACAACAGCAAGAGCCAAGATTTACATAGCCAGGCACCATACTAAACACTTTCCATGTATTAATCTTTGTCACAATAATTTTGGATAAGGACTCTTAATATCCTTATATTAGGAACGAGGTACAAAGAGGTAAAAACGACTTGCCTAAGGTAAATTATACCATCATACGGTACAGTGGAGCTGGCATTCAATCCTTTACTACTTTGCTACTCAGCATGACATTTCTTGTCTCATACTCAGGAAGTATATTTCTCAGGTTTTAGAGGGACTTATAGCCACCTGGAAGCATTAATAAAAGAATACATTTCCCTGGATATAATACCACAGATTCTGATTTAGTAACCTGGGTTAGGGCTTAGAAATGTGTATTTTTTTTAATGTATATTTATTTATTTATTTTCTTAATAGTCATCCATTTTATACACATCAGTGTATACATGTCAATCCCAATCTCCCAATTCATCATACCACCAATACCACCCCCCACCGCTTTCCCCCCTTGGTGTCCACACGTTTGTTCTCTACATCTGTGTCTCAATTTCTGCTCTGCAAACCGGTTCATCTGTACCATTTTCTAGGTTCCACATATATGTGTTAATATACGATATTTGTTTTTCTCTTTCTGACTTACTTCACTCTGTATGACAGTCTCTAGGTCCATCCACGTCTCTACAAATGACCCAATTTCGTTCCTTTTTATGGCTGAGTAACATTCCATTGTATATAAGTACCACATCTTCTTTATCCATTCATCTGTCAATGGGCATTTAGGTTGCTTCCATGTCCTGGCTATTGTAAATAGTGCTGCAGTGAACATTGGGGTGCATGTGTCTTTTTGAATTATGGTTTTCTCTGGGTATATGCCCCATAGTGGGATTGCTGGGTCATATGGTAATTCTATTTTTAGTTCTTTAAGGAACCTCCATACTGTTCTCCATAGTGGCTGTGTCAATTTACATTCCCACCAACAGTGCAAGAGGGTTCCCTTTTCTCCACACCCTCTCCAGCATTTGTTGTTTGTAGATTTTCTGATGATGCCCATTCTAACTGGTGTGAGGTGATACCTCATTGTAGTTTTGATTTGCATTTCTCTAATAATTAGTTATGTTGAGCAGCTTTTCATGTGCTTCTTGGCCATCTGTATGTCTTCTTTGGAGAAATGTCTATTTAGGTATTCTGCCCATTTTTGGATTGGGTTTTTTGTTTTTTAATATTGAGCTGAATGAGCTGTTTATATATTTTGGAGGTTAATGCTTTGTCCGATGATTCATTTGCAAATATTTTCTCCCATTCTGAGTGTTGTCTTTTCGTCTTGTTTATGGTTTCCTTTGCTGTGCAACAGTTTTTAAGTTTCATTATGTCCCATTTGTTTATTTTTGTTTTTATTTCTATTACTCTAGGAGGTGGATCAAAAAATATCTTGTTGTGATTTATGTCATAGGGTGTTCTTCCTATGTTTTCCTCTAAGAGTTTTATAGTGTCCAGTCTTATTTAGGTCTCTAATCCATTTTGAGTTTATTTTTGTGTATGGTGTTAGGGAGTGTTCTAATTTCATTCTTTTACATGTAGCTGTCCAGTTTTCCCAGCACCACTTATTGAAGAGACTGTCTTTTCTCCATTGTATATCCTTGCCTCCTTTGTCATAGATTAGTTGACCATAGGTGCATGGGTTTATCTCTGGGCTTTCTATCCTGTTCCATTGATCTACAGTTCTCTTTTTGTGCCAGTCCCATATTGTCTTGATTACTGTAGCTTTGTAGTATAGTGTGAAGTCAGGGAGTCTGATTCCTCCAGCTCCATTTTTTTCCCTCAAGACTGCTTTAACTATTCGGGGTCTTTTGTGTCTCCATACAAATTTTAAGATTTTTTGTTCTAGTTCTGTAAAAAAATGCCATTGGTAATTTGATAGGGATTGCATTGAATCTCTAGATTGCTTTGGGTAGTATAGTCATTTTCACAATATTGATTCTTCCAATCAAAGAACATGGTATATCTCTACAACTGTTGGTATCATCTTTAATTTCTTTCATCAGTGTCTTATAGTTTTTTGCATACAGGTCTTTTGTCTCACTAGGTAGGTTTATTCCTAGGTATTTTATTCTTTTTGTTGCAATGGTAAATGGGAGTGTTTCCATAATTTCTCTTTCAGATTTTTCATCATTAGTGTATAGGAATGCAGGAGATTTCTGTGCATTAATTTTGTATCCTGCAACTTTACCAAATTCATTGATTAGCTACAGTAGTTTTACTATACTATACTATGTATAGTATCATGTCATCTGCAAACAGTGACAGTTTTACTTCTTTTCCAATTTGTATTCCTTTTATTTCTTTTTCTTCTCTGATTGCCATGGCTAGGACTTGCAAAACTATGTTGAATAATAGTGGTGAGAGTGGACATCCTTGTCTCCTTCCTGATCTTAGAGGAAATGCTTTCAGTTTTTCACCATTGAGAATGATGTTTGCTGCGGGTTTGTTGTATATGGCCTTTATTATGTTGAAGTAGGTTCCCTCTATGCCTACTTTCTGGTGAGTTTTTATCATAAATTGGTGTTGAATTTTGTTAAAAGCTTTTCCTGCATCTACTGAAATGATCATATGGTTTTTCTTCTTCAATTTGTTAATGTGGTGTATCACATTGATTGATTTGCGTATATTGAAGAATCCTTGCATCTCTGGGGTAAGTCCCACTTGATCGTGGTGTTATGATCCTTTTAATGTATTGTTGGATTCTGTTTGCTAGTATTTTGTTGAGGATTTTTGCATCTATGTTCATCAGTGATATTGCTCTGTAATTTTCTTTTTTTGTAGTATCTTTGTCTGGTTTTGGTATCAGGGTGATGGTGGCCTCATAGAATGAGTTTGGGAGTGTTCCTTCCTCTGCAATTTTTTGGAAGAGTTTGAGAAGGATGGGTGTTAGCTCTTCTCTAAATGTTTGATAGAATTCACCTGTGAAGCCATGTGGTCCTGGACTTTTGTTAGTTGGAAGATTTTTAATCACAGTTTCAATTTCATTACTTGTGATTGGTCTGTTCATAATTTCTATTTCTTCTGGTTCAGTCTTGGAAGGTTATACCTTTCTAAGAATTTGTCCATTTGTTCCGGGTTGTCCATTTTATTGACATAGAGTTGCTTGTAGTAGTCTCTTAGGATGCTTTGTATTTCTGCAGTGTCTGTTGTAACTTCTCCTTTTTCATTTCTAATTTTATTGATTTGAGTCCTCTCCCTCTTTCTTTTGATGATTCTGGCTAATGGTTTATCAATTTTGTTTATCTCCTCAAAGAACCAGCTTTTAGTTTTATTGATCTTTGCTGTTGTTTTCTTTGTTTCTATTTCGTTTATTTCTGCTCTGATCTTTATGATTTCTTTCCTTCTACTAACTGTGGATTTTGTTTGTTCTTCTTTCTCTAGTTCATTTACGTGTAAGGATAGATTGTTTATATGAGATTTTCCTTGGTTCTGAGGTCGGCTTGTATTGCTATAAACTTCCCTCTTCAAATGCTTTTGCTGCATCTCATAGGTTTTGGATTGTCGTGTTTTCGTTCTCATGTGTCTCTAGGTATTTTCTGATTTCCTTTGATTTCTTCAGTGATCTCTTGGTTATTTAGTAATGTATTGTTTAGCGTCCATTTGTTTGTGTTTTTTACGTTTTTTTTTCCTGTAATTGATTTCTAATCTCATAGTGTTGTGGTCAGAAAAGATGCTTAATATGATATCAATTTTCTTAAATTTACTGAGGATTGATTTGTGACCCAAGATGTGATCTATCCTGGAGAATGTTCCATGTGCACTTGAGAAGAAAGTGTAATCTGCTGTTTTTGGATGGAATGTCTTATAAATCTCAATAAAATCTATCTGGTCTGTTGTGTCATTTAAAGCTTGTGTTTCCTTATTAATTTTCTGTTTGGATGATCTGTCCATTGGTGTAAGTGAGGTGTTAAAGTCTCCCACTATTATTGTGTTACTGTCAATTTCCTCTTTTAGAGCTGTTAGCAGTTGCCTTATGTATTGAGGTGCTCCTATGTTGGGTGCATATATATTTATAATTGTTATATCTTCTTCTTGGATTGATCCCTTGATCATTACGTAGTGTCCTTCCTTGTCTCTTATAATATTCTTTATTTTAAAGTCTATTTTATCTGATATGAGTATTGCTACTCCAGCTTTCTTTTGATTTCCATTTGCATGGAATATCTTTTTCCATCCCCTCACTTTCAGTCTGTATGTGTCCCTAGGTCGGAAGCAGGTCTCTTGGAGACAGCATATATATGGGTCTTGTTTTTGTATCCATTCAGCAAGCCTGTGTGTTTTGGTTGGAGCATTTAATCCATTCACGTTTAAGGTAATTATCGATATGTATGTTCCTGTGACCATTTTCTTAATTGTTTTGGGTTTGTTTTTGTAGGTCCTTTTCTCCTCTTGTGTTTCCTTGCTAGAGAAGTTCCTTTAGCATTTGTTGTCAAGCTGGTTTGGTGGTGCTGAATTCTCTTAGCTTTTGCTTGTCTGTAAAGCTTTTGATTTCTCCATCAAATCTGAAGGAGAATCTTGCCGGCTAGAGGAATCTTGGTTGTAGGTTCTTCCCTTTCATCACTTTAAATATATCATGCCACTCCCTTCTGGGTTGTAGAGTTTCTGCTGAGAAATCACCTATTAACCTTATGGGAGTTCCCTTGTATGTTATTTGTCATTTTTCCCTTGCTGCTTTCAATAATTTTTCTTTGTCTTTAATTTTTGCCAGTTTGATTACTATGTGTCTCGGCATGTTTCTGCTTGGGTTTATCCTGTATGGGACTCTCTGTGCTTCCTGGACTCGGGTGGCTATTTCTTTTCCCATGTTAGGGAATTTTTCGACTATAATCTCTTCAAATATTTTCTCCGGTCCTTTCTCTCTCTCTTCTCCTTCTTGGACCCCTATAATGCGAATGTTGTTGTATTTAATGCTTTCCCAGAGATCTCTTAGCCTGTCTTCATTTCTTTTCACTCTTTTTTCTGTATTCTGTTCCATAGCAGTGAATTCCACTATTTTGTCTTCCAGGTCACTTTTCCGTTCTTCTGCCTCAGTTAATCTGCTATTGATTCCTTCTAGTGTAGTTTTCATTTCAGTTATTGTATTGTTCATCTCTGTTTGTTTGTTCTTTAATTCTTCTAGGTCTTTGTTAAACATGTCTTGCATCTTCTTGATCTTTGCCTCCATTCATTTTCCAAGGTCCTGCATCATCTTCACTATCATTATTCTGAATTCTTTTTCTGGAAGGTTGCCTATCTCCACTTCATTTAGTTGTTTTTCTGGGATTTTATCTTGTTCATTCATCTGGTACATAGCCCTCTGTCTTTTCATCTTGTCCATCTTTCTGTAATTGTGGTTTTGGTTCCACAGGCTGAAGGATTGTAGTTCTTCTTGCTTCTTCTGTCTGCCCTCTGGTGGATGAGGGTATCTAAGAGGCTTGTGGAAATTTCCTGATGGGAGGGACTGGTGGTGGGTAGAGCTGGCTGTTGCTCTGGTGGGTAGAGCTCAGTAAAACTTTAATCCTCTTATCTGCTGATGAGTGGAGCTGGGTTCCCTCCCTGTCAGTTTTTTGGCCTGAGGTTACCCAACACTGGAGCCTACCCAGGCTGTTTTGTGTAGCTAATGGCGGATTCTGGGAGGGCTCATGCCAAGGAATAATTCCCAGAACTTCTGCTCTCAGTGTCCTTGTCCCTTGGTGAGCCACAGCTGCCCCCCACCTCTGCAGGAGACCCTCCAACACTAGCAGGTAGGTCTGGTTCAGTCTCTATGGGGTCACTGCTCCTTCCCCTGGGCCCCAGTGCACACACTACTTTGTGTGTACCCTCCAAGGGTGGAGTCTCTGTTTCCCCCAGTCCTGCCAAAGTCCTGCAATCAAATCTCGCTAGCTTTCAAAGTCTGACTCTCTAGGAATTCCTTCTCCCATTGCCAGACCCCCAGGTTGGGAAGCCTGACATGTGGCTCAGAACCTTCACTCTAGTGGGTGGACTTCTGTGGTATAAATGTTCTCCAGTTTGTGAGTCACCCACCCAGCAGTTATGGGATTTGATTTTATTGTGATAGTGCCCCTCCTACCGTCTCCTTGCAGCTTCTCCTTTGTCTTTGCATGTGGAGTATCTTTTTTGGTGAGTTCCAATGTCTTCCTCTCAATGATTGTGAGTTCAATGCAGGTGTTCCATAGGTCACTTTGAGAAGCATAGATCTATATAACCTTAAAACTCATTTTAATCCTTTGAGTTTTTCTATAAGATTGAAATTCTCAAGTGGTTTTCTAGGAGCAAAAATCATTTTTATATGCCATAACTTTTTTATCTTGATGCAGTTAAAACCAATCTTAGTTAACCAGATTAACTAGTACTACATTCAGAAGAAGGGGTCCCAGAGTAAATGATTATCACAAGCATGTATGCCGGTGGGATAAGATTGGCCTCAAATTCTAAGAATCATTACTCCTATCAGTGGTATATTGTGGTTTGGGTCCTTCAGACAAACTTGACCATCATTGATGGCCATTCCACATGGCTCTCTTTAGTTCCTCTTCTGGGTTGCCAGCAAGAAAGAACTTGCACAAAAAAAACCCCAAAAAACAAATAACCCACCAAAACCCAAAAAATACAACCTGATAAAATGTATTTGGTTAATTTAGGTGAAAGAAATCCAGGGCCTATAAAATAATCCTGTTTTATTATTATAATAATTCCCTCTGCTCCACTCTGAGAAATTAGGATGGGCCTGAAATGACTTATTTGTGGTCGATTGTGCTATACCCAATACACTGTTTCCTCTTTAACCTCTTTTGTGTATTTCTCACTAAAAATCACATCTCCAGTTATGAATACAGCACCTGTCCTGATTTCAGGCTTTCCTTTGCCAAGTTACACTTGGTGAATCCATGATCAGATTCTCCTGAGGCCAATCAAACAGTAATCAGCCTGCCCAGACTGACCCAATTAAGTTTAATTAGTTGTTTTTTTATCTTTGAATTTCCTAGCCAGGTGGATTTTATGATTTTTATTAAACAAGGAAGAAGAGCTGAATCTTTGGAATCAGTTGGCCTCTCAGGCGCTTTCTGTTGGTAATAAAACTCCAGGAAATCTTAGGTCTCCATGAGGAAGTCAAAGGATACTAAAAACAATTTGACTGCTTCTCTTTGGCTCTCTTTTAAATGGAAAGTGTTCTCGTCTCCATGTGAACAAACATTAATCTCATCTATAATTCTTGGCCAAGATTGTTTTACACTGGTGGACTTTACATGGCAGTCTAAGTCTCACCACTCCCCAAATGGCATCTTTTTCAACTTTTTTTTATTAGTTGGAAGTCAGCTGGATGGGTTAGAATATAGGCAGTAAAAGGAGTTTCAAGGAAGCAGTGAAGGATCTAGAATCAAAGCAGAATTAAAGTAAGCCAAGAGGCCAGTTAGACAGAGAATAGGCCTCCTAAGAGATGTTGGCCTTGGAGAAAGTAAATGAAAATAATTGTTAATAATGGAGGAAAATAAAGGTTTTTGAAGGGGCTGTGTTGAGCTAATATTGAGCTGTTTTGTGGCCAGTAATTTTATACAGATATTACCAGTATTAGGTGCCAGGGCACTTGAAAAACTGTTTTACTTTAATTTTCTCAGATTAATTCTTACAGTACTGTGAGGTGATTGTTATTCATTTCTAATTAATAGACACCTAATTGATGATCATATATCCATGTAAGCACTCATAGATATCCATCAAAAGACACCTGTGATTCTCCCTTCCTTTTCATGCTCCTGTTCCTTGCCATCTTCTTTCTTCTCACACTTCCCCTCACTTTCCTTATCCCTTGTTCTTTCGTTGTGCCCTCGCCTCTTCTTTCTCTCCCTTTCACTTCCTTTTCTCCTTTCTCTCTCTCCCTCCTACTCTTTTCTTCCTGGTCCTCCTTTTCTCTATTCCTTGCCGTCTCCCTTTCTCATCCTTTAACTCAGTGATTATCAAACTTTTCTGTGCATTGTAATCACCTGGGGAGCTTATTAAAGCACCAGTTGCTGGCCTCTACTCCGAGTGTCTGATTAAGTAGGTTTGCATTGGGACCTGAGAATTTGCATTTCTAACAATTTCCGGGTGATGCTGCTGCTTCCGGTCCAGGGAACATACATTAAGAGCCACTTCTTTAACTGACATGATGACCCAGTCTCTGCTTCACAGGTTAAATCAACAAAACTTTAGATCAATTTTAGGATTTGTTTGTGAAATTGCCAGTACTCTCCTAGGTGATGTCTGTTATCATTCTATGTAATGAAAATTGGTGTTACAAATACTTAAAAATGAATACTTGATAGCTTTTCTGATGCAGTATTATAATATTAATACTGTCAATCAGAATCACTTTCCAAATGGAAAGAATTGGAGCTCCTAAATTGGGGTAATCCCTGAGCTGTATGTAATGCTACCTCAGTGAGTTGTAGAGGCAAGAACATTAGAAAAGCATAAAGGACTGCAACATTTTCACCTGATTTAAACAAATTCTAATTTTATGTCCAAGGTAATTGCTTTTTGAGTCTGTTTTTCTTTGTTTCTGCTGTCTTGTGCACTATTAAACTATCGCCCCCGATACATATTAAATATAATTTAGTTACCCTATCTTTGGGAAGAGATGCTAAAAGTTAAAAGGGCTACTTTCCTAGATGCAAGGCGAGAACTAGTTGTCAGGTGGCAGGACTACACTGGAGACAGAGTAAGGGTTAAGGCCGGGGGGTGCTGGGGGGGGGGGGCACAGAATGATGACAGAATGGTATTGCTGGAAACGTTTTCCAACCCTAAAGTGCTCAGCAGCATTTGATTACTTCTTCCTCCTAGAAACATTCTCACATATTCCTTTCTGATACTCTTTGGATCTTATTGGCAACTCTTCCTTCTGTTTCCTTTACTGGATCCTCCTGTCAAACCTCTAAATGTTTAAACACCTTATAGTCTTCAGATCTCCATTCTGTTTTTACTCATTCCCTGAATAATCTTACACAGCCTCATATCTTGAGATAATGTATACATGCTAATGCATTCTAAATGTATGTCTTCAATCCTAACTACTCCTCTTCATCCATACTTCTATTTGAATGTCTATTTTTCATCTTTATCATGCCATGATCATAAATAACGTCCCCATTTTCTTCTAGAAACTGTTTCTCTTCCAGTCTTTTCCATCCTAATATATTGCATTTCCACTTCTTCAGTTGCTCAGGCCAAAAATGTTGGTATCATTCTAGTTTCCTCTCCTTTACATTTCTAACCCACTGATGAATCCTGTTAGCTCCATCTTCGAAATATTTCTTAACCACATTCACCCTTATCCAAGCCACATTGTTCATCCCTTTGACTCCAGAAATATGCTCCTGATTTCTCTGCTTCAGCTCTTCCCCCTCTATGATCTTCACAGAGCGTCCAGAGTGAGCTTATAAAACATAAATTTTATCGTGTCACTTTTTTGCTTAAAATTCTCCAATAATTCCACTCTACAGGCTGGACCCTCCATTATCCTTATTACAGTGACCATAAGGGGCTTCATTTCTTGGCTCCCTGGTTCAGTTTTGTCACCAACTCAGGACTGTGGCTTACTGCATACACGGTTCTGCTTCTTGTCTCTGTGTCCTCTACAATGGGTTCCTCTGCCTGGAATATTCTTTCTCCCTATTTGCCTAACACCTACTAACTCTTACATCTAGAGTACCTCTCTTCTCTTAGGCTTTCCCAGATATCATTTCTTTCTCATTCCTCTTCTTCCCTTGCATGCTTGGTTAGAGAATGCTTTCTTTGTTCCCCCAAAGCTCTATGCATGTCTTTATCTATTCATTTAACACAGTAATGATCAATTGTGCATTTCTATGTCTGTGTCCTCTACTAGGCTGTGAGTTTCTTAAGAGTAAGAACTGAGTTTTAATCATCTTTATATCTCCAGAGCCAAACCCAATACCTGATGCATAAACATGCTCAGATGCTCAGTGCATGTTTAGTGAAGAAATTAATGAAAGAAGAAGCTGAACATTAGTTTGGAAAAGAAAGCTGTGCAACTTTTCCCATGATTGTACCAAAGTGTAGAAGGATAACAGTAGATAGAATGGGTTTGATCACATGATATTATTAGGGTGGTCTAAAAAGTTAAAGGAGGTTTCACATGATGGATTCTCTCTCTCTCTTTTTTTTTTCTCCATTATAACTTAGGTAGTAAGAACATCTACAGAAATCAAGAGGATTGGAAGTAGGTAGGACACCTGAAACAGCTAGTCTTTGGAATGGCCATTTTATAAAGTGGCTTGTTAGTTAGATTTCTTATAGGATTAAGTGACAGAAACTCAACTCAAAGTATAATACCTTAATTCTACCCACCTCTGCCCCACCACCAAATGAGTACTGTAAAGAACCGGTAAATCTATGGGAAGAGTTGGTATCAGAAACTCACATAATGTCAGATATTTTTCTGTCTCTTCTCTTCTTTTCTATCTTTGTTTCCCTCTGTGTTCTTTCCACCTTTCTTTTTTTACTGTAGGACGTGTCTCCATGTGGTAGGAGAAATTAAGAGGCTGCAACCATTGCTACACTTACATCATTCAGACTAACAGCCCAAAGGAAGGAGGCTTATATAGATAAAGTTTCTGTTAAGGCCACTGATTTATCCAACTTAGAGTTTGTGCTCATTGCTAGGCCAGCCACTGCTGTGGGGATAGGGAGCCCTATAATGGGCCAGTCCAGGTCATGCGGTCACATACAAGGGTGGGTTGGTTGTTGTAGAGTCAGGATCTCTGTTACTCACAAGAAATCCTACTACAACACTGGCGTATACAAGATAGAAGTACAGGGACATTTCTGCTTCATGGAATTTTTAGGGGCTCAAGTTTATTCTCTCTTGTTGTTACGATGTGAAAAGGCTCCATTCTCAGGATCCCCTCATAGTCTACGGTTGCTGTTCTAGCTTCGAACTTCAAATTCATATTACATCCAGCAGGAAAGAAGGGTCATAGAGAAAAAAAAAAAAGACAAAGAGCATTTGCCAAAGTCTTTCAAGAGTGTTCGAGAAGGTGCCTCATGAAGCTTTATCTCATCTGCTAAAACTTAAACACATGACCTTTACAAAGAAGACTGAGAATTATAGTCTTTGTTCCAGCTGGCTATTATTTTGCTGTATTATTATGGAGGTAAAGAAAAACATTCTCCTGGAAGACAATTAACAGTTCCTGCTACTATATCATACGAGGATTGCTAGTTCTACCACCTCCTGGGAAGATAACAGCTACCTACTAAAAATAACCATTCCAGTAAAGGCCTGAAGAAAGCTAGAAAATTTCCCTCAATGATTTATGCCATATTAATAGCCTTTCATTTTATAGTTTCATAGTGAATCTCATCACCTTTCTATTATAAAATCCATGCACTTACCACCTAATCCACATTGGTCTACACAGGAAAATTTGAAAATGAGACTTGCGTCCATGAATGGCAAGAAATTTGAAGTTAAAATGGTGGTGTGAGATTGTGTCATTTCTTGAACTGGCAATGATTTTATTTTTTAAACAGCTTTATTGGAGTATAATTGCTTTACAGTGGTGTGTTAGTTTCTGTTTTATAACAAAGTGAATCAGCTATAAATATACATATATCCCCATGTCTCCTCCCTCTTGCGTCTCCCGCCCACCCTCCCTATCCCATCCTTCTGGGTGGTCAGAATGCACTGAGCTGATCTCCCTGTGCTATGAGGCTGCTTCCCACTAGCTATCTATTTTACATTTGGTAGTATATATTAGTCCATGCCACTCTCTCACTTCGTCCAAGCTTACCCTTCCCCCTCCCTGTGTCCTCAAGTCCATTCTCTAAGTCTGCGTCTTTATTCTTGTTCTACCCCTAGATTCTTCAGAACCTTTTTTTTTTTTTTAGATTCCATATATATGTGTTAGCATATGGTATTTATTTTTTTCTTTCTGACTTACTTCACTCTGTATGATAGACTCTAGGTCCATCCATCTCACTACAAATAACTCAATTTCTTTTTTTTTTTTTCCCCCATAACCATCAATTTTATTTTATTTTATTCTTTAACATCTTTATTAGAGTATAATTGCTTTACAGTGGTGTGTCAGTTTCTGCTTTATAACAAAGTGAATCAGTTATACATATACATATGTCCCCATATCTCTTCCCTCTTGTATCTCCCTCCCTCCCACCCTCCCTATCCCACCACTCTAGGTGGTCACAAAGCACCAAGCTGATCTCCCCGTGCTATGCAGCTGCTTCTCACTAGCTATCTATTCTACGTTTGGTAGTGTATATATGTCCATGCCACTCTCTCACTTTGTTCCAGCTTACCCTTCCCCCTCCCCATATCCTCAAGTCCATTCTCTAGTAGGTCTGCGTCTTTACTCCCATCTTGCCCCTAGGTTCTTCTGAGCATATTTCTTTTTTTTAGATTCCATATATATGTGTTAACATACGGTATTTGTTTTTCTCTTTCTGACTTACTTCACTCTGTATGACAGTCTCTAGGTCCATCCACCTCACTACAAATAACTCAGTTTCGTTCCTTTATATGGCTGAGTAATATTCCATTGTATATATGTGCCACATATTCTTTATCCATTCATCTGTTGATGGACACTTAGGTTGCTTCCATGTCCTGGCTATGGTAAATAGAGCTGCAGTGAACATTTTGGTACATGACTCTTTTTGAATTATGGTTTTCTCAGGGTATATGCCCAGTAGTGGGATTGCTGGGTCGTATGGTAGTTCTATTTTTAGTTTTTTAAGGAACCTCCATACTGTTCTCCATAGTGGCTGTATCAGTTTACATTCCCACCAACAGTGCAAGAGGGTTCCCTTTTCTCCACACCCTCTCCAGCATTTATTGTTTGTAGATTTTTTGATGATGGCCATTCTGACCGGTGTAAGATGATATCCCATTGTAGTTTTGATTTGCATTTCTCTAATGATTCATGATGTTGAGCATTCTTTCATGTGTTTGTTGGCAATCTGTATATCTTCTTTGGAGAAATGTCTATTTAGGTCTTCTGCCCATTTTTGGATTGGGTTGTTTGTTTTTTTGATATTGAGCTGCATGAGTTGCTTGTAAATTTTGGAGATGAATCCTTTGTCAGTTGCTTCATTTGCAAATACTTTCTCCCATTCTGAGGGTTATCTTTTCATCTTGTTTATTGTCTCCTTTGCTGTGCAAAAGCTTTTAAGTTTCATTAGGTCCCATTTGTTTATTTTTGTTTTTATATCCATTTCTCTAGGCAGTGGGTCAAAAAGGATCTTGCTGTGATTTATGTCATAGAGTGTTCTGCCTATGTTTTCCTCTAAGAGTTTGATAGTGTCTGGCCTTACACTTAGGTCTTTAATCCATTTTGAGTTTATTTTTGTGTATGGTGTTAGAGAGTGTTCTAATTTCATTCTTTTACATGTAGCTGTCCAGTTTTCCCAGCACCACTTATTGAAGAGGCTGTCTTTTCTCCACTGTATATGCTTGCCTCCTTTATCAAAGATAAGGTGACCATATGTGCGTGGGTTTATCTCTGGGCTTTCTATCCTGTTCCATTGATCTCTATTTCTGTTTTTGTGCCAGTACCATACTGTCTTGATTACTGTAGCTTTGTAGTATAGTCTGAAGTCAGGGAGCCTGATTCCTCCAGCTCTGTTTTTCTTTCTCAAGATTGCTTTGGCTATTCAGGGTCTTTTGTGTTTCTATACAAATTGTGAAGATTTTTCTCTAGTTCTGTGAAAACTGCCTTTGGTAGTTTGATAGGGATTGCATTGAATCTGTAGATTGCTTTGGGTAGTAGAGTCATTTTCACAATATTGATTTTTCCAGTCCAAAAACATGGTATATCTCTCCATCTGTTTGTATCATCTTTAATATCTTTCATCAGTGTCTTATAGTTTTTTGCATACAGGTCTTTTGTCTCCCTAGGTAGGTTTATTCCTAGGTATCTTATTCTTTTTGTTGCAGTGGTAAATGGGAGTGTTTCCTTAATTTGGCTTTCAAATTTTTCATCATTAGTGTATAGGAATGCAAGAGATTTCTGTGCATGAATTTTGTATCCTGCTACTTTACCAAATTGATTAATTACCTCTAGTAGTTTTCTGGTAGCACCTTTTGGATTCTCTATGTATAATATCATGTTATCTGCAAACAGTGACAGCTTTACTTCTTCTTTTCCAATTTGGATTCTTTTTATTTCTTTTCTTCTCTGATTACTGTGGCTAAAACTTCCAAAACTACGTTGACTAATAGTGGTGAGAGTGGACGACCTTGTCTTGTTCCTGATCTTAGTGGAAATGGTTTCACTTTTTCACCATTGAGAACGATGTTGGCTGTGGGTTTGTCATATATGGCCTTTTTTAGGTTGAGGTAAGTTCCCTCTATGCCTACTTTCTGGAGGTTTTTTTTTTTTTTTTATCATAAATGGGTGTTAAGTGTTGTTGAAAGCTTTTTCTGCATCTATTGAGATGATTGTATGGTTTTTATCCTTCAATTTGTTAATATGGTGTATCCCATTGATTGATTTGCGTATATTGAAGAATCTTTGCATTCCTGGGATAAACCCCACTTGATCATGTTGTATGATCCTTTTAATGTACTTTTGGATTCTGTTTGCTAGTATTTTGTTGAGGATTTTTGCATCTATGTTCATCAGTGATATTGGCCTGTAGTTTTCTTTCTTTGTGACATCTTTGTCTGGTTTTGGTATCAGGGTGATGGTGGCCTCGTACAGTGTGTTTGAGAATGTTCCTCCTTCTGCTATATTTTGGAAGAGTTTTGGAAGGATAGGTGTTAGCTCTTCTCTAAATGTTTGATAGAATTCACCTGTGAAGCCATCTGGTCCTGGGATTCTGTTTGTTGGAAGATTTTTAATCACAGTCTCAATTTCAGTGCTTGTGATTGGTCTATTTTTATGTTCTATTTCTTCCTGGTTCAGTCTTGGAAGGTTGTGCTTTTCTAAGAATTTTCCAGTTCTTCCAGATTGTCCGTTTTATTGGCATATGGTTGATTGTAGTAATCTCTCATGATCCTTTGTATTCTGCAGTTTCAGTTGTTACTTCTCCTTTTTCATTTCTAATTCTGTTGATTTGAGTGTTCTCCGTTTTTTTCTTGATGAGTCTGGCTAATGGTTTATCAGTTTTGTTTATCTTCTCAAAGAACAAGCTTTTAGTTTTATTGATCTTTGTTATCATTTCCTTCATTTCTTTTTCATTTATTTCTAATCTGATCTTTATGATTTCTTTCCTTCTGCCAGCTTTGGGTTTTTATTTTTTTCTTTCTCTAATTGCTTTAGGTGTATGGTTAAGTTGTTTATTTGAGATGTTTCTTGTCTCTTGAGGTAGGATTGTGTTGCTATAAACTTCCCTCTTAGAACTGCTTTTGCTGAATCCCATAGGTTTTGGGTTGTCGTGTTTTCATTCATTTGTTTCTAGGTATTTTTTGATTTCCTCTTTGATTTCTTCAGTGATCTCTTCATTATTTAGTAGTGTATTGTTTAGCCTCCATGTGTTTGTATTTTTTACAGATTTTTTTCTGTAATTGAGTATCTAGTCTAATAGTGTTGTGGTTGGTAAAGACACTTGATACTATTTCAATTTTCTTAAATTCACCAAGGCTTGGTTTGTGACCTAAGATATGATCTATCCTGGAGAATGTTCCATGAGCACTTGAGAAGAATGTGTATTCTGTTGTTTTTGGATGGAATGTCCTGTACCTATCAATTAAGTCCATCTTGTGTAATGTATTATTTAAAGCCTGTGTTTCCTTATTTATTACCATTTTGGTTGATCTGTCCATTGGTGAAAGTGTGGTGTTAAAGTCTCCTACTATGACTGTTTTACGACTGTGTTACTGTTGATTTCCCCATTTATGGCTGTTAGCATATGCCTTATGTATTGAGGTGCTCTTATTTTGGGTGCATACATATTTACAATTGTTATATCTTCTTCTTGGATTGGTACCTTGATCTTTATGTAGTGTCCTTCTTTGTCTCTTGTAATAGTCTTTATTTTAATGTCTATTTTTTTCTGATATGAGAATTGCTACTCCAGCTTTTTTTGATTTCCATGTGCATGGAATATCTTTTTCCATCCCCTCACTTTCAGTAGGTATGTGTCCCTAGGTCTGCGGTGGGTCTCTTGTAGACAGCATATATACGGGTCTTGTTTTTGTATCCATTCAGCCAGTCTGTGTCTTTTGGTTGGAGGATTTAATCCATTTACATTTAAGGTAATTATCAATATGTATGTTCCTATTACCATTTTCTTAAGTATTTTGAGTTTGTTATTGTAGGTCTTTTCCTTCTGTTGTGTTTCCTGTCTAGAGAAGTTCCTTTAGCACTTGTTGTAAGTTGGTTGGGTGGTGCTGAATTCTCTTAGCATTTGCTTGTCTATAAAGGTTTTAATTTCTCCATCCAATCTGAATTAGATCCTTGCTTGTAGAGTAATCTTAGTTGTAGGTTTTTCCCTTTCATCACTTTAATATGTCTTGCGACTCCCTTCTGGCTTGGAGAGTTTCTGCTGAAAGATTAGCTGTTAACCTAATGGGGATTCCCTTGTATGTTTTTTGTTGTTTTTCCCTTGCTGCTTTTAATATTTTTTCTTTGTATTTAATTTTTGATAGTTTGATTAATATGCGTCTTGGCATGTTTCTCCTTGGATTTACCCTGTATGGGACTCTCTGTGCTTCCCAGACTTGATTGACTATTCCCTTTCACATACTAGGGAAATTTTCAACTGTAATCTCTTCAAATATTTTCTCAATCCCTTTCGTTTCCTCTTCTTCTTCTGGGACCCCTATAATTCGAATGTTGGTGCGTTTAATGTTGTCCTAGAGGTCTCTAAGACTGTCCTCAATTCTTTTCATTCTTTTTTCTTTATTCTGCTCTGCGGTAGTTATTTCCACTATTTTATCTTCCAAGTCACTTATCCGTTCTTCTGCCTCCGTTATTCTGCAATTGATTCCTTCTAGAGAATTTTCAATTTCATTTATTGTGTTGTTCATCATTGTTTGTTTGCTCTTTAGTTCTTCTAGGTCGTTGTTAAACATTTCTTGTATTTTCTCCATTTTGTTTTCAAGACTTTGAATCATCTTTACTATCATTACTCTGAAGTCTTTTTCAGGTAGACTGCCTATTTCCTCTTCATTTGTTTGGCCTGGTGGGGTTTTACCTTGCTCCTTCATCTGGTATGTATTTCTCTGCCTTCTCATTTTGCTTAACTTACTGTTTATGGGGTCTCCTTTTTGCAGGGTGCAGGTTCGTAGTTCCCATTGTTTTTGGTGTCTGCCCCCAGTGGCTAAGTTTGGTTCAGTGGGTTGTGTAGGCTTCCTGGTAAAGTGGGCTAGTGCCTGTGTTCTGGTGGATGAGGCTGGATCTTGTCTTTTGGTGGGCAGGACCACGTCCTTTGGAGTGTTTTGGGGTGTCTCTGACCTTATTATTATTTTAGGTAGTCTCTCTGCTAATGGGTGGGTTTGTGTTCCTGGCTTGCTAGTTGTTTGGCATAGGGTGTCCAGCACTGTAGCTTGCTGGTTGTTGAGTGGAGCTGGGGCTTAGCATTGAGATGGAAATCTCTGGGAGAGCCTTCGCCATTTGATATTGCATGGAGGGGAGGTCTCTGGTGGACCAATGTCCTGAACTCAGCTCTCCCACCTCAGAGACAGAGGCCTGACACCTGGCTAGAGCACCAAGACCCTGTCAGCCACACCGCTCAGAAGAAAAGGGAGGAAAAAAAGAAAGGAAGAAAGAAAAAATAAAATTAAAAGAAATAAAGTTATTAAAATAAAACAAAAATTATTAAAAATAGAAAAATTAAAATGTAATAAAAAAAAGAAAAAAGAAAGAAGAGAGCAACCAAACCAAAAAAGAAATCCACAAATGATAAGAAGCGCTAGAAACTGTACTTAAAAAAAAGAAAAAACAAACAAAAAAAAACCCCAGACAGACAGAACCCTAGGATAAATGATAAAAGCAAAGCTATACAGACAAAATCAAAAAAGAAGCATACACATACACACTTACCAAAAGAGAAAAAGAAAAAAAAAATCTATATGTAGAAAGAAAAAGGAAGAGAGCAACCAAATCAATAAACAAATCTGCCAATGATAATAAACCCTAGATTCTAAACTAAAATAAACATGAAACCAGAAATCAGTCAGTTGCCTACAGCAAACCCCAAGTCTACAGTTGCTCCCAACATGCATGGTCTGAATTTTGGGATGATTCATTTTCTATTCAGGTATTCCACAGATGCATGGTACATCAAGTTGATTGTGGAGATTTAATCCACTGCTCCTAAGGCTGCTGGGAGAACTTTCCTTTTCTCTTCTTTGTTCGCACAGCTCCTTGGGTTCAGCTTTGGATTTGGCCCCGCCTCTGCACGTAGGTCACCTGAGAGCGTCTGTTCTTCACCCAGACAGGACGGGGTTAAAGTAGCAGCTGATTATCGTCTCTGGCTAACTCAGGCGGGGGGAGGGAGGAGTACAGAATGTGGGGTGAGCCTGCTGCGGCAGAGGCTGGCACGACATTGGAACAGCCTGAGGCAGGCCATGTGTTCTCCTGGGGACGTTGTCCCTGGATCACAGGACCCTGACAGTGGTTGGCTGCCCAGGCTCCCGGGAGGTGAGGTGTGGATAGTGACCTGTGTTTGCCCACAGGCTTTTTGGTGGCTGCAGCAGCAGCCTTAGTGTCTCATGCCCATCTCTGGGGTCCGCGCTGATAGCCACGGCTCGTGCCCATCTCTGGAGCTCGTTTAAGTGGTGCTCTCAAACCCCTCTCCTCGTACACCCCGAAACAATGGTCTCTTGCCTCTTAGACAGTTCCAGACTTTTTCCCGGTACTCCCTCCTGGCTAGCTGTGGCACACTAGCCCCTTCAGGCTGTGTTCACTCAGCCAACCCCAGTCCTCTCCCTGGGATCCGACCTCCGAAGCCCAAGTCTCAGCTCCCAGCCCCCGCCTGCCCCGGTGGGGGAGCAGACAAGCCTCTTGGGCTGGTGAGTGCTGGTCGGCAGTGATCCTCTGTGCGGGAATCTCTCCGCTTTGCCCTCTGCACCCCTGTTGCTGTGCTCTCCTCCATGGCTCTGAAGCTTCCCCCCAGGCCACCCCCATCTCCCCCAGTGAAGGGGCTTCCTAGTGTGTGGAAACTTTTCCTCCTTCACAGCTCCCTCCCACTGGTGCAGGTCCTGTCCTTCTTCTTTTGTCTCTGTTTTTTCTTTTGCCTTACCCAGGTACGTGTGGAGTTTCTTGCCTTTTGGGAAGTCTGAGGTCTTCTGCCAGTGTTCACTAGGTGTTCTGTAGGAGTTGTTCCTCATATAGATGTATTTCTGACATATTTGTGGGGAGGAAGGTGATCTCCATGTCTTACTCCTCCACCATCTTGAAGGTCTCCCCTGTTCATGACTTTTCTGAAGTAGACCTAACTATTTTGGACCCTAATGTTAGGTTCTAGTGCATCATTAACTGCTTTACATATAAAGGTACATGGATCTTTCTTTGTTTTGATGAATGATTAACAGGTACTTTTATGTTCAACAAGGATAGAAAACAAAATTTGATATTTCTTAAACAAGGTGAATGGTAAAATTAACATTGTTCTTATTGGCTAAAACCTGGTTTAGACTTTAGTGATTGTAGTGGATGTTTGTCATTTTAGAATCACCTGATGTTCATTCTTTTAGTCATGGAATCCCAAGTTTGGGGGAGAGGAATTACTTGTCTTCTCATTGTATACAGTTTAGCATAATTGACTCAAGGCGTCTTGGCCCCTGTAACCATGGGACTAAGATAGGTTCATGGGACTTTCCTCTCTGGAATCTGAGTTGAGTGACATAAAGACAGAAAATATTTAGGGCTCATTCTTTTGAGAAGAGACTGTGGAGAACTGCTTGCTTTGTAGACCACTGAATATGTCTGGTCCTGCCAATTTCTAAGCCTGATCTTTTTCTAG
Source organism: Balaenoptera ricei (assembly GCF_028023285.1). Taxonomy (NCBI): domain Eukaryota; kingdom Metazoa; phylum Chordata; class Mammalia; order Artiodactyla; family Balaenopteridae; genus Balaenoptera; species Balaenoptera ricei. The sequence continues at coordinate 95,753,364 of NC_082645.1, forward strand.
CTGTTTATTTGATTTTTGAAGGCTTCTGATATGCTTTGAACTGTCTCCACAGGTTTCTTAATGTAGCCAGTGTAGATTTTTTGTTGCTTGTACCCAAACAATGGTATATACACAGTGATGGAAACTACTGGATTATACAGTTATGTTTGACCTCTTTACCAAACTCCAGAGAAGAACCTCTGCGCTGAATGTATAAATCTAGCCTGAGGGGAAAAAAAACGTATCTTAGTCTCTTCTACTATAACCTTTTCCTACTGCTAACTATAAAATTCTCTAGATGCTAAAGAGGGGTAGAGTATGTCACTCCAAGTTCATTATGATTATCTGTAAGTGACATTTGGTCTCTTTCGTTAACTCTATAAATTTTTTTTTGGAGTTTCACTATCAGTTCTATCTCAGATTTTTTTTCTTTTTGTTTTAATCATGATATGGAAAGAATAGTATCTGCTAGCATGACAGAAGTGTGATGAGAAATGTTTAATGAGTTACCATTTCCTCAGGCTCAAATAATTCAGTACATGAAGTGAGATGATCAGTCTACTCCACCTAACCTAATTAAATTTAATTAGTGCTTTTTTTCTAATTTTTCTCATTCATGTAGATGTTACAATTACAAGCACTGACTTTCTATTGGATGCATCTGTACTACACAAATTGCTGAAAAGTAGAAAAAAAAGGTAAAATATGTTATTGGGTGGTCATTATGACATAAGAAATATTAGATCTTGGATTTTCTGAGCTAAAATACATATATATAACTGAATCACTTGCTGTACACCTGAAACTAATACAACATTGTAAATCAACTATACTTCAATGAACAAAAAAAGTAATTTTTGTGTGAGGACTGTAGAAGCTTAGCACTTCGGAAGTTTGGAAGAGAGTGTATAAAATCTTTATCCTCATGGAAACTTACAGTCTCATTAAAGAGAGTAAAGATTAAATGTTGCTGGCCATTGACCATGCTCTCACCTTACTTGAAATAAAAGATGGTTTAGTCAAGTTCAGCCAGACATTTTGGCTTGGCTTCCCACCTTCCTCCCTTCTGACCTAACCTTCTCTGTTGTTTTGTTGTTTGTTTTTTTGTTTAGTTTTACCTCTGACTGAAGCTGTTGACTTGAAAGTTTATTCATTTTACCCTTTCTTCATACCTTAGACGTAGACATGCTCTCCTTGGAAATCTTAGAAGGATCCATGGAATTCAGGATGCATGGTAGGGAATTCCCTGGTGGTCCAGTGGTCAGGGCTCTGTGCTTTCACTGTTGAGGGCCTGGGTTTGATCCCTGGTTGAGGAACTAAGACCCCACAAGCTACATGGTGCAGCCAAAAAAGAAAACAAAAAATGAAACAGGATGCATGGTGACATCAAGAAAATATGGGATAACATTTTAAAACCTAACTCAAAGGAATAAACTTTGACAAGTTTATTTAGACTATATCTCTCTATATATTATGTATGATCATTTATAATGACCTTTTCATGGTTTCTTTCCTTCTGATCATCCTAATAGCACCCATTCCATGATAAGCAATGAGGTCCTTGGCATAAAAGACAAGAGAAGTCAAAAGAGCAAGTCAACAAATGAAAACTTTGTCTTTATTTCAGAGTTATTTGTCTTGGGGTCTTTTCCAGGCATCTTATCCTTGCTTCATGAACCTTTAAATACTCAGCCATGCCAGCCAGCCACAACTTCGCAGTCTCATGTCGATTAAGGTATCCCTGCCAAGATGCTGCTCAGAGGCATACTGTCCTTCTTAATGTCCAGAAGCAACTGACAGCCACCCATCCTATGGGGATCATTTTGAACTTGCAACAGTTTCATCTTGTTTATGGTGCTTCCAAGTTCTCCCAGTTTTAAGTCTTTGTGCTTTTGAATCTTTCAACTACCGTAACTGCTCTTATTACTTCCAATGTAGTCAGACATTTTTCTTCTTAAATTTTTACACCTTCACTAAAATTCACTGATGAGAAATATGGAACAGCACAGGGGAAAACACCTTCAAGAGTCTTCTTAAAGATTTAGAACTCAGCCTCCCAGTTGCCACTAGAAGCTGTTATAAGGAAAACTGTTCACTTGGTCTAACTTTTCCCAGTGAACACATCATGGCCATTAATAACTTCACTTTTTCTATGTACTCATCATTCATTTGTTTAATAACTAGCACTAAACTCTGACCAGGGAACAGTGCCAATGTAAACCATTAGCATGTACAGAATTTAATAATCTCTTCCTTCTGAAAATCAAGATATTTGACAGTTTGGTGTTATAATACCTCTTTTAGAAGTTTCCATAATTTGACGATTTAAAAAATGATTAAGCTCATCTACAAGTTTTTTCTGTCTCCTGGATTTTATTTTCCTAAAAGGAAGCTAATTATCTTATCCATATTATGTTTAATTTCAGCTATCACCTAATAATGTTCCTACTTTTTCCATTTTGAAAATCATTTTTTTATTTTTAAAAGATAAAAGCACAGTAAAATTATATTAATTTTACTTTCTCATATGAATACTATACTATTTTTATAAGCAGTTTTAAAATGCAGGAAGTTTTTCAATGCAAGGGTTATTATCCACTTATCGTACAGAAGAATCTTACATGAATATTTCACAAGGAAACCTTTGATTTTTGAGTAACTTAGTTTACGGTACACCACTGAAATGAAAAAGGAGCAGAATATGCAAAATACGTACTCCTTCCTCACTAAATTATTTATTATGTTATTTTTTAATATAAACTGGTGAAATTTGAGGGGAATTTGCTCAACTCTGTGCCACCACAGTTCTGTCTTTTAATTTCTCTTCTGATGCCATGTCTGGTATCTGCTTATAGACTTGTAAAATATTTTTCTCTTTCCTTCAAATTTCAATTTAAAGACATTTTGATTAGTCAGCAGATATCCTACCTAACACGTTTCCCCAGTTCTCTTTGGCATTTTTCCGGTCACTTGATAAATTCTTTACTCTGATGTAAAATTGATAAGAATTGTGGATTATTCATACTAACAATAAGTACCAGGATGTTGGGCTCTAACTCAATTTTTCTTTTCTCCAACACACACACACACACACACACACACACACACACACACACACACACACGTTCCATGAAATGAGCCCTCTTCTTGGGTTAGCTGACTAAATTGATGGTCACTGTTTTCTCTTACTTTTAGTACTGTTCTACCTCCTACTGGCCTCATGGGTAGGGTATTAAATTGGTAGTTATCAACCCTTTAAGAACCATTTGAGAACTTGCTGGAAGTTGTCAGATCCTCATAGCAGTGCACACAGATTCACTAGTGTACTATGTGTGTGGAGGGGGACTGGGGTGGGGAATTCAATTTTTGGACTTCCTGAATAGTGTTTGTGGAAACCAGATGAAGTATGTTTGGATTAAAGGCCAAACCAAGTTGCTTTTGGAGGTATTTTTCACTCTCCTGAGATAAAGGAACACAGAGGTTGTGTGCTGGGAAAGTGTTAACACACTCTTTGCTCTGTCTGGGCAGAACAAAAGTCTTTACTGTTAGTCATGGTTATCACTACCAATAACAGTGGTTAATAATGATGGGTGTGAATATAGTCATCTTTCTTTTCCTCAAAAGGGTTTCACCTATGTGTATAAAACAGAGATTCTTGCCTGCTGGGGCCTAAGGAATTCCTCTTTATGTTCAATAGAGAGTATGCTTCTATGCTTCTATGACTTTTTTATTAACAACATTTCTGCAAAACTTTGAATCTTTGATAAACAGAGACACAGATTTTCTTGTCTTCTCCCCTTTACTTTATGATGGTTTATATTCTGTTCTTTCTGTTTCTGCTTCTGGGATTCCTCCTACTGCTCCCCTCTTCTTTCCCTGAACATTCACTTTGTGCACTCTAAGATCTGTGCATCCGCTCCTATACACTAGAGTAGAGAGAAGACATTCTCAAGATACTGCCTCACCTCCTCTAACAAGATCAGCAAGCATGTGAGGAGAAATGCTTTTATGTGTATCCAGTGGGTTTGCAGACATTTCCTTCCTATAGGTCTGTGGAAGAGTTTCCGTACCTCATATTTGCAGTCACAGTACTTTGTGACCTTTGCTGGGAAAATCCTCCATAAACATCACAACAAATTGCCTATTTGCCCTGCCTTTTGACATCTGGACCACTTGACCCTGTGTTGATTTACTCGCCTTCCTGTTAGTTTCTGTTGATTCATTAATCACTTGCAACTGGCACTCACAAGAACTAGATGTCACCTCCTTTCCTTCAGCAAACCCAAAGAGGCCCTTGATTTCTTTTGTATTAGTGTCAAACTGGACATTGAGTGATTTATTTTGGTTTGGGAAAAGATAAGCTTTGTTTCTCTGCTTTGCACACGATAAAGAAACGCTTCCCAACCTGGTCCGTGAGAGTAGTGGTTCTCTCACTGAGTTTGAAACTTTACTCTGGAAGGACCAATTTAAAGGAATGGAACTCAGTTCCTAGTAATCTCTCTTATCAGACGTAGTGGGTAAAGCAAGAGACTTTGAAAACAACTGCTGCTTTTTTTTTTTTTTAATTTTATTTATTTTTAAAAGCAGCTAAATCCCTCTCCTGGATCTTTAAGACATCAGTGAAACAAAGAATAGTCAAATTTAAAATTTACTAGTCTTCCTTGGCCCTGATTTTAAGTGCTAATTTCTGTACCCTGGAAGGTGATAGTAAAATTCCCATAAAGATGAATCAACAGGAGTACTATGTGGCATTTGAAACTGGAAAATTCTTTATTATTTGGAAAATAACAGTCTTTTTAATATTTATCTCCCTTTATTATCTTTCTAAAAGTGACTTTGGCCAAATAGAATGTGGAACCTGAGATAGTGATGAGATTTCAAATTATAAGTAGAAATGCTTCTCACTTTAAAAGTGCCAGTTGGTTTATTTCACTTTATTTCTGGGCTTCTGGGCTTGAAATATCCATAGCTTTTGACATATGTATGCCAAATATGAAAAATAAATTTGCTGAGAAAGAAATTATAATTGATTATAAATAATGTTTTGCAGGCTCAGTATGTGGTTTTCCTTATTGATTTCAGTACATGCAAAATTAATTCTGAATTACTGTTGTAATTATTAATAATAATTGTCAGCATAATTATAAAACCTTTCACTCAGACAATCCAAGCATTCTACTCATTTCTCCTATTTATTAAATACATGAAAAATTAAATAATTAGTGTAAATTCAGAGGTTTACAGAGAAACAAAGCAACAAACAGAAGTATAGTTTATTGTCCTTTTGTTAAAAAAATCATTTTCTGAAGACTCTTCAGATTGATAACATCTAGAAAATTATCTGGACTTGTGTTTTTTGGAAATGATAAAGTTTATACTGTCTTTGGATTATATTAATAGTATTAAAAAGAAGTATAGAAGATAAGACAAAGCTTTTATAAAATGTTCATTATTATAAGAGTGAACTCTGAATTGCAAAATTTCAATGAAACTGGGTAGATGACAACCTTTTTCTTCTCCTTTTTCTCCACCTTTTCTCTTCTTTTTAATGAAATCCTTGTTATTTCTGTTCCTTTGTATTTTGAGAATCTGAGAGGAACTGAAGCAAAACTACTGAATATCCTAACAAGAATCCAATCCAGACTTTGAAACTATTACAGATCTTCTAATGAGGCAAACTGCTGAGAAAGTAACCCCATTTCTTAGTCTTACCAGATATTTCTTGTCTTGAAAAGTACATGAGTCCTAGCTGAATTGCTGAATTTAATGTGGGTGATATGCACATTTGACTCTTTGAAAGAGACAAGAATGTTCTGATGAACTTTTTCTCCTATTGGGCAATCACCCAGTTAACATGTCCATAAAAAATTCTCTGTATGCCCAGCTCTGTTAGTTGCTATGCAAATAAAGATCCTGGCTTCCTTATCTACAGTTCTGAAATCCCAAATCTCAGAAAACTAAAAGCTTTCTTTTAAGTCATTTGCCTGCAAAATCTGACCTCAACTGAGCTGAGGTGACTTATAATCTTTATAAAACTATGCTCAATTTGAATATTCATACACTTTGCCACAGAGTATTAATGTGTTTGATCATGGGGTGCTGCCTCAGACCTCACTGGAGGTATCATTCATGCAGGTTTTGCTGTGTATTATCTTTCTAAGGTCTGAATAATTCTGAATTCTGAGATTTGGCCTTAGAGTTTTAGTTCAGGGACTATGGGCCTGTGCTACCACCATTGTAAATCATTTGGGGAAATGTTTTATAATCAGTTTTCAGGTTTTTTTTAATATCATATATTGATTTCATATTATGCTGGGTTACTTGTTTAGGAGAAAAACTTTCTAAGAGTAAAATATATTTTAAAAAATATCTTTCTTTTGACTATTTACTATATGTGTGGTTCCCACTGAGTTTTTTATATATGTGTACTGCATCATTTTTAACATATATAAACAAATATGTGTATCCCCCACCCCCAGACATTTTTCAGCCCAAAGGTTAGCATACTATTCATATCTTCTGTACAAACACTGATCTGCTATCTATATCTATAGATTAGAGTTCCCTTTTATTTTGTGTCTGGCTTCTTTCAAGCAGCCTGATGTTTTTGACATTCATCCATATTGTTGCATATATATCAGTACTTTGCTCTTATTTATTTTCAAATTACATTTTATATGCATAGACACTTGAAAGTTCTAGGGATCAGTATTACTTTTACTCATTAGTTTTTGCTTTTTTATTATTTTCTTCCTTGTGGTTTCCTTTATTGTTTTAATTGGGGAATTCGATTCATCTAGTTCATTTTTCTACTTTAATTGATATGAGTTTTCATTTGTAAATTTTCATCTGATTACTGCTTTCAGTGTAGTCCAGAGGTTATGATGCAAAGAAGTTCTCAAAAATAATGATAAATTTTACCATTTTGGCTTATATTTGTCTTTCACATGAGTTGTTCGATATGTTCTTCTAAATTTCTGTATAGAAAGGCTCTTAAAATTTTGTTATTAATTTCTAGTTTTATTTTGTTTTGTAATATTTCTAGTTTATATAAATCATTGGTGCTTTCTTTATGACAAAATATGCAATAAAATTTTGTGAATATTTCCTGTATTCTTGAAAATAATTTTTCTCTGCTGTATAACCTTAAGGTATAAAGTTTAAATATATATACACACACTCACAGTCTACATTATGGATTATGTTTTAAGTTTTCTAAATCCATGCTTATTTTTCTGTGCACTTCATTCTTGTATTGAAAGCAGTATGTTCAAATCTTCTATTATTAGTGTATGTCCCCTTGTGTCTTCTGTAGATTCTACTTTTTAACAGTTGTTACTATGTTATTTGGTATATAGTCACAACTGTTTCAACTTTTTGGCTCCCCTAACTTTATGGTGAATTGTGACTCTAGATTATAAATTGTTCTCTTTAATTATATTTAATTATATTTACTTTTTGTTTTGAGTTGTACTTTGATATGAAGATTTTAACCTCTCTTTGAAAAGAATGATATTTTTGCATTTAAGAAGGTTATATGTTTTTTCCTAGTGGTTACCTTTATAATTATATATCTTTATGCCCTATTTCTCTGCTTTTTACAATAATTTAACCTTTTAATGTCTTTTTTGGTCAGTTTTTAAAAATATGTTTTGGCATCTATTTATTGCCTGTATACCAATCATTGGTGTATTATATTTTCCATTTTTTTTTTTTTTAAGATATATTTTCCATTTTATATGTGCTTGCTCTACTGACATTTAGTTGCATTATTTCTACTCTTCCAAGCATAAAACATTTATATTATCCTCTGTTCTCATCCCCACATTAAAAAAAAAATAATAGACTTTATTTTTAGGACAGTTTTAAGTTCACAGCAGAATTGAGTGGTGAGTACAGAGAGATCGCATTTACCTTTGACCCCACATATGCATAGTCTCCCCTCCCATCAGCATAGCGCATGAGGGTGGTGTCATTGTTGCAATCAGTGAACCTATGTTGATGCATCAACAGCACTCAAAGTCCATAGTTTACATTAGAGTTCACTCTTGGGGTTGTACATTCTATGGATTTTGACAAATGTATAATGATATATATCCATCATTATGGTATCATACAGAGTAGTTTCACTGCCCTAAAAATCCTCTGTGCACCTACTATTCACCCCTCCCTCCCCACTGACCTCTGGCAACTCCTGATCCTTTAATTGTCTCCATAGTTTTGCCTTTTTTAGAATGTCATGTAGTTGAAATCACACAGTATGAAACCTTTTCAGATTGCCTTCTTTCACTTCTTAATATGCATTGAAGTTTCCTCCATGTCTTTTTATGGCTTGATTACTCATTTCTTCTTAGTGCTGAATAGTATTCCATTGTCTGGATGTACCACATTTTATTTATCCATTCACCTACTGAAGGGCATCTTGTTTGCTTTCAACTTTTGATAATTACAAATAAAGTTGCTATAAACCTCTATATGCAGATTTTCTGTGGACCTAAGTTTTCGATTCATACTGGTAAACACAAATGATTGCTGTATCACGTGGTAGGTGTATGTTTAGTTTTGTAAGAAACTGCCAAACTGTCTTCCAAAATGGCTGTATCATTTTGAATTCTCACTAGTGATGAATGAGAGGTCCTATTGCTCCACACGCTTGCTAACATCTGGTGTTGTCAGTGTTTTGAATTTTGACCATTCTAATAGGTATATAATGGTATTTCATTGTTTTAATTTGCAATTCCCTAATGACATATTATGTAGAGCATTTTTTCGTGTGTGTATCTTATTTGTCATCTGTATATCTTCTTTGGTAAAGTGTCTGTTCAGGTCTTCTGATCATATTTTAATAGGGTTATTAATTTTCTCATTCTTGAGTTTTTGGAGTTGTTTGTATAGTTTGATAACAGTTCTTTATCAGATAATGTGTTTTAGAAATATTTTCTCCCAACCTGTACTTCTCATTCTCTTGACATTACCTTTCACAAAGCAGAAGTTTTTAATTTTAATGAAGTCTAACTTATCAATTGTTTCCTTCATGAATTGTGCCTTTGGTGTTATATCTAATAAGTCATTGCCATACCTAAAGTCATCTAGGTTTTCTTCTATGTTTTCTTCTAGGAGTTTTAAGGTTTTGCATTTTATATTTAGACCTCTGATCCATTTTGAGTTAATTTTTGTGAAGCATGTTAAGATCTGTGTCTAAATTCATTTTTTTTTTCACGTGTGGATGTTTGTTACAATGCCATTTGTTGAAAAGACTATCTTTGTTCTGTTGTATTACCTTGGTCCTTTGTCAAAGATCTGTTTACTCGTTTTGTGTGGGTCCATTTCTGTACTCTCTATTATGTTCCATTGATCTATTTATTCTTTCACCAATACCACAGTCAGTTACTGTAGCTTTATAAAAAGTCTTGGAGTCTTAAAGTCCTCTGACTTTGTTCTTTTTCTTCAATACTATGTTGGCTATTCTGGGACTTTGCCATTCCATATAAACTTTAAAACTCAGCTTGTTAATATCCACAAAACAACTTTTTTATTGGGATTATGTTGAATCTACAGATCAAGATGGGGAAAACTAACATCTTGAAAATATTGAATCTTTCTTCCCACGAACATGGATGTTGAAGGAGATCATTGAAAGGCAGTGACCCCTGGTTAATGCGTGAGCTGGACCCAGGCAATTGGAGGCTCCTTATCCTCTCCCCTGTCCTTGGAATGGATGTTTTGCCCACCATTCCCATAGACAGAGCCATCTCAAGAATACGACCATGAAAGAATAATGTGTTACCATCTGGACTGTATATGTGGTTGAGCCCCATTAAGGCCTTTATATAAACAAGATTCTGGCAGGTATGTGTGAAGATCTACTTAAACTGCAGCTGCCCAAGGCAAGCCCTCTCTATAAGTTCCCTTGCTTATTTAACCTGCCACCTACCAATCTGGAGTGGTCTGTCTCTTTCATTGGTCTCTTCTTGCCCTGTATATGGGGGGCAGTTTCAGATTTCACCTGGGGAACTCCTGAGGTTGCAAACCAACAATGGAATATCTCTCCATTTATTTGGCTCTTTGATTTCATTCATTAGGGTTTTGTAATTTTCTTCATATACATCTTGTACATGTTTTGTTCTATTTATGCCTAAGCATTTCATTTTTTTTGATATTAATAGAAATTATATTGTATTTTTAATTTCAAATTCCATTTATTCATTGCTGGAAAGTGATTGATTTTTGCATACTAACCTTGTATCCTACAACCTTGCAATAATTGCTTATTAACTTCAGGAGTGTTTTTGTCAATTCTTTCGGATTTTCTCCATAGACTATCATCATATCATCTGCAAACAAAGACAGTTTTATTTCTTCCTTCACAATTGCTTCCTTAAAGACTGTTTCTTTTAGTTTTTTCTATGAATGGGACATACTTTCTTGTTTCTTTGCATGTTTCCTAATTTTTTGTTAAAAACTGGATATTTTGGATATAATCATGTGATAACTCTGGAAATCAGATTCTTCTCCCTTTTCACGGGGTTTGTTTATGTTGTTTGCTGTGGACTGTACATGTTTACTTGTTTAGAGATTTTCTAAACTATTATTGTAAAGTCTGTATTCTTTGTCATATGTGAGCTCTAAAGTCTGTTTTTCTGTTATTTTAGTATGTGTTCAGCTAATGTTTTGAGAGGGATTTCCTTGAAGGCCAGGAGAAAAAAAAAGAAAAGAAAATAAAACTTTTCCACTTTTTGCAAATTGGCTCTCCTTCAGTGCTTGGCGAAGGAGACTTAGCCTTAACTTCCTGTTCACCCTGAGGGTCGAGGATAGCTAGAGGTGGAAGCTTAGGGTCTTTTTTTTTTTTTTTTTATTATCATGCATTGGTGTGGTACATTTATTACAATTGATGAACCAATATTGATACATTATTATTAACTCAAATCCACAGTTTACATTATGGCTCATTTTTTTTTTTTAAACATCATTATTGAAGTATAATTGCTTTACAATGGTGTGTTAGTTTCTGCTTTATAAAAAAGTGAATCAGTTATACATATACATATGTTCCCATATCTCTTCCCTCTTGCATCTCCCTCCCTCCCACCCTCCCCATCCCACCCCTCTAGGTGGTCACAAAGCACCGAGCTGATCTCCCTGTGCTATGCGGCTGCTTCCCACTAGCTATCTATTTTACATTTGGTAGTGTATATATGTCCATGACACTCTCTCACCCTGTCACATCTCACCCCTCCCCCTCCCCATATCCTCAAGTTCATTCTCTAGTAGGTCTGTGTCTTTATTCCCATCTTGCCACTAGGTTCTTCATGGCCTTTTTTTTTTTTTTCCTTAGATTCCATATATATGTGTTAGCATACGGTATTTGTTTTTCTTTTTCTGACTTACTTAACTCTGTATGACAGACTCTAACTCCATCCACCTCATTACAAATACCTCCATTTTAGTTCTTTTTATGACTGAGTAATATTCCATTGTATATATGTGCCACATCTTCTTTATCCATTCATCCGATGATGGACACTTAGGTTGCTTCCATGTCCTGGCTGTTGTAAACAGAGCCGCAATGAACATTTTGGTACATGATTCTTTTTGAACTATGGTTTTCTCAGGGTATATGCCCAGTAGTGGGATTGCTGGGTCGTATGGTAGTTCTATTTGAAGTTTTTTAAGGAACCTCCATACTGTTCTCCATAGTGGCTGTATCAATTTACATTCCCACCAACAGTGCAAGAGTGTTCCCTTTCCTCCACACCCTCTCCAGCATTTATTGTTTCTAGATTTTTTGATGATGGCCATTCTGACCAGTGTGAGATGATATCTCATTGTAGTTTTGATTTGCATTTCTCTAATGATTAATGATGTTGAGCATTCTTTCATGTGTCTGTTGACAATCTGTATATCTTCTTTGGAGAAATGTCTATTTAGGTCTTCTGCCCATTTTTGGATTGGGTTGTTCGTTTTTTTGTTATTGAGCTGCATGAGCTGCTTGTAAATCTTGGAGATTAATCCTTTGTCAGTTGCTTCATTTGCAAATATTTTCTCCCATTCTGATGGTTGTCTTTTCGTTTTGTTTATGGTTTCCTTTGCTGTGCAAAAGTTTTTAAGTTTCATTAGGTCCCATTTGTTTATTTGTGTTTTTATTTCCATTTCTCTAGGAGCTGGGTCAAAAAGAATCTTGCTATGATTTATGTCATAGAGTGTTCTGCCTATGTTTTCCTCTAAGAGTTTGATAGTGTCTGGCCTTACACTTAGGTCTTTAATCCATTTTGAGTTTATTTTTGTGCATGGTGTCAGGGAGTGTTCTAATTTCATACTTTTACATGTATCTGTCCAGTTTTCCCAGCACCACTTATTGAAGAGGCTGTCTTTTCTCCACTGTATATGCTTGCCTTCTTTATCAAAGATAAGGTGACCATATGTGCGTGGGTTTATCTCTGGGCTTTCTATCCTGTTCCATTGATCTATATTTCTGTTTTTGTGCCAGTACCAAACTGTCTTGATTACTGTAGCTTTGTAATATAGTCTGAAGTCAGGGAGCCTGATTCCCCCAGCTCCATTTTTCATTCTCAAGATTGCTTTGGCTATTCAGGGTCTTTTGTGTTTCCATACAAATTGTGAAATTTTTTGTTCTAGTTCTGTGAAAAATGCCAGTGGTAGTTTGATAGGGATTGCATTGAATCTGTAGATTGCTTTGGGTAGTAGAGTCATTTTCACAATGTTGATTCTTCCAATCCAAGAACATGGTATATCTCTCCATCTATTTGTATCATCTTTAATTTCTTTCATCAGTGTCTTATAATTTTCTGCATGCAGGTCTTTTGTCTCCTTAGGTAGGTTTATTCCTAGATATTTTATTCTTTTTGTTGCAATGGTAAACGGGAGTGTTTTCTTAATTTCACTTTCAGATTTTTCATCATTAGTGTATAGAAATGCAAGAGATTTCTGTGCATTAATTTTGTATCCTGCTACTTTACCAAATTCATTGATTAGCTCTAGTAGTTTTCTGGTAGCATCTTTAGGATTCTCTATGTATAGTATCAGGTCATCTGCAAACAGTGACAGCTTTACTTCTTCTTTTCCGATTTGGATTCCTTTTATTTCTTTTTCTTCTCTGATTGCTGTGGTTAACACTTCCAAAACTATGTTGAATAATAGTGGTGAGAGTGGGCAACCTTGTCTTGTTCCTAATCTTAGTGGAAATGGTTTCAGTTTTTCACCATTGAGGACAATGTTGGCTGTGGGTTTGTCATATATGGCCTTTATTATGTTGAGGAAAGTTCCCTCTATGCCTACTTTCTGCAGGGCTTTTATCATAAATGGGTGTTGAATTTTGTCGAAAGCTTTCTCTGCATCTATTGAGATGATCATATGGTTTTCCTCCTTCAGTTTTTTAATATGGTGTATCACGTTGATTGATTTGCGTATATTGAAGAATCCTTGCATTCCTGGGATAAACCCCACTTGATCATGGTGTATGATCCTTTTTTTTTTTTTTTTTTAATATTTTATTTATTTATTTATTTATTTATGGCTGTGTTGGGTCTTCGTTTCTGTGTGAGGGCTTTCTCTAGTTGCGGCAAGTGGGGGCCATTCTTCATCGCAGTGCGCGGGCCTCTCACCATCGCGGCCTCTCCTGCTGCGGAGCACAGGCTCCAGACGCGCAGGCTCAGCAATTGTGGCTCACGGGCCCAGTCGCTCCGCGGCATGTGGGATCCTCCCAGACCAGGGCTTGAACCCGTGTCCCCTGCATTGGCAGGCAGACTCTCAACCACTGCGCCACCAGGGAAGCCCCGTATATGATCCTTTTAATGTGCTGTTGGATTCTGTTTGCTAGTATTTTGTTGAGGATTTTTGCATCTATGTTCATCAGTGATATTGGCCTGTAGTTTTCTTTCTTTGTGACATCTTTGTCTGGTTTTGGTATCAGGGTGATGGTGGCCTCGTAGAATGAGTTTGGGAGTGTTCCTCCCTCTGCAATATTTTGGAAGAGTTTGAGAAGGATAGGTGTTAGCTCTTCTCTAAATGTTTGATAGAATTCACCTGTGAAGCCATCTGGTCCTGGGCTTTTGTTTGTTGGAAGATTTTTAATCACAGTTTCAATTTCAGTGCTTGTGATTGGTCTGTTCATATTTTCTATTTCTTCCTGGTTCAGTCTCGGCAGGTTGTGCATTTCTAAGAATCTGTCCATTTCCTCCAGGTTGTCCATTTTATTGGCATAGAGTTGCTTGTAGTAATCTCTCATGATCCTTTGTATTTCTGCAGTGTCAGTGGTTATTTCTCCTTTTTCATTTCTAATTCTATCGATTTGAGTCTTCTCCCTTTTTCTCTTGATGAGTCTGGCTAATGGGTTATCAATTTTGTTTATCTTCTCAAAGAACCAGCTTTTAGTTTCATTGATTTTTGCTATTGTTTCCTTCATTTCTTTTTCATTTATTTCTGACCTGATCTTTATGATTTCTTTCCTTCTGCTAGCTTTGGGGTTTTTTTGTTCTTCTTTCTCTAATTGCTTGAGGTGCAAGGTTAGGTTGTTTATTCGAGATGTTTCCTGTTTCTTGAGGTAGGCTTGTATTGCTATAAACTTCCCTCTTAGCACTGCTTTTGCTGCGTCCCATAGGTTTTGGGTCGTCGTGTCTCAATTATCATTTGTTTCTAGGTATTTTTTGATTTCCCCTTTGATTTCTTCAGTGATCACTTCGTTATTAAGTAGTGTATTGTGTAGCCTCCATGTGTTTGTATTTTTTACAGATCTTTTCCTGTAATTGATATCTAGTCTCATAGCGTTGTGGTCGGAAAAGATACTTGATACGATTTCAATTTTCTTAAATTTACCAAGGCTTGATTTGTGACCCAAGATATGATCTATCCTGGAGAATGTTCCATGAGCACTTGAGAAAAATGTGTATTCTGTTGTTTTTGGGTGGAATGTCCTATAAATATCAAGTCCATCTTGTTTAATGTATCATTTAAAGCTTGTGTTTCCTTATTTATTTTCATTTTGGATGATCTGTCCATTGGTGAAAGTGGGGTGTTAAAGTCCCCTACTATGATTGTGTTACTGTCGATTTCCCCTTTTATGGCTGTTAGTATTTGCCTTATGTATTGAGGTGCTCCTATGTTGGGTACATAAATATTTACAATTGTTATACCTTCCTCTTGGATCGATCCCTTGATCATTATATAGTGTCCTTCTTTGTCTCTTGTAATAGTCTTTATTTTAAAGTCTATTTTGTCTGATATGAGAATTGCTACTCCAGCTTTCTTTTGATTTCCATTTGCATGGAATATCTTTTTCCATCCCCTCACTTTCAGTCTGTATGTGTCTCTAGGTCTGAAGTGGGTCTCTTGTAGACAGCATATATATGGGTCTTGTTTTTGTATCCATTCAGCCAGTCTGTGTCTTTTGGTGGGAGCATTTAATCCATTTACATTTAAGGTAATTATCGATATGTATGTTCCTATTCCCATTTTCTTAAATATTTTGGGTTTGTTATTGTAGGTGTTTTCCTTCTCTTGTGTTTCTTGCCCAGAGAAGTTCCTTTAGCATTTGTTGTAAAGCTGGTTTGGTGGTGCTGAACTCTCTCAGCTTTTGCTTGTCTGTAAAGGTTTTAATTTCTCCGTCACATCTGAATTAGATCCTTGCTGGGTAGAGTAATCTTGATTGTAGGTTTTTCTCCTTCATCACTTTAAGTATATCCTGCCACTCCCTTCTGGCTTGCAGAGTTTCTGCTGAAAGATCAGATGTTAACCTTATGGGGATTCCCTTGTGTGTTATTTGTTGTTTTTCCCTTGCTGCTTTTAATATGTTTTCCTTATATTTAATTTTTGACAGTTTGATTAATATGTGTCTTGACGTGTTTCTCCTTGCGTTTATCCTGTATGGGACTCTCTGTGCTTCCAGGACTTGATTAACTATTTCCTTTCCCATATTAGGGAAGTTTTCAACTATAATCTCTTCAAATATTTTCTCAGTCCCTTTCTTTTTCTCTTCTTCTTCTGGGACCCCTATAATTCGAATGTTGGTGCATTTAATGTTGTCCCAGAGGTCTCTGAGACTGTCCTCAGTTCTTTTCATTCTTTTTCCTTTATCCTGCTCTGCAGTAGTTATTTCCACTCTGTTATCTTCCAGGTCACTTATCCTTTCTTCTGCCTCAGTTATTCTGCTATTGATCCCATCTAGAGTATTTTTAATTTCATTTATTGTGTTTTTCATCGTTGCTTGGTTCCTCTTTAGTTCTTCTACGTCCTTGTTAAATGTTTCTTGCATTTTGTCTATTCTATTTCTACGATTTTGGATCATCCTTACTATCATTATTCTGAATTCTTTTTCAGGTAGACTACCTATTTCCTCTTCATTTGTTAGGTCTGGTGTGTTTTGACCCTGCTCCTTCATCTGCTGTGTGTTTTTCTGTCGTCTCATTTTGCTTATCTTACTGTGTTTGGGGTCTCCTTTTCACAGGCTGCAGGTTCGTAGTTCCCGTTGTTTTTGGTATCTGTCCCCAGTGGCTAAGGTTGGTTCAGTGGGTTGTGTAGGCTTCCTGGTGGAGGGAACTAGTGCCTGAGTTCTGGTGGATGAGGCTGGATCTTGTCTTTCTGGTGGGCACGTCCACGTCTGGTGGTGTATTTTGGGGTGTCTGTGGCCTTATTATGATTTTAGGCAGCCTCTCTGCTAATGGATGGGGCTGTGTTCCTGTCTTGCTAGTTGTTTGGCATAGGGTGTCCAGCACTGTAGCTTGCTGTTCGTTGAGTGAAGCTGGGTCTTGATGTTGAGATGGAGATCTCTGAGAGATTTTTGCCGTTTGGTATTATGTGGATCTGGGAGGTCTCTTGTGGACCAGTGTCCTGAAGTCGGCTCTCCCACCTCAGAGGCACAGCCCTGATGCCTGGCTGGAGCACCAAGAGCCTCTCATCCACACGGCTCAGAGTAAAAGGGATAAAAAATAGAAAGAAAGAAAGAGGATATAATATAGTGAAGTAAAATAAAGCTATTATAATACAAAGCTATACAGACAAAATCTCACCCAGAAGCATATACATATACACTCACAAAAAAGGAAAAGGGGAAAAATTAATATATCCTGCTCCTAAAGTCCACCTTCTGAATTTGGGATGATTCGTTGTCTATTCAGGTGTTCAACAGATGCAGGCACATCAAGTTGTTTGCGGAGTTTTAATCCACTGCTTCTGAAGCTGCTGGGAGAGATTTCCCTTTCTCTTCTTTGTTCGCACAGCTCCCGGGGTTCAGCTTTGGATTTGGACCCGCCTCTGCGTGTAGGTCACCTGAGGGCGCCTATTCCCTGCCCAGGCAGGACGAGGTTAAAGGAGCAGCTGCTTCGGGGGCTCTGGCTCACTCAGGCCGGGGGGAGGGAGGGGTACGGAGGAGGCGGGGCGAGCCTGCGGCGGCAGAGGCCGGCGTGACGTTGCACCAGCCCGAGGCGCGCCGTGCGTTCTCTCGGGAAAGTTGTCCCCGGATCACAGGACCCTGGCAGTGGCCGGCTGTACCGGCTCCCGGGAGGGGCGGTGTGGAGAGTGACCTGTGCTCGCACACAGGCATTTTGGTGGCAGCAGCAGCAGCCTTAGCATCTCACGCCCGTCTCTGGGGTCCGCGCTGATGGCCGCGGCTCGCGCCCGTCTCTGGAGTTCGTTTAGGCGGCGCTCCAAATCCCCTCTCCTTGCGCGCCGCGAAACAAAGAGGCAAGAAAAAGTCTCTTGCCTCTTCGGCAGCTGCAGACTTTTTCCCGGACTCCCTCCCGGCTAGCACCGAAGCCCGAGCCTCAGCTCCCAGCCCCGCCCGCCCCGGCGGCTGAGCAGACAAGCCTCTCGGGCTGGTGAGTGCTGGTCGGCACCGATCCTCTGTGCGGGAGTCTCTCCGCTGTGCCCTCCACACCCCTGTTGCTGCGCTCTTCTCTGTGGATCCGAAGCTTCCCCCCTCTGCCGCCCGCAGTCTCTGCCTGCAAAGGGGCTTCCTAGTGCATGGAAATCTTTCCTCCTTCACAGCTCCCTCCCACTGGTGCAGGTCCCGTCCCTATTCTTTTGTCTCTGTTATTTCTTTTTTCTTTTGTCCTACCCAAGTACGTGGGGAGTTTCTTGCCTCTTGGGAGCTCTGACGTTTTCTGCCAGCCTTCAGTGGGTGTTCTGTAGGAGAAGTTCCACGTGTAGATGTATTTCTACTGTATCTGTGGGAAGGAAGGTGATCTCCGCGTCTTACTCTTCCGCCATCTTCTCGATCTTCTAGGGTCTTTTAAAGTCTTTTCTGAGCATGTATCTTCCCCTGCACATGTACATGGCTTTCTAAATTTCTCAGTATACACATGTGTGCTTTTGAATGCTCTCATTTCTGAAAGGAACTCTCCCCCTAGAACTGTCTCCCCAGCTTTTCCTCCCAGGCCTTCTACTCGTCTATCTTTTGCCTCAGTTATTCATTTGCCTTACAGTGTTTCTAGGAATGCCTTCTGCACAGCTGCTTTTCTTCCCTGAGTGCATTCTGAGTTAAGCAAAACAAAAATAAATGCCTTGGGCTAGCTCCTCGGTGGGTTAGGACAGACAAACACAATTCTCTGAGAATAAGATCTGCTCTGTTTTTTCCAGAATCCAGAAACAAGGTCCTCCACTGAGAACGTGGGCTGAGTCTCAAGACCACAGCGAGCGGTGAAGGTAAATGGGGCAAGAGCAGGTTAAAATGCTTCAAAGTTTTCCTATCATTTTTAAGTTGTATTTTTCTTGAGTAAGTGTTCACTTGGTTCCTGAAAATCTTGATTTTTTTCCAGAATTCTTACAAAGTTGATTCTTACGGTTATGCTTAATTAAAAAAAAAAAATTTGTGGATGGATGGGCCTTTGGAGCTACCTACTTTGCCATTTTTACTGTTTTAAGTCATTGCTCTGATGTAGTAGGACTCTGGTTTTGTTTTGATTTTTTTCTTCTTTTGTGGGAGCATATTTTATCTCAATCCCCTTTTGGACTCTCTTTCCAAATGTCACTAACTCCCTAAAAATGTTGTGGCAGGAGCCCAAGAAATAGTTCTGACGGAAATTGGTATTTAGTTTTCCACTTTTAAGTATTCTGAAGTTTGCTGTGTTCTGTCTTCTAGTTTTGCTGGAAACATGGAATTTGTGTAGTTTTATTTGTTATTGATCTGTATAATTTTTGGAGGATGCATGAAGAGATAAGGATTTAGGGAGCCACCATTATCTTGGCTACCCAGAAGTCCTTTTACTATATACTTTATTGGGAATGATTATAAGGTGGTGGCATCATTTTTATTCAGACTGACTTATCTTTGCTTGTTATTATATTAATACATAGTCAGTATTTATTAAATATATCTTAAGTGTCAAATTCTGTGTTGTGTTAGTGCTAAAAGTATGAAGAGACTATGGCAAGATCCGTATTCTAAAGGGTTTGTATTTCAGTGGAGAGATAAACAGTAATTTTCATATAACGTGGTAATTGGTCTTATCACTTTCTACACTCTATTTAAAGGGTGAATGTATGAGTATGTCTCATCCTCATATTCTTAACATATGTCTTCTGTGGTAAATGGGAAACTCAAGAGCTCTTGTGTATAATTCAACAGTAAGATGATACATGTCTTATACAATTATTGGGTGGCAGCTGCGGTCAGTTTTGGATACTAATAAAAAAACAAAAAGTACCATGGAAATGATGGTTGCATTCATATCTCTAAACCTTCAGGTTTTCATATTTTAATTAATTTGTACACACCTGTTGAGTATCTGCTCAATGTAAGGCTCTATGATGGGTTGGTCTTCTATGGATAAACAATGAACAATAAAGAAGACCAAATCACCACTTCCCAGGTCCCTGGTACAAATCAGTGGAGAAAAACACATACACAAGTTACTTAAAAACAAGGCAAAACTTGTGATAAGGGCTATAATAATGCTATATTTGAAGTGTGGGCAAAAAAGATATAGACAAAGAGCTATGCAAGAAGGTTAGGTGTTGGGGTGTCATCTGGAGTTTTACAAGCAGGGAGGCATTTTCAGAAGCCTTGGGAAATGCTAATTCCTTTGCATATTGACACTTTGATTTAAAAACAGATAACAGTCATGCCAGCCTCCCTATGCGAGTAGACTTTTCATGTCCAGAGTGAAACAATAAATATCAGAGACCACTACAGGCAGGATACCAGCACTGGACAGTAAAGCTGACTTCACTAGCCAAGCTTCTCAGTGTTTTTGAGCTAGGAAGCTGACAGGACTTCAGACTGGGTTGCATCCTATAATTGTAGTACTTGTGAAATAATTAACTGATATTATCTTTGCCTTTTTAAAAGGGAGGCAGGTATGTAATAGAAGCCTAGAAGCTATAATGTATGTGTATGTCAGTTCAAGATTTATTTCTAGATAAAAAATAGCTGGTTTGGCAGCAAGAATTTTAACTGTTGAATCTGTTATGATTCTGGATTTAATTAGTTGTTTATTGCTTATTTAAAACAGATTGATGATGTTGATTTGAAACAGTTTGTGATCATAACAACATTGTTTATACGGGATTTTTCCTGATATTTTCCTTCTTAGAATATGTTTTGCCTGTCAGAGCACTGTGTGTTTACCTAATTGAAAATAAGCCCACCCCAATCCTATTGCATGTGTAAGGTAATATTGCTCAATTAGTTTGCATAATTTTATAACAGGAATCAGATTTATATTCTGAATTAGTTTTGTGAAACATGGCTCACAATTTTATATCTGAGCATCTGAGATATAGAGGACTCTGTGTCCATTGGTTAAGGAACACTGTATGATATGAAATTTATTTTAAACATTTTAAGTCTCATTTGAATCAGAAATTACAAGCTAGTGGCCAGAGGTCTGATCATGGGGCATTTCCAGGTTCCCATCACTTACCTATTTTGCCATCCCACATGGCAGTTTTGAATGTTAGTTCCTTACTGACATAATATGAAATTTGGATTTCTGGCTTTCTTGAAAATTCAAGGTGTTGGCAGTGCTGGGGTTAAGTTCTCACATGGCAAATCTCAACTAGAATTCAGAGACTTCATTCCCCTTCACATGGGCCACATTTCCAATTTAACAGTCTCTGCCTTCTGTGTTTCTTCATACTTGCCTTCTTCACTCCCTGTTCATTGTAGGCATTTTGGCTTAAATTAAAGCATTTATAAACCCACATATCAAATACTGCCAAAACGGCCAAATTTAAAACTCTCTTTTCTTTATTTTATAGAACATATATATAAGAAATTTTCAAATATAGAACATTTTCCAACAAACTTATAAGTAATAGTGATAACAAAAAATATGTTCCATCCAGGACAGGTACAATTTTAAGAAATCATTTGGATGTTTTAGCAAGACACTAGGAGTGGCCATTTGTGTTCATATCTGGAAAATACTAGAAAGCAATGAAGAAATGAGACCGCAAAAAGCATGCATGTAACTCTATTCACTTTTCTGAAAATTACTGTATGAGAAAGATTCTTCATTTTATTACATAAATATTTAGTAGTATATATATTTAGTAAACACTAAAGAAATGAAATTTCAGAATGGGTGGAAAGCAATCACACTCATTTCTTTTTATCTTGAATTTAAATATACGTCGTCTCCATATTATGGTAACTTGTGGTGTACTGCTGTATCTTATATAATGGCAATTATGTGTTTGCCAATGTATAATTGCTTTTGTAGTCAGGCAAATATTGATTACATATCTATTTAATCTTCACTTGGTAGAGATAAAGATCTCACCAGTAACTTAATGTGGCTCAATTATTTTTCATTGTCATTGTTGTTATAACAGAATTTAATGATATAATATCTTGATGGAATTCTGGTCAAGAAAAGGTACTGCCTACATCTTAGTTTTACAGAGATAAAGACAGAGTCAAGAGTCCATGTTGGGTTTTTCCCAAAAAATTTGTAAGTGGAGTAAGGAAAGAAGATTTATGTTCTTAAACTTTCAAGCAAGAAACTTTTATATTCTTCAAAATATAATGTATAGATCAAAAGTGAGAACAGCAGGTTGGGAGAAAAACTATACTATAAGAAAGTGATCTCTTTTTTTTAAATTGTGATTTGTTTTTTCTATTTTCCTTTATCATGTTTAACAAAAGGTAAGGTAAACCAAGCCTTATCTTTCACATCGCACATCCACATGGAACATTAAACTTAAAATTCTTCTTTGGTTATCATGCAATTTTCCTCTCTCTCCTTCTGCCTCCAACTGTTTATCAAACCAGGTTTGTTAGCAGCTTTAAAGACTATGATTTTATTAGTTTCTATTTATTAGACTATTATCATTAATATTATTTTATAATTATTATGATACTAAAAAAAGTTTAATATATGTTTTAGACAGTATTTTGGATTCTTCCTGGACATTTTTTTCCAACAAATATTTATTGAGCACCTCTTAAATCAGGCATTCTGTTTGGAGTTAGAGTTAAGTGATTATGAATCTAGGTTTGTTTCTAGATCATGGTTAAAATCCCACAAAAACTCCAGAATAACAGAATGAGAGATTTGAAGTAAATCAAGTTCTTTTTTTTTTTTTAACATTACAATCACTGTGCTTTCATGGTCTATTTAAAATGTACTGCTTAGATGGAGATATATGTGGTACCACGTGAGCTGAAAACAAGAACTGTGCCCAGTGCAAACTTGTACACTAATGACCCATTACAAATATACCAGGAGTTATTTAAATTGACATCTATGTAAAATATGGTGTTTATTAAAGTTGTTTATTACTATACAACAGCTAATTTGAAACTTATTACTGAAATTAATTTTGTTGTATAGAGGGAAGGGTGTGTTGAAAAATGATCTGCCTCAGGTGTCAAATATTCTAGATATAGCACTATTGTATGAATTACCCACTTGGTATTTATCAGCTACTATTTTGTATTGCACTAGATTTTAAGGTCCCTGAAGACAGAAAGGAGGCTTATGTTTATCCTTATCCTTTTGGTGGTTCAGTACAAAGGGAGACCTTGTAAGTAGCTGTATTTGTTGAGTGTGTGTGAGACTGATGGAGTGTTTGGTGAAAGCACTAATGTTTAGTGAGTCCAAGTGATGTCCTCGGTGCTTTATAAGTTCAAGATAAAACTTGTCACTGATTGGTTTGGGCAATTAGTCATAAACCACTGAAGTAGGTGGGTTTGGCTACCAGACTGTACTATGTCACCATTTTTGGATGTGCTTACTTGCCCTTACTGAAGGAGGGGCCAGGTGGCCAGGCTTCTGTCAGATGATTTTATGCCTTGTTGGTTCTGAGATGGATTCAGATCCAAGCTGAGAATATCAGATTCCCTTTCTCTAAAGAATTAATATGTTCTTAAGAGAAACAGACTGAATCAGATTTCTTTAAACTTGGATACCTAGAATCTTGGTAAATGGGGAATTCAGCATGAACATCATGGCTTTACAAAGCCAATCATAACCCAATGTTTGGAGGAGCAAAAATTAGGAGCCTGTTAGAGATAGTTGGCAGACAGAAGAGTGGATCAGATATATTGCAGAGTAGAAGAGAGAGTGAGGGAGAGCAAGAAAGAATGTCTCGGTTCCTATGACAGCTGGGCATACTTCTGTCACTTGGGGTCTGGGCAAGTCTCCTGATTCCTTATAATAAATTCTGTTTTACTCAATTCAGTGTGATTAGGTTTCTGTCCTTGCTCAGGTTACATCCTTGCCTTTCCCCTGAATTCATTTCTGTATATTTTATTTATCTTTTAAAGAAGAGCTTAAGTTTTAGGAGTGTTAGATCTTGCCTTAGGCTCTCTGTGAGATCTATGGTACTCTGCAGTTAGAAGACCTAAAAATAAACTTTTAGGATAAATACTAAAATATATCTTAAACTCTTACTTTTCCTGTGACTACAATCATTTCCTCATACTGACTATACCATAGTTCTTAAGTTTATTGAGTAAAGATCCTCCTTGAAACTCTGGTGAAATCTATGACCACTCTTCAGAAAAATTCATATTATACACACACACAGCTTTGCACATAATTTCAGGGGTTTTACAGACTCCAGGAAACCTGGTAATGAACCTCAGTAGCCCAGATTAGAAGTCTCAGTTTTTAAAGAATAACTACATTTCTGTAAATACATTGACAGCAACATATTAATAATATGCTATGGGAGCTTTCTGCTTAATGGAATCCTATAATGATTTATTTTCTGGATTAAAGAAATCCTTCTGAAACACAAAGATGTTTTAAAATTTCTCCTCCTATAATTCTGAATTTTAAGGTTTACAACTTATTTAATATCAATATTATAGAATTCGAAGCATGTGTCAGATTTAAATTGCTTATATTTACTTGGCTATGAGGCTACCTTACCATATGTCTAGTACAGGGAATGTAGCTACATCAATTTTTCATATGAGAAAAATTCCACTTATAGAGGAGAGTTTTTAAATTTAATATTAAATAATTAATATCCTTCTTCACATAGACATCTCAAATTAAGATTGTTTACATGCTCTTTAATTAGGTGCAATTAAGAAGCTCTCTCAAAGCATTTAAGCCCAGAGGGTGTTCTTGGTTGTGTTGATAGAATGACTCTTAACATACAAGAAGTTGCCTTGGAAGTTGTTGACGAGTTTCTCATTGGAAGACATGATGGGTACACTTTTCTTTTTGCCACATGAGGAAACAGATGCTGAGAATTTTCATTAGAAAAAGATGCATGAAAAGTTCTGCTTGACAGTCTAGGATAGTAAGAAGGCTTCTTTGCTCTGTCCTTGTCTTTTCTCATTGCAGTAGTCATAGTGATACCTAAGCCAGATCATGTCATTCCTTTGTTCAAAACCCTTTAATGTCATCGGCCTCACTGAGAGTAAACCCAGAGCACCTCCCAGGACTGGTCAGGCCCTAGTGCTGTGCATAATCAGGCTCCTCCATCCCCAACAAGCATCGATCTTATGGTTCTTTCCTCATCTCCATCTCCTGATCCTTTTGCTCTGGCTCATTTGGCTCCAGACACGTCTGTTGTCTCTGCCTGGAATGTTCCCTGGATATTCACATGGCTTGTTCCTTCATTTCTTTTCAACATTTGTTCATTCCCTTTCAGTAGGTCCTTCCCTTGTTACCTTCTGTATCCTTTCTAACCCCTGCCCCTCCTTGATTCTACTTTCCATATCCCACTTTTTTGATTTATTTTTTTGCCCTGGCACTGTTACAATCTGACGTACTACATATTTTATTTGGTCAGTATATTCCATCTTTTTCAGCCAAGATATATATTTCAAGAAGGCACAGGTTTGACTGTTTAACCGTTTTTGGTTTTTTTTAAAAATCTGTCCCCAGAACCTATAAGATGATCCAAAGCAGGTGCTCAGTAAGGATTTGTTGAGTGAATAATCAGTGGATGAATAAATGAATGAAAAGGATGTAATGGGATTTTCTGATTAAATTACAAATTTGGGTTTGTTTGGGTTTTATTTTTTAAATGATTATTTTATTTCTTGAGGGCTATATCTTGTCTGTGCCCTCAATTTTAGCACTGGCCAATTCACCACTGCTTTGTTTAGTGGTGGCTGTAACTCCTCTGGCTAAAGTAGGAACTTCAGGAAATTTGGTAACAATAGTTGCTATAAACTACTATCTGTCTATAAATAAGAAGATAATTCAATATGACCACACTGTTCACAACAGTGTGAATAAACTTCCTAGAGAAACCAATACATTTGAAGAAGTGATTAAGAATCTTAAGATAAAATGTAGAGTTTGAGAATGACCTTGGCAAAGAAAATAGGCTTACTCTTTTTTTTTTTTTTGATCTGATTAGTAATCATTAAAAGCACAAACTGTAAGTGAATGAGCTAGAAAGTAAAACTAAAAGATTCATTTCATGTTTAACAAAATTCTCAAAAGACTTGAATAAAGAAGGGCTACAATATGTTCTGATTTCTGGGTGCTGGTTCTTCAAAGAAGTGAAGAGAGGCTCTGCTTTGTTGTTAGGAATTGTTTGGTGTTGGAACAGTGTTAAGAGGCAGGAGATGATCAAGCTTTCAGAAACAGACCTCTTTGCTATACAAATTCCTCTTGGCTAATCCTTTTCCATAACAACAGCATGCCATGAGTGATGCAAGATGTGCCAAAGGCGTCAGAGCTCTAACTCTGAACCACAGCATGTTGCATATAAAAAATAAAACACATTCATCTCTTTCTTAGAGTCCAAAATAGCAGGCACCTAGAATTGGATCATATTCACAGGGATTCTTTGCGTTATAATAATTCTGTTTCTATATCCAAAAACTTAAAACATGGGGTCTGGCAAGAATATTGGAGGTTGGCTGTGTGCTGTTATAAATATGAAATATAAGCCATTCCTCCAGCAGGTACTGTCAATGGACTGTCTTTCCTCCACCAGTGGGTCTGTCATATCAGATCATTCTGCAGTTTTGCTCAGGGACTTTTAACTCAAAGTCAAATGGATGTCTCAAGAGTGGCAACTTCAGCAACTAATTTTGCTAAAAAAAAAAAAAAAAGGGGGGCAGGGAATTTCGTAGTCATTACTTGGGTAATCCCGGCAACCTCAGTTAAGTCAAATGACCTTGTGGAATTTAATGTAAAATCCAGTGAGAAGAGAGATTTGCTTAGTTTGATTTGGGCTATTGTGATTTATTTAATATCCCTGTTCAGTTTTACACTCCAGGGATCTGTGAAGCTGTATCACAGCATAATCTGTTGGTGATTATTCATAAAAATGAGTTTATAGATCCTGCAAGGACAAGCTTTATAGTTGTTTTCTATAAGCAAATATTATCAAAATTACTGGCATATGAAAGAACCTAGATCAGTGGTTAAACTGGCAAGACATTAAATTCTCTTTCCGTTTTGTAAAATACAAATGACAGATCATTAGGTCATTTAAATAAAGGTACTGATTTGTCAACACATTTCACCACTCAGAATACTTAACAATAAATACATGATGTTCTAAATTTTAAATGAATGTGAAAGATAAATAATTCTTTCACTAATAAAAGTTCACACCACCCGTAACGTGGAATATTCAACCTGTTTGAATCTATTTTCCAAAGTAAAATGCTTCATTTGAATATTTAGTTTTTAAGTTTAGACATTCCTCCAAACTTATACCATACTAGCTGTCCTCTTAGCATTGCAGATTATCGTTACCTATTGTTAAATAAATCAATCCCTATTGATATTCATTTTGGAACCTACAGTTGCCCATATGAGAAGCAGCTAGATAGAAAATTGGCACCTGTCCTTGAAACTTTAGAACATCTGTCCTTGAAACTTTAGTTTTGAGGCTTATATTTGGAGTCACTTCTTTCTTTCTTGGAATTTTAATATATATGGCATAATTCTTCTGACTGGAAGTTCACATGAGTCTCTCATGTTACCTGAGTTTCACCTTTTCTTGAGGGTGCTATTTTTATCTTTGAAGAGACTCCTTTCCAGGTCTCACAGAACTTTGAGAATGCTTTATATCCAATATTTTCAGCCACACCATATACTCTAAAACTGTGCAAATATGTTTGGTCATTTTTGCAAAATGTGATAATAGCCCAACAGAAATTTAGCTTTTTATAAAACTGTGAGTTAAAAAAAAATCACTATAAGCAAAGAATTCTGGAAGAATGTGGACAAATTTGCTTATTAGAGATACAGAATGACAAAATGCACAAAATCTTAGATGTCATTTTGTTACTGTAAAAATGTGTTGTTTCATATAAGCAAATAATGGAAGACTTAATATTTACTATTCTTATCAAATATTATTACTTTACTCAGAATTTACTGTATATCTGACCCTTATATTATTGGACATATACATTCAGAGCACTGAAAGTTATGTAAAATTATTTATTACCCCAATTTTTTCTTTAAAAGTTTTTATTAGTGAATCTATAAATACTCAGTATTTCTAGGTGGCTCAGATGAAGTTTAAAATATGAGGATAACCCACATTCCATTATATGAGGGATATTCTGAAGAGAAAAGGTTTATCATGCTTAGTCCGAGAGATACGGTTCATGGGTAGTAATTACATGGATCATTTTGCAGGGATGAAGTACAAGCGCCAGCATTCAGGAATGATTCTCTTTCCTGAAGGAACACCAGGTAGTGTTTTTATTTGATGGTTGATGTTATAAGTAAACAGTTTGTAAGTTACCTTAAATTATTCCAGGGAAAGACCTATTTGAATCAAACTATAGTAATCATACTGTGTAACAAATCCAACCCATTTGAAAATGAATTTTTTTGGCAATTTTTCCAGTATATCTTCTTTCTAAAATGAAGAGAGGACTCAGAAAATAAGTTATTAGGGATGTTTTGTCAAATGTTAAATGTAAACTTTGTCCAGGAGTCACAATGGTTTCAGCCCCATTTGATTGACAGCAATAGAATTTTCAACCAGAACCAAGAATGGGGAGATTGTTGATTCTTCAAATCATTGTAAGATTTGATTATAAGATTCTTCAAATAATCATTAGGAGTTCCTTTATCAAGCACAGTGTGTACTAACACTGTGCAGTGATTTAACCCATTGTGCAAATGATAGATCCCTCATATAATAACCCAAATATGATCCCCAGCAATTTCCTAAAATTTCTATTTTCTTCAACACTCTTAAAATAAGCATTTGTTACTCTGTATTAGATTGTGACAGGAACTGAAGGACAGCAGAATATGCCACCCCAAGATATGCTGCATTGGTATATGCATCATTTTGAGCTGTAGGTACCTGAAAATCAGCAAAAAGAGAGGGAGGCTTTCTCTGAACCCCTCTTACCTGTCTAAAAACAACTCCTCCAAAAGGAACTCAATTGTCATCAAGCCCCTCCCAAGAGCTTCATCAACCAGGGAAGACTTGTCAAAGGAGGGGAGACTAGATGTCAACACCACATTCAGACAAACTTTGTCACAAACTATCACATCTCCCATCTGCTCTTCGAAGGGCCCACTCATCTTTCCTAAAATTAATTTACTTTCCCCTAAAAGGCC
Organism: Balaenoptera ricei; assembly: GCF_028023285.1. NCBI lineage: Eukaryota > Metazoa > Chordata > Mammalia > Artiodactyla > Balaenopteridae > Balaenoptera > Balaenoptera ricei. Next base: position 95,782,316 of record NC_082645.1, read on the forward strand.
TTCATTTTCCTCTTAAGGCTCTTTCTCATTTCCTAGTGAGATGGTATTTAAGCCTGAGTTCTAAAGCCACCTCGTTAGGTTACTTTTTTTTTTTTTTCCTGGGTGTCTCTCCTATGTGTACATAAAGTATACATAGTAGTAAACTTCTCTCTTTCTCTTGGTTAATCTGTGTTTTATTACAAGATCTCAGCCAAGAACTCAGAAGGGTAGAAGCAAAATAATTTTTCCTCTTCTACCAAACTGAGATCAAAGACCCAGTCAGGAAAACATATGAATGTTATACAATATGGTATGATCAGAGCTATAACAAAGGGAAGCTTCTGGGAGGCATCTGATCCCCACTGTGATTGTTGGGAAAGGGTAGAAACAGGGAAGACTTCTTATGAAAGTGCTTCTGAAATTATTTTGGGAGGACGGGATTCATTTGCCATGTAATTTAAATAAGGGTAGGTTAAGGGCACAGGGTTATGAGAGACATGGATATATCAGGAAAATTGAAAACAATTCTGATGTGATTTATTGTGAATGGGAAAAATGCAATCAAAATGGAAAAGAAATAACCCCCAAAAAGGACAAATCTGATTATAAGGAAAGGAAACACAAATAGTTTGAAGATAAATGCAGTGACAGTTTTCACTGCTACCCTATAGTGTAGGTAAATGAAACTCAGTGGGGCCTTTATATCATTGAGCTGGAAAGAGAAATGAGTTATTGCCGGAATAAGTGTGGTTCATCCCCTGCAAGTAAGGAGAGGGTGAAGTGGTGATTTGAAAAGAACATCCTGAAGTAGTAGATGACAGAACAGAAGGCAGGGATCATTCATCTCTAATTGGTAGAGTGGTTTGTCTTGCCTCAAGTACCCAAAATGAGAAGAAAAAGGCACACTATGTTAAGGGCAATCAACCTGAGACATTGTCAGAAATTAACCTGTTTTTTTTTTAAATGGATAAATGGCCTTTGCTTCTTACTAATGAATTGATACTAACAACACCATAGTGTATTAATACTTCCCAGTTTATTTTTCAGAAATACCAAAGTATTTTTTTAAATATGCATCTTAAGCATATTTAAAAGACATTACATCTGCAATTGTTTCTTGCTGCAGTGAAAAGAGCTGGCAGCTGGATCCTTCCAGCAGATATTCAGCTGCCTTTTCTTTTCAGTAAGTGTAGAACCAAAGATAGGGATTACTTTTATAAATATGTAATTATGAATTTTTTTCAGATTCTGATTAATAATTCATCCCAACTCCTATAACATTATGTTCTGAATGTTAAACAACTGGATGAGTCAAAATTTGATATTTAAGGAGATTAAGGGGAATATTGTGCATATATTTTAGTTTCCATAGCTGCCTTGTAGAATATTAGGAGAGTATAATTTGAAATAAATTTGTTTCTCACACTGAAGCCACATACCGTGTGTTTCACTCAAGAAAGATCACTGTTATCTATGGCTTTAACACTCATAGGGACTACATAATATGGTCCTGATGCAAAACAATAATGCTTATTTGAACTAGAAAGCAGAACTAGTGAGTAGTGTGTATTACTCCCTCTCCCCTTTTATTAACAAGGAATCTGAAGTCCACTTAAAAAATTTCTATAGCATAACATAGCAGTTAAAAGAGACTTCCTTAATTCAAATCCTAGTCCAGACTCTAGAAAGTTGGACAAAATTTGGGTAAGAAAGTATGTAATCTCTCCCTGTCTCTACTGTAAATAGAAAAAGTAAATATCTTTCCCCCACAGGGTTGTTATAAAAACTAAATGAAACATTGTTTATAAAGTGTTAAGTACAGTATCCAGTGTGTAATATGAATAAAACTATTGAACCTTAGCTATATTTGTTATTATTCAAGGAGGCGTGCAATGGAGTAAAGTGTGTGTGTGTGTGTGTGTGTTTTGTTAAAGGAAAAATATTCTCACATTGTTCATGGTAAGGAAGACTTTATTCAAACTACTGTAATAAGGGCATTGCAATAGGAGAGACTGGGCTCAACTCCAAATATAGCAAAGGTAGCTGGGGATTGATAGCCAGTGAGCAATGTGGTGTTCAGTGGATAAAAAATTACTATGTGGAGACATTAGGGGTAGGGGGATTCTTGCTAAACTGTCCTAATAGGAGTCTTGCTAAAGACAGGCCAAGGACTCAGACATCAAAGGTAGGAGAGGAAGAACTTGATGAGTTATCAGGGATGGAGGATTCTCTGTAAACTGACTTCTCAGGATTCTTTGCTAAGACTGGGCTGTTGGGTTGGCCGAAGACAGGAGGGGTGGGGGAGTGAAGATCTAGTCAAAAAGAGGGCTTAGAGGAGCCTGACTAAGGTTTGGTCAAGAAGAGTCTTTGTCAATGTGTGTGTGCATGTGTGTGTACAGTGGCGGTGAGTCCCAGGGCAAAGGAAAATATGGATCCTTTTGTCCAAAAATTATTATGAACTTGAAGATAACAACAAAATGGCATTAAACCAAGACTGGGCCCGGCTAAGCCTGTGGCCTGAGTGACTCCACAGGTTGTGATCCATAAAGCTGGCCCAAGGTAGGAGCAATCGACAGTACGAAGACCCACTTTAAATAAAAAGCCAGAGAAATACAATTATTTGGATAAAGTTATAAAAATAGAATTTACCTAAAAGTTGCCTTAGTTGTGTTTCTGAATCAATTATTGCCTTAAGTGATTATCAGGGAAAAACTAAAAGAAATCAATGTAGGGAAACCCAAGTACATAGTGAGAGCTGTGATCATTTTATGTGAATCCAGCCTTTTACGAAGCATTTGTCTGTATTAGGGCCCAGTTTTCATTAAGAATCTGTTTTTTGAGACTTGAAATTTTTAGAGAATATCTAAGAAAAGTTAGAATAATGCTTATATCACTTTTTTTTTTTTTAACCTTACTATGGCTTTCCCGTGTTGCATGAAGAATAGAATTCAAACTGCTTACCAGCGTTTACAAGGGTATGCTAGTTAGGATAGTATCAGCTGCTATAATAAACAACCCCCCAGTGGTTCACACAGTTAAAGTGTTCAGGTGATCATAAGTTTTCAAAAGGAGTACCACTGAAAAAATTTGTCATTTCTCTCTTTCTTACTAAATTTACCAACCCTGATCCAAGGAATAATGAGCCTCTTCCAAAAATTTACTGGTGTGTCTCAGCCAATCAAAGCTGTGTTTACTTATTTATTTTAGTGATGCTGGCCTCTCCTTTGCCCAGCCCATTCCTTGGCTTAGTGCATCAGTACAATAGAGAATGGAATTTATTTGCTCATCTAATTTCAGGTATGGTTTGATTCAGAAGTGTACTATATTGTAGTAGAACTAGTTACAGCTGTTCCAGATGGCAAATCTTTATACCATGTTGTCCAGAAAAAGAGTAACAACTTCTTCAGGTAGTTCTCTCAGGTGATCAAGAAAGATGCTTTCCCCACACACATCTCCTCATCTCTATTGAGGCATGTGGGTCATGTTCCCATCTCTGAACCAATCACTGTGGTCAGGGGCATGCCGTTGGGCTCAGTAAATCAAGACTTTCCCCTGCCTTCCCACCCCAAAAGGCATCCTCTGAAGCACATGGGCTACTTGGAGGTGAAGTAGATGCCCAAGAAGTTGACAGGATAGTGGGAGTGAAAAAAAGAGTCAAAGATGACTTCTAGTTGTATTTGCAGGAGCAACTGGAAGATGATATCAGTGAAGAGCACATCAAGGAACAAGGCAAAGAATTAAAAAGCCAGTGTATTGGAAGCTTCTCTATGTAACTATGTGGAAATTGAAACACCAGTTATGACACAAGTAGTATTTGTGGGAGAGTCAGTGAACCAGGGTCTGAAGTTTCGTGAAATAAAAAGGAGTGATGTTCATCTCTCCCACCTTCACGAGTCTGTGGATTACTGTGATAAGGGGGTGGAAGTAGGTGATACAGGAGATGGAGTGGGTTTTTAAGAAAATTGGATGAGCAAGAAGAGCACCTACTCCACCTCCAAAGACAGTAATGTGAAGAGTATGGAAGGAAAAACCACCACCCCTTAGAGGTAGTGTGCTCAAGGTAGAGCAAGTAACTAATGGGAGATTTAGAGAAAAATCTGTGAATATAAGAGATTTGCATATGAAGAGCCATGGGTTTTAGAGGCCTCTACCGATGCCTGATGCCTTGTTTTTATTTCAGGCCAACTCTAGTCTATTGGGTCTCTCAGTACATATGAGCCCAGTGCATGCTTGTCCCCCAGACATGCACACATGGATCCTTCACTGTTTCTCTGCATACTCGTCTGCAATGGGCATAGCTCAGGAGACTGCGCTCAGGTACCTGCTCAGCTATAGCTACTTTATGGAGAGAATATCGCACCATGTTGGATTCAGGACTGTGCCCAAACCAAGGCTTCCCTAAGACAGTTTCCCCTAGTCTGTGTGCAGAGCAGTGGGGACCCAGTTTCTGTGATCTTGGTATCCCCACAACTATCTACGCTATATTTACCCATCTAACTTTTCGTCCTCTACCAGCCCCTCTCTTCACGCTTTAAGCTTAAGGAAGACGGTGAAAACAGCTATATCTCACTCCTGAATTTGTCCATTCTTTTCCTCTCCAGGCTCAACCATCCCTTCTCCCAAAACACATACAGACACTCGCTCCAAAGGAAGCTTTTTTTATTCCTTTGAAGTGGATCACTTTCTATACTACATCTTACTTCTTCCCCCTTTTAGGCAAAAAGTCTCTTAGCCCACCACTAATGGTACAAGGTTTAAGCAGAAGGGAAAATCTGTATTTAAAAAAAAAGATAAAATGTATCTGGAGGATTTTCAAAATATCATCCCCATCACATACTTTTCTAGAAAGCACATCCACATATAAAGCAAAGTATGCTTGTTTCCATAAAAGTTGATCTGAAAGTAGCCTCGTAAGATGACGTTTTATTAGTTGTATTTCTGCATTTACTTAAAAGTAAATAAAATACATAAAATTTTTCACCCAAATGGGGCAATTCTCCCTGCCTATCTTCCCTGTATTTTGAATTACTTAGATTTTATGATATCTGTTTATTGCTGCCCTTTCTTTAATTGTTCTTTTATCATCTGTGAATAAATAGTTTTGCTATTACAGTGATTCCCTGATATTTTATCTGCATAAATGATCTGAATAACATATATAAAAATAGGGAAAGAAAACACACAGGTTTGGGAGTCCAGTGACGTTTTAATTCTTTGTCTGCTACTAACTTTCTGGTTAATTTGGAGACAATCTCTTCATTTGCTGAGGAAGTGGTTGCTCAGTGTTTACCCTACAGTGTGGTCGCTCTCTCAGCCACTTACTTCCCAAAACTCTTGTTTCCCTTGTCAGTAAATGGAGAAGATTAATCCAGGTAATCTCTAGAGTCCATTTCAGCTCTTTACTCGATGAACTGAATGGTTACGTTTTTTTCTCTAAATGTTTATAAGCCATGAGTGTAAAATTAATTTATTGCTGATATAAAAGCCATGGACTTCATTAAATATAAATATGTAAACAAGTATGTTTTTGCTTCTGTTTCTTTTTCCCTCCTTTTTAATTTTGTAAGAGGGATTGCTTCATAACTTCCCTTTTCCCCTTCTTCTTTGGAAAACTTACCTCCAGCCGGCATTCAGTGAGTATTTGTTAATTATACCCCATTGATCTACTTCCTGTGCTTCTCTGAGATGAGGGGAAACAGCAAAACTGAGCTTTTCTTTCTGTCGGCTGCCTGTTGAAGGGTCTACTGAGGTAAGCTCTAGGCTGTTGCCCTTTCTGAGTCAGGCCAGGAACCTTCAAATGCTGCTCTCTGCGCTGCCCCTGGGGATCACCTACCACCAGTCCTTACAAGATTCATTTACCTGCAGGACTGGAAAATACCGATATTTAAAGGTTAACAGACTGACATGACTTATGAAAACTGCCCTTGCCCCTCACAGAGTGTGGCGGGAAACGAGTGCTGAGCAGAATGTATCGTGTGTACAGCGGGGGTCTCCAAACCGGGTTCAAGACTAACAAGGCTGGGATTTGCCACAGGACGTTCATGGCTCACATTTCAGGTGACTGGATAGCAGCTTGCAGCTTGCCATGGGGTTTTCTTTAATGATACGTAAATGACAGTAACATTCCTGTTCCCTCCATGTTCCTGTGAGTCGTCCACATTAAGAACTCCCATTCCGGGGCAGTTAAATACTCTGGGAAAATGACTAGTCAGGCAGCCGCCTTCCCTTCCGGGAAGTCTCAGAAGACTTTGTCCCAGTAACAACTGATCATTAAGGAAAGTCGGGAGTCAAGATTCCCTGAGAGTAGGTAGGATTCCAGAGAGTGCTAGAGCATCTTTCAGAGCTCCAGGCTGGATTCTGCTGGCTGCTCTTGACAGAAGCTCTGAGCCACCTTGATAGTGATTACCTGATGACAATGTCACAGCCTGTCAGTGACCGTCCTGCCTGACTTGCCCTGCTGAAGGTTAATGGGGTTAATTGCTCTTTGGCGGAGAGGTTGTGGCGATGCTTGGGGGGGTGAAGGGTGGCAGGATATTTTATGAAGGCGTGTTGGGTGGATGGGGAGGAATCAAACTATATATTCATTTACAGAGTGGGATGGTTCTGTTTAAGATAACCTACAGTCCCCTAAAACATTTTAAAGTTAAATTTAAAAGGATTGTACTGGGTTTTCTTTCTTTTTTGCTTTGTATTTGGTGGTGTTTGTTGAGGATTCCTCTCTAGTAAGAGCCGGGAAAGATGCCTGCATCAGCCATGCTCCCATGATTTAGCCAAGAAAGAAGGCTGAGTGGTCCAGCGTCTACTTCTTCATGCAACCCTCACCCCACAACCTTTGGCATTTCAATCTGTTGTAGCACACAAGTGGAATGAGTGTGACAGTCTCATTTGTGTCCCTAGGGAATTTCTGTCTCTGTCAGGAGAACAAATCATGCCCACCAAAGCACAAAATGAATTTAGTATGTGACGTTGTCAGCAGTCTCTATGCGATCCTGCGTTAGAGGAAAATAGAGTGAGGCAAGGGATGATTTCATAGAAGTCCTTCACTGTCAGATTCCTTGTAGGACTGTGTGTTTCCCTCACTACTTAGAACTACAGTATCAGTCTCCATGTTGGGTAAATGGAGGCAAAGAGATTTTTCCTAAACTGCGTGTGTCAGCATTGCCTAAAATTGCCTAAAAGCCATGTTAGCTTTTTCTCTTTGTTTTCCTTTTCTGCTTCTGACTGGTGATGGAAGCTCTGGCAAGTCCAATTTGTTACTTCATTTTTCATTCTTACTGTGTATTTGAAACCTTAACTATATTATGGGAAATGAGCCATCCTGTCTGAGCACCAGCCCCTTTAGGACTAAGCTCTAGTCTGGGGTACTAAGGGATGTGAAATCTAGATGGAAACCTTGGGCTGCACTTTTCAATGGCTACAAAAGTCCCTAAGCACATAACATGGAAATTGCCTAAACGCTGTTAAAAACAAGACAACAGGCCCCAAATGGAGCTCCTTATGCTAAGCCCCACATCACTAAACCAAGACTTAATTACAGTTTCAGCTTTTCCAGAAATGGAATCTTAAACCAGTCAATCAGGAATTGCCTGATTAACACTAGTTAGGTAATCTGCTTGATAGACCCCTGTAATCCCCTAAAGGAAGTAACTTTGTAATAACCAATCCACTTTTTTGTCCAGTATTACCTCCTTTATTTTCCACTTTCTTCTGCCTGTGAAAGTCTTTCATGTTGCACAGCAACTCGGAGCTCCTTTTTATCTGCTAGATTGGATGCTGCCCAATTTGAATCAATTTTTGCTCAAATAAATTCTTAAAATTATAATATGTCTCAGTTTATCCCTTAACAATATTAACCCAAATCACTACTTGGTTTAAAATTTAGAAATACCAATTTAACAAATATGAAAAATGTGTTTACTTCATGTCTGTGAACAATTGCACATATTCATTAGAAAGCTAACTTTATAAAATATATCCTGAGCTAAAAAAGAAACTTGCTATTTATCTAATAGTCTGTTTACTACACATTCTCTGAATTTTTATTTTCACTGCAACAAGTATCATTATAGTTTTTGAACTAGTTTAACATAATAATTTTGTTATTTGTCAAAAGCCTTCATAAATTATAAAAAAAAAAAGTCTTGGAGGGAAGCAGTGACAATAATATGAGTAATTAAGCTTCTACTTTAAGACATAAAATGCAACATGCAACAACTCTGAGCATTCCCCTGTGACTCCATGCTGTACACCTGCCAGACGTTGTCAAGATTAAGTTGGAATGTGCTGTTCTGAGATATAATATGAATATTGTCTAGCGGCTGCTTCCAGAGTACTATAAACACTTCTTTAAACTTAGAGTTGAATTTTACGAGGAAAGAGAAATCATATCTGAGATATGATTTTAGGACTATCAATATAATGCTCATGTTCTACCTTATGAATTGTAATTTTTGTATTCATCTTCATCATTTTCGCTATGAGGGTCATAGGATTTGGAATCAATGAATTTGGGAGTCAACCTACTTTGAATCCATTTTCAAAGGAGTTGCTGTAATGTGAGTGATACGAGAGCCATATATATTATATCTCTTGATGCAAGTCCATTTTAAAATGTCTTAGGTGGGAAAGATTCAGATTTTTTAAAGGTAGATCCCAAGGGCCTTTGTCTGATTCAGTTCTAGCCATTTGTTAAGCTCATTTGATTCTTGTAAGAAAGATGTACGTGTATGTATGTGTATATGTACCTATAAAACCTTATACTTGTAATAAGTTCTATAATTCTAGAAAAAGCTCATCTTCCAAAGATATTTAATTTCTTCTTATTTTGCAACCTTTAAAACTTAAATCTATGTTACATGTATGTCATTTATGAAGTATAATAAACATCTCTGGTCTCATTGTAGGAACTATAATTTCTTCCTACTCTCATCTAACCTCAACCATTCTTCAAGTTCAGGTCAAATGTCATTTCCCCAGCAAGACATTCCCTCACCTCCCAATGGAAATCAATTCCTTCTCTTATAATAGCACCTTTCCCCATACCACTTCTCACATTTTAAATTATGGATGTTAAATATTTGTTTTCTCTTCTCAAATGTAAGCTCCCTGAGGACAGAGACCATGTCCTCACAGATCATTCACTCTAAACATGGTGAGAATTGTTCTCACCTAACAAATTGTATGAGGTAAAAGACAGAGTTTACCTTCATAAGGACAAAGATCATATGTGAAGGGTGTAATTGATAACTATTGAGAATATTTTTGTACAATGGCAATAGTTGGGATAAAGGCCAGATTTAATAAATTATGGAGCAAAACACTGGTAAAAAAGTAGAAGCAGGTACTATAAACTGCTTGTTCCAATCAAAGGAAAGGAAAACTGTATCTATCATAATATCAGTAGAATAATATATTGGTAGCAGTGGATTAGGAAGGCAACAAGGTCATGGATACTTCCCCATCAATTTCCTCTTCTATCTAAAGCAGATTGAAGATTTCACAGAAACAACATTTTATTGGCCCATTGGCTTTTGTCAAATCCCACTTCTTCTCTGCTATAGTATATGGTCATGAGGGAGACAGCTTTTAGAAATAACAATATATTGGCCTTTTATTAGTTTATATTTTTTCTATGGCTGTATCTTCTTTAGGAAAACTGTTAATTAAAAAAATAAACATATAAAAATACACATATCATTTATTTTTACATTAAATCAGGATTTCCTTATTTTAAAACATGTTTAGTGTGAATGATCTGCTTTCCTTTGTGTATACAGGGTACTACCAATCTCTAAACAGAACAAATTCTGTAAGTTGATCTTTTAGTGATGGAACTGTATGAATTGTCTGTGTTTTTACTTTTAATTCCAGTCTAACCACTTTAGTCTGGTACAGTGGTGCCAGCACCTAATAAATCTACTTGGCACACGGAGGAAGTCATTTAACACTGTTGGCCTCATTCACAGTCATTTAAGAACTTTAAATCAAGGTTTCAACTAGCTAAGCTGCTGTAGTTGCTTTCTGTTAAAATTAAAGAGAAAAAAAATCTGATTTGTTTTCATCCTTTATTAGTTAGGCCTGAGCTATATCCTTTGAAATCTACATTTCCTGACTGTTCAGTTTCATGTTAAGCGCACAAGTGAACTGAAAAGAAATGCTGTGAATGGACATAGGGTTGTAGGCAGAACCACATACAGTCTCTTCCAAACAGACTGAGAGCCCTTTAAATAAATCGACCCATGGGTTTCCTCCAGCTGGTATGGAAAACACATATAGGTAGGGCTGCTTCTATTGTTAAATTCTATTCTTGCTAACAAAACCCATGTCTATTAGTTTCTTGAATAAGCCCTGGTATTTTACAAAGAAATGCATTCTTTGGCTTGGGTCATAAAAGACTTTCTTGGTGTGCAGTAAAAGATAAATTTACCAAGGTGTTTTATTACTCCACAGTTGGAATTAATCTCTCCCTGCTTTATGCTTCCTTAGCACGTTGTAAGTGCCTCTATCACAAGCACTTATCACCATCTGCCTCCATTCAGAGTTATTAATGTGTATTTTTAGATTATGAGCTCCTGAAGGGCAAGGATCATGCCTTTCTCATTTTATGTCTCCCCTAAGGCTGTATGCAGTGACTTGCATTTAGTTGGTGCTAAATAAATGTTTATTAAATTGACTGAGTAGGTGGCATATACTTAGAAATAGACTGCTGTTCTTTGAAAGGAATATTTTATTTTAAAATCTTGGTTGCCAGGAAAATTTGGAAAAAATAAGCAGGCTGAAATATTATGCAGACATTTGTAGAAGAGGTGCACTCTCTTGGCCAGTTTTCTTTGATGTCATATTTGAATATGTATTAATCTGCCACCATCCATAAATTTGAGACCCAGGAAACCTGATGGTGTAGTTCTGGTTCAAACTCAAAAGCCTGTGAACCAGTACAACCAATGGTGGAAGTTTCAGTCCAAGTCCAAAGGCCTAAGAACCAGGAGTGCCAGTGTCCAAGGCAGGAGAAGATGAACATCCCAGATCAAACAAGAGAGCAAATTTGCCAACCTTTATATTTTATTCAGGTTTTCAATGGATTGAATGATGCCCAACTATATCTGTGAGGGAGATCTTCTTACTCAATCTGCTGATTCAGATACTAGTCTTTTCTGGAGACACCCTTACAGACACACCCAGAAATAATGTTCTATCAGCTCTCAGGGCATCCCTTTTAGCCCAGTCAAGTTGACCCAGAAAATTAACCGTCACACATGTAGAATGGCATAAAGACTTAGACTTCGAAGGCAGGCAACCCTGAAATCAAATCCTTTTCACTCTCTTCCTAGATACCCGATCCCATAGGATTTACTTAACTTCTGTGAGCCACAATTTCCTAACTGTAAAATGAGAACAATGGTATCGGCTTCAGAGTTCTTGTGAGACTCAAATAGGCTGTATATGGAAGCCAGCTAGCATATTCTGGGATCTAAATAAACAGTTTACTTCTATTTCATTTTCTTCTCTTCTTCCTTTAGTCTAAAACTTTTTGATGAATTAAGATCTTTATATGTGGGAGGGTTTTATTCAATGCTGATTTATTGAACATTGTGTAGGTGCCTATGCTAAGCCCTGGAGGCACAAGGATGATTAAGACACATCTTGCAACATTCACAGTTGAATATGGAACAGCCAGTGGAAAAGATAATGTCCGTGCAATGCTGTATTACAGTAGAGATGTATTTGGGGTACCACACAAGTGGAGAGGATGAAAACTTTCTTGTGGTTTCAGAAAAGACTTCCTTGGAGGTGGTTATCTCTCAGCTTACTTTTGACACGAATGTATTTAGGCAAGAAGGCATTCCAGGCAGAGGGAATAGTGTGAACCAAGGCAGAATCAGAATAAACCAGGGTGCTCTACGTTGTGAACTATTAGAATACAAAGAGAGGGGATGGCAGGAGAAGGATCTGCAGAGTTAGGCAGGGCATAGTTCACGGGGATCTTGACCAGCTCTGCTAAGGAACTTTGACATTATTCCATAAGCTAGTGTTTTTCAACTTTTCTTAAATAAGGGACATCTTTTTTTGTTTTTGTTTCTGTTTTTTCTTCCAAACATATGTCTAAAAGGGAGTCTCATGTAGTAAGAATAGAGAGTAAGATAACACCTCATATTCTCCCATCTACGGTATACCAACTCCTTCTTCTCTACATGGACCATTGAAGCAATTCCAGGGAGATCTCAGGATTTCAGGAACCTAGTTTGAAAACCACTGCTGCAGAGGATGAGGTGTACCTGGAGAGTTTTAAGCAGGTTGTTGAATGAAATGGAATTAGTAATAGCAGCCCTTTGGGCACTGAACTTGAGTTTTGAACTCTAAAAAGTATCTCTATTTGCTATCAAAGGTCCTACCTCAGTTGTCGTGGGTTCTTTTGAGGTCAGAGTCTTTGAAAATAAAGAAGAGTTTTGTTCCATATATCTGGATGCCAGGTGATTTGGTTGGCTGGTGTTTTTTCTTATCTGGGTACTACTTCAGATCACATTTATAAGTTTTGTGCCAGGTTTTGAAGGTACAGGATAAACATTATGCCTGCCTTCGGCGATCTCACAATCTAGGGTTGGTGACAGGAGATAAATTAAATAGTTTAGTAATTAGAAAAATTATATAAATTAGTAACTGTTATGTGTTATAGTAATTGATATAATAATGTCAGTGCATGGATAGCAGGGAAATCTTTCCAACAGTAGGTGATAATGTAGTGAAGGCTGAGACTGACAGAAATTAGTCAGGAAGATGTGGGGAGAAGACTAGTAGAGGAAAATGAATAGCAGACCAAGGGAACAGCATGGGCACAAGCACTTAAAAGCAGGGCATGTATGGAGAACCTCAAGTATATCAAGGTGGTACATGAAGATTGTGCATCAGATGTGTCAGTCAGGGTTTAGTCAGGTGGTGTTATGGAATTAGGAATCTATCATAAGAATTAGATGTTACACAACTATAGGAGTTGGGGAAGTAAAGGTCCAAAAGAGAGTTAAAGGACAAGAAATATATCACTCACCAGCCCTAGTATGGAGCTGGAGAGAGAATCTGTGAGGTAAGATCTGCTTCTGGAGTAGAGATGCAAAGGAAGGCTGGTATAAGAGTTATGGACATTTGTTAGTCTTCGTGGCTACTACCTCTGTGAACTTGCAATAAAGTGCATTCTTTTCAGCCCGAAGCCTCTGTCACTCAGCATGGTCAGCAATCAGGAATGAAACCTGGAAGTGGAAGGAAAGAGACCAAGCTGAGACTCTCTGGCATGTCTGCATCTCTCTCCGATAGCCTCTAAACATCAATGACCTTCACAGTGTATTGGTGGTTGCTTCACTTCTGCTTCCCAAATCTCTCATGATCTTACTTTTGGTTAATTCTAACCTGGAATTCTATAGGAAAGGGGATTCTAGAAAACAGTTCCCAGTGTAACCAAGCTGACAAATGATCATCTAGCACATCAGAGTTGGTGGCATACAATTTTTGAAAAAGTTGATACAGATCTGATCAAAAAAAGCATTTCCGAAGTGAAAGGATTTGACTTTTATCCTGAAGACATTTATAGATTGTTATCAAGAGAGTGACATCAGATTTGCATCTAGACTGTGAAAGATGGATTGTTAAGGCCTGGGGTTGAAGGTGGGGACGTCATGTCTCAAAGGAAGGAGCTGATATGCGGCTTCTTACTCATCCAAATGAGAGAAGATGTCTAAAGCAGTAGTACGAGAAGACAGAGGAAATTGGATGATACTCATGCTTCTGGTTTGGGAGATTGTGTAGAAGATGACATTACACTGGGAATTCAACAGGAGGAGCTAGTAAGAGTAGGGTTGAGGAGATTCATTTTGGACACAGTGAGTTTGAGATATCTAGAGAACAGTCATGTTAGGGTGAGTAAGTAGTTGGCAGTTTGAAATATAGGCCTGGAGCTTGAAAATAAGATATGGGGTAAAGATATAGATTCATTGGTTGTCACCATAGAGGTGGTGGTTGAAGTAATAAATGGGATTGGCTATGGAGACTGCATAGCATGAGGACACCCAAGGCAACACCAACATTTAAAGAGAATACAGAGGAAGGGGAGCCAGTACACAGGAAAGGAATAGGTGGGGAGCTGAGGATAGAAGCGAGTATGTTGAAAGCCAACATGGTAGAGTATTTCCAAATAGACGGAAAGTTCATTGTGTTCAACTCAACATAGAGATAATGGAAGAAAAGCATTGAGAAATTCCTGTTTTTTAGCAAAAGGATGAAAATAGAGCATGATTCAGGGGGGAGAGACTGAGGAAAAAATGGAAGAGTTAATGTAAATTACTCCATCTAGAATTTTGGCCACAAATTAGAAAGAGGTAAATAGTATTAAGGAAATGTGCTTGGTGTGTGTGTGTGTGTGTGTGTGTGTGCATGTGTGTGAGTTTTCCTTTCTAAATGGGAAAATTTAGTATGCATGAATGCAAAAGTAAGAAATAAATTTGAAGTTTTTTAATTGCTTAAATACATCTTGTCACTACTGCATATGTGCCTTAGTTTTGTGTGCTCTTTATTCCATGTGTATGAACTGTGTTATCTGAGCCGGGCTGTGAGGAATATGGCAGTGGTGCTAACAGAATGAAATTTGTCACCAAGGACAATCTCCTTCTACACATAGAACAGGTAAAATAGGAAAGGTTTTTCCAGAAGTCAAATGTGACCTCTGCAATTTGTCTCTTTCTATGGTTACAGAAGCGTAGAGTGCCAAAGTGCTTTACAAACCTTTATTTGGTAGAAGGCTTGAGACTACATTAGCATCAAATTTTTTCAATCCCTTGAATTTGAACATGCTTTTTTTTTTTTTTTTTTTTTTCATTATTTATGTTTGGCTGTGTTGGGTTTTCGTTTCTGTGCGAGGGCTTTCTCTAGTTGCGGCGAGCGAGGGCCACTCTTCATCGCGATGCATGGGCCTCTCACTATCGCGGCCTCTCTTGTTGTGGAGCACAGGCTCCAGATGCGCAGGCTCAGTAGTTGTGGCTCATGGGCCTAGTTGCTCCGCGGCATGTGGGACCCTCCCAGACCAGGGCTCGAACCCGTGTCCCCTGCATCGGCAGACAGACTCAACCTTTGTGCCACCAGGGAAGCCCTGAACATGCTTTTTTTTTTTTTTAATTTTTTTTTTTTTAATTAATTTATTTTTGTCTGTGTTAGATCTTCGTTTCTGTGCGAGGGCTTTCTCTAGTTGCGGCAAGCGGGGGCCACTCTTCATCACGGTGCGCGGGCCTCTCACTATCGCGGCCTCTCTTGTTGCCGAGCGCAGGCTCGAGACACGCAGGCTCAGCAATTGTGGCTCACGGGCCCAGTCGCTCCATGGCATGTGGGATCTTCCCAGACCAGGGCTCGAACCCGTGTCCCCTGCATCGGCAGGCAGACTCTCAACCACTGCGCCACCAGGGAAGCCCTGAACATGCTTTTTGATTTGAGTCTTTAGTATGGATGATGATTAAAGGTAATTTTATCTGAATATTACAAATATGGAAATGAGCAAGAAACCAAATGTTTTCCCACTTAGATCTTACAGGACTTGAGTTCTTGACCATTTTCTAGTTACAGATTGAAATCTGCTCTCTGTGTTGACAGTGTTCATCTCATTGGCCGGTCTACATTCTCTAAAGTCTCAAATTTGAATAGAAGGGTATCGTGTGGGTGGCCCAATAAACCCATATATAGAAAAAGTTCTCTTTAATAAAGTGTGATTTTATTCACACTGAGCCTGGTGGTATTTAGTTTGATCTCTATATTCAGCTCATCAGCTTACAGATTTATCATCTATATTGTTATGTACAGCTCCCAAGTAAAGAATCATAACTATCACAAAGCCAAATTCTTCCCTCAAACATATTATCCCATGGAAGAGCCACGCAAATCCTATCACAGCCAATTCCAAGGGGATGCTTCTTTTGTCATGTTGAAAATAGATTTAAATGTGTTCTTGAAATAGATGAGCTCTTGGCTGGAGTTGAGACACGCAGAGATTTCAGCTGACTTGGTATTTGATGGGATAGGATTTGACCTGGTATTATGTAAACAGATTTTGGTTCATGCAATTATATTGGAGGGTAATCCAGAAACATAGAGATGGAGAAAATCTCTAGGAATACATTTTAAAAGCCAGTTCTAATAAAGTAGTTCTTTCTCAATGACATAAATAGAATTTCTGAAACTTTTTCAGACTGTTCAGTAAACCAGCTTGCTCTGTAGGAATGTGTTTTCCTTTACCTGAATCCCAAATAAGATGTTTGTGTTTGGCCAGATGTTAGTTAATTGAAACTAATTACATTTCCAGAATAATCCTAGCATCTGTTGTCAGTCAGGCTATAAAGTATATCTGAACTGAAGTGTGGTGTTTTCCCTGCATTTCTCCAGCTGCTGATGGAAAGGAAAGATCAGTGGTGTAAGTACTTTAAGTCAAATAATCCAATTTAGTTCGTATATTTTATTTTAATTATTTTGTAAGTAGCAAGCAACATCCTGCTTGGTTATTGTTAAGCAGGGTTACCATGTTTAGACTAAAGAAAAAAAAATCTTGAAAACATATGAGCAAAAAACAACATCGAGATCAGATATTGCTTTTTACTGAGTTGAATATTTTGTTCATGCCCTGCTTACATACACTTTAGTGCTAAGGGTGTTGTCTCATGTTGGTTGCATTTCTAAGCTTTAACCACTACAGTTTGCATTCCAGAAAGGTGGTTTAGGATTTGAAGTCATGGATTCTCCTTAACAATGTCTTAATGAAGAGACTCAGATAAGATTTTTTAAATTGCCCAATTTTTAAATCACAGGTGTTTTCATTAACTTCCAAAAAGCTGAAGAGAATTTTTAGCGGCTCTTAATTATTGATGAGTTTCATGTGAAATGCTTGTGCAGCAAAAGAACTTTGTCAGAGACACAACGTTACTTTTGCCACCTTGGCATCAGGCTGCCAAATGATGGAAAATAGTTGGCCTCATGATGGGACTGTGTTCATTCTGAGACTAGTTGATATGGTATAGAACTTCAAATCACTCTCAACACCTGAAACACAAGGTAACCACTCATCCAACAGTGAGTAAGTGAATGAGTGAATGAAGTAATTATTATGGCATACTATGGTATATCTGAGTATGATAATGCTGAGAAACTTTTGAGATCTCTAGAAATATAATGATTTCTGGTAAGTCTTTTCCATCTATCCACACCTATCATTGAAACTGCTGGTATTTATGGACAGAAGTCAACCACCAGTATAAAGGAAGCTAAGAACTGGCAAGAGAAGCTCTGAAAAAGAAAATTGGTTTTGAGTTTTGTTCCAATAGAGGTACAACTGAGATTAAAGAAAAAAACTAGGATGAGATGTTACCTAGGATATAGGTTCATTTATAATGCCAATAGGAAGTTTACGATGACCATATAATATTGTTACCAAACCAAACCAAACTTGGGTCCGCTCACCTGACATACAGTAAAGCCGATTTACTGACACAGGGTTGTGGTGAAGGAAAGTACAGTGTTTATTGCAAGGCCAAGCAAGGTAAACAGGAAGCTCATGTTCAAAAGACTCCCAGATGGCTTTCAGCGAAGGGGTTTTGAAGACAAGGTTAGAGGTGTGGTTGCAGGCTGCCTGATCAGCTCATACTGCACAATTCTCTGATTGCTTGATGGTGAGGTAACAGGGTGATGTTTAAGGGAATCTCAATTACCAATTTTCTGGCTCCAACTGGTCTGGGGTCTGCATGCTGGTGGTCAGCATGCAGTTAACTTCTTCCACTTGGTGGGGGTTTTAGTAATTGCCAAACAACTCAAGGATATGGCTCAGGATATTATCTATAGCCCTTGAAGAGGAAATAAAGGTCCTTGGCTTTGTTTTATGGATAAACTATTATTTTTTTGTCTTGCTTGACTGTTTTCCTTTGTTTCCGCATTTTCTCACTTCTCTGATTAAATTTGCTCTTTGGAACTTGGGGAAGACCTAGGAGGCTAAAGCTTTGCTATAAATAAGAGGTGGGGGCCATAAGAGGGGGGTCTGTCCCTGGGAAGGCCCCATAGGGTCCTGCTCAGTTTCAGTGATTAAGAGAGGGTATTAATAGGTGTTGATATGGACAGGTGACTTGGAAAATGAGAATTTCTTGAGTTGTACTAGTAGGCGTTTTGACCATTAGCGTGCCATTCAAATTGATGACTATATATAAAAAAGACATCAGAATCTCTACTAACACTTATTTTGCTATCCAGTTATGTACAAAATATGTGCTGCTTTGTATGAATACTGTTATTTTACAACTTAGGGAAGAAGCTCAAACTCTACTTAAGAAGCTCGATCTTGTGCAAATTAGAAAGGGAGAGTAAGAAATACGTATGTGTATTTCTAGCAGGTGCTTCTTGTGAGAGAATGACCTACAGGAGCTACTTGGAGTGAAGGAGCTGTGAGATGACAGGAGTCATTGGGGGCAGGGGTGGTGATCTAAAATATGATGTTACCTGAGGATTGGGAATTCCTAAGTCTCAGGTTGATTTACTCTCCTGGTTAGGTTTTTTTTTTTTTTTTAAACATCTTTATTGGAGTATAATTGCTTTACAATGTTGTTAGTTTCTGCTGTATAAAAAAGTGAATCAGCTATATGTATACATATATCCCCATATCCCCCCCTCTTGCATCTCCCTCCCACCCTCCCTATCCCACCCCTCTAGGTGGACACAAAGCACCGAGCTGATCTCCCTGTGCTGTGCAGCTGCTTCCCACTAGCTATCTATTTTACATTTGGTAGTGTATATAATAGCCTGGTTAGGTTATTGAAAGAGATAGATTTTACCACAGATTTCAAGCTTTCCACCAAGAGATTTCTCTGCAACATTGGTGTGGCTATTGACGAATCGTGTGTTCATGGGGGATACGTACATGGGTCTGTTCATTCATTCAACGGTATTTAGTGGAGACTATTATAGTATGTGTTCTAGGTGCTGCTGGATACAAAGGCTATGCTCCAGGAGTGGATGGAAACAGCTGGGATCACAGCTGTTCTGATTCTCTGTCCTCCATGGTCAGCTTTAAAGCCCAAGTCTGGTCAAGCAATTTCTGTCTTACTACTCAGGTTTGTAGGAAGTTACCTGCAAAATGAATAGCCTTTTGAGAAGCATTTCAAGGATAATAGCATTGTGGTTCTAGGACAAACTTACTATGGATATTAATTTATTACTTTGGGAGGGGGAACAAGAGTCTCTGGATAAGCATGTGTATGTATACATTTATACACATGCACATATGCACACATATATATGTGTATGACAGTCTCCATCATTTTGAGAAATATCATGATGTGACTGTTTGTAATGGAGTGAAATGCTGGTATGTATGCACTCTGATAAGTGAAACACCTTCTCTGAAATAATGCAATATCCATATTGATTTGGCCATTTACTTTGTAAAGCCATAAACTTTTTTGGCTGCAAACATATCTAACATGGCCTCACTGTTTTTGGTTATTAGAAGCAAATTTTTACCTTTATTAATCATAGCCTATGAATCTGCTTCTGTTTTTATGCCTAGTAACATTAAAATTTATTGATTTTTAAAAGATGCTCAGTTGAGCTTCCGCAGGCCAAATAGAAAGAGTTTGTGAGGGGAAATTTTGAGTTTCTATTACTTGTTTCTCTATCTACAGTTTCTCTGAAACAGCCGACTTAAATAACCTTTCTATTCAGTGGATCATTTCCTTAAAACAAAAAAAAACAAAACAAAACAAAAAACCTTTACTCTCTTTCCAGAGGCACATGAGGGTTGTGGAACCTAATTTTATTTTAAATCCATCCATCCAGGTGCTAAACATGAATTGAATTCCTCTAATATGGGAGACACTCTGTTAGGGACCCCTTTCTGCCTGTTGGGAGACTCCTACGACCAAGGGGAGAATCCTAACCTCTAAGCATGAGCTTCTTCCACTGCTTCACACAATATTTCTGGTCCTCAGCTCTATCAAACTCAACACTCCTTTTTTATAGCCAATATTTTTGTAGCATTCATCTATTCACCTGATATAAAAGTCATAGATAATGTAACCCATCTATTTACCTAACTCTTAAAAGCTCAATATAGTATCTTTATAGCAATATAAAAGAGAAGAAAAGTAATTTAAAATAAAATATTATGTATGTCAATATTTAAAAACTCTAATGAAGGATATGGTGCAGGCCTAACCACGGGAACATAACACAACCTGTCACGAATGCCTATATCTGAAACAGTCAAGGCTTTCTAGAGAATCCATAAATGACTGAAATTGTCTTCTTTTATATCCTACTTGTCCTATTCAAAGTCAAAATGCTTTCATGTTAGTTAAGTCAATAGGCTTAGCTAAAAATATGTACACATCATTCACTGTTCGCAGACTGCAGCCTCCCTCCTTCACTTGTAAATTCTATTTTTGCCTTTATTACTTGATTCAACCTACTGGCTTACTGTTCATATTTGAAAAACCAAATTTTAGTGGGCAAAATAATGTTGTGAACATCTCTGAATTATTTGCTGGTGCTATAAACACATTGAAGAACCACCACAATAGAATAACTAATAAAATAGGTTCTTGTATCTACTTATAGTGAATAGGTTGTAAGACTTTTAAAAAACTTTTTCCTTCCATTCGACAATTTGAAGTCAGTGAAACGTAAGTGCATTTCTATGTATGTGTACAATTTCTGTAAATGCAACAGCTACAAATAAAGAATGACTCAGGTACAGTATATTAATAATGGGAATAAAACACGCTGCTTCGCCAGGAGGGTCTTGATATTTGGAAAAGAGGAACAAGCCTGGGGGAAGTTATAAACAAATTCACATTATTTACATGGTATAAAATTCAGTTTATATTCCAATCATGCAAAAGTGTTTTGTGTTTATATAAAAGACCCAAATGATTATCAATAGGGTGGTCAGCCATTCTACATCACTATCCAGCAGAACATTTGAAATGTGTGCAGAGTGTAGAATAGTCCTTTATTAGACTTGACTGTTCTGCACATTGAAGACCATCCAGGTTCCCTGCCCACTAAAGCTGGCAGTGCTCCACAATCATTGTGACAACCAAAAATATATCTATAAATTTCCAAAACACCCTCTTTTTGTGGCATGGCTCCCACTGAGAATTGCTGTGGTTTACATTAGGTCTTATCCTGTACTTAGCATCCTATGGATCAATTGCTTCAATAGAACGCTTCTTGGCCCCTTTGCCACCTGGTCAGATATCCTGGTCTCAGCAGTCCTTCTTGGTAACTCCCTTAGGCTGTCCTCTATGCCCTTCCCCCAGCTAGAGGATGTGCAGAACCAACTCCCCACTGAGCTGTCCAGCATCAGCACCACCAAGTCTGTTGAGAGCAACTTTCCTAAGAATCCTCCCTGTATGGTTTATGATTGCCTGAAGAAACAAATCCATGAAACAATACAGAGTGTCACATTCCTGATTCCCCAGGGCTTCCTTTGCTGAGTCCTGAAGCAGGGCAGGAGTTTATTGATAATTTCGTTTGCTCCAAGTGACTTGTCTCCTCTCTGTATTGCCAGGGAGACCCCTTGTGCTTTCCTGAGAGCGTCTAAACTCAGATCTGTAGACACATCATTAATCTGTGTTTTCTTTTAAAGTCCTCCTCCAACAAAGTTAGGTGTTGCGGTGCCTGAAGCTTATACAATTTGGGGGTATTCTTCAGGAAAAAGAATGTAAAATAACCAAAACAAAAGAACTATGTAGAGTGAAAAAAAGAAATCACAATGTTGTATACATGTTGAAGAGGCACCAAATGTTACAAAGCACAAAATCCAGAAAAATAACACACTATTTTTTATTATTTAAATGCTCAACACACCTCTGTAATACCTTTTAACCTACATTTTGGTTGCATGATTTGTGACAACAATTCTGCAATATCATTTTCTACAGAGAAAAGAGAAACATAATTAAGTCCTTTCTTTACCAGGGTTGATAAAAATTATACTTGATTATTGACAACATGTAAAGTATTGTTCATCTTTACAACTCTTCATTGGTGTTGTCATGTAAATTTTTGGAACTGCTACATTTATGAAAAAACTTTCTCATTTGAACTGTAAGATTTTGGGACGTTACAAATTTTTATTTACCATGAGTATTCTTAAATACTGTTTGATTTGACAACTCTTATTAGGCAATTGTCATTGGTGTTCTCATAGTATTAGCATAATATGAATTTTATATTTGTGAAGGTCAGTATTTCATACTAAATCAACAAGAATTTAATAAGAATCTGTAGACATGTTATTGGGTCAGGCCATTTCAGGCCAAGGAAACAATGTGTACGAGAAGATGTATATGGATAGGATACAGGGAATTGTAGCATATTTGTGGTACGTACAAGGATGGAGCAGTCAGCAATTAAGCTAGACAGGTGTGTCAGGGCCAGGTGAAGAAACATGATCTGGTATAAATGTTGGCAAGTAGCTGAGACTCTCTTCTCTTGCCTTTAGGTTAAGGAATCAAATGCTTGTTGATGGATCACTAAGCATATGAAGGGCCATATTGTTCACTGTTAAGATCATTAGCATTGGAGTCAGACAAAGGTCAATTTGAGTGGCATCTCTTACACTTACTAGCTGGGCAATCTTGTTAGTAGTAACTTAACTATACAGGGAAGTGACTGTAAACTGTACAAATATATCCTATAAACCCAAATTAATGTATCTCAAATGTAATCCACATTTAGCCAGCTCCAAGAGGTACCAGTAGCTATGTCAATACCACCAGACACAAGGGAAAAGATAACAAACGAGTATATAGAATAGAAAAATATAGCAGTTTTTATACATTTTACAAAAACATGACTCTGTGCAGGTACTACCTTTTCCCAGGGTCTTGGAAGGGGCCCATGCAAGTGAGGGGTCCTACAGCTTAAGCGTTTTTAAGTTGAATATGCCTCCCTCTAAGGACACAGGAACACATCTGCAAATTGAATCCCAGCGACAGCACAGGTACCCCAGAGCTCCCCCAAATGATGCAGAGTAACACTAATTACAACCCTAGGCTACCTATAAATATGGGCACTCTCCTCCCACAGTGCCAGGCTGACCTAGAAAGCCTCAAATAGACTGTTTCTGATGGGTGTGCCAACTGGATGTCAAGGATGATTAGTGAGAAAGGAAGGAAGCCCTCCTTCCCCCACTGACTTCAGGGGCATGCAGAGCAGAGTGTGACAGAGGTCTAGAAACAGCTGCCGCATGGCCTGGTGGGTGTGCATCCCTGCAGAATTACAATTATCTCTTTCACTTTGAAAGGTTGTCCACCTGTGTCTTTACATACTTCTCTGCCTTCTGCACAGTTTTCCAATTTTTATTGCACATAGGTTTGTTCCACTGGAGGTCTGGTTTCAAGGCAATTAAGGCTTGTTCTTCAGTTTTTCATTTTACATATCAGTTTTATTAAAGCTATTGCACAACAATCCAAATGGTGAATATGATACATATCCTTGCCTCTATTTATTATTTGTTGGTTTGTCTGTAACTTCCTAAGTATCTAACTCTGTAGAATGCATTTGGACCTAATGTGTTGGATAGAAAGCAGATTTTCAAGGGAAATGGGTAGGGAAAGGGTCAAACTTACTAGCTATGTATACCTCGGGCAAGTCAGCCTCTCTGAACTTCAGCTGCTTCTTCTAAATATTGAAAAAATAAGGTCTTTCTGACTCTACAAAACAGGTGTGAAGATTAAATAAGGTGGTGTATATAACAGTGCTTTCCAAAGTATAACTGCTGATCTGGGTAAGTATAATGATTTCACCCCCTTACTTTGGCATCTTCCTGTCCTTTCACTCAGTGGAAGAGTCTTCCAGTAGGCACTATTAAGCACCCAAAGAAACAGTGTCTAAGTAGGAGTCCAATTAATGACTAAATGTCTCCACTATATTGATTATAGTGTTCTTTCTTTTAAAATTGGTTTTGACTAAGGAAAAAATAATTTGGAAAATAAGGTATCAAGTCAGATAACAAGGGATGAATGTAGGCAGAGTGTTAACACAGTGATATGAAGCATCAAAAGCTATGGTGGGTGGAACGTTAAAAAATGCAACAGGTATTTATTTAGTATTTTTTTGCAGGGCACTGTTCTGGGTGCTTCACATACATTATTGAACAAAATAGGCCAAGATCCCTGTCCTTGTGGGGCTTATATTCTAATGATTCAGAGTAATTGAGAAAGGTAATGCTGGGGCAGACTTGTATAGAATTTTGGAAATTTTAACAAAATATTTGGGAGGAAAATGAAATGAAAAAAATATGTATTTGGCTTAATCATTGATTGAATTGCAGTTCTAGAATTTCTTTGTAAAACAGGTATGAGTTGGGGATAGTCTTCTTGGAAGGATGTGCCAATTGACTGTTCTTGAATTGAAGTTTACATAGAAATATAAAGAATATTTTAACTTAGATTTCATATTTATCTGAAGTGCCTTTGGGGAAAAGGTTATGGAGTTATGGATTCTAAAGCCCCCTCCCCCCATCCCAAACTACACCTTGTCTCTACTACTGAGCTCGTTATTTTAGGCTAAAGTAAGTTCATTGAGTCACTAAATTGCTGATGTAATTCACTCATCTACTCATTAATTCATTTATTCATTCAAAAACTAACAAATATCTACAATGTACTAGTTATTGTGCTAGACGGTAATGATCCAACATGATATGAAAAAAAAAAGGATTAAACGTCTGTCTTTGGAAAACTTATTGTTAATAATTAAACTTTGGGGTTCTATATGACCTGTCATAATGTGAAGGTCATCAGTAGAGGGAAGCATTCTATCTCATGTCTTGGTGAATAAAATAGAAATCATTTTAGACGCTATTAGGAAGAACTATTTCTCTATGTAAATGATTCACTCCTACCTGAAATGTTTATATTGTACCTTCTGTACTGCTTGGGGAATTGAGTTTGACTTGGAGGATATATTCGATATTAAAACATGTAGACTGTTTCACGTATCACAAGATAAAAGTTTTTTTTTTTTTAAATCCCAGCATGTCAGGATAAGCCACCCATTTATGACTAAGATCTCTACAGATAGAAAATGATAGAATAATGGCTTATTGAAAGTCTCATAAAATTTATGCTGCAGTAGAAGGTTGGCAAATTTAGTGTCAGATCTTGCTGTCATTCAAAGGAAGAATAAGGAGAAAAATATCTAAGTACTAATTAGAGAGCCAAGTTAATATGTATCTTACAGCAGAAGGCTTTTCCTGTATGGAGGTAGATAGATAGGTTTTAGTGCACCTGGAATAAGCTTCAGTCACTCCAGATCTCTTCTTTGGGTTGAAAATTTGGTAGCTGAAACATTTCTCCTTTTTTTCCCTATCCATTTTCATGCTTAACAACTTTATTATTTTCTCTGTGGAAGTGCTTCTAGAGTCTTTTGAAAGAGAGGAACGCACTTGATTATCAACATTTTTTTACAGTCCCACAATGTCTTGCTGTCAGTTCAACTTTTAGAATCATTTAATAATAATAATAAAAAAATGTAGCAATCAATAGATATTATGCTTTCAGGAAATGTTTTAAATAAATTTGTTGTATTTATCAGTGTCAGTATATATTTGGAAAGTACATTTGGGTGCAAAAACAAATATTTTTCCATTCTACTAACAATGCTTCCTCTGCATTTGGATTTGAAGACCCTTGGTTTTTCCACAGAGGCCTCCAGCGGTTCGTGGTTCCTAGGATAGGAAGTAGCTCAGTGATTCCCATTAAAAGATTCTAGAACAACAGCCATATAGACCTTAAATGACTGTTAAGACTATAATCATTCATATTCTCTGTTCTGATTTATAGAACAGCGTTCCCTCTATTTGTTCAGTGGGCCATGGAGCGCATTTGGCCAAGTATTGGCATTCACTTCCTGCCCTGGTCCCTGGGGCTTCTTAGATCTCAGAGTTCCAGAGGTTCTGGGATTTCAGAACTAGGACTTAAAGGATAGCTCCAGATCAACTCTACTACAATCACACAGGTCTGCCACTGCCATGACTTGACAAAGAAAATCCTGGGATTTTCCTGAATACAGTCTGTAAACCACTTTCTGACCTCTGACAACTTGTAGGCTAAATATGTAAACTTTAGAATCTCAAATGATGCCAGGTATGCTGGTAAATAAAATATCCGCTTAGGGCATCAGGCAGAAAAATAGATTAGGGAACTACTATTGTATACCATTTATAAAAGACTGTAGTCATTCCAAAACCTCTATTTATTTTATGTCATATAATGAGGATGAATAAATCAGTGGACCCCTGAGAACATTCATAGATAGGTATGGTCTATAAGTGGCTCACAGAGAGGCAGTGGAGTAATCTGCAAAAGTAAAAGTGTTTTCTAACCCTCAAATGCTAGCTGCTCATCCCATGTAGAGACAACTTGCTCTAAACTAGACTCTGGGTATCCTCTGCCCTTGCCAAGTGTCATTTAATTAGAGGGATTTTGTTTAGTTACTCTACTGCTCAGAATCCTTTCTGTCTTACTGGTCATGAAATTGCTTGGCTGAGCTAAAAGGCGAAGTGACAATAATTGGAAACAAAATGTCTTTGTTCCCTTTCCCTCTGAGCAACAGACTGCATCTTACAAGCACCATATTGGTGGAGGTGGCCTCTTTATGCAGCCTGCTGACAGAGGCATTCCGGCATATTTATAACAGCTGAGGATAGCGTGCCCTGAAGAGTGAACTTAATTCTGAGACTGCCAGGTAGTCTTCTGTGAATGACAGTGATTTGTCCCTTGCGATTCTTTTTCTTCCTTACTGACTATTCATAAAGCAGCATCTGACAGCCTAATTTTATATAGTTAATAACACTTAGGAGCAATGTGATTTTAGAATGTCCATTAGACTTTTCCATGTTAAACTATTTCTAATAAATAGTTCTTTCCTACCCCCCTATTTTTTGGCTTACCAAGATTTGATTACAATGTTTATTCTTCTTATTAAATAATCTTTCAGAGATGCATGCTAAGGATCATGTAAACAATCCTTGATCTTGTTTGGCATTAAATAAAACATAAATCTGGGTGTATTATAGGAAAATTCTTATATAGTTCAGTGGTTGCATCAAAGGAATAATTTATTACATATTTATTCAACAAATATTTTAGTGCCTGCTATGCACCAGACACTCTATTAGGAATTGGATATATAAAGATGAATACTTGAAATGTACTCTGAGCCCTAGAACTCACAGTTAAGAAACAGGAAAAACACTTTTCTTCATCATATTACCATGACATAGGTACCAATGTGATCCCCATTTTACATATAAGAAAGCCAAGGCTGAGAGAAGTTAAATGAGTTGCCAAAAGCCACACTGTTTACACCTGATGGATCTAGGATTCAATCCTAGACAGTTTGATGCTAGTGCCTGGGCTCTTAAGCACAATAGTATATTTCCTCTCATAGTTTTGTCTAGGGACACATTCATTGCATGTATATCCATTTTCATTCTGTTTTTGCACATAGTTCATTCATATTCTTCCAGTCAGTTATGCTTCTCTGTAGTATTTCTATTCACTGTCCATAGATGATATTTATACTCAAAGGTAGTGAGAACAGAAATGAGGGAGAGAAAATAGTTTGCTGTTCTTTTTATCCCAAGCTAATAAAATGTTTCTTTAGGCTGGAGCTATGCCCAGGGACCACAGGTCATCTTTTCATCATTTCTAGCCCTCAGCTATATTTTACTTTTATGCACTGTTGGACTCCCATAGGCACCCTATAAGGAATTTGTTTCCATTACAGGACGTGGTCTCTGCAAACTTTGCTGCTCAAACGTCAAATTTCCATGCTCGATAAATAACTTTACTTTGTCATCCTGATTTCTTCCAGAATCTCATTTTTGTTTTCATGTGGATTTGTTTTTAAATTATATCCTCCCTTCAATTCATTTAGCCAGTCCTATGACCATCAGGAGGGAAAAGTATCATCTTCACTGCTGAAAGTCCCTTTCCAATACTCGATTCATCCAGAGATGAGTGGCTGCCCCAAGGAGGCTTGGCATCATGGTCAGGATAGAGGATTCAGTGGTTTCCTTTAGAGTGATGGGATGTCACTATTTTAAGGATAGTTATTTTTCAGAACAGTCAGATAAATAGAATTGTCTTCTCTTTCTTGGAGTTCTTAAGTTGGTTTATTCCACAGCAGGGTGGACATATTAACATTGCCCTGTCAACATGGCTACATGTGGTCTATAATGCATACCCACCACTCCGAAGCAAGTCACCCTATCATTAAGCTACAGAGCTCAAGGATATTTTCATTCCACTGTCTCTATAATGTAAACAGAGAGATTATTTTTTGTGCTTTCATGAGTTTCAGGTATAGATCTTGGAGAAATCTGACCCAACTCTCATATCCTTTGGCAGCCAACATATATGTTTCACCCATGAGACCACTAGAGTTGTTTTAGATGGAAAGTACTCTGAGACAAGGTTTTGTAATATCACTTTTGTACTTTTTAATTATAGGGTCTCCAAATACCTTTAAAAGATAATAACACTGTTCTGATTTTCCTCTTTTGTGTCACTCTAGTAAAAAATAATGATACCAATGATAGAAATAAATGTCATGAATTAAGCATTTACCATGTGGCAGGCACTGTGTCAAATATTTTGCATAAATTTTCATGCACCAGGGAGGAAAATTCTAATCCCCATTTATCATCTGAGGACATTGGGGCATACGGAGGGCTGTATAACTTGCCCAAGGTCATAGAACACAGACAATCTGATTCTAAAACCTACACTCTCATCTTCTGTATACTTTAGTATTTGAAGAATTTCCTGCTTCCTATGCTGTTTTTCTAAACATATTCTATTGCCACTCAGTTTCTCCAGTTGAAATGGTTTTTAAATTGTACTCACAGACCTATTTTCTTCTTTCATACAGTATTTATAGTGGTGATTTTCATAGCTTAGAATAGTACCCTATAAATAATGATGTAAGACCTCAGGCAAATCACTTAACCCCTCTGAACTTCAGTTTCCTCTTTTGTAAGATGATGAAATAATAATACTTGCCTCACAGGATTGTTCAAAGATCAAATGCAATAATGCCAGCAAAGTACTCTCAATGAATAAATGTTAGCTCAATTTCCTTCCTTTCCCATGATTTTACTTACAAGTCCCAGGATAAGGAAATGTGGCAAGACTCATGGCAAATTTGAATCCTGTGAAGATTCCTGATTGATTAAATAATGAATATCTCATCTAATTCCCAAAAGGATTTGAAGCAGCTCAATGAACATGAAAGTAATATAATTATTGTAAACCTGTTACATTTCCCTCATTTCATCCTACCTGTTACACTATTCTCCCCATTCATTTCATTCATTCATTCTGATGATGTCATTTATTCCTTGAAGAAATATTGATTGCATACCTACTGTTTGCCAGACATTGTCTTGCAAGCTAGTCTGCTCTACGTATAGATCTCTTCTGTTGCTCAATTGTTCTTTCTTCCTCCCTCCCTCCTTGCAGTAGTCAGCCATTCTTTTTAACCCTTCATTCACTTGTCAACCATCTGTAACCTGACTTCTGATTTTTTGGTATTGTCCCCAAATAACTCTCTTAATGCTAGACCCAACAGAAGCATTTTCCTTTTTTCTCTTTGTTGTCTACTGCATTTTACAGTGTTGACATTTTCTTCCTTTTCAAAAATTTTTGGTGGTTTTTTGGTTAGGCATTCTCCTTGTTCTTATTTCTCATACTGTATCTTCTCTGACTGCATCATACACCCTCTTTACATTGTCTATTCCTTAAATATGGTTGGCCTAAAGAGTTCAAGTCTAAATAGATTCTTCTTTCCTGTCTATTGCTTTTCTATGATTTTTGTTAACTATATTTTAATGACAGTAAATATACATGCCCAAACTAGAATTATCTTTCAAGATTCAAATTCATATATATTATTGCTGACTAAACATTTCAATCGCCCCAACCTAAAATCACTAAAAGTTAATTTATTCCCCTCCACAAATAAACATTTGTTCCACTAACATTCTCTGTACCTTCACCCTGTCATGATGCTTGGAACCAACCTGGAATATATTATTGAATCCTCCTTATCCCTGAATTTCCTATGTCCAGTCAATCACCAATTCTTTTCATATTGCCTCCCAAATAATCCACTTCTTTCTGATGACCTCCAACCTAGTTTAGGTCACTATCCTTTTTTTTTTTTTTTAGTGTTTTGCTACTTGCTTTATTATTCTTAACAATCTAGTTTCACCTTTCTTTTTTTTTTAATTTAATTTAATTTTTATGCAGCAGGTTCTTATTAGCTATCTATTTTATACATATTAATGTATACATGTCAATCCTAATCTCCCAGTTCATCCCACCCCCCCCCCCCCCAACCACAACCATCCCCACTTTCCCCGCTTGGTGTCCATATGCTTGTTCTCTACATCTGTGTCTATTTCTGCCCTGCAAACCAGTTCATCTGTACCATTTTTCTAGATTCCACGTATATGTGTTAATATACGATATTTGTTTTTCTCTTTCTGACTTACCTCACTCTGTATGATAGTCTCTAGGTCCATCCACGTCTCTACAAAAGACCCAATTTCGTTGCTTTTTATGGCTGAGGAATATTACATTGTATATATATACCACATCTTCTTTATCCATTTTTCTGTCGATGGGCATTTAGGTTGCTTCCATGACCTGGCTTTTGTAAATAATGCTGCAATGAACACTGGGGTGCATGTGTCTTTTTGAATTATGGTTTTCTCTAGGTATATGCCCTGTAGTGGGATTGCTGGGTCATATGGTAATTCTATTTTTAGTTCTTTAAGGAACCTCCATACTGTTCTCCATAGTGGCTGTGTCAATTTACATTCCCACCAACAGTGCAAGAGGGTTCCCTTTTCTCCACACCCTCTCCAGCATTTGTTGTTTGTAGATTTTCTGATGATGGCCATTCTGGCCCATCTGAGGTGATACCTCATTGTAGTTTTGATTTGCATTTCTCTAATAATTAATGATGTTGAGCAGCTTTTCACGTGCCTCTTGGCCATCAGTATGTCTTCTTTGGAGAAATGTCTATTTAGGTCTTCTGCCCATTTTTTGATTGGGTTGATTGTTTTTTTAATATTGAGCTGCATGAGCTGTTTCTATATTTTGGAGATTAATCCTTTGTCTGTTGATTCGTTTGCAAATATTTTCTCCCATTCTGAGGCTTGTCTTTTCGTCTGGTTTATGGTTTCCTTTGCTGTGCAACAGCTTTTAAGTTTCATTAGGTCCCATTTGTTTATTTTTGTTTTTATTTCCATTACTCTAGGAGGTGGGTCAAAAAAGATCTTGCTGTGATTTATGTCATAGAGTTTTCTGCCTATGTTTTTCTCTTAGAGTTTTATAGTGTTCAGTCTTACATTTAGGTCTTTAATCCATTTTGAGTTTATTTTTTTGTATGGTATTAGGGAGTGTTCTAACTTCATTCTTTTACATGTAGCTGTCCAGTTTTCCCAGCACAACTCATTGAACAGGCTGTCTTTTCTCCATTGTATATCCTTGCCTCCTTTGTCATAGATTGGTTGACCATAGGTGTGTGGGTTTATCTCTGGGCTTTCTATCCTGTTTCATTGATCTATATTTCTGTTTTTGTGCCAGTACCATATTGTCTTGATTACTGGTAGATTTGTAGTATAGCCTGAAGTCAGGGAGTCTGATTCCTCCAGCTCCATTTTTTTCCTCAACATTGCTTTGGCTATTCGGGGTCTTTTGTGTCTCCATACAAATTTTAAGACTGTTTGTTCTGGTTCTGTAAAAAATGCCTTTGGTAATGTGACAGGGACTGCGCTGAATCTGTACATTGCTTTGGGTAGTATAGTTCTTTTCACAGTACAGATTCTTCCAATCCAAGAATATGGTATATCCCTCCATCAGTTTGTGTCATCTGTTTTCTTTCATCAGTGTCTTACAGTTTTCTGAGTACAGGTCTTTTACCTCCTTAGGTAGGTTTATTCCTATGTATTTTATTCTTTTTGTTGCAGTGGTGAATGGGATTGTTTCCTTAATTTCTCTGTCTGCTCTTTCTTTGTTAATGTATAGGAATTCAAGAGATTTCTGTGCATTAATTTTGTATTCTGCAACTTTACCAAATACATTGATTAGCTCTACTAGTTTTCCGGTAGCATCTTTAGGATTATCTATGTATAGTATCATGTCTTCTGCAAACAGTGACAGTTTTACCTCTTCTTTTCCAATTTGTATTCCTTTTATTTCTTTTTCTTCTCTGATTCCCGTGGCTAGGACTTCCAGAACTATGCTGAATAATAGTGGTGAGAGTGGACATCCTTGTCTTATTCCTGATCTTAGAGGAAATGCTTTCAGTTTTTCACCATTGAGAATGATGTTTGATGTGGGATTGTCGTATATGGCTTTTATTATGTTGAGGTAGGTTCTCTCTATGCCCACTCTGGAGAGTTTTTATCATAAATGTGTGTTAAATTTTGTCAAAATCTTTTTCTGCATCTATTGAGATAATCATATGGTTTTGTGTGTTTTATTTTTAACATCTTTATTGGAGTATAATTGCTTTACAATGGTGTGTTAATTTCTGCTTTATAACAAAGTGAGTCAGTTATACATACACATATGTCCCCATATCTCTTTCCTCTTGCATCTCGCTCCCTCCCACCCTGCCTATCCCAGCCCTCTAGGTGATCACAAAGCACTGAGCTGATCTCCTTGTGCTATGCGGCTGCTTCCCACTAGCTATCTGTTTTACCTTTCATAGTGTATATATGCCCATGCCACTCTCTCACTTTGTCCCAGCTTACCCTTCCCCCTCCCTGTATCCTCAAGTCCATTCTCTAGTAGGTCTGCATCTTTATTCCAGTCTTGCCCCTAGGTTGTTCAGACCATTTTTTTTTTTTTTTCTTTTTAGATTCCATATATATGTGTTAGCATACAGTATTTGTTTTTCTCTTTCTGACTTACTTCACTCTGTATGACAGTCTCTAGGTCCATCCACCTCACTACAAATAACTCAGTTTCGTTCCTTTTTATGGCTGAGTAATATTCCATTGTATATATGTGCCACATCTTCTTTATCCATTCATCTGCTGATGGACACGTAGGTTGCTTCCATGTCCTGGCTATTGTAAATAGACCTGCAATGAACATTTTGGTACATGACTCTTTTTGAATTAATCATATGGTTTTTATTCTTCAATTTGTTAATGTGGTGTATCACATTGACTGATTTGCATAAATTGAAGAATCCTTGTATCCCTGGGATAAACCCCACTTGATCATGGTGTATGATCCTTTTAATGTGTTGTTGGATTCTGTTTGCTAGTATTTTGTTGAGGATTTTTGCATCTATATTCATCAGTGTTATTGGTCTGTAATTTTCTTTTTTTGTAATATCTTTTTCTGGTTTTGGTATCAGGGTGATGGTGGCCTCATAGAATGAGTTTGAGAGTGTTCCTTCCTCTGCAATTTTTTGGAAGAGTTTGAGAAGGATAGGTGTTAGCTATTCTCTAAATGTTTGATAGAATTCCCTTTGAAGCTATCTGGTACTTGACTTTTGTTTGTTGGAAGATTTTTAATCACAGTTACAATTTCATTACTTGTGATTGCTCTGTTCATATTTTCTGTTTCTTCCTGGTTCAGTCTTGGAAGGTTATACCTATCTAAGAACTTGTCCATTTCTTCCAGGTTGTCCATTTTATTGGCATAGAGTTGTTTGTAGTAGTCTCTTAGGATGCTTTGTATTTCTGCAGTGTCTGTTGTAACTTCTCCTTTTTCATTTCTAAATTATTGATTTGAGTCCTCTCCCTCTTTTTCTTTATGAGTTTGGCTAAGGGTTTATCAATTTTGTTTATCTTCTCAAAGAACCAGCTTTTAGTATTATTGATCTTTGCTATTGTTTTCTTTGTTTGTATTTCATTTATTTCTGCTCTGATCATTATGATTTCTTTCCTTCTACTAACTGTGGATTTTGTTTGTTCTTCTTTCTCTAGTTCCTTTAGGTGTAAGGTTAGGTTGTTTATTTGAGATTTTTCTTGTTTCTTAAGGTAGAGTTGTATTACTATAAACTTCCCTCTTAGAATTGCTTTTTCTGCATCCCATAGGTTTTGGATCCTCATGTTTTCATTGTCATTTGTCTTTTTTTCATTGTCATTTGTATTTTTTGATTTCCTCTTTGATTTCTTCAGTGATCTCTTGGATATTTAGTAACGTACTGTTTAGCCTCCACATGTTTGTGGTTTTTATGTTTTCTTCTGTGTAATTGATTTCTAATTTCATAG
This sequence comes from Balaenoptera ricei, assembly GCF_028023285.1. Classification (NCBI taxonomy): domain Eukaryota; kingdom Metazoa; phylum Chordata; class Mammalia; order Artiodactyla; family Balaenopteridae; genus Balaenoptera; species Balaenoptera ricei. The sequence goes on from NC_082645.1 coordinate 95,816,616, forward strand.
TGTTGTGGTCAGAAAAGATGCTTGATATGATTTCAGTTTTCTTCAATTTACCGAGGCTTGACTTGTGACCCAAAATATGACTTATCCTGGAGAATGTTCCATGTGCACTTGAGAAGAAAGTGTTATCTGCTGTTTTCTAATGGAATGTCTTATAAATATCAAATCTATCTGGCCTGTTGTGTCATTTAAAGCTTGTGTTTCCTTATCAATTTTCTGTCTGGATGATCTGTCCATTTATAGCTGTTAGCATTTGCCTTATGTACTGAGATGCTCCTATGTTGGGTGCATATATATTTATAATTGTTATCTCTTCTTCTTGGATTGATTCCTTGATCATTATGTACTGTCCTTCCTTGTATCTTATAACATTTTTTATTTTAAAGTCTATTTTATCTGATATGAGTATTGCTACTCCAGATTTCTTTTGATTTCCATTTGCATGGAATATCGTTTTCCATCCCCTCACTTTCAGTCTGTATGTGTCCTTAGGTCTAAAGTGGGTCTCTTGTAGACAGCATATATATGGGTCTTGTTTCTGTACCCATTCAGTGAGCCTGTGTCTTTTGGTTGAAGCATTTATTCCATTGACATATAAGGTAATTATTGATACGTATGTCCCTATTACCATTTTCTTAATTGATTTGGGCTTTTTTAATAGGTCTTTTTCCTCTCTTGTGTTTCCCACTTAGAGAAGTTTCTTTAGCATTTGTTGTAGAGCTGGTTTGATGGTGCTGAATTCTCTTAGCTTTTGCTGATGTGTAAAGGTTTTAATTTCTCCGTCGAATGTGAATGAGATCCTTGCTGGGTAGAGTAATCTTGGTTATAGGTTCTTCCCTTTCATCACTTTAAATATATCATGCCACTCCCTTCTGACTTGTAGAGTTTCTGCTGAGAAATCAGCTGTTAACCTTATGGGAGTTCCCTTGTCTGTTTTTGTCTTTTTTCCCTTATTGCTTTTAATAATTTTTCTTTGTCTTTAATTTTTGTCAATTTGATTACTATGTGTCTTGGCATGTTTCTCCTTTGGTTTATCCTGTCTGGGACTCTCTGCACTTCCTGGACTTGCGTGGTTATTTCCCTTCCTGTGTCAGGGAAGTTTTTGACTATAATCTCTTCAAATATTTTCTCGGGTCCTTTCTCTCTCTCTTCTTCTGAGACCCCTATAATGTGAATGTTGGTGTGTTTAATGTTATCCTAGAGGTCTCTTAGGCTCTCTTCATTTTTTTCATTCTTTTTTCTTTATTCTGTTCTGCATCAGTTAATTCCACCTGTCTGTCTTCCAGGTCACTTATCTGTCTTCTGCCTCAGTTATTCTGCTATTGATTCCTTCTAGTGTATTTTACATTTCAGTTTTTGTATTGTTAATCTCTGTTTGTTTGTTCTTTAATTTTTCTAGGTGTTTGTTCTTTAATTCTTCTAGGTCTTTGTTAAACATTTCTTGCATCTTCTCGATCTTTGTCTCCATTGTTTTTCTGAGGTCCTGGATCATCTTCACTTTCATTATTCTGAATTCCTTTTCTGGAAGGTTGCCTATCTCTGCTTCATTTAGTTGTTTTTCTGGGGCTTTATCTTGTTCCTTCATGTGGTGCATAGTCCTCTGCCTTTTCATTTTGTCTGTCTTTATGTGAATGTGGTTTTTGTTCCACAGGAACTGCAGGATTGTAGTTCTTCTTGCTTCTGCTGTCTACTAACCTTCTTTTTACACAAGACGGCAACAGTCTCCAACTCTTTCCTTTCCCTCAAGGTCACAAGGTCAAATCTATCTTCTTTACCCAGTTCAGAATGATGCTCAGTGTCTAAATCATAATCTGGACATGCCATCTTTTGCTTAAAAGTTTTAAATGTCTTTTATTGTTTGTATCACAGAATTTCAAAATGTTTCTCTAAAAGCCTCAAGGTTCATTGGAAAGTGTACAGGATCCACGTGGTGATGTTGGGGCTTTGTGGGGGAATTTTAGCAGACACAGACTGTCCAGTTCTGCCTCCTCACTACACTGTTACACTTTCCTTTTCACAACCAGAGTAATTCTACTTTTACATATTCTGTATATTGTAGTTCCACAGAGCATCTTATTTGAGGTAAAAGAATGAAAGAGGTGAAAGAAAGGAAGGAAACTGACTGCTTTGCAAAGTCTGAAAGCTATCAGCCTACATAATATCCAAGATTGACAACCCATGGCATGACCTAGCCTCTGACCAGTTCACCAGCCTCATCTCTTAAAACTCTCTTGCCTTTTAATTTATGCTACCTGACATTCATCTTGCCACTTACTTATTAAAGAAAAGATGGGGTTTTACTGTGCTACTGCCCTCAGAAGATTATTCCCTTTGAATTAGGCCTGTTCTAATTTTGTTTCTTCTTGAACTCATGAATCTGCTTTACGTTGCACAGTTTTTTCATAGAATTGAGCTATTGAATTCTAATCTTTTCAGTTTTTCATACTCATTTCCAGGAGGCTGGCTTTCTTCCCTTACCATTCAAAGCGATCCCATCCTTTTCATCACTATGGCAGGTGGCCCTATAAAACTGAGCAGCTGTGAATCTTTCTAAGAGACCCTTCAGGGATGAGTTGAGAGCCATGTTTGACCTGTTTATGTTTGGGAAGTTGTTTTGTTTTTGTTTTTGTTTTTCCAAATCCTCTTTCCAGATTCCTTTAAAACTGAACTATGCACCTTTACCCACTAACTAGGCAAGTATTTCTCAGGAAAGTCAGCTAAGTGGAAAGATGAATCTAAAATTAAGATAGCTTCCATTTGTTTAAGTGTCATTCTCAATATAATATTCTTTTTTGAGAACCAGTCATTAATATGCATTTTAAGACTTAATTTAGAAACAGAGTCTGTCATTGATCACCTCTCTGTTTACATTTTACAGTCTGCTGAGAGCACAATGTTAGACTCTCTTATAAGCTGCTTTTCCTTCTCCCTTCCCTCTTTACTAGCCTCAACACCTTCCTCTGAGACCTTTGTTAAAAAGATCAAGAGCAGAGGTTTTAGAATTCATAAATATTTCAGCAGTTCCCTGCTCTTTGGAGAGTGGCTTCTCTAGATCGAAATGGCTTCCTATGGGGGCAGAGAGTGTTTTAAAACCAACAAACCAGAAAGAATAGAACAAAAAGCTCTCTTCAATAAACACACAACCAGGTTAGTGTGGGGGCTAAATAAATAAGTGTCATCACGTAAGAGATACTCAGTTCTTTTTAAAAACTAGGAATTTTCTGCAAAATTATGAAGCTGAACACGCCAGAGTTTCTGGCCTACACAACTTCTCATGACTGAGATAATTTTGTTAAAAAGCTAAAGGGATTTCTGTTAACCTTTAAAAAATTGATCGTCACTAACAGAAAAGTCTCTGGTGAGGAAATATTCCATTGTGCTGAAGTCTATGCTTTGGAAAAGCTGACTGGAATTCCTTTTTGTTTTGTTTTTTTTAGTTCACTCAGGTGCAAATATTGTGTGCATATTCTGGAATGTGTTTGGGTGCCTGCTGGGAGTGTGAGAAAGGGAGTTGGGAATCAGAAGGTATGTAGTAATTGGCTGGAAACACTGCCATATTGGTACATTATAATGTGTATGTATAACCTGTAATTGAAGCTATTCAGCTAATTTTTAGTACATTACAGGGTTGAATAATTAAAGTTTAGGAAGCAGGAAGCTTGGCCAAACCACTTCGAGGTTTGGATAACTGTTTTACAAGTATCTGAAAAAAATTGTTTAACTTTTCAGTCTTTAAGATGATGGTAAAATCCAGGACTTAAAGTGTGGGGTTGGTGAGTGAGATGGAACACAGAGAGAAATTTCTATGGTCCTACCACTCACCTTATGCTGTGGAACTCTGAATTGTCAGTGTATGGTTTCTGAAAACAAAAATGGAGAAAAGAACAGAAGCCCCCAGTGGAGTTTGTTCTTGCTCCAAAGTTTGGGAAAAAATTAAAAACAGTAAAGCAAGATCCAGAGTATCACTTCGCTTGTACCACATCCACCTCAACCCCTGGGTAAAATAAGTAGAATTTTCTTGGTGTCATCACACCTGAAAGGGTGTCCTCCTAACTAACCTTCTAGAGGGTAAGACCCCCTGATTTCCAGTTAGCTCAATGCTTACTGCAGCTTAGAGTAATTAGAATTACCTACTCAGCTTGGAAATCTTGCTGATGCCCAGACTTACCAATTAAATCAGGTTAGGAGAGAAGCATCTGCAGTGTTTAAAAGTTCTTTATGTTATTCTAACGTGCAGCCACAGTTGAGAACCACAGTCATGATGCTTTATAAATGCTAAAGCCAGGCAGTCTCCTTAATCACAATCCTTTTTTCAGTGACCCAATCTTTTCTGGCTTTTCTATTGGCTTTTTTTGTTGTTGTTGTTAATTCTTGAATTTTATTTTATTTTATTTATTTATTTATTTATTTATTTATTTATTTATTTTTATACAGCTGGTCCTTATTAGTCATCAATTTTATACACATCAGTGTATACATGTCAATCACAATCACCCAATTCATCATACCACCACACCCACCTACCTGTCGCTTTCCCCCCTTGGTGTCCATACATTTGTTCTCTACATCTGTGTCTCAATTTCTGCCCTGCAAACCAGTTCATCTGTACCATTTTTCTAGGTTCCACATATATGCATTAATATACGATATTTGTTTTTCACTTTTTGACTTACTTCACTCTGTATGACAGTCTCTAGATCCATCCACGTCTCTACAAATTACCCAATTTTGTTCCTTTTTATGGCTGAGTAATATTCCATTGTACATATGTACCACAACTTCTTTATCCATTTTTCTGTCGATGGGCATTTAGGTTGCTTCCATGACATGGCTATTGTAAATAGTGCTGTAATGAACATTGGGGTGCATGTGTCTTTTTGAATTATGGTTTTCTCTGGGTGTAGGCCGAGGAGTGGGATTACTGGATCATATGGTAATTTTATTTTTAGTTTTTTGAGGAACCTCCATACTGTTCTCCATAGTAGCCGTATCAGTTAACATTCCCACCAACAGTGCAAGAGGGTTCCCTTTTCTCCACACCCTGTCCAGCATTTGTTGTTTGTAGATTTTCTGATGATGCCCATTCTGACTGGTGTGAGATGATATCTCATTGTACTTTTGATTTGCATTTCTCTAATAATTAGTGATGTTGAGCAGCTTTTCATATGCTTCTTGGCCATCTGTATGTCTTCTTTGGAGAAATGTCTATTTAGGTCTTCTGCCAATTTTTGTATTGGGTTGTTTGTGTTTTAAATATTGAGCTGCATGAGCTGCTTATATATTTTGGAGATTAATCTTTTGTCTGTTGATTCGATTGCAAATATTTTCTCCCATTCTGAGGGCTGTCTTTTCGTCTTGTTTATGGTTTCCTTTGCTGTGCAACAGCTTTTAAGTTTCATTAGGTCCCATTTGTTTATTTTTGTTTTTATTTCCATTACTCTAGGAGGTGGATCAAAAAAGATCTTGCTGTGATTTATGTCAAAGAGTGTTCTTCCTATGTTTTCCTCTAAGTTTTAGAGTGTCCAGTCTTACATTTAGGTCTCGAATCCATTTTGAGTTTATTTTTGTGTATGGTGTAAGGGAGTGTTCTAATTTCATTCTTTTATACGTAGTTGTCCAGTTTTCCCAGCACCAGGTATTGAAGAGACTGTCTTTTCTCCATTGTATATCCTTGCCTCCTTTGTCATTGATTGGTTGACCATAGGTCCGTGGGTTTATCTCTGGGCTTCCTATCCTGTTCCATTGATCTATATTTCTGTTTTTGTGCCAGTACCATATTGTCTTGATTACTGGTAGATTTGTAGTATAGTCTGAAGTCAGTGAGTCTGACTCCTCCAGCTCCGTTTATTTCCCTCAAGATTGCTGTGGCTATTCGGGGTCTTTTGTGTCCCCATACAAATTTTAAGATATTTTGTTCTAGTTCCGTAAAAAATGCCATTGGTAATTTGATAGGGATTGCATTGCATCTGTAGATTACTTTGGGTAGTATAGTCATTTTCACAATATTGATTCTTCCAATCCAAGAACATGGTATATCTCTCCATCTGTTGGTATCATCTTTAATTTCTTTCATCAGTGTCTTATAGTTTTCTGCATACAGGTCTTTTGTCTCCCTAGGTAGGTTTATTCCTAGGTATTTTATTCTTTGTTTGCAATAGTAAATGGGAGTGTTTCCTTAATTTCTCTTTCAGATTTTTCATCATTAGTGTATAGGAATGCAAGAGATTTCTGTGCATTACTTTTGTATCCTGCAACTTTACCAAATTCATTGATTAGCTCTAGTAGTTTTCTGGTAGCATCTTTAGGATTCTCTATGTATAGTATCATGTCATCTGCAAACACTGACAGTTTTACTTCTTCTTTTCCAATTTGTATTCCTTTTATTTCTTTTTCTTCATTGATTGCCATGGCTAGGACTTCCAAAACTATGTTGAATAACAGTGGTGAGAGTGGACATCCTTGTCTGGTTCCTGATCTTAGAGGAAATGCTTTCAGTTTCTCTCCATTGAGAATGATATTTGCTGTGGGTTTGTCGTATATGGCCTTTATTATGTTGAGGTAGGTTCCCTCTGTGCCCACTTTCTGGAGAGTTTTTATCATGCATGGGTGTTGAATTTTGTCAAAAGCTTTTTTCTGCATCTTTTGAGTTGATCATATGGTTTTTATTCTTCAATTTGTTAATATGGTGTATCACATTGATTGATTTACATATATTGAAGAATCCTTGCATCCCTGGGATAAATCTCACTTGATCATGGTATATGCTCCTTTTAATGTGTTGTTGGATTCTGTTTGCTAGTATTTTGTTGAGGATTTTTGCATCTATATTCATCATTTATATTGGTCTGTAATTGTCTGTTTTTGTAGTATCTTTGTCTGGTTTTGGTATCAGGGTGATGGTGGCCTCATAAAATGAATTTGAGTGTTCCTTCCTCTGCAATTTTTTGAAGTTTGAGAAGGATGGGTGTTAGCTCTTCTCTGAATGTTTGATAGAATTCACCAGTGAAGCCATCTGGTCCTGGACTTTTGTTTGTTGGAAGATTTTTAATCACAGTTTAAACTTCATTATTTGTGATTGGTCTGTTCATACTTTCTATTTCTTCCTGGTTCAGTCTTGGAAGGTTATACCTATCTAGGAACTTGTCCATTTCTTCCAGGTTGTCCATTTTATTGGCATAGAGTTGCTTGTAGTAGTCTCTTAGGATGCTTTGTACTTCTGCGGTGTCTGTTGTAATTTCTCCTTTTTCTTTTCTAATTTTATTGATTTGAGTCCTCTTTCTCTTTTTCTTGATGAGTCTGGCTAGTGGTTTATCAATTTTGTTTATCTTCTCAAAGAACCAACTTTTAGTTTTATTGATCTTTGCTGTTGTTTTCTTTGTTTGTATTTCATTTATTTCTGCTCTGATCATTATGCTTTCTTTCCTTCTGCCAACTTTGTGTTTGGTTTCTTCTTCTTTCTCTAGTTCCTTTAGGTGTAAGGTTAGATTGTTTATTTGAGATTTTTCTTATTTCTTGAGGTAGGCTTTTATAGCTATAAACTTCCCTCTTAGAACTGCTTTTACTGCATCCCATAGGTTTTGGATCGTCGTGTTTTCATTGTTATTTGTCTCTAGGCATTTTTGATTTCCCCTTTGATTTCTTCAGTGATCTCTTGGTTATTTAGTAACGTATTGTTTAGTCTACACATGTTTGTGTTTTTTTACGGTTTTTTTCCCTGTAATTCATTTCTAATCTCATAGCATTGTGGTCAGAAAAGGTGCTTGATATGATTTCAATTTTCTTAAATTTACTGAGTAAATAAATCAAATTTATTGATTTGTGACCCAAATGTTATCTCTCCTGGAGAATGTTCCATGCACACTTGAGAAGAAAGTCTAATCCTGCTGTTTTGGGATGTAATGTCCTATAAATATCAATTAAATCTATCTAGTCTATTGTGTCATTGAAAGCTTCTGTTTCCTTATTAATTTTCTGTTTGGATGATCTGTCCATTGGTGTAAGTGAGGTGTTTAAGTCCCCCACTATTATTGTGTTACTGTCGATTTCCTCTTTCATAGCTGTAAGCAGTTGCCTTCTGTATTGAGGTGCTCCTATGTTGGGTGCATATATATTTATAATTGTTATATCTTCTTCTTGGATTGATCCCTTGATCATTATGTTGTGTCCTTCCTTGTGTCTTGTAACATTCTTTATTTTAAAGTACATTTTATCTGATATGAGTATTGCTACTCCAGCTTTCTTTTGATTTCCATTTGCATGGAATATTGTTTTCCATCCCCTCACTTTCAGTCTGTATGTGTCCCTAGGTCTAAAGTGGGTCTCTTGTAGACAGCATATAGATGGGTCTTGTTTTTGTATCCATTCAACAAGCCTGTGTCTTTTGGTTGGAGCGTTTAATCCATTTATGGTTAAGGTAATTATCGATATGTATGTTCCTATGACCATTTTCTTAATTGTTTTGTGTTTGTTTTCGTAAGTCCTTTTCTTCTGTTGTGTTTCCCACTTAGAGACGTTCCTTTAACATTTTTTGTAGAGCTGATTTGGTGGTGCTGAATTCTTAGTTTTTGCTTGTCTGTAAAGCTTTTGATTTATCCATTGAATCTGATTGAGATCCTTGCCGGGTGGAGTAATCTTGGTTGTAGGTTCTTCCCTTTCATCACTTTAAGTATATCATGCCACTCCCTTATGGCTTGTAGATTTTCTGCTGAGAAATCAGTTGTTAACCTTATGCGAGTTCCCTTGTATGTTATTTGTCATTTTTCCCTTTGTTGCTTTCAATAATTTTTCTTTGTCTTTAATTTTTGCCAATTTGATTACTATGTGTCTCTGTGTGTTTCTCCTTGGGTTTATAATGTATGGGACTCGCTGTGCTTCCTGGACTTGGGTGGCTCTTTCCTTTCCCATGTTAGGGAAGTTTTTGACTATAATCTCTTCAAATATTTTCTCTGGTCCTTTCTCTCTCTCTTCTCCTTCTGGGACCCCTATAATGCGAATGTTGTTGTGTTTAATGTTGTCCCAGAGGTCTCTTAGGCTGTCTTCATTTCTTTTCATTCTTTTTTCTTTATTCTGTTCCACAGCAGTGAATTCCACCATTCTGTCTTCCAGGTCACTTTTCCGTTCTTCTGCCTCAGTTATTCTGCTATTGATTCCTTCTAGTGTAGTTTTCATTTCAGTTATTGTATTGTTCATCTCTGTTTGTTTTGTTCTTTAATTCTTCTAGGTCTTTGTTAAACATTTCTTGCATCTTTTCGATTTTTGCCTCCATTCTTTTTCCGATGTCCTGGATTATCTTCACTATCATTATTCTGAATTCTTTTTCTGGAAGTTTGCCTATCTCCGTGTCATTTTGTTGTTTTTCTCAGGTTTTATCTTGTTCCTTTGTCTGGTACAGAGCCCTCTGCCTTTTCATGTTGTCTATCTTTCTGTGAATGTGGTTTTTGTTCCACAGGCTGCAGGATTGTAGTTCTTCTTGCTTCTGCTGTCTGCCCTCTGGTGGATGAGGCTATCTAAGAGGTTTGTACAAGTTTCCTGATGGGAGGGACTGGTGGTGGGTAGAGCTGAGTGTTGCTTTGGTGGGCAGAGCTCAGTAAAACTTTAGTCCACTTGACTGCTGATGGATGGGGCTGGGTTCCGTCTCTGTTGGTTGTTTGGCCTGAGGCAACCCAACACTGGAGCCTACCTGGGCTCTTTGGCCAGGCTAATGGTGGACTCTGGGAGGGCTCATGCCAAGCAGTACTTCCCAGAACTTCTGCTGCCAGTGTCCTTGTCCCCACGTTGAGCCACAGCCACCACCCACCTCTGCAGGAGACCCTCCAACACTAGCAGGTAGGTCTGGTTCAGTCTCCCCTGGGGTCACTGTTCCTTCCCCTGTGTCCCAATGTTCACACTACCCTGTGTGTGCCCTCCAATAGTGGAGCCTCTGTTTCCCCCATTCCTGTTGAAGTCCTGCAATCAAATCCCAGTAGCCTTCAAAGTCTGATTCTCTAGGAATTCCTCCTCCCGTTGCTGGACCCCCAGGTTGGCAACATGACGTGGGGCTCAGAACCTTCACTCCAGTGGTTGGACTTCTGTGATATAAGTGTTCTCCAGTTTGTGAGTCACCCACCCAGCAGTTATGGGATTTGATTTTACTGTGATTGCACCCTTCCTACAGTCCCACTGTGGCTTCTCCTTTGTCTTTGGATGTGGGATATCTTTTTTGGTGAGTTCCAGTGTCTTCCTGTTGATGATTGTCCAGCAGCTAGTTGTGATTCTGGTGTTCTTGCAAGAGGGAGTGGGAGCACATCCTTCTACTCTGCCATCTTCGTTCCTAACAATCTCCGTTGGCTTTTGAATGAAGTCTAAATTCTGCCCAGTCTTCAGGCATGTTCATTATCTCATGATTTGGTAACATTCTACAACTCACATTATCTGCTCCAGGCATGCAGATCTCACTACCAACAATTTACCATGCTTATTCCAGCCCATTTTGCCCTTACTCTTGTCATTTTCTTTACCTTCATATATAGCTCTCTCCTGTCTACTTCACATCATGAAAGCCCATCCAACATCAGTCATACCTCCTCTGTGCCCCTCTGCTAAAATCCCACTTGAGTTTTGCTCTACAACCCAGCACCCAATTTCAAACTGTCCATTGGAATGGAATGTTCATGGATTTTTTTTAAGGCAAAGGTTTATGGATTGTCCACAGTGTTTCCTGATGTTAGATCATTTCTGTTCTTCTAGAAAAGCCATACTTATGTTCATGACAAGCAAACTGAAATTCTTAGTGGCTTAATAAACGAGAGTTTATCTCTCACACGTGAAAACGTTGTTATAGGTCTTCCATGTGGTGACTCAGTGATTTAGGTGCTCCTATCTCATTGCTCGGCCAACTTAAGGCAAAGCCTTCACTTTCACCAAAAGGAAAACACTAGTGGTGTCAAACTCCACTTCTTACATGGTTTGGTCTGGATATGACTCATGGCACTTCTGATAAACCATTGGATTTATCTATTTTTTTTTCTTTTTTTCTATTCTTCTTTCTATTCTTTTTTTTTTTTTTTCTTTTTTTCTTATTTTTCTTTATCAAGAAACAGTCTCATGTTAGTTACTGGTGTACAACGAAGTGAATCAGTTATATGTATACATATATCCTCTCCCTCTTGGACTTCCCTCCCACACCGACCCCCCACCCATCTAGGTCATCACAGAGCACCGAGCTGAGCTCCATGTGCTATACAGCATGTTCCTACTAGCTACCTATTTTACACATGGTAGTGTATATATCTCATCCCCAATCTCTCAATTCATCCGACCTGCCTTCCCCACCCTCCATGTCCACACGTCCGTCCTCTATGTCTGTGTCTCTATTCCTGCCCTGCAAATAGGTTCTTCTGTTCTGTTTTTCTAGATTCCACATATATGCATTAATATACCATATTTGTTTTTCTCTGACTTACTTCACTCTGTATGAGAGACTCTAGGTCCATCCACGTCTCTACAAATGACCCAATGTTATTCCTTTTTGTCTATAGCTCAGAATACTGTTATCCCTCAAATAAATTATAGATCCATTGCCAGGAAAAAAAGAGGAAATAATCACATGGTCCTACCTAACTGTAGGGGAGCTGAGAAAGTGAGGAGCAGGTTAGAGTTTAGACCATAAATGTATCTGTTGCACATTTTCAGATGTGTGAGCTCATTGATACAACCCTGCAACATTGAGAGTTACATTTTAAATTCTATTATCATTTTATAATTACTGCTATTATTATTATATGTATAGATGAGGATGGGTGAAGTGACCTCTCCATCATCACCCAGCTAGATGCAGGACCCACAATACACAGGCTGTAAACTCCTTGAAGGTAGATACCACATGTCTTATGTCTTCATTCACCAGTAGATGTGATAGTTGTTTTTCAATAAATTCTATGATTAATTTGATGTATTCTACTTTAGATTCAAGTGGTTGTTGGCTTTTATCTTTTATTTTGCCTCAGTTTTTCCAAGGTAAGAAAAGAGCAGCTCATGAATGATTATGTTTAGTTAGGGGGCCTTGGTTACCTGGGTCTTGAATTCCACCAGTGACTCTCAGTTAGAGGTTTTAGGTACAAGAAAGGCAATAAGAGGAGAGAAAAAGAGAGTGAAAGGACAGGCACAGAGCTCACATGAACACTCGTGTGTAGAGATAATATGTGATGTTTTGGCAGCTTTTATAAGGTGAAATGTCAGTTTCTATCCAGTGAGATCTTTATTGTTAATTTTCAACAAAACGAACAAAATGTTTTCCCGGTAGGGCTAAAACCCCAGAGCTATGCTGTTGCCCAGAGGCTTGATACACCAAATCTGCTCAGAACACATTTCATGGTTGGTTATGGAGTTTTTGCTTGTAATACTGACTAATCTGCCTGAAAGGTCAAGGTGCGGAGGAGACAGAGTCAAGGAGGCACTGATTTGATGATCTGGCGTCTTGCCAGGGCTCATGAAGTGACAAGGGCAAAGGGGTCTGGGGGTTTTTAGGTTCTTTCCCCACATGCCCATTGTGGTTGCCATGGAACCAAATTACTGTTGAACTGATGCTCTGTTGCAAGGCTTCTGTTTTCAGACAGTGACAGAAACAGCATAAGTACAGCCTGCTGTAGTAGAAAGGAGATGGGTCTTAACTCAGATAACCTCGACTTGAATCTAGGCTTCTTCTTGCTTTAGCTGTGTGAGTTTGGAGAATTTAACTAACCTATTTGAATCTTTTTTTCCACTGTAAAATAGGACAACGATATCTGTTTTACAATAATTATTAGAGGAAAAGTGATAATAAACACAAAGCACCTAGTTTAGTTCTTGGTTTATAAATAAAATCAGTAAATGGTGTGGCTTAAAAAATAGTGTGTCTTAAGGATGGGTACAGAGGGCAAATAGTGGATAAGTTCATCAAATTTAGTATCAAGCCTATGTGACACACAAATCTTTTTCCTCCCCTTTGAATCAATAGTTCCAAGTTTTAAAAAAATTTTCCGCCTTGACTTGCCACTTAACGATAATAATATCTGAGTTGAGATTAATAGTATTAGGAACCAGTTAAATATAGCATAGTATATCAAGGCTAACATAACATTCTAATGTAATTGGGGTTACAAGTCTGTATAAAACTTATATTAGCAGTGTCTTCCATTATCTTTTGATCCTTGGATGCCTATTTTGTGTGTTTCTATATGTATATCCATCTATTTCTTATGCCTGCAATTCATAGCACTTGAGCCACAGAATCCCCATGGCTTAACAGTAGACAAGACATTTTAGAGTTATATATAATCAGATATTCAGTGACTTAATTTGGACAAGCGCTCAGCTGGGCTTATCTTTTTCACTCATTCATGTATTAATTCATTCAATGAATATATAATGAGTACCATGTACTATTTTAGGCACTTGGTATATCTACATTTCAATGAACAAAACAGGTAAAGTTTCCTAAATGTGGGGAGATTACATTGCATTCTAGTGGGGAAGAAGCAAACAATAGATAATAAAGATGATAGATAAAAATATTATAAAATATGTTAGAAGGTGATAAATATTATAAGAACAAAGGGCAAGGAATACAGGGTATCCAGAGAATTGTGATGGAAGGGACAGACTTCAAAATAAAATAGGGTTGTCAGGGATCATCTCATGAGAAGGGGACACTTCAGCAAACTCCTGAAAGAAAGAGGGCTAGCCATGAAAATATATAGGAAAGAGAGTTCCAGATAGTAGGAACAGCCAGTGCTAGCATACTCTTGGCATGGCAAAGGTCATTATAACTAAAGGGGATGGGATGTAGCTAGTAGGAGATTATAAAGGTAAGCTGGGCAAGGTAGCAAATAATGGAGGGCTTGGTGTGACTTTATCTTTTCCCCACCTATTTACAAAAAAACAGGTAAACCTCAAAAAGTGAAACGTGACAATGTGATAACAACAAGGAAACACTCAAGGAGAAGAACACATCTCAAAAAATTGAATATTAAATATTAAACTTTTTCATTGTAAACTACAATGTGTTTAGTCTGATAGGGGAAACTTTAATATGAGAAGTTACTCCTTGGTAAGGACTACACTGTCCATCATGTGTTAAGAACATTAGACTTAGTCCCTATTCTGATTTATAACACATCTCTTGTGAAAGGAAGTTTCCTAGTCATTACAATTATATTTTAGATGTTAACAATCACTCTTCACCGTAAAAAACGTTTCCTAAAACAATTCTGCTATTTTTTAAAAATTCTGCTGAACTTTAAAATATATTTCCTTCTAGTACTCAGTGGAAATGGGGAACAGCTGGTCAACATCTTGCATATCGTAATATATCATGTATGCAATAATTATTATTAATTTACTTGGAGAATAGTCTCTTTCCCAGATAAAATATACTATTTAATCTACTCTTATAAGTCCTCTTTCATATCACTTCAATTCTCTGGGATTGCAACTGCTATCTAAATTTAATATTTTCTACCTGATTAGTAGTTAATTTTTTCTAATTTACACCAAATCAGATTAAAAATTATTCTAATAAAGAATGATCAATTTTCTGTATAGCTCATGCTAAAATTGCTGGCTGCTGGGGAAAGAAAACTTTGAACACGTTTTCAATTGCCAAAGTGTTACAGTAGATTGGTTCATTCCTATACCTTATTTCGCTATATTAACATAGTCAAAGATACATGGAATGTGTAGGTTATTCTTTACTGTGTTATTAACTAACAAGCAGAAAAATTCACAGTGTAAGACAAAATATAAAAGCCTATTATTCCCAAGATAAACTATAAATTCATTAGTCCTTTGTTTAATCTTTAGGGCAAAGAAGGTGTACCATTTTATTATTAGTGTCCATGACTCTAAATACAGAGCTTTCTGGTAAACTGAACAGGGACATTTGACTCAAGCAAAAGTATGTTTTGTTCTCCAAATCACCAGTGACTTCCAACCCAAAAGGCTCAGAGCACATAACTGGGGAGGGGAGGAAAACGGTTAAATCAGCTTTCATGCTGAGTCTGGCTCTCTTATTGACAGGAAACAAGAACAGAGAATGAAGTGTCCATGCCGATCTGGCAGAAAATTCCTGGCTTAGTTTGCCTCTCTGCCACATTGCCATTTGGAGGGAGAGGGAGAAAGAAAGGCTTTCTTATGAGATGACAAAACTGGAATTATACAAATCTAGACTTGTCTGTGATTTTCTCTCTCTACCACAGACATATGTAGGCATGCGTTTTTATTTTTTCTGTGATTTGATCTTATTCTTTCCTATTTGTAATAAGCAGTAGAAGCAAAACATATTGAGAAATAAAATCTAAAGTATAATGACACTGTTTTGGGTTCAGGAGTCCCCCCAACTCAATCCCTATGTTTCCTAGTTATATAAACTGTGTGTTTGTGTATTTATATAGATATACCACAGTTATATAAACTGTGTGTGTATTTATATAGATGTAACATTATATAGTAGAGTACATAATCTCTCTCTTTCTCTACCTACTACCTACCTACCTATCTATAATTTTCTTCTTTTTACTTAATTCATTACAATCTGAAATTCTGTGTATTGCAACCAAGAATAAAGACAGTAAAACCAGACTAGAGTCTACTCCTCATGGGAGGGGTGATGGGAGAAGAGATTTTGCTCCTACCTACATCCATTTATTTTTTAGTGCTTTCTGTTGGTTTATTGGACCAATAGCTAAGACTGAAGATTCAAAGTTGTGCTGTCTCCGTTGGGAGTTGATATTAACAGAGTTCCAGAAAAGTCCTATTCCAGCATCTATGAAGCTTGATATTATATTTACAAATACTTTTGTATATCTATGAACTAGGTTCACCCAAAGGATGGTTTGAGGATTGGTAAAAAATGGTAACTGAAACCAGGCTGAAGTTAATTTTACTTTATTCTTACCATCATTTTATCCAGTAGCCTATGCCAAACGTAAGATCAAGTGATACATGTGCAGGTAATAAGATACAACTCCCAGGTCATTTCTTGACCCTCATGGTATCTTTTAATGAAGCTAAGAATCAGCCAGCTCAGAGAAGCCCAACACTATAGATTTAATGCCTTTATATCAGTTTAGGTTGTGGTGAAAATGTGTCAACCCTCAAGGCTCTACCTCATCACTTTAAAAGGAATATATTGTTGTATCAGTTATATTTATCCAAATTTCTTTCTTTCTGTGTCACTGAGTATACTTGAGATTTCAGTGTAGCTAGTCGGACCATAGCTACAATCTACTAAATGATACTAAAGAAATAAACAGTTCAGATGTTGTCCCCTAATGCTTGAGTTAGCAGTGGGTAATAACTAACATTAACTAAAAGTGTATCACATGTTATGTTAAAGATTCACTCACTATTTTATTTCTCATCTCAAACTATGGCTAATTATGTTGTCTAAGCAAGATTATCAGAAAGGATTATATAAAAAGCGTTATGTGGTATCATGTTAAAAACATAACTGCAGAATAAAGATTGCAAATCGTCTTTACATGATTAATTCCCAAAAGGGAAATTAAAATCCAAACCATAAAATTTCTTCTCTCTTATTGTTAAACTTATGTTAACTTTCAAAATGAAATCTCTCTCTTTTGAAGAAATTAGAATCCAGATATCATTTCTTACTTATTTTCTTGTGTTTATTCTCAGAGAAATCCTACACAGGTGATTGATTGCTCTCTTTTTTCCACCAGCAAATGTAACCTAGTCATTTCTCTGGAAAAGGTAGAGATACACAAGAACCCCTAAAGTTATATTAATCCAGCCACAAATATCTCACATCTCCAATTTTCCAAAGAAATATGTGTCAATAGGAAAATATCAGAGCACAACTGTAACACAACTCACAATTATAACACTTAGAAAAAATGCATATAATTTCTTGGGAATCATAACATTTTATAATCCAAGCGCTAATTCCCTATCTCATGCAAAAAATATGTTTCAAGAACCTATCTCATATAATTGAAGTCTACAATTTTGTTTCCTACCATAGGCCAAAGTAGGAAGTTTATGGTTATTTAGGAGACATGGGTGGACTTTTTGATGAATGGGGATGAAATGGAGAAA
This sequence comes from Balaenoptera ricei, assembly GCF_028023285.1. Lineage (NCBI taxonomy): Eukaryota > Metazoa > Chordata > Mammalia > Artiodactyla > Balaenopteridae > Balaenoptera > Balaenoptera ricei. The sequence continues at coordinate 95,833,686 of NC_082645.1, forward strand.
ATAGGCATAGGAAGATGCTCTTGGTTTCAGCTTCAGCATGTGTGTTAATTCATGGCAGTTGTCCAAAATCCTTCATAGGTGGAAGTAAGTCCACCTTTAAATAACACTATACCACTTGATGCGTAATACAGGTATCTTTTAATAGTGTATTCCTCTCCCCTTCCTTATGCCAGTGCTGCCATTCATTCTATTTATTCATATGCTATGATCACCTAATACATTACATTATTTTTACCCTAAACAAAGTCTTCTTTTAGATCAATTAAGAATAAGAAAAATACAATTTTATTTTACTTTTATTTATTCCTTCCCTGACATTCTTTCTTCATGTAGTTCTGAGTTTCTGACCTATATTATTTTTCTTCCCCTTGAAGAACATTGTTTAACATTTCTTGAAGGGTACTTTTGCTGGCAATGAATTCCCTCATTTTTGTCTGAGAAAGGCTTTATTTCTTCCTCTCCTTTTAGGGATAATTTTACTAGACATAGAATTCTTGGTTAGTGGAGTTTTGTTTTGTGTTCTTAACACTTTAAATACTTCATTCTACTCTCTGTCTTGAATGGTGATGAGAAGTCCACAGTAATTCTTATCCTTGTTCCTATATAGCTAAGGCATTCCCCCCCCCTTTGGCTTCTTTCAGGATTTTCTCTTTGTCTTTGGTTTTCTGCAGTTTGAATTTAAATTGTCTAGGTTTAGTTTTCATTTGTTTTGTTTTTTGTTATTTATCCTGCTTGCTTGGTGTTTTTGGAACTTCCTTAATTTGTGGTGTGGTGTCATTAAATTTAGAAAGTTCTCAGCTATTATTACTTTAAATAATTCTTCTGTTTTCTTTTCTCTTTGTTTTCTTTCTGATAGTCCAATTACACTTATGCTCATACATTTTGAACACATTCCATAGCAGTTCTTGGATTTTTCCATACATTTTTTCATTTCAGTTTTAGAAGTCTCTAGTGATATATCTTCAAGCTCACCAATTCTTTTCTCAACTGTGTCTAGTCTACTAATGAGCCCATCAAAGGTACTATTCATTTCTGTTAGTGTTTTTGATCTCTAGCATTTCCTTTTGAGTGTTTCTTTGAATTTCCATCTCTCTGCTTACATTACCCATCTCTTTTTCATGTTGTTTACTTTTTCCACTAGAGCCCTTAGCCCTAATCATAGTTATTTTAACTTCCCTGTCTGATATTTCCAACATCTGTATTGTATCTGAATCTAATTCCATGTTTGCTTTGTTTCTTCAGACTGTGTTTTCTTCCTGCCTTTTTGAATATCCTGTAATTATTTGTTGAAAACCAGACATATTGTATTGGGTAATAAGAACTGAGGTAAAAAGGGCTTAAGTGATTTAACAGATTTATGTTAATCTGCTAGGAGTTGAGTTTTTAAAAATGTTTTCTGTAGCTATAGGTATCAGCTTCTAGTATCCTTGTTTTTGTTTCCTCTTTGACCTTGGGTTTCCTTCAATACACCTCCTCAAAGAGAGTCGCTGTTTCACCACTCTTCTGGTTGTAATCTACTGTTGTTATACTCAAACCCTGTGGTGGTAGGGGTGAGGGAGGGAAAATATTCTCTAATCTTATGACTGTAGTGTGTCTGTGTTTCTGGGCTGTGATCTTTAATTGTTTTTAGTGATAAAGATTTCCCCTACCCCCTTAAATGAGACAGAGAGGCCAGAGAGCCTCGAATGGGAGAAATTCTCTTCTCATAGTTACAATAAGGCTGTGGTAAAGTCTTTTTTATTTTATTTTTTCCCTGGAGCATAGGCCTATGTTATGGAGAATCCTCTGGACTTATTTCGCAATAAGCCACAAGGAAATCTTTCTTAAATCTTCATCATGAGAAATTTGTGAGTTCCTTGGAGGAAAAACCCATGAAAGTGTAGGATCTGGGGGGACCTTCAAGATGGCAGAGGCGTAAGACGTGGAGATCACCTTCCTCCCCACAGATACATAAAAAATACATCTACATGTGAAACAACTCCTACAGAACACCTACTGAATGCTGGCAGAGGACCTCAGACTTGCCAAAAGGCAAGAAACTCCCCACGTACCTGGGCAGGGCAAAAGAAAAAACGAAAAACAGAGACAAAAGAAAAGAGATGGGACATGCATCTCTGGGAGGGAGTTGTGAAGGAGGGAAAGTTTCCACACATTAGGAAGTCCCTTCACTGGCGGTGACAGAAGGTGGCGGGGGGGAATCTTCAGAGCCACAGAGGAGAGTGCAGCAACAGGGGTACAGAGGGCAAAGCAGAGAGATTCCCGTGCAGAGATCACTGCCAACCAGCACTCACCAGGCTGAGAGGCTTGTCTGCTCACCTGCCGGGTCAGGTGGGGACTGGGAGCTGAGACTCAGGCTTCAGAGGTCAGATCCCAGTGAGAGGACAGGGGTTGGCTGTGTGAACACAGCCTGAAGGGGGCTTGGGAAAAAGTCTGGAACTGCCTAAGAGGCAAGAGACCATTGCTTTGGGGTGCACAAGGAGAGGAGATTCAGAGCACTGCCTAAACGAGCTCCAGAGAAAGGCACGAGCCATGGAAATCAGCGTAGACACCACAGATGGGCATGGAACACTAAGGCTGCTGCTGCAGCCACCAAGAGGCCTGTGTGCATGCACAGGTCACTACCCACACCTCCCCTTCCGGGAGCCTGCGCAGCCCGCCACTGCCAGGGTCCCGTGATCCAGGGAAAACTTCCCAGGGAGAACACAGGGCATGCCTCAGGCTCTTGCAACATCATGCTGGCCTCTGCCACCGCAGGGTCACCCAGCATTCCATAACCTTCCCTTGCCCTGGACTGAGTGAGTCAGAGGCCCCTAATCAGCAACTCTTTTAACACCCTCCTGTCTGAGTGAAGAAGAGATGCCAGAGGGCGACCTACACGCAGAAGCGGGGCCAAATCCAAAGCTGAACCTGAGGAGCTGTGCGAACAGAGAAGAGAAAGGGAAATCTCTCCCAGCAGCCTCAGGGGCAGTGGATTAAATCTCCACAATCAACTTGATGTACCCTGCATTTGTGGAATACCTGAATACACAAAGAATGATCCTAAAATTGAGGCGGTAGAATTTGGGAGCAACTGTGGACTTGGTATTTGCTTTCTACTTCTAATTTGTTTCTGGTTTTAAGTTTATCTTAGTTTAGTATTTAGAGCCTATTATCACTGATAGTAAGACATGGTAGATTTCTTTATTGATTTGGTTGCTCTCTTCCTTTCATATATATATATATTTTTTTTTCTTTTTTTTCTTTTTCTCTTTTAGTGAGTGTGTATAATTATGCTTCTTTGTGTGATTTTCTCTGTATAGCTTTGCTTTTATCTTTTCTCCTAGGGTTCTGTCTGTCCTTTTTTGTTTGTTTGTTTGTTTGTTTAGTATAGTTTTTAGTGCTTGTTATCACTGGTGGATTTGTTTTTTAGTTTGGTTGCTCTCTTCTTTCTTTTTTTATTACAATTTTTTATGTTTAATTAAAAATTTTTTTTTATTTTAATAATTTTATTTATTTAATTTATTTATTTCTCTTTCTTTCTTTTTCTCCCTTTCTTTCTGAGACATGTGGCTGACAGGGTCTTGGTGCTTCGGCCGGGTGTCAGGCCTGAGCCTCTGAGGTGGGAGAGCTGAGTTCAGGATATTGGTCCACCAGAGACCTCCCGGCCCCAGGTAATATCAAATGGTGAAAGCTGTCCCAGAAACCTCCATCTCAATGCTAAGACACAGCTCCACTCAATGACAAGAAAGCTACAGTGCTGGGCACCCAATGCCAAACGACTAGCAAGACAGGAACACAACCCCACCCATTAGCAGAGAGGCTGCCTAAAATTATAATAAGTTCACAGACACCCCAAAACACACCACCAGACGTGGTCCTGCCCACCAGAAAGACAAGATCGAGTCTCATACACCAGAACACAGGCACGAGTCCCCTCCACCAGGAAGCCTACACAACCCACTGAACCAACCTTACCCACTGGGGTCAGATACCAAAAACAACAGAAATTACGAACATGCAGCCTGCGAAAAGGAGACCCCAAACGTAGTAAGTCAAGCAAAATGAGAGGACAGAGAAACACTCAGCAGATGAAGTAGCAAGGTAAAAACCCACCAGACAAAACAAATTAAGAGAAAATTGGCAGTCTACCTGAAAAAGAATTCAGAGTAATGATAGTAAAGATGATCCAAAATCTTGGAAATAGAATGGAGAAAATAGAAGAAATGTTTAACAAGGACCTAGAAGAACTAAAGAGCAAACAAACAATGATGAACAATGCAATAAATGAAATTAAAAATTCTCTAGATGGAAATCAATAGCAGAATAACTGAGGCAGAAGAACGAATAAGTGACCTGGAAGATAACATAGTGGAAATAACTACCGCAGAGCAGAATAAAGAAAAAAGAATGAAAAGAATTGAGGACAGTCTCAGAGACTTCTGGGACAACTTTAAATGCACCAACATTCGAATTATAGGGGTCCCAGAAGAAGAAGAGAAAAAGAAAGGGACTGAGAAAATATTTGAAGAGATTATAGTTGAAAACTTCCCTAATATGGGAAAAGAAATAGTCAATCAAGTCCAGGAAGCACAGAGAGTCCCATACAGGATAAATCCAAGGAGAAACACACCAAGAAACATATTAATCAAACTATCAAAAATTAAATACAAAGAAAAAATATTAAAAGCAGCAAGAGAAAAGCAACAAATAACATACAAGGGAATCCCCATAAGGTTAACAGCAGCAGAAACTCTGCAAGCCAGAACAGAGTTGCAAGACATATTAAAGTGATGAAAGGGAAAAACCTACAACTAAGATTACTCTACAAGCAAAGATCTAATTCAGATTGGATGGAGAAATTAAAACCTTTACAGACAAGCAAAAGCTAAGAGAATTCAGCACCACCAAACCAGCTTTACAACAAATGCTAAGGGAACTTCTCTAGCAAGGAAACACAAGACAAGGAAAAGACCTACAATAACAAACCCAAAACAATTAAGAAAATGGTAATAGGAACATACATATCGATAATTACCTTAAATGTAAATGGATTAAATGCTCCAATCAAAAGACATAGACTAGCTGAATGGATACAAAAACAAGACCCATATATATGCTGTCTACAAGAGACCCTCTTCAGACCTAGGGACACATACAGACTGAAAGTGAGGGGATGGAAAATGATATTCCATGCAAATGGGAATCAAAAGAAAGCTGGAGTAGCAATTCTCATATCAGACAAAACAAACATTAAAATAAAGACTATTACAAGAGACAAAGAAGGACACTGCATAATGATCAAGGCATCAATCCAAGAAGAAGATATAACAATTGTAAATATTTATGCACCCAACGTAAGAGCACCTCAATGCATAAGGCAAATGCTAACAGCCATAAAAGGGGAAATTGACAGTAACACAGTCATAGTAGGGGACTTTAACACCACACTTTCACCAATGGACAGATCAACCAAAATGAAAACAAATAAGGAAACACAAGCTTTAAATGATACATTACACAAGATGGACTTAATTGATATTTATAGGACATTCCATACAAAAACAACAGAATACACTTTCTTCTCAAGTGCTCATGGAACATTCTCCAGGACAGATCATATCTTGGGTCACAAATCAAGCCTCAGTGAATTTAAGAAAATTGAAATCGTATCAAATATCTTTTCCAACCACAACGCTATGAGACTAGATATCAATTACAGGAAAAAAATCTGTAATAAATACAAACACATGGAGACTAAACAATACACTACTTAATAAACAAGAGATCACTGAAGAAATCAAAGAGGAAATCAAAAAATACCTAGAGACAAATGACAATGAAAACATGAGGATCCAAAACCTATGGGATGCAGCAAAAGCAGTTCTAAGAGGGAAGTTTATAGCAATACAATCCTACCTCAAGAGACAAGAAACATTGCAAATAAACAACTTAACCTTATAACTTAACCTAAAGCAATTAGAGAAAGAAAAACAAAATAGCCCCAAAGTTAGCAGAAGGAAAGAAATCATAAAGATCAGATCAGAAATAAATGAAAAAGAAATGAAGGAAACAATAGCAAAGATCAATAAAACAAAAAGCTAGTTCTTTGAGAAGATAAACAAAATTGATAAACCATTAGCCAGATTCATCAAGAAAAAAAAAGGAGAAGACTCAAATCAATAGAATTAGAAATGAAGAAGGAGAAGTAACAACTGACACTGCAGAAATACAAAGGATCATGAGAGATTACTACAAGCAACTCTATGCCAATAAAATGGACAACCTAGGAAGAAATGGACAAATTCTTAGAAAAGCACAACCTTCCAAGACTGAACCAGGGTGAAATAGAAAATATAAACAGACCAATCACAAGCACTGAAATTGAAACAGTTTAAAAATCTTCCAACAAACAAAAGGGCAGGACCAGATGGATTAACAGGCGAATTCTATCAAACATTTAGAGGAAAGCTAACATGTATCCTTCTCAAATTCTTCCAAAATATAACAGAGGGAGGAAAACTCCCAAACTCATTCTACGAGGCCACCATTACCCTGATACCCAAACCAGACAAAGATGTCACAAAGAAAGAAAACTGCAGGCCAATATCACTGAAGAACATAGATGCAAAAATCCTCAACAAAATACTAGCAAACAGAATCCAACAGCACACTAAAAGGATCATACACCATGATCAAGTGGGGTTTATCCCAGGAATGCAAGGATTCTTCAATGTATGCAAATCAATCAATGTGATACACCGTATTAACAAACTGAAGGAGAAAAATCATATGATCATCTCAATAGATGCAGAAAAACTTTTGACAAAATTCAACACCCATTTATGATATATGCACTCCAGAAAGTAGGCATAGAAGGAAGTTACCTCAACATAATAAAGGCCATATATGACAAACCCACAGCCAACATCGTTCTCAATGGTGAAAAACTGAAACCATTTCCACTAAGATCAGGAACAAGACAAGGTTGCCCTCTCTCACCACTAGTATTCAACATAGTTTTGGAAGTTTTAGCCAGAGCAGAGAAGAAAAAGAAATAAAAGGAATGCAAATCGGAAAGAAGAAGTAAAACTGTCACTGTTTGCAGATGACATGATAGTATACATAGAGAATCCTAAAGATGCTACCAGAAAACTACTATAGCTAATCAATGAATTTGATAATGTAGCAGGATACAAAATTAATGCACAGACATGTCTTGCATTTCTATACACCAATGATGAAAATTCTGCAAGAGAAATTAATGAAACACTCCTGTTTACCATTGCAAGAAAAAGAATAAAATACCTAGGAATAAACCTACCTAGGGAGACAAAAACCTGTATGAAGAAAACTATAAGACACTGATGAAAGTAATTAAAGATGATACAAACAGATGGAGAGATATACCATGTTTTTGGATTGGAAGAATCAACATTGTGAAAATGACTCTACTACCCAAAGCAACAACAGATTCAGTGTAATCCCTATCAAACTACCAATGGCATTTTTCACAGAACTAGAACAAAAAATTTCACCATTTGTATGGAAACACAAAAGACCCCAAATAGCCAAAGCAATCTTGAGAAAGAAAAATGGAGCTGGAGGAATCGGGCTCCCTGACTTCAGACTATACTACAAAACTACAGTAATCAAGATGGTATGGAACTGGCACAAAAACAGAAATATAGATCAATGGAACAGGATAGAAAGCCCAGAGATAAAACCACACACATATGGTCACCTTATTTTTGATAAAGGAGGCAAGAATATACAATGGTGAAAAGACAGTCTCTTCAATATGTGGTGCTGGGAAATCTGGACAGCTACATGTTAAAGAATGAAATTGGAACACTCCCTAACACCATAGAGAACAATAAATTCAAAATGGGTAAAGACCTAAATGTAATGTCAGACATTATAAAACTCTTAGAGGAAAACATAGGCAGAACACTCTATGACATAAATCACAGCAAGATCCTTTTTGACCCACCTCCTAGAGAAATAGAAATAAAACAAAAATAAACAAATGGGACCTAATGAAACTTAAAAGCTTTTGCACAGCAATGGAAACCATAAACAAGACAAAAAGACAACCCTCAGGATGAGAGAAAATATTTGCAAATGAAGCAACTGACAAAGGATTAATCTCCAAAATTTACAAGCAACTCATGCAGCTCAATATCAAAAAAACAAACAACCCAATCCAAAAATGGGCAGACGACCTAAATAGACATTTCTCCAAAGAAGATATACAGATTGCCCACAAACACGTGAAAGGATGCTCAACATCACTAATCATTAGAGAAATGCAAATCAAAACTACAATGAGATACCACTATGGAGAACAGTATGGGGATTTGTCAAAAAACTAAAAACTACTGGGCATATACCATGAGAAAACCATAATTCAAAAAGAGTCATGTACCAAAATGTTCATTGCAGCTCTATTTACAATAGCCAGGACATGGAAGCAACCTATGTGTCCATCGACAGATAAATGGATAAAGAAGATGTGACATATATATACAATGGAATATTACTCAGCCATAAAAAGAAATGAAACTGAGTTATTTGTAGTGAGGTGGATGGACCTAGAGACTGTCATACAGAATGAAGTAAGTCAGAAAGAGAAAAAAAATACTGTATGCTAACACATATATATGGAATCTAAAAAAAATAAGGTTCTGTAGTACCTAGGGGCTGGACTGGAATAAAGACACAGACGTAGAGAATGGATTTGAGGACATGGGGAGGGGGAAGGGTAATCTGGGATGAAGTAAGAGAGTGGCATGGACATATATACACTACCAAATGTAACATAGGTAGCTAGTGAGAAGCAGCCTCATAGCTCGGGGAGATCAGCTTGGTGCTTTTTGTCTACCTAGAGGGGTGAGATAGGGAGGGTAGGAGGGAGACATAAGAGGGATGAGATATGGTGATATATGTCTATGTATAGCTGATTCACTTTGTTATACAGCAGAAACTAACACACCATTGTAAAGCAATTATACTCCAATAAAGATGTTAAAAAAGGAAAAAAATAAGAAGTGTGGGATCTCTCCTAACATTGTCGGCCTCAAGATGGTCTCACTCAGCCTTCATGAACTTGTCAACATAGCCATTTAAGTGTTGTACAGTATAAGGCTCCAGAAACTTTTCCTCCAGGTAAGCAGATTTCATGTGTTTCTCCAGATTTCAAGTTTTCCCTGAGACTTCAGTTCTCTCATGCGTCCAAGGAAAGTCACTGATTTTCACTTTGTTCACTTTTTTTTTCTTTTTCTTTTTTTTTTGTAAAGATGACAGTGACAATTTCCAAGCTCTTTACATGAGGAAGCTGAAACCAGTATTCAGGGCTGGGACATAAACCATGGAAGTTCAGATTTTTCCCTTATGCACTGCTTATTTATTGAAAAGAAAAAAAATCTCACTATTAATATGACTTATTTTTCCAGTTAAGTTTTTTAAATAGCTTTTTTTCATATTTGTAGTTTTTCTCTCTTTGTTGATCCTTAGTTATATCAAATAAAATGGGGTCTTAGTTGTAACCGGACTGAAATGGACAAACAATGGCAGAGCTTAATATCACAATCAAGGTTTTTTTATTTGCAAACCTGAGACATTCTAGAATCTATTTTACTTTAGTTTCAAGTTGCTCTAATAAACACTTCAGACACAGGCAAACGGTCAGATGCTTAAAAAGGAAGGTGAATGGTATAAACAGAAAAAATTGAGAGCAGGTAGGACAGGGCTGGTCATTAAATGAGTCATTAAAGGAAGACACAATTTGACTATATCACTCCCTAGAGGGTTCCTTGGTGTGGGTTTATGAACTCTGGGATAAGGGCCAAGTTGGGTACAATTATATTTGGTTTAACACTACAATTAACATGCCTAAGGTTTCTCAGTTCTTTTTTCTTCCTTTCTCTTTTTGCCTTTTTTTTTTTTTAATTTTGAAGTGAACCCATCTTTATTCTTTCAACTTTGTACTATATGTTTTATAAATGTTCTAATCAGCCATCATTTCTCTATTTTTCTTGAAAAATTGAGATGAGAATCTATTCAGCCACATGCTTTTAAAGAAAAAGATATTCATAATAAAAATTTAAAATAAAAACGTGTTGCAGCAATACTGCCCACCATTACTTCTGCTTGTTTGTTTGCCTTTGTGTTTTAGGTGACTGATTTTCCTTTAAATACAATCCAGAAAATCTGAGAATAATATAATCTGGCTTCTGGACATTGTTGAGTGAAAGATTCTTTTCTCTATGTCTATTTATTCTTGGAATATTTATCCTCTTTTGCTTTCTCCCCCAATGAATGCCTATTTTACCATGTTTTTTTCTTTACACAAGATGGTAAGTGAGAGAGAGGATCTTTGCTTTTCAAGGTTGTTTTTTAAAGTGATACGTATGTACTTTTCTTACATATAATACTCTAGTTTAGTAGTTCTTAATCTTTTTGGCGGGTTATATGTCCCTATGAGAAAATAATGAAAGCCGAAGAATCATTTTCCAGAAAAATGCACACACAAACACATTTTGCAGATACAGTGATTTTGCAGATATGGTAAGAGGTTTACAGATTTCCTAAAGGCAAAATAAAGGTTTCTGAACTCCAGGTTAAATACATTTGGCATGTTCACATCTCACAGGTGGCTTTTGTCATGTGACACACAACCAGCTTGCCTTCTGCAAGAAATGTTATGTACCAAGTTTGGCCCATTCTGTTCAGAGGAGTATTTCTTCCTGATTTAACAATCTGTTTAATCTTATGTGATAATGTTTTTTACCTATGGACTTTATCAGGAAGACAATAAGGTTTGTTGAGAACAACTGGACCCACTGTGTGTAATAAGAACAATACTGCATTTACTAAGCATATTTATCTATATAATAAATTATAAAGGATACCCAAGTAGTCTCCTATTCCCCTTTTCTAAGGAACTCATCATAACCCTTCATCAATGTGACTAAAGGAGTGGCTTTGCTGTAATTGGGATCCTTTGTTCTACTTTGATGTGATCTTATTTCACTGGGAGGTCAGCTTTTTGCATCACAGACTTATTACCAGGTCTTAGATTTTGCTTATGAATTTTCACAAAATACAGACTTTGACAACTGATAATTGATTTTTGCAGAAGGCTTTGCTTCTCTGTAACATGCTCTACAATATTTTGACTCTAGCAGGGCAAGGGTGTGGCTCAATATATTTTTAACTTGAGTTCACAGAGTTGCTGTCTATGCTTTTAAATAATCATTTAGATGTAGAACACGGTGTTCAGACAGAGCATCACTGTCAGAAGCAGTGGGGAGAAGTGGGCCTCTATCTGCCTCTGTGAAAATGGTTAAGAAGCAGCAGTTCCATTACAATAGACAAACACTGATAGTGTTGTTATATGTCCTTGTGAGCTAAGATTGAGCTTGCTAAATTTTCATGGTTTGTTTTCTCTGAATATGTGTATATGCATATGTATTTCTAGTACATGAATATATGCATATATGTTTGTAGTTTGTATGAATGTAGTCAATGTTCTGGTTAGTTCTCTCAAGTTTATGCAAATTATACTGTGCTATGAAAAATGGTTTGATGAAGACATCCACAGTTTATAAGAGGGATGATAATATGCATGTGATTGGCATGATCTAATTAAACTGAAATGTCTCAGGCTATTGTTTGCCAGGCAGTGATTTAATGGCATAACAGAAATGTCATAATGCTGCTTTAATTTAGGATAGGTTTTCATCAACAAAAAGAAGAAATAATGTTAAGCTCCCTTTATATATAATAATCGTCTTTATAATCATACTGATTGTATAATTTCTCTATACCAAGATGATATAGTGATTACATAGTGCTGAGAATTCAGGATTTGGATTTAAGAAACAAAAACTAAAAACTAGGAGTAGAGCACAAGGTCTACCACTTATTTGCTGTGACATTTTTATTACTCTCAGGATAGACTCCTGTGAGGAGGGATAACAGGTGGCTACAAATGAACTGATATAGTGCAGATGGTAGCTCTCATCTAGGGCTACTACCTAGGATGGAGCTCTTGGGTGTGAGGGATAGTTAACTCCCATGGTCTAAACCTCCCTCTGTAAACATCTCAGAGCAAACATCTTCATTTTCTTGCCTGTTTCTAAGAAAAGACTAAAAACAGCTACTTCTGTTCTCTTTGGAGTCTTATTTGCTAGAGCTCTCTCACCAATGTCTAGAATAGCCTACTATTTTAGTAACTACCTTCTTTGCTTGGCTTGTTAATTAAAGCAGTTTCTTGCTTAGCAAGGCATATTTTACCTTGAGCCTTAATTCCTTCGCTGTTCTCTTTGAAACGGATCGAATTCCCAGAGATCCTTGTCAGGATAGGTTGCTGATGAATCGTAAGATAACCCAGATGATTCAATGGTTGTGTTCTTGCTATACTTACAGCCATGAATTAAAGCTTGCATATATTTTCTCCTCCTTTTTAATAAACCGTTATCTATATTATCCAGTGTGTTGATGTTTTTATCAAAGCCCTCCAAAAAATACCCCTAGAATAGAATGATGTGGCAATTTTCTTAATTATATTTTAGTTACCTGGCTAAATTGTCTAAGTAATTTTGATTCAAAGATGGTACCCAAATTAAGCCTCCTTTTAAAACACAAGTCTTAATATCCTCTGTGGGGTGTGCCTGTGCAAACTTAGTGACGTGGCCAGTAAAGACCAAAATATTTCTTACTCTCATAAAATTTATTTTTGGGGTCAGAACATTCTCTGAACTCTTCCAGTAGGGCATTAGCTTCTGTGTCTATTTTTAGGGTATCTACCTTTGCTCTGCTATTTCCCCAGATACCTTTCTTGTAACATTACCACCTTGTTCAGTGTTATCAATTTCAGCTTGAAAAACAATTTTCTTGACAACTCAAGTGATTTTCCAAATTCCAGGTACTCAGTTACTAAATCTCATCTGATTCTTCTTTTCTTTGTACCATGGAATATAAAACTCTTTTTCTTATGATATAATTGGACTATATTTTTCTATTAAAATTTCATTTTATTATTTCTAAGGAAGTTTAAACATTGCTTCAAGAAAGACAATATTTGGTACTTCTCTATAAATGACAGCATCCTGGGATTTTATTCAATACTCTATTCAATATCTGCACCTTTCATGGGTTCTGCTTTCTTGCATATTAAATAATTAATTCTCTTAAACTTTCAAGGAAAATACTTTTCCCCCCTAATTTCATAGATAAAGAAATTGAGGAACAGAGAAGTGCAGTAGTCTCTGGTCTGAGATTGACTAGTCTAAATATTTAGAATAGAGATTCACACTCAGGGCTACTGATTTGAAAGACTTTGCTCTTTCCACTAGACAACACTAAACTCATAGAAGTGACATTTGTGTTGCTGGAACTAAAGTCTACGAAGTCTCAAAGGAAATGGTTGACTTTGAACATGCACTTCCATTAAAATCTACCTCTCCTATCACAGTCACTGAGTCCTGGGAGAATGCTGTTTATATGCCCAGACACATAACAATATGGTTTCTGAATGCTAGTAATGTTAAGAATAACATTTTTCAGCAGTGTCATTCCAGGAACTAACCTATGGTGTAATAGAAATCTCTTCAGTTTGATGCTTTCTCTGCTGTGAAGAGAAAGTGCATGCTTTAATATATCATGATGTCTCTTTTATTCATTTCTTTCAACCTTTGGTTTAGTGCATATAAATTACCTATAACAGATTTGCGAGTGATGCTTTACTTAGTCATCAAATCGGGTAGCATGATCTAGGAGCCTGTTGAAAGGTTTTATGCAAGTTTTACATGCTGCAGAGTTCTGATTGTGAATGTCTTTATGTATATATAAACCTTATAACCTGGCAGCCTTATAACACTGAGATTTCAAAGATAGGGCTAATTCACCCTTTGTGGGCCATCTGTTGCCAAGCTTCTATTTTATATACCTACAAAGTTTGGCTGGCATATTTTTTAACTATGAGGACTTGTGAAGACATATGATAATAAGCTTAAAATAACTGCTCTATTGGGGATCTCCAGAGAAATAGAATCAATGACAGAGAGCGGTCAGTTGATCAGTAGATAGACAGATAGATAGAGATTGATTTTAAGGACTTGGCTACTGTGATTGTGGGGCTGGTAAGCCCAAACTCTGTAGGCCAAGCACACAGGTTGGAGACCCAGGGAAGAGCTGAGGTTGTAGTCTCCAGCCCAAAACCAGTATGGAGCAGAAACTTTCTCACTTTGGAGGACTCCATTCTTTTTCTCTTAAGAGCTTCAATTGATTGGATGAGGCCCACTCACATTATGGAGGATAATCTTTCCTTGAAGTGTACTGATGTAAATGTTAATCACATTTAAACGTTTTCTTCACAGCAACGTTTAGACTGGTGTTTGACTAAAGGTCTGGGGACCCTAGCCTAGCCAAGTAGACACATAAAATGAAGCATCACAACTGGATTCTAACTTCTTATGTTGATTTTCTCTGAAAAATCAGTGTCATTTAATTCTAAAGATACTGGCCTATGACAATTTCAAAGGCTTCTGTGATGCATACACAAGTTAATATAATTTAATATAAAATTAGTCCTTTGATTCTGAAATTAAATCTCTTTTTTTAAAAAGATTTTTTTGATGGGGACCATTTTTAAAGTCTTTACTGAATTTGTTATAGTATTGCTTCTGCATTATGTTTTGGTTTTCTGGCCACGAGGCATGTGGGATCATAGCTCCCTGACCAGGGATCAAACCTGCACCCCCTGCACTGGAAGGTGAAGTCTTAACCACTGGACCGCCAGGGAAGTTCCTAAATCTCTTTTTACATTGGTAAAATCTGTACTTGAATTCTCTGAGGTTAGTGATCCTATAACATAATCAAGAATTTTTCTTAACTTTTACTATTGGCGTTCTTCCACAATGATAAGAAAGACAAATAGTCTTTGTTAAGGGTTACTTAATATTTTATAACATTTCTGGGAGTCTTATCTTGAATTTTCATTTAAAATGTTCTCATTTAGAGATTATTTTAATGAAGTCACCATCATTTTTGTGTTTGGAACAATATTCATTATATTTTTGAATCTTTATATTTCATTGTCTTTTGGCTGGTAGGCAATACATATCAGCTCCTTAAGAATTGAATTGCTACTAATAATATATCTTAATGTGTACAAGAATATTCTATTGAATAATTTTTTAAACTGTTCTTCTCATTCCTATGTTTCAACGCTTCTAATATTTAACATGTTTTAATGAGATCAGTAGAGCAGATCCTGGAGAAAGGGAGCCAGTGTCATCTTCCTGTGACCATTGATTCTATTATGTCAGAATGAGCCAAGACAGGCTAAGTTATGCTGTGTCATTAAACAACTACAAAATCTCGGTGGCTTAGTAAACCAAGGGTTTGTTTCTTGCTTGTCTGCATTTCTAGTATGGGTCAGTATGGGAACCCTGCTCATCGTAGTTATTCGGTAACCCAAGCTAATTGAGACTCAATTTACATGCATGTGCATGATCACTGTGCCAGGAGAAAGGATACTTACAGTGAGTTGTATATGCTGCTGCTTAAAGCTTCTATCCAGAGGTGACCCACACCATTTCTGCTCATGTTTCGTTAACCAACACAAGTTACATGGCCATGTGCCTAACTGCAAAGTAGGTAAGGAAGTATAATTCTACTGTGAACTTGGAAGGAGGAGGACTGAAATATTTGTGAAGTCTTGTGACCATAGTCAGGCACTGTTTCAGCTGTGATTCTGTATCAGGAATAATTTCAGTTTTCCATGGCTAAGAGAAGTTGATAAAGACATTCACTTATTCCATATAATTAGAGTGAGTAGGTAGGCAGTCTCTGAGTTGGCATGGGAGCTCAAGATTGCTGTGAAGGATCAGACCGTTTGCATATTTCTGTTTTACTAACCCAGAATAATGGATTTTTGTCCTTAGCCTGACCACCTTTGATTTCAGGAAGGCTTCTACTTCTATACATATCACATTCTCACACATGTGCTCCCAAATCAGAAAGGAAGGAACATATTTCTTCCTTGATCTCTGTCTTTTTTTAGTCAGGAGGAAAATCTTCCCTAGAAGAAACAAGTCAGCTTTCCTATCAGAGTTTCCCTTATTTTTTATTAATCAGAACCATGTTACCTGGCAACTCTTAGCTACAAGGATAGCCAGGAAAGGGAGTATCTGAAAGGGAGCAAAGAATAACTGTAGGTGGTTAGAAGATTGTCATGGCTTTGCCATCTTTCTTCCTCTGGAGCTTGGCACTTTGCCCCTTTAACAAAATCTGATATTAAAAAAGAACCTTTCACAGAAAAAAAAAATCATTGAAGCAGTAGCATATGAGCAGATCCATAAGAAACTGGTAGTATTTCAATGACAGAAAGGGCATTTTAGGTGGAAAACACTAAAGGCAAAGAGCCAGAAAATGATAATGCTAGAGGGTGAGATTGGGATTAAATAATGTAACATCATGAATGTCACTCAAGAGTTTGAACTCTTTAGGCAGCCTTATAACTTTGGGACCCTGCGATATGGTGGTTAAGGACAATTACTCTAGACTTAGCCAATCTTGATTCAATCTGAGTTCTACCACTTACTAGCTGTGAAACGTTGAGCAAATTCCCTAGCTTCCCTAAATCTCCATCTCCTCATCTATAATAAAAGGGAATAATCAATGGTACCTACCTGTATTGGGTAGGGTATGCTAAACTGCTGTAATAAATAGATGCACAAATGTAATGACTAAAATAAAATAGAAATTCTTGCTGTTGTTGTTGTTGTTCACATAACAAAGTAGTGGACCCGCTTTGCTCCATGCAGTCGTACAGGGTCCTAGGTTGAAAGCAGCTTTGCCATTTTCAACATATGCCTTCCACAATGTCTGTGATACTTTTCCTGAAAACCTCATTGGGTTGTAGGGAGTATTGCATGGTATGGGTATAAAGCATATTAGGTACTTTGCACAGTGCCTGAGACAGAGTAAGCAATCAATAAACATTCATGGCTATTAAAGTTAGTTGTAATTTTGGCTTAGAAACCAAGGGGCTGAAAGGGGAATCGAAAGAAATGTTAGTCTTCTTAAACCATAAAATAATATTTTATTTATTAATTATTTTGAGCAGAAAAATGAGACAGAACTGAAATAGAAATTATTTTGTCAAATGTATGTAGGATGGTTCTGTGAAAGGTGTGGTGGTTTTAGACTGACAAACCAGTTAGAAGTTAGTTGTAATGGTGTACGTAAGAACTAGTGAGCTCAGAAGGAGGGTGGAAAAGAAGAGGGGAGAGATCTAATACATTCTACTATCTGAAGGTTTGGAGAGTCTCAGATCTTTTATACTTCTAGATGTCCCAAATTCAATATGTGTTTGGCATCTACCTTTGTCACTGGCAAAATCAAAGTATTTCTTTTATAATCTCAAAATAATTTTATGATAATATTTGAATTTGATGGCAGAAAATAGAATGGGAATGTGCCACAGGAGATTCTCCTAGACATTGGATATGTGGATATTTATTTGGAAATCAAGCTAAAATAATTTTGCATTAATTTCCTCTTGTCTATTGAAGAATAACTCAATTTATTTCTTATTTTCTCCCTGTATGCCCGAAATGATTAATACATTTAGTCACTTCTTTGATTTGATTTTGTTTTCATCTTTTTTAAACTTTTTTCTTCTTCATTAGGATAATGATTCCCTACTTTCTCTTAATCTAATACCAGAAATGCCCAAAACAATATATTAAACTAGGCAGCAGGAATTAGATCAGCCAATTTGTTTAGCTTTTACCAAAATTAGAATTGCCAATACTCTTATCAGAATTGCTCGCTAACAGCACCACTTATGGATATGTGTTTTTCTTCCCTTTCTAAGAGTGCTAGAGAGTTTGAAAACAGGGATGGGGTGGGAATTAGAAGGTAGAATTCATAGAAATAAAGGCCCTATGTATGTCACGGACTGGGAGGTCATGCTTGCAATGATAAAGAATTCTTTGTACTAGTCACCTAGCTTGATCCTTAAATGTTACTGTCTGTGGAAGCATTGATGATAATTTGAGGGACATAAAGCTACCTTCGTATTATTAATACAAACCCCAAATATGCCATCTTTTGTCACTGGCAGTCCATGTCCTTGAAGCCTACGCAAGTTTTCAGCCTCTGAGGCTGTGTGCTGGTGAGTCTTAAGTGTCATGGTGGTGCTCTACCCCAGGGAATCAGACCTTGTCTTGAGCTATTTCTGTGGAACGAGGATTTTCCAGTGCACTTATAAGGGACCAAATTAAACTTCCCAAGATGAATTGAAATCTGGTATAGTTGGGGAGCATAGTGGCTAAAGCATATACTCCTTTAACTAAGACAAGCTCATGGCATTGTTTAGGCCAGTGCTTCTCAAACTTCAATGTGTGTGTGTGTGTTGGGGGGGGTGTGAAGCAAATGAGGGGTAGGGCTAATATTCTGCATGACGACGCAACTTGTCCATGGACCACAGTATGAGTCGCATGTAGCCTTACTATATTGGCCCCAGGGCTACAAAGTTGAGTTAGGCTCTATGGATGAAAGCTATGCTGGGGACTCTGAAACTTAGTGTGCCTTAACCAGAACATTTCTGACACTATTTTTTAATGGAATGTTATTTTAGAAGAAGCCTTTTCCCAGAATGAAATAAGTCAGAGACTTATCTCACCAGAGATGATTATGTATCTAGGACTTACCTATGTAATGAACCACAAAATATATATGGATGAGAGTTAAAGTTTACTTCAAAGAATAAAATGTTTATTGGAACACATTTCTATTTCCCCATAGAGTTAAAAAAAAAAGTCATATATTTATCAGATACATGCCCGGGGTTAAGATTCAGCTGGAACACCTTTCTGGCTGCACTGATTACTTATAGTTGATATCCATGCAGGGTCAAGGTCAGTGCCTGATATGGAGATGCATGTGCCTCTGTGATATTAAATAGTTGGAATACCATCCTGAAGTATTTCCTAAGGGTAGTGCAACCTTCCTTTCTTTTCTCCTGTGATTGAGTGAGCTCAGCATTTTTCACAGTTGACACTATTCATGCAATATTATGAATATATAAACACTACGATAGTCTGATATATTGCCATTGATTTATAGCCCAAGATTCCCCTTGAAATCACATCGCTCTGCTGTTTCTGTGCACCAGGGCTCAGGAATCCAACATTCCTAGGTATCCTATTCAGCCATTTCCCGGAGAGATCCAGCCACCTCCCAGGGGCACTGAGAAGGAGTAGGGAAAGAATGTGTAGATATTTTCTCCCTTTGGTGTTGTAGAAACTCCACTCTTCTCCCTCTGCCTTCCTCCCCCTTCTCTGGAACACCAAACACAATCTCCTCAGTGAGTTAGGCTTTCCCCAGGGTAGAAAAACAGTTGTCTCAGGGAAGTCTGCTTTTGCCCTACAACATGGAACTCTATTGAAGATGAAAACATAGATGGGGCTGGCAGCTGGGGAGTCCAGAGGAACAAAACGTTGTTTCCTATTACAATAAAGTATCCTGACACATCTCCTTGGTACTGCTTCTCTTTTATATGTACACTCCACGCCCTTTTCAAGAAGAAAACACTTGTTATTTCTGACGGACAGCTTTCCTTTAATTTTCCCTCCTGTTGCTTAGATCCTGAGGTATCATTAATATCCAAATTGGCTAAAGATAAATTTCTAGATCTGCCTCCACCCCCAAGTGGTTCCTGCTAACATTTATTTGATCCGTGCTGGTCTCCTGATGAAATCCCTGGCTCTTCTCCACAGCACTATATAAAAGTTTCTCTAATCTCATATGAGAACTAGAATTATTTGTATACCTTCTTTGCTTGGGGTATACAAATTTAGAATTTACCTCTTTGGCACTTTATGCTCCCCAAACTGCTTTTAAAACACACAAAGAGTCCTAAATTAAGGCGGATGCATCCTGGGTCTTTCACCCTCATGTCACTTAGGATGGGGCCCTGAAGGTGTTCCGTAACCCGCTTCCAGTTTCTAAGATATTCGGTATTTTGCTACATTTCTTTACCTTGTTTAATATGCAATTCAATATCCTCCTCCCCAACACTCACAGTGGACTTTCTATCTTCAACACTCAGGGTGGACCATCTAGAAGTCCTCAGCTATAGTACCTAATAGCATCTCACATGGGCTGCATTTTTTCCCCCTACCTTCTGTTATAAGCTCTAAGACCAGGAGTATGATGCAGATCACGGTTTCCTTGGGTCTTCCTACCAGCCCTTCTGTCTTGATTATGGATCTTCCTTCCCTTTAAGAAAGTAGCATAATTTTGTTTAAAATTCTGTCACAGGGAATACCCTAGCAGTCCAGTGGTTAAGACTTGGGCTTTCACTGTCGTGGACACCGGTTTGATCCCTGGTTGGGGAACTAAGATCCCACAAGCTGTGCGGTGTGGCCAAAAAAATAATAAAATTCTGTCACAAGTGATGTAGCTACCTATACCACCCTTCTAGGTCCTCTGCTCTGAGCATCTATCCTGGGAAATCTGCAGAAACTGTCTTTGTACATTTCCATCCAAAGGCATGGTCCCAGCAGCATGGTGGACACATCTCTTATAAGGCATTCTTACCCGGCAGCTCTAGTGCCAAAAACATGGCTGTCTCCAACATGCCCGTCTCCTTCTGTGAGGATATTCTAGACACAATTACTCTTCATTCAGTGTCTTACTTTTGTCTGTAAGCAGCTTGTTCTATGGCTCATTTCTGTGGCTTGCCTCAACTCAGGCACGGCCTCCTAAGGTACACGATAGTAATAACCTCTGTACCCCCAACCTCAGTGGTACAGCCCTGGTACAATGCCTTCATGATGGGAAGGTTAGTGAGTCCAACACCCTTGCCTGCCAAACAAGTACTTACACAGAGGCCAAGATAACCTTCACCTAGGGTTCAAATTGTGTCTATCCACCCATGTACATCCACAGAAAGTGCTGTCTTCTACCATGTCACCAAGACCCTCAACTGACCTCGGTCCTTCTCTCTCAGGTCTTGGAGTCTGAGTCTGTAGTCACTTGTAAAAAATCCTCCAAATTAGTTATCAATCACCCAATTCTGTCTAATTTTATTATAGAGGGACTGGGTGCTGACAGCCCTACAGGCACAGCAGGTGTAATATTTGTGAGCCAATCACACCTTTTCCATGCTAGAGTGGTTTCTCTCCATGTCTCCAGTGTTGATTATGCTAAAATATCCTCAATGTCTTCCCTCACCTGAAACTGCATTTGCAAATGCCTCCTTTCATTAGTTAGGTTTCCATCTGTACCATGACCAAGGGAGAGGGGTGGGGTATTTCCCAGGTTCTAGTGGTAGGATAAAAACATTCTGAAAAAATGCCACTCTGACACATGTGCATAGTACCTGGCACATACAAGTGCTTAATATTTATTTTTTAAATACACATATTTTTGATGAATAATAAGCATCTAGCAAACTGTGCATATCGTAGTTGTATAGCTCAATGAATTTTTATTGAGCACATTCATGTAACCACCAGCCAGATCCAAAAGTAAAGATTACAGCCAGAACAACCACTCTTGCATACTCCCAGACACTGCTCCCCAAAAGTAATCACTATTCTTACATTTAACAACAGAGATTAATTTTGCCTTGATTTTGAGCTCCATATAAATGGAATCATAAATTATGTACTCTTCTGTGCCTGATTTCTTTTACTCAACACAATGTCGATGGGGTTCATCCATGTAATTTATTCATTTCCATCATGTACTGTATTGCATTGTGTAAAAGTAGTACAAATTATTTATTCATTCTACTGTTGACGGGCTTTTAGACTGTTTCCAGTTTGGGGCTATTTTGTTATGAACATTCTTGTATTTATATTTTAGTGAATATATATATATATATATATATATATATATATATATATATATATATATATATATATATATATATATATCTGTCAAAATTCAAATTGCTGGGTGACAGCGTTTATGTTTAGCTTTAGTAGATACTGAAATATTCCAAAGTTATTGTGTCAACTTATACTCCCATAAGCAGTGTTTGAGACCTCCAGTGTCTTTACATTTTTACAAACACTTGATAGTGTCATTTCTTCTAGTGGGTATGTGGTGTTATTTCATTGTAATTTCACTTTACATTTTCCTGATGATTACTGTGGTTGAGGACATTTCATATGTTTACTGGTAACTTTGCAAAGTGCTTGTTAAGCCTCTTGTTCATTTTTTTGTTTAATTGGTCCCTTTGCCTTTTGCATGTATTCAAATATTTTCTCCTACTCAGTGGCTTATTTTCATATTCTCTGCTGGTATTTCTTGATAAACGTATGTTCTTAACTTTAATGCATTCCAATTTATCAAATTTTCCTTTATTGTTTAGTGCTTTTGCTTGTATGTGTGTATGTGTCCTGTTTAAGATAACTTTGGATAGCCTGAGGTCACTAAGATATTCCTTTTTGTTATTTTTAAGAAACTCTACAGTATCCCTTTATATTTTGATCAAAAGTTCATCAGGGATTAATTTACATATGATATGACATACAAATAATGATCATTCATTCCCATATGTATAGCCAATTGACCCAGCACTATTTGTTGACAAGAGCATCCTACCCACACTGCACTGCAAGGATACTTTTGTAATATAATCAATGCCTAAATAATAGATGTGTGTTTGTTTCTGAATTCACTATTCTATTCCACTGGCCTAATTGTCTGCTCTAGATATATGATAAATCTTGATAGCTGGTTGTATAAGTCATCCAACTTTGATTTTTAAGATCTGTTATTTTATCGAAATTTTAGGTTCAGCATGTCAATTTTCACCAAAAAACTTGCTGTTGCTTGAATAATTGATCCATTTAGGGAAAATTGACATCTTTACAGTGTTAAGTTTTCCAACTCATGTGCATTATATACTCTACCATTTATTTACTCTTTTTATTAGGTCTTTAATTTTCTCAAAAATGATTTGCAGTTGTATATATAATTTATATCATTTGTTAGTTATTATTGAGTGATGTTTCTTGATGCTACTGTACATTGTATCATTTATTAAACTTCAGTTTTTTCTAGAATATATAACTACAATTAATATGTTAATATTTTCATGTTGCCTTCATATGCAATAATTCAGTGAACACACTCATTTATTCCAATAGTTTCTGAATATTCTTTTGGGCTCATTGTGTGTAAAATCATGTTACTTTGCAAATCTGTACATAATAAGATTTATTGCTTTGTATTGTTCTTTCTGATCCCATATTTTCCTTTTTTCTATTGACTTATTATACTGGCTAGACTTTCAAGTCAAATATTGAATAGAAGACAAAGAAATGCTATATTACTGATAGTAGAGGGAAAGTTTTCAATATTTTATCAAGTATGATATTGGCTCTAGACATTTAATAGATACCCTTTGTCAGATTAAGGAAGCTCTATTTTACTCTTAATATATTAAGTTTTCTTTTTTTCTTGAACAGGTATTCAATTTTAACAAATGCTTTTTCTGAATTTAGAAGGATGGTCATATGATTTTCCTCTGTTCAGTTAATGCCTTGATATTAAATGATTGATTTTATACTGATAAATCAACCTTAAATTTGTGAAATATATTGTTATATATTCTCATTTTTAAATATCTGTGGATTTTTTTTTTAATTTTAATTTTAATTTATTTATTTTTGGCTGTGTTCGGTCTTCGTTTCTGTGCGAGGGCTTTCTCTAGTTGCGGCAAGTGGGGGCCACTCTTCATCGCGGTGCGCGGGCCTCTCACTATCGTGGCCTCTCTTGTTGCGGAGCACAGGCTCCAGACGCGCAGGCTCAGTAGTTGTGGCTCACGGGCCTAGTTGCTCCGCGGCATGTGGGATCTTCCCGGACCAGGGCTCGAACCCGTGTCCCCTGCATTGGCAGGCAGATTCTCAACCACTGCGCCACCAGGGAAGCCCATCTGTGGATTTTTGGTGAAATTTTGTTCAGGAATGTTTAATCTGTGTTCATGAAAGAGTTTGGGTTATAGTTTTCCTATCTTGTAATATTCTTCTCTGGCTTTGAGAATAAATGTTATACTGATTTCATTAAATGAATTGTGAAATATCCCCTCTTTTTCTATCTCTGGAAAAGTTTGTGTGAGCTTTGTGTTATCTTGGCCTAGGGTTTTCTTTTGGGGAAGATTTCTAATTATGGATTTTATTTCCTTAGCAGTCATAAGACTACTTAATTTTTCTATTCCTTTATCTATCTATCTATCTATCTATCATCTATTTACTTATTTTGGGGTCAATTTTGTTAACATTTTTTTTCATTTATCAATTTATGCAATTTTTGATTTTCTTAAACTTTCTTTGTTTATTTTGCTCTTCTTTTAAACGTTTTGGGATGGTTAATAAAATTATTGATTCTCAAGCTTTTATTTCTAATACATTTATTTAGGGCAATGAATTTCCCATTAAACATTGCTTTAGTTCAATCCCACAGATTTTGATATGTTGTATATTAATTATTCCATTAAAAACACTTTATTATTACCATTGTGATGCCTTGTTTGATCTTGGTTGTTTAGAAGTCTATTGCTTACTTTCTAGAGAATTGGAGATTTTCCCTTTGTATTTTTTTGCTGTTTATTTTTAGCTTAGTTTCACAACTGTCATAGAGCATATTCTGTTTTAATCTGCTTTAAGGCCCAACATATGGTCTTTTTTTTAATGCACCAAAGACCCTTGAAAAGAGTATATGTTCAGCAGTTGGTAGTGATCATTTCTGCTGTGTATATTCTGCTGTTAGATTCATATACTGAATTCTTAACTTCTGTTATATATATATATATTTTTAGTGGTCATATTTCTGTTTGGTGTCTTTTATAGATTCCTGTTCTCTGGTGAAATTCTCTTTATCTATTTTATTGAAACTATTAATCACAGTTATTTTAAAGTTCAGTTCTGATAATTCCAATACTGTATCCGAATCACCAATTCTAGTGTCTTTTTTCTCTTGATTTTGGTCTTTTCTTCCTGTCTTCTGTCATTCCTGGCAATTTTACTGAATGTCAGACACTATATACTGTACAAATAATGCAAGGTACAGATTGATGCTCTCTTTCTTTCATGATTCAAACTCAAAGTCTAGAGTATGTTTCAGGCATGCTCTTCCTTTGTGAGATCTGGACTTCCTTTTGAGTGTCCTTGCTCTGTGAGATCGTAGAAAGCCACTCCTGTCCTCCAAGGTTCCTAGATCACTGCTCAGTTCTTAGCTTCTCATTATATGTTGTTATCAGTTATCAAATGCCTCAAGGGGAAAATAGCTGCAGAATGTTGGGCTTGCCTTATTGTATTTTCTCTTGCCCAGTGTCTTGGTCTCTAATCTGGGGTGTTTGGAAAATTCTAAACTCCAATGTTTGTCCCCATATCCCTTTCATGCTGGAAGCTTGGCTCAGGTTCCCAGGCTTTCAGCCACTAATCTCTGCTCCACTTTTTAGCCTCTTGGTCTTATGCTACTTACCAATCAGCAAATGCCATGAGGTAAAACACACCACCAAATACTGGACTCATCACAATGCTGTTCCTTTTTCTTAGGGAACCTGGACCCTTAAGTTCTGGCTGCCTTAGTAGCCTTTTGATGCCTTCAAACATATTTTTTTCTTTTAAATTTAATTTTGCACAGCTTCTCAACTTGTTCTCATAGGGGCATTACCAGAAAGAAAAGATGCTCAATAAATTTAAATTTATTTCTATCATTTCCCTTTTGTAAAATAAGGTAATAATACCTGCTCACCCTACCTCAAACAATGTGATATATTTTGCATATCATGAAACATGAAAATTCAAAGTCACTGTGTCCTTGAATTCATATTCTTTTTTTTTATTTTAAAACTTCTTCTTTTCATGTTCAACCTCTTATTGGAGTGTATTTTTCTTAATTTAGTGTAGAATTTTAAAATAACATTTCCTACATTTAGTTCTTAAGTGATATATTTTGATTTTTAGCCTGAAAAAAAAAGATATGGGAAATTTCTAGTATTCCTCATGTCTGCATTATATTCCATTGAATAAATATGGTGAAGTCATGGGAAATGAAGATTTCTTTCTTCCTTTCTTTCTTCCTCTCTTTCTTTCTTATTTCTGTTTTTGAATATGGAAAGCTTTTACTCCGTCTCTCTTGTCATTTGCTTTCTGTGTGATATAATGGATTTTCCCAGTGAAGCCCACTGCATTCACACCATTTTCTAAGATCTGAGAATATGCCCTCTGCACGCTAAAAATAGCAATTTCCTCACTATTTTTCAGACCTAGCACGTTTTAATGAAAGCGCTTGCACAGAAGCTAGCATGTTACCTTGCTTCATGCCTTTCATGACACTGATGCTTTTCTGCTCTATTTCCTAGGTCATCCCACGTGATTAACAGGTTTCTCTTCTTTCTGTTCTTATTTGTGTGCTACCTTTTCTGTAAATTATTATGAACATTCACTTAATCATTTTTGATAATCAGTGATCTACAGTTATAAGCATTTGAAGTATAAATGACCTATCAGAGACATCATTACCAGCAACAGCCAACCGCTGAGTACCCTCTGAGTGTGTGACACATTGTGTGGTAGGAGCTCCAGGAAACATCCCAACTCCCAGCCAGATTTAGGTCATAGCACTCGATTTTGTGATTTGAAATTTCTTGAGAATGAGACTGTGTGATTCAATGGGTAATCAAGAGAAAGTCTAGCATTTGAGAATTGTGTCCACTTAACCATGTTTATGCTATTTTTATCTTTCTGTGCTTTATTTCCATGCCACGCCCCCTTCTCTAATACATCTTCCTGGTCGAGTCTATTATACTTTATATACACCTCTATTATGCCATCATTATTAAGATTGTAGTAAATTGCTACAGGGTTCAACTCCCATCTTAAAATGCGAGTGCCCTTGAGAATCAGTGTAGTGTCTTGCTCATTTTTATTTATCCTATAAAGACATAACATACATTTTAAAAATTGCATGAAATTGATTAAAATAGGAACTAAATGAGATGCTTATTAACCTAATTGTGGGGCAGTTCAGTAGAGTGCTTTAGAAAATAATCATAATACTACATGGGGGTATTTGTCCCTCCTATTTTTTCATATCCAGGACTCATCTCAGAGAGATGCATCAGGAATTTAACATGTCTGTTAAATTCTGAGTACTTATTGAGACTGTTCTCAACTTGGTAAGGTGTTGAAAATCTATATTTTGTGCTCTTATTAACCAAGTTATTATAGCTTTTTGTATAAATGCTCACAGATGAAGTAAAAGGTAACATGTAAACTCGATATATGCACCTTGAATGTTCCTGGGTAGTTTTTTTCCAAATTATTTTTTTCATGAATCTTCTTGACCTGTTTTCAAAGCTCTTTTGTTCTTGATCTAGACGTTAGTGAGGAAAGATATTTGGCCTTTTTTCTCTTTTATCTCTTTAGATTTTTAAATTTAAGAGCAGGATTTTTTTCAGTTGTGTGATATCGATCATATGTCTGATTCAGCAGAACATTTCTTTCTTTAATGTGACCCTCAACCAATCCGGACCTGAAGGATGTTTGGTCACTTCTTCAGAGACATTTATCAGTGCTAATGGCAGCAGGTCATCCATTCATCTATCCCCATTGTTTTTTTGTTTTTGTTTTTTTCCCTTGAAAGCAGATGGCCCTCACATCAGGATGTCTTATAAGTCTATGAATTTTCTGGGCCTGAGTTATAATCCTTATGGCTATTTTTTTCTTTTATTTAATCTCTGACTCAAGATGAAATTTATAAATGCAACTATAGACAATAATTGTTGTAGTAAGTAGTAAAGTTTGGTTGTAATTTATAAGGTAAGAGACATCTTTAAAAATTAAATGTATATATAATAAATAAAAAATTCATGGTGTCCACAAATGATATTAATGAATAGTAAAATCTCAAAGCATATAATTGGGGAGTATATACTTTTTTGTTTTGTGTATTATACTTTGGTTATTTTTCATATCAGTGGAAACAATGAAATTATTGAGATTGAGGCAATGAATCACAAATGGAAGAAGCACACTTATAAATAAAAAAAAAAATCATTGCTTTATGTCTTAGTCCTGACACTTATCAAGTATATGGCCTTGGAAAAATCACTTGTTTGAGCTTCTCAGTCCTAAACTTTTAAACAGAGCTAAAGATAATCTTCAAGAATTTATTCTGTTGATTTGTTAAACTAAAATTAAGAATCAGTACTCACATCTTCATAAATGATGAAATACCTCTCATATAGTCTCACTTGCCCTTATTTTGTTCCTCCTCATTTGTTTGTATTGGCATGCAGATTTATCATTCCTATTATCGTGAGCCAATGATGGGAATATTAACAATAATAGCTCTTTCTTTTTTTGTTGTTGTTGTTGTCCGAGGATTATTGAAAATATTACAGCACTGCAGAAAGATTCAGTTGCTCCACGTGGTGTTTTGAAATTCATTCCAACTGTAGGCTGAGTGACCTGCAGATTGGACAGACTGCCAAAGCCCAAGAACTTCAGTATTTCCTTAGTGTCAGAATCTACTTCAGTGATCTGCTGCAGGGCTGAGATCTCAGGCACATAATTCTCTCTCCTTCTCTCTCTCCTCCTCTCTCTCCTCCTCCTGCAGCTTGATGGAGATACCTCTCACTGGGTCTCTCTGAATCTGCTTCATCAGATGTGTGACATAGCCTGTGATCTTGTTGTGGAGCTTCTTTCTGGGAATAATGGTGATCTCCTCGCACATGCGCTTGTTGGTGTGGAAGTCGTTACCCAAGTGTGTATAGTAATTCTCAATATGGGCCACCTTCTTGATGGCCGAACATGGCCCATATTGGCGGGTCCTTGGTAAAAGAGCTCACTCTATCTCCTTTCTAAGCACTAAACCTATTGACGAATAGACATAGTTGTCTGAGGGGGATTAAAATATCAGGTTGTCAGTTGGAAAGCAGGTTGGATAATGCAACTACAAATGGGCCTCCAGGCATTGTACTTTTCCCCCTGACTTTAGACCACTTCCCCACCTTCAAGTAGAGAAAGTTCTCAGAAAAGACGCCTAGCCAGCTGCATGAAATAATCTCAGTCCCTCCTATAACTTTGAACTCAGATAACCTTCAGATTCTAAATTTTGACTGATTTGGGCTTCCAAACTTGCTTCTAGAAGAAAACCTTCAGACCTGATCAGCAGCATTAATGCATAAATACAGGAAGAGAATGGTTTAGTTCTGCACACAACATGTCATGGACAAGAGATGGGAATAGTCACTTGAGTAACTTAACCCTTCCCAATAGAAGGATGTGATCAATGGTGTCAGATTCTTCCTATCTCTCCAATCAGATAAATCAATTTCTGCATCCTTCAGGGAGGTGTGTATAACATAAGGAGTGTAGGAAGAGATAATTTCAAGGCATTTCTTCAAAACTGTTTCTTTCTAGGGAGTAGAATAGATATCACCTTTCTGGAAACCTGAGGAGAGTGGAATGTGGTTCCCTCTAATGGAAGTTATTATTCCTTCCAATTTACAGATAAGATCACAGGGCCTCAAAGTAGTGAAGTCACTTGCACCAGGTCTCACAGGAAATGAATAATAGAGCAAGGACTCAAATCCAAATGTTCAGATTCCCATAGTCTATATTCTTTAAATGTAGCCAAGGAGACAGACACAATAAAACTGATGTTAAAAAAAGAAAAAAACGTTTTGGGACACTGTAGCTGCATATGACCAATAACCAAGAGCAGATATTTATCTGATTTTGAGGATCATTATGCAAATCAAATTAACTAATGTATATTAAGCTCATTTATAAACTTAAAGTTATAAACATATTACTGATTATTATCATGGTTAATGTCTCTCTACATCAACTTCCTTTTCTATAGTATAAGGTTAAGGATTCTTGCCTTGGTTACATCTTGGATTGCTGTGAGGATTAAACACAATAATGTACCTGAAAGTTCTGTGTAAACTGGAAAGCACTATACAAATGAAGGTTACCATTATTGATTTGTACATTAATTGTTAGTTCTCAAACATGAGTTAGTTAATTCTTTAGTGATGAAAATTTGAACTACAAAATCTGTTAGGAAATGCTTTTGTAAAGTAAATAGAGGTTGAAGCCATAATTTCAGATGAACAAAATGTGGCCAAGAGACTGATTAGACTAATTGAACATTGTGTCTTATTGATTTTGTAGTTTCTTTCTATTTTTCAGCTCAGAAGGCAGAGAAGCTAAAAGGTGTAGACACTGAAAAACATTCATGTAAATCTAATTCATCAACTTGATGGCTCTCTTGCTGCAAAAAAATGCGGTCCCTGGACAAGTAGCTTGGGAATCACCTCAGACCTTGTTAAAAATGCAGAATCTTAGATCCATATTGGACTTACTAAATCAGAATCTTCAGAAACACTGCCCTATTGGAAGTAAAAAAAAAAAAAAAAAAAACAGTGACTCATTAGACCACTAAAAGTACATGTAATTATTGGATTTCTGTAACACAACCAGGAAACTTTTTCTTCCATCATATTTATGATATACCTAATCAATATCCTTAGTACTATAATTGCCATGTTCTATAATAATAATTATTTAGAAAAAATACTGTACATGCAGATTTTTATTTTATGTTTGCACTTTCTCTTAACATACTTAGTTTCCAATTCATCTTCAAGTCCCCTCTAGATTCATACATTCATTCCTTTACTCAATAATCATTTTGAATGTTGATAATGTAGCAAATACTCTGCTATATTCTGAGTATATAATAGAAATTGACATAGTATGGGTTATCTCATTGTACGTATAGTTTAATGGTGGAAGATGGGGACAAATAAAAAAACACAAAGGTATAAACTGAGAAAAGAGCTGTAAAGGTAACAGGTTGGTGGGGCAGATGTTACCTAGATGCAGTTATCTGGGCAGGCCACCTAAGTCAGTGGCATTGTATCAGCTTTGGAAGATGAGAAGAGTCAGCCATTCAATAACTAAGCAAGACTTCTAAGGCTTTAAGGATGAAAAAACCTTGGTATGTTCCAGAAGCTAAAAGGAGGCTAGTATCTCTGGAATGGATGGGTGAGATGGATAGTGGTCAGAGATGAGTTTGGAAAGATCAGCAGGACCTAGAATAGGGAGTCTTACAGGCCATGGTTAAGTGTAACTAGAAATACAATAGGAAGTCATTGATGTGCTTTAAGCAGGTGAGAAAGGAGTGAAGGTGAAAAATTACATTTGAAATAAGGCCAATTTATATTTGAGTTAGAATTATTTTGATTCCTGAATAGAGCACAAATTGGACAGGAACATGTTAGAAGCCTGCAGGAGTAAAATAGATGGCTTTGAGGAAAGTGATAGATAGATTTTAGCAATATCTGTTTGTATTGGTGGTTGTGCCCTCAAATCCATTGTTCATCCTTCCCCTTTTCCATTTTGCATTTTTATTTTTTTATTTTTTTTAACATCTTTATTGGAGTATAATTGCTTTACAACGGTGTGTTAGTTTCTGCTTTATAACAAAGTGAATCAGCTATACATATACATATATCCCCATATCTCCTCCCTCTTGCATTTAGACTGTGTTTCCCTACTGTACGTGGCTTCCACTGACATAAGACACTAGTTGGAGTTTGGAGGAGGCACATTTCTACAGGTGTAGCATTTTGCCCATGGCTTCAGCTCACTCCAGGTTGGCTTGCTTTAGTTCCATCTTCTGCCAGATGCTCCTCGCCTCCAGTCCCCAGTAACATCATATCCTCTCTTGGCTCTTTTGTTAATCTTTGGGTTGCATCCAATTTCTGTTTAGCTTTTCTATCACCTACGAAACCAGTTCCTTGCATCAGATTTCCTTTGCTGTTAAGTGCATAAATTATTTCTCCTTTACCGTTTAGACCTTAAAGGATGCACAGAGCAACAGACGGTAAAGAATCAAGAATATTGTCCATATTTTGACTTTGATTGATTGGGCCCATAGATTGGAACAGGTACAGTTTTGAAAGAGATGGGTCAGTAATTCATTTTGGACATACTGTTCTTGATACATTCGAATGCAAACATATAAGAGGTCTAGAGTTCATAACCAGATTCTGAGCTATAAAGCTCTAGATCATTAGATGATAGTGCTCGTAGTCATAGGAATGGATAGGTTATCCAGGGGAAAATGTAGAGAGCTGAGAGAAAGGGGATTTGGACAGACCCCTAAAGAATTTGAAGTTGGCTACTGGATAAAGAACCTGCAAAAGATATTAACAAAGAGCTGATAATTTCCTGGATTCAGGTTAGTAAAACAACTAGACTATATCTATCTCTAACATGTATCTCTCCAATTTTACAAATTATACTGCCAAAGGAAACACTAACACACAACTGGCAACACAAAACCAGTCAAACTAGCTGTGGGTACTGAACAATAAGAGAAAGACAACAAAACAAGAATCTGTGCAAGTGATAAATTCCATCTTAATTGTAAAATAATTTGGCACTCCTGGTTCTGATGCACATTTTGATTTTTTTTTTAAATTTTTATTTATTTATGGCTGTGTTGGGTCTTCGTTTCTGTGCGAGGGCTTTCTCCAGTTGTGGCAAGCGGGGGCCACTCTTCATCGCGGTGCGTGGGCCTCTCACTATCGTGGCCTCTCTTGTTGCGGAGCACAGGCTCCAGACGCGCAGGCTCAGCAATTGTGGCTCACGGGCCCAGCTGCTCCGCGGCATGTGGGATCTTCCCAGACCAGGGCTCGAACCCGTGTCCCCTGCATTGGCAGGCAGATTCTCAACCACTGCGCCACCAGGGAAGCCCCACATTTTGATTTTGATTTAGGATAATGGCAGGACTGCAGCCTGCTGCTGAGCAGCCTCTGTTAAAAAGCCCAACACAGCTTAGGGGGTCAGTACTGCTGAAATCTAGTCCATTCTCCTCTAGCCAAACCGTGCACCCTGGTTCAGAGTTATCTCTGTGGAGGAAAGGAGCCTTTCTTGAACCCCTACCTACATGGCAGAAAGTTTTTCCAACACACACAAAGGTATTTGTGAATTAGCAGCGGCTTTGGGACAGGGCAGGACCAAATGTGTTGTGCAACCAATCTCAATTTTAGTCTAGACCACATATGATGTCAAGTCTTCGGCAAAGTCTGGACCACACTGCTGAGAAGAAATTTTGAGAGTAGTTTTTCTCAAGGTATGATTCATAGGCTATAAGCATCAGAATCACCCAAAAGGCAATTTCCAGGACCCCACACTGAAAGTCAAGAATTCATATCTGTTGGAGTAGGAATGAGGACCTCAATCTTTTATAGGTATATCAGGACATTCTTATGCATGTTACAAACTACTGCTATAGGGACACTGGGATGTCCCTGTGATACAGACCTGATTTGGGAAACATCTGCTTGACTCTGATTTTAAAGACCTGGTGACCTTTTTGAAGACTGGAGAAAGACACATATCACATTGATTTTGGATCTTTTGTGAGGTTAGAGGTTTATACAAACCTGTAAAATATCCAAAATTACTCCTTTTTGCTCCTGTTACCCTGTAAGCTCTCTCACAGAGAGTTGCTGTGAAAATGTTCTGATTAAACCCATACACACAGGTGAATTAAATGTATGATATTTAAGCACATTTTAAAGTACAGTATTCAAAAGAATAAGTTATTTGTTCCCCAGATGATCCCACTCCTAATGCTTTCTTCCTGGACACTTCCACCCCTCACCATTCTATCCTTCATCATGAAGGTCATCACCTTGGAGCAGCTTAACTGATCAACCACATCTCCACTGCTCTTCTCCACCTAGCCATGGCATCTAGCTCACATCCTCCAGGGCCCCAAGTCCAGTCTGCCTTTACCTGTCACTTGTTTGTTTACTTTTATTTTTTGTTTATCCTGCTGGAAGGTACTCAACACTAGAATATAAACCTCATCTCCCTTGTCAACCACTGAAGATCCAGTGCCTGACTTAGCGTAGGCAATCAATGTATATTTGTTGTGTGAATAGACGTGCAAAAATTGACCTCTATGGGAAGAATTTAGGATTGGGAGATTTACCTGTCCCCTTTCACCTTTGCTTAATTAGAAAGATGTTGTAAGTTAAGCTTGTTTCAGTATTAGGGAAAGTTTTGGGGCAACCTTCAGAAGTCACTTAGAGCAGTAGTCTTAGGAATCTCTGTCAAGTGTTTCCAGTTAAAGAATTCAGAACCTAGAGAGGTAGAAATTGCTGGGATGAGTGCCTTTTCCAGTACTTTAATTACTAATTTGAAATGAGGAGCCACGAAAGCAACCCTGATGTTTGCTCTGTTTCCCTGAACTCATCAGTGAGTGTACGCCTCCTGCCTTCCTAAAAATGATGTACGTCTGGAGGGAGGTGAGACAGCCATTAATCCTGGAAGGTATTTGTCCTCCTTTCTTTTGACATTTTATTGCCCTTTAACTCATTTGTGAAAGATATCAAATCAGAATCAGACTAGGGAATAAAAGTCCTTTTCATTAAAATGGCCGATCTGCATAGATCTCTTTGTTCTTCCCTGTGGAAGGTCTTTTTGATCAGCACATGAGAAGAGAACTTACGAAGAAAGAAAGTTAGGACAATTTTATGTCAATAGATAAAGTATCAGAGCAAAAATACACAGATTGTATATAGGAATATAAAATTATTTTCAAGACAAAATTATAAAATTATTCCTGGCTGAAAATATAGCAAGGCAAAAAAGGAATATGTCGATTAGTGGTGTGGTTGATTATTTTGGAATGTAGGAAAAACAAAGGAATAGAATCCCATGGCCCATCTGAATGCTGTCTGGGGAAAAATACATCATTTACAAGGGTTTAAATCTCAGCTAGGGTACTTTGGCCATTATTTGTTTTAAACTTCCACTCTGCAGGGTAAAGGAGATAATGTATGCTCTTTCCCCCCACCAGCTATTGCATCTCCACTTTTAGCAATGCTCCTTTCTGATATGGAACTTGATAGTCATACATGTAAAAGACCTGTGTTGATGAAATATGGAAGAGGGTTTGAGATATCAGGCGATTTTAAAAATAACACATTTGTGATTGTAATCTGCTATCTATTAAGTATTTTTGTTTGTATTATTAGGATGTATTTCTATGGATTTTGAATTATCTTTTAGTAGCATTCTTTGCTTAATTC
The DNA here is from genome assembly GCF_028023285.1 of Balaenoptera ricei. Taxonomy (NCBI): domain Eukaryota; kingdom Metazoa; phylum Chordata; class Mammalia; order Artiodactyla; family Balaenopteridae; genus Balaenoptera; species Balaenoptera ricei. The sequence continues at coordinate 95,868,826 of NC_082645.1, forward strand.
TAACTAGGTAGGAAATTTACAAATACAGAAAAATATAAAAAAGGAAACAAAATCATAACTTGTAATAACTTGAACCAGGGATAAACACTGTTGATATTTTAGCAAATTTCCTTATACTACTGTAGAGATATGTGTAGTATATATGCACATATGTCTGTAAGAATGTATATGTTCACTTATATATTAAGCCCAAATGTCTAAGCTTTTTCTAACACGAGTGTAAAATGAAGTCACTTTCTATACTCAAATAACAATCAGCACCTAGTATGTGCAAAGCACTGTCTCAGTCACTAGGGACTTAACAATAAACAAACCCCGAAAATCTCTGCCCTCAGGTAGTTCATCTGGAAAGAAAGTCAGTAACTTTCAAGGCCAGGAATTACAGTGGTTTAAGCCCTAATTTTTGTCTTTCTTCAAAGACCTCACTACTTTTTCCTCAAGTCTGTCCTGTGCTCAGGAATGCAATCATTATATAGTCAGCCTTCTCTATCTACAGGTTTCACATTCATGGAGTCAACCAACCAGGAATCTAAAATATTTGGAAAAAAATTTCCAGAAAGTTCCCAAAAGCAAAACTTGAATTTGCTGCTTGCTGGCAACTATTTACATAGCATTCACATTGTATTAGGTATTTTAAGTAATCAAAGATGGTTTAAAGTATACAGGAGGATGTGCATAGGTTATATGCAAATACTATGCCATTTTACATAAAGGGCTTGAGCACCTGAAGATTTTGGTATCCGTGGAGTGTCCTGAACCCCACCCCCTGTGGATACCGAGGACGACTCCTGTACTTCTTCCACTCCAGTCTCTTCTTTACACCCTCTTGAGTGCACACTTTGAACTTCGGGGATGAACACGGTGCTGGGCCCCTCTGTCCTCGGGACCCATCATGGTTCCCCAGAACCAGACTCTGCATGTAGCTGTCTGGGACAGTCTGGGCTTGGACACTCCGAGAAGGCTAGTGATTTGGTGTCAGGTGATCATTTCTAAGTATCTTTCATTATGTAGAGAAGAGTCTGAGCACTGCTGGGGAAGGTGATTGTACATGTTGTTCCAGGTGTTTCAGTTTTGGCCCTAGAATTGCACACCCTCCTCTGTAGGATAAACCTCTGAAGTTACCCAGAGCGTCATCTTTAAAAGGGAGCTTAGCATTCCATTGTTACACAAGTTTCTTGTGGGTTTTAAACTCAATACTAGTGACTTGTCGAAATATTCCTTTTTACCTGAAAAGAGTTCTGATTAGTTTACTTACTCTCTCATTACATTTTATGTGATATTTTAGGTGTCCTGTGAGATTGGAAACCTGAACAACTGCCTAAAATGCCATCTCTTCATCTGGCTCTTCTGCTACCATCACTAAATATGGTCTTGAGAGAGGGGAGCATATTTTACTTTGCCTCTCCAGCCCAAGACCTGGGCAGACCCTTTCCTTAATTCCCTATGGCACCGAAGTGACTTGATACATAACAGAACTCTACGTAGGTTCAGGAATACATGCCAGAAGAATAAAATATCAAGTTAGATTTGGCTTCTCTTGGGGTCTACAGACTTAAGACCAAGGAAACCCTGGTCAGGTGACTCTCTGCCTAGCTTCTGTTGGCTACTCCATGCCAGAGTGCAGGTCTCCTTCTTTTAGTAAAATTGTCCCCGTGCATGTCTTCCAAAGCCCAGAAAATCTCTCAGAAAGCAGAGGAAATTCCTTTCTCACTGCCTCAGATTTATCTTCAAATTCTAATTTCTTTTTTATTTTATTTTTTTAACTTTTTATTTTATATTGGAGTATAGTTGATTAACAATGTTGTGAGAGTTTCAGGTGTACAGCAAAGTGATTCAGTTATACATATACATATATCTATTCTTTTTCAAATTCTTTTCCCATTTAGGTTGTTACATAATATTGAGCAGAGTTCTCTATGTTATACAGTAGGTCCTTGTTGGTTATCCATTTTAAATACAGCAGTGTGAACATGTCAATCTCACACTCCCTAACTATCCCATCTCTCACCGTTCCCCCCTGGTAACCATAAGTCACAATTTTAATTTCTTACACCAGGATTTGCCATATCCTAAGATGATCTATAGTGTAAGTAAAAACCCTCTTTAAGAGTAACTCCTATTGTACACATAATTGGATCTCAGTTCTCTGACTAGACTGGACAATCAAAACACTCTAACACCAGTATATATTGAGATATCTAGTCTTAGATAGAAGCTGAATATTCATAGAGCCTGGTACCTAGTGTGATTTTTTTTTTTTTTTTTTTTTTTTTTTTAGTTAGTTTTATCTTCTATATGGCATAGTTACTCCTGCATCTTTTTATGTCCTTCCTCTGGTTTTCAGAATTTCAATTCCAGATTTTTTGTGAGCAACTGTTTAAACAAAGATATGCCCACATACATACACAACACTTACACACACACACACACACACACACACACACGCACACAGAGGCACTGAGTATTCTAAATCTTTAAACAGCAAAGAACACTTTTACCAAGGAGGCAAAAAAGAAGCATTTAGAGACAAAACTGCTAAAAAATGTACATAATTTACAGTATGTCCTCAGTGTAAATATTACCATTCAGTCAGGTAAATATTATCTTCACAATTTCTCCAAGGTAATGACTGGGGACTTGTATTACATTTATGAACCTAAAGAACTCACTCAAGTGGATTTCCTAGAAAAAAATAACATCACATTTTCAAAAAAAATTAAGGTTTTTATTACATATATATTACATTTTATTATGTATACATATATAATTTTGACAACATTAATGTTATACCCTATATTGAATTTTGAATAATGAACTTTTCACTTAATATTATGTGTGTTTTCCCGTGTCATTAACGATTTTTGAAAAGCTCATTTTTGTGGCTGCATTCATAATGTGGATGTATCATCACTTATTTATCACATTTGTTTATTTAGAGGAAATCTATTTAGTTTCCATTTTTTTTCTACTACAAACAACATTGGAATGTTTTTCCCATATACATCTGCTTACTTCATTGATATTTCCTTAAGATATATTCTTATGAGTGAAATCGTTGTGTCATAGGATCTTATGGTAGAACCTCAGGAAAATGGCTCTCTATTCTGCTGGCCCTGCTACATAATAATGTGTCCTTTTCTGCAGAACTGATGAGGCTAATAACTTACTTTTTAAAATATTTATTTATTTGGCTGCACTGGGTCTTAGTTGCAGCACGCAGGATCTAACTTCCTGACCAGGGATCGAACCCCGGCCCCCTGCATTGGGAGCACAGAGTCTTAACCACTGGACCACCAAGGAAGTCCCGAGGCTAATAACTTATGATCATTGTTACTAAGCAATGTTTGTCAAGGCTGCTGTGTCTTTTCCATAGTTGCACTAAGGACAGCTCAGTAATATCTTAAATTTTCTTGCTTGAAGTCTCTTTTTAGGAAATAGTTATTTACTTTAAATAACTGGTATTTATTAACATTTAATTATTCATATACATTTATTCAATGTAATCACAATGGAAATTCTCATTTTCAAGCATAATGAAAAGTTTTAAATATCAAACTCTTAGAAGAGGTGGTCTGTAGTTGTCTGTGACTAAATACATGCCTCAGAAAGTATAAGCAGATTCTGCCAGAGGTCTGTGCCCACTATGTATGGATAGTTATTGAAAGGACTAAGCCTCCAGGAACCACCTTCTTTTGACTCTGAAAGGAGTATTGGCATCAGCTGAAACAAGGTCTGGGCTCTATGAGGAGAGAATCCAGCCCCACCGAGCCAGCAGTTGTAACACATTTCTTATGTAATGTCTTTCCATGCTGATTAGGGTGTGTTGATTACTCACATCTGGGACTTGTATTTGATTAGGCTCACTGAGTTTTGCTTTTCTTCCCATTTCCATTCTTTTTCTTTCCTCAATCTTCTCTGTCTTTGTTTTCACTGAATTTCATTTTAGTCTGTAGTTAAATTGATGATTTCTCTAAAGTTTCATTAAGATTTTGATTACTTTGAGTACTTTTTCCAAGGTACTGCTATGTTTGCCCTTCCTAAAATGTTTGGACCTTTGATTGAGTAAATAAACATTCAGAAATGCATGTAATTCTATAGTCACTCTATGTCTGTCACCAGACAATTGTTTGTAAGTGAGCAGGGGTGATTTTCATTTCATCTCTGAATGCGTACTCTTTCAGTAGATTAGCTAGTGACCAGAAGAAAAGTATTTTAACTTTTGGAAAACACAGTTAAGTAGGGTCTCTATCTCTCTCTCTCTCCCTCTAAAGATAGATGATAGATATCATTAAGAACAGAGTACCACACACATGGTAAATGCTAAGTATACATGAGCTCCTTCTGTATTTAAAAATTTTTACATTTTAATATAGTAATGCAAATTTTTACATTTTAGTTTAGATATGTAAATTAACACCCCTAAAACTGCTTTATCTCTGAAATGGTTAAGTGAGGATTTTTATAGTTTACAGAACTCCATGTAAGTCAGTATCTTCATTTTATGTATTTAAGCACAAATCATCTAGGTCAAATTTCACAGTAAATTAACACATTTTCTGTGCTTGCCTTTGTCTAAGTGATTATAAATACACAATTTAAAATACCCCCTGCCTACCCAAGGAGTCCTGATGGAAGTGAACAATGAAGAATTCTTGCCATTATGTTAAACTGTGGTGCTGGACGTAGTCTTTTGGGGTATTAGAGGACACTGTTTTCCCTGTATTACAAATGACAATTCAGTTTCACCCTCACAACATAAACGTGGCAAATTTTCATAGTGCTAGACACACATAGACTACACTGTCATGTTAGTGTTAATAGCTGGAGTTTTAGAGAGCTCTAATGCATTTTTGAGATACCATTTAAACACAGTTACTAGTACAGGCTTTGAGTGATGATTGTAGATCTGAGAGAAATAACAACTTAGCATCAGAAACTAGTCAACTGTCTTCCATTCAACAATTCATCCAACAAATACCTGTTAAGCATCTACCTCTTGCCGGTCGTTATTTTATCAATAGGTTTTTGGGACACATCCGTAAATAAACACAAATTCTTGTGTTTATGGACCTATTGTATTCAAAACCATTTTTACTAAATGTTATCCAGCTAAAGGCATAGTTTGTCTATTACTCTTTATTTGTACACATGATGTTGGGCCCTGTCATAAAGATTATAAAGTTAATAAGTTACAGAGAAAGAAATACTTTGAGATACGAAAGCACTGCATATCACATCATCTACCAAGCTACACATATCCAGTGGAAATTGTAAAAATGGCAAAAATATTATTACTGTTAGAATTTTATGCTGTATTAAGAAATTGTTAATATCCTGTGAATACAGAAGGTCATTTGACTTACCCAAGGACATGCAGAATGTCAGCTTTTTGTCAGGAATATTTCATTCCAGGTTGTTCAGAGTCAACACAGTTACTTTTGCTACAAGGGAGTTGTCAGCTGATTTTTCATGATATCATATTGTTTATTCTGCTACTAAGCTAAAGACCATCATTGTTAACGTGACAAGTGTTAGTCTGTTTTGTTTAGAGTGTACAGCATGATCTTGGGCAAAGGAAATAATGCCAAATGTTCAAACACACACATACCCACACACCCAAGATATGGTTAATCAAAATGAACGATAATGATGAAATTTATGGACTAAAATGTTATTTTTCTATTTTAAAGAATAATGATTTTTTTTCAGAGTCAGAAAGGAGTTATGCTATGAGAAATTGTGCTATTATTTTTAAAAAAATAAATAAAAACAAACCAGAAAAACCTATTAACTGAATTCAAACCTCACAGAGAAACAGTGGACGGGCTAAATTAAAAAAGAATACCACTAAAGCAAAACATTGCATTTGTTTATGAAAATTTATGATTTAAATGGGAACTGAATGTTTTAATTAAAATAAGTGATTGGTTTAAAATGGTTTATGCAAGATTCTAATTTAAAAATGTACTGTTTTTCACTGTCACCACCATTCTTTGATAAGCTGACTTTAGCAGCAATGAAACATCTTATTAGATTGCACAGTGTTATATTTCAAGAAATAATTATTTGGTTTATTATAATTCCTTTCAAAAAGAGCAAATCTTTTCTTCAAAATCTTTATGTATATACACACACACTCATACACCTTTTATATTTCTTAATTCTGTATGGACTCTTTTCTAAAAAAACAAATTAAGAATATAATTATTAAGAACAAGTAAACTTCCTTAAATTACTTCAAAATCTGTGGAAGTGATTTGGTCTTAAAAAGTAAGAAAAAGAATAAGCAAAGCATTTTGTTGCTTTTTCAGTTATCATAAAACTCAGAACTCGAGCAGACATCCCAATAGGTCTTCTGCCTTTGCAGAAGAGCTAAATCATTTTGACTATGTCAATTTTGATCCATAATGCCCAGTATTGCATTTCATATCACATAACTTTTCTCTTTGTCTCTGCAGCAAGATACTTTCTCCTGGTTGAAAGTTCTTAAACTTCTTTATGTTATATTTCTATATCTTATCTGCTTTCCCATCTTTAAACCTTCTTTCATGTGTGGATTGTCTTTATTATTCTTGCTCACTTTGTACTTCCCATTCTCTTCAAAGAGTCTTTTAGATTCCAGTTCCATGTCTATCTGAAATATTCTGTCATCATTTTCCTTCTTACCCTGTCCACATCCAAAGATCATTATTATTTCAACTATTTTTATGCCAGTAGTCTCCACTCCTTTGTCTGTCTGTCCACATCTTTGATGATTCTTACCTGCTTCTAAGCTCACTCACATGGCTGTTAGCTGGCCTCAGACCTCCTTTCAAGTGTACTCACCAGGCCTCTCCACAGAGCTGCTTCGTGACATGGCAGCTGGCTTCCCCAAAGTGAGCATTCAAAAAAAAAAAAAAAAAAAAATGAGAGAGCACTTCCAAGACAGAGACCATAGACTTAATATAACCTATTCTTGGAAGTGGCATACGTTACTTCTTCTGTAGTCTATTCATTAGCAGAGAATCAAGGAGAAGTGATTACATAAAGGCATGAATACAAAAGATAGGATCATTGGGGGTCATCTTAGAGTCCACCTACCATAGAGGGATAAAAGAATGATACTAAAAAATTGACCCATCCAAAAGAAGGAAAATGAAGGAAAAGAAGAAAACACAAAGTGAGACAGTAGAAATAAGTCCGGTGCATCAGTACCCACAAGAAAATAAACATGAAAGTGAGCTATTAAATACAGAAATTATCATCATATTCAAAACATAAAATACATATATGAGGAGAAAGAGAGCTGGAAAGAAAAGCTGTAATTATTTGCAGATAATATGATTATTTTCATAATAAATATGATTATTTGCAGATAATATGATTGCAGATTATAACTATTTATTTGCAGATAATATGATAATATTCAAAATAATCTTCATGCTCTGAATTTACTAGAGAGTTGATGCTCTCTAATAAGTTTTTTGGGATTTAGGTTTTAATATACAAATTGAATATACCAAAATCCTATATGCCAGAGACAAAGCTAATTAGAAAATATAGGGGATAAAACTTCAGTTTATAATAACAATAAAAGCAATGTTTCCCAGGAATAATTGTAACTAAAAGTGTTCAAACCTATGGGGATAAAATTACAAAATAATGGATACCAAAATCCATGGATGCTCAAGTCCTTTATATAAAATGGAATAGCATTTGCATATAACCTACACACATACTTCCGTATACTTTAATTAATCTCTAGATTACTTAGAATAACTAATACAATGTAAATACTATGTAAATAGTTGCCAGTGCACAGCAAATTCAAGTTTTGCTTTTTGGAATTTTTTGGAATATTTTTTCCCAAGTATTTTTGATCTGTGTTTGGTCGAATCCACTGATGTGGAACCAGAAGCTTGATTGTACATAAATGTAGAAACCAGTACCTATGCATGGGTTAGAAAATATCAGTAACACTAAAATAATTGTTTTTTTCAAATTAATATATAAATTTAATATAACTGCAATTGCCAGCAGGCAATTTTTTTGGTAGACTTAGAAATGTCATCCATGAAATTCACATGTAAGAAGAAATAAGCAGAACAGGCACAGAAATTTTGATGAGTAATGAGAGCTTGGTCTACCAGATACATAGACTTACTACAGAACTATAATATTTAGAGTGGAGGAATTAGCAAAAATATACCAATGGCACAAAATAAGGATCTGCAAAGAGACCCATACATATAAGAATGATTTTATGTATAACACAGTTGGCATTACAAAAAAGGAGGAAATAATAAATTGCTTTATACATAATGACAGGGAAATAGAAAAATAAAATAAATCAGGTGTCTTCCTCACCATACAAACAAACATGATTTTCAAATAGATTAAGGTCCTAAATGTGTATAGATAAAATTAATTTAAGACCTCTAAGTAAGACAGAATTTCTTAAATAAGATAAAGAAAACTGCAAACAATAAAGAAAATACACATACATTTGATCACTTTTTTTTTTTTTTTTACATACTCCATAAAAGATACCATAAAGACTAAAGGAAAAAACTTTGGAATAAGTAGTTTTGGCAATACAATAACTAACAAAATACTAGTTATAAAAGATTCCTATTAATCAATAAGAACACAAACAACACAAAACAAAATACACGAAATACATAAACAATTTCCAAAGGAGGAAGCCCAGTAAGGAAAACAGGCCTATACCTTTGAAACCATGAAAATGAAACTTAAAAAGAAATTGGAAACCATTTTGTGTCTATTAAATTGCCAAAGCTTTGACACGGATATGCAAATCCACTAACACATATGTAATGCAGTTGGTGAAAATAGAAAATACCATTTTGGAGAATAAATTAACAATAGCTAATAAATGTGAAGATGCTTTTACCATACAGCCATCAAATTTTGCTTCATGGTGTACAGCCAGCCCTCTGTATCCACAGGTTCTGCATCAGAGGATTTAACCAACCACAGATTGAAAATATTCCAAATTTTTTTCCAGAAAGTTCCAAAAAGCAAAACTTGAATTTGCCTTGCTTTGGCAGCTATTTACATAGCTTTACATTATACTAGGTCTTCTAAGTAATCTGGAGATGATTTAAAGTGTACAGGAGGATATGTGTAGGTTATATGCACATACTATTTCATATAAAGGACTTGAGCATCTGTGGATTTTGGTATCACAGGGGTCCTGGAACAAATTCCCTGCTGATACCGAGGGACAGTTTTATAAGTGGGAGAAAATGCATAAGAATTTATGCATAAGGAGATGCAAGAATGTTGAGGCTTTGTTTTTAACAGCCCAAACTAAAAACATCCTAACTGCCTATCAAGAATATAAATATTAAATTATGTTATAGTTGTAGCACAAAATTATACAGCCTTTAAAAGGAGCAAACATCATTTGTTGACATGGTTAAATGTTGTTGCATGAAAAGAATAAGTTGCTGAATAGTATATACTGTTTTCTGTCATTTATATAAAGTATAAATACCAATAAAATCATAAATTATAACATCTAACTATGAAGTAAACATATAGATTCATGGAATTGATAAAACTCAATTTACAATAGTAGTTATCTCTTGAGAAAGGCAACAGGGAATGTCAGTTATGTATGTTCTTTGAAAATTCTTTGAGAAAAATTAGAAGCAAATAAAAACTACTAGTAAGATTTGATAAAGCTGAGTAGTGGATACACAGATGCTTATTATCTCAATTCTTTATTCTTACCTGTTTATTTGAAATAATTTACAATATACATTTCCTGTTCATTTCCACTAACATGTCTGTGGTCCAGAGCTGTGTTGATTTATGCCTGAAACTCTGCCACAGCCATACTATCTGCCTTCTCTGTCTTTAATCTGATCTGCCAGTCATTTCTCGCCTATCACTTACTACCATCAGCAGGAACCTCAAATTTCCTGCTACAGTCATTCCATGATATCTACACTATCCCAAGTCCAAGCCTCTATTTTGGCTTTCAAGGCCATCCAGAATTCTCCAAGACTGCTCATTCTTATAACTCCTTATCTTCCTCAGGAGCCTTTATAACTACCCACTGCCCCTTCACTCAATTTTACAGCCACTTCATCAAAGCACAGGTCAAGTGACATAATTTCCATAGTGTTTCTTTTCTGACTGCTTCAATTCATTCAGGGTTTATATCACCCATAAAATCGTACTGTACCATGTACCACTTAAATAGTCTCTATTTTGTTTTTGGAATTTGGATTTAGGCATTTAACTAATTTTTTGAGGATCAGGAAATGTCTTATTTTCTTTTGTGTTAATCACAGAGCTAAACACACTGATTCCCCCAAACTAGCTCTAATGGAAGATCTAATGTCTCTTGAGTCCTCAGTGTGAAATCTGGACTTTTCTTGGCTTTTCTCACTCTTTCATCCCTCTTCTAACAGCCACTAAGTCTTATTTTTCAGTTTCATTAAGGTATTTCCATCCTGTGCACTTATCTCTGTTTTCACTCAACATCCTTGTCAAAGCCACTGTTACTTTATATAGGTAGCATAAGACTTAGAGTACTATAATGTTGAGGCTTATTTTCATGAAGTTGTCACCTGATACTTGTACAGTGGGGGAATTTTGCTGTTCTTTATTAGTAGGAATCTATGTAACAGCTCTGGCCTCCCTCTGTATCATATAATGAAGCCAGAGTAATCTTTATAAAATTTAATTTAGTTACCCCCCTGCTTAAAGTCCTTTAATGTCTTTCCATTTTCCTTATTAAAGTTCCAAATACTTAACATAAATCCTTGTGTGATCTGTCACTGCCTACTTCTCCAGCCTCACCTAATGCCACCCACCCTGAAGCCCTAGACACATTGCCATCTTTCAGCTCCTCAAGGTGCCATGTGCTTTATCCCCTCAGACCTTCTGCACAGGCTAATCTAGAACTCTTTTCCCACCATCTCCCTTCACATGGGCAATCTCTACCTATTTTTCAAGTCTTATTTTAATCATAATTTTCTTGGTGAGTCTTTCCTTACCTCTCTCCCTACCCATCCCACTCAAACTTTTATAATTTCAATAGTTCCTTTTATTTATCCTTTGTAATACTTGTCAAAATGTACTTAATTTCTGTTGTGTTTCTTTTCCCTGAGTCTATAAGCTCCACAGGTAGTGAGACTCTATTTTCTTCCCTGCTTTATCTCTGGTGGGTAACATATTAGCTTGTACATGGTAGGTGCTGCATATATATTCATTGAATGTATTCAATGATTCTTAAGAAATGTTTATTAATTGATTTTGACTGATTAAAATATATGAAAAATGTATTCTTTTACATATTCCTCTCTACTTACCTCAATTTCGTATCATTTGTTGTCATTTTATTCTTAAAGATTGAGGATGATAAAGTAAATAAAAACAGAACATTTCTACAAATTCTAGAAGAAATCATATTTAAGTAAACCAAAAATCTGAGTATATGCAGTAAACATTTTTTAGCTTTTTCTAAAGTTGGTAAGTAGAATTAAACTCATCATAAGTAATTTTTTTTTTTCCCTTTTCAAGTGCAACTCAACTTATCAGGGAGGTCATTGACTATTTTTAAAATAGGAATTCATGGGGATTAAGGAGAAACCAAAATATTTATCAGAGTAGCATTTAATATTAACAAAACGAAAATAAACACATAACCCCGATGGTTGACACTTTCAAATCAAGCACTCCTACTTGGTCTGTTCTCTAATACTTTCTTTAATCATTTACCCCATTTGCATCTGTGCTCTGTGTCGTAATAGTCCTACACAGTGTTTGAAAATTATAGCACAATTCCACTCTCAAAATAGAAGAGAGAAAAAAAAGGCAATCTACATTTCATGCCCTGCCATGTTCTGGCTTTTCTAGGTGATTAATGATAATGGCCATTTGCCCAAAATATAGATTCAGTTCACAAATGGGATTGGAAAACAACTTTATGATAAATGTGGAAAATATATTCTTCTTCTATGGTATATACCTTTCTTTATACATAAAATGAAAAGCATTCTTAAATTCTATTTGCACATAATAATGCATGAAATTACAGCTTTTATAATGCTGTGTATTGAAAGGAACTGGATTGATTTGGTCAACCAAGGAACACAGCCTATTTTCTTCAGAACTGAGAATTATACTTATCGGTAACTTACAACCTGCAGAGTTCTTCTAAAGGAAATATTATATACTATGCATTTATGGTTTGTTTTATGGAGAGACTGTACTTGATATGGATGAAAAAATTTTGTAGTTTCCATCCTGATACTTACCTGGCAAGTATCTACTTATTTACATAAAGGTTATGTTGATGAGCTTTAGAACAAAAAGGTTAACTGGATCAAAGGAGAAATCATCAAGGAAGAATTGGGTCCCTTTGGAAGTGATACATTTCTCTTCTTTAAATTGTGCTTTAACTTCTCTTGGTGAAGAGAAGTGAAGGAATGTCTCGCCTGACCCATTTTGTAAATGATGAAGTGTTCTAGGCCTTTATTGAGGTAATGGGGGAAAGTCTGTTCCCAGTATTTGTTATGCATCTGATTGTTCCTCTAATAAACTAAATGTAATTAAAAATAGAGCAAGGCGATTGCATTTTAATAGCTTAGATTCTTCCCTGTGGAAGAGTTAGCAAACAGTGAGAGAAAATGAAGATTCAGCTCCCCGGCACCTGCCAGGCAGCCTGTGTCAAGATTAACAGCATCACACCAGGTTATTAGAGGAAACATAAATACTTTTGAGGCTCTGTGGGTAGTTATGATATCACATTTTATTATCTTCTCCTAAAATGGAATTACTCACTGTAATTTCTTGCCAGTCACAGGCCAACAAACATGACAGAAGAAATCCTACATATTGGGGGAGAGGGGTTATAATGCAAAAACAGCCGACCAGAGAATGTTTTAAGGATACATTATTATGTATTTGTAATAATCGTACTTAAAATTTGATGGCACGTTAGAGCTTCTAGGATAGGCACATATTTGTGCAGTGCAATTTGAAGTGGCACAGCAGTTATTTGAATTCCTACTCGAATAAGGAAATAGGGGTATGGAGATACTGAGTGATTTGTCCAAGAATGCTGCTACTAGTGAGTGCAAAGTTGAGAATGAGCCCCAATCTCCTAACTTCACAGTCTGTGTTCTTTCTGCCCATCTGCATGGCCTCACTTAAGTTCAACAGCAAACACATAATAGTTGCATCATATCTTTCTTGGTGACAAGATGGTTTTGAAGAAACTAAAATTTCCTGAGTAGAATAATGAAAGATAACCTAAAATGCAAAAAAATTGCAGTTTTATAAGTGGCCTTACAGAAGCTGGGGGATTTGATGTCAGGCATGGGATATTTGAGAAAATATGGGAAGTCATTATCTCTGTAAGATGAGAAAAGTGATATGTTAGGAGATGTGTTTTGTTTTTATTTTTTTGTGTTGTTGTCTCTATTTGCAAAACAAACTTGATTATCAAAAAGTGGGATGAGTCAAGAGAATGAGAAAACAAGTACAGACTGGGAGAAAATATTTGTAAAACACATTATTGGATAATGGACTGTTATCCAAAATATACAAAGAACCCTTAAAACTCAACAATAAGGAAATGAGCAACCCAGTATAAAAAGGTGGACAAGAGATCTGAATGGATGCCTCCACAAAGAAGATAAACAGATGACAAATAAGCATATAAAAAAGGTGCTCAACGTTGTTTGTCAATAGGGAATTGCAAACTAAAACAACACGATGCCAATAAATGTCTATTAGGATTGCTAAAACTTAAAATACTGACAATACCAAATACTGAGGAGGGTGTGGAGTAACAGGAACCTTCATTCATTGCTGGTGGGAATGCAAAGTGATACATACAGCCATTTTGGAAGACAGTTTGGCAGTTCCTTACAAAGCTAAACATAGTCTTATCATATGATCTAGCAATTGTGCTAGATTTAAAGAATTGAAAACTTATGGTCACACAAAAACCTGCATATGGATGTTTATAGCAGATTTTTTCATAATTGCCAAAACTTGGAAGCAACCAAGATGTTCTTCAGTAGACGAATGGATAAATAAACTGTGATACTTCCAGGCAATGAAACATTACAAAGAAATAAGCTATCAAGCCATGAAAAAACATGGAGGGACCTTAAATGGATATCACTAAGTGAAAGAGGCCAATCTGGAGAGGTTACATACTATATGATTCTGAAAAAGGCAAAAATATGGAGACAGCAAAAAGATTGGTGGTTGCCAAAGGTTAGTAGGGAGGGAGGGATGAATGTGCAAAGTACACAGGATTTTTAGGGCAGGGAAATTGCTCTGTATGATACTACGATGGTGAATACATGTCATGATGCATTTGTCAAAACTCATAGAGTGTACAACACCAAGAGTGAATCCTAATGTAAATTGCAGACTTTGGGTGATAATGATGTGTCAGTGGAGGTTCATTGATTGTAACAAATGTACCATTCTGGAGTGAAATGTTGATAGTGGAGGAAGCTGTGCATGTGTGGGGACAAGGGATATATGGGAACTCTTCGTACCTTCCTTTTAATTTTGCTGTGGACCTAAAAGTACTCTAAAAACAAGCTTTATCTTATCTTAATAACTTTTTTATTTCAAAAAAGTGGTATGAGGAATATCATATATATTTGAAGGAACGGGTGCTAACAGTTACACTCAATAACGCAGTATGTGGCCAGGAGGGATTGAATCAGTGATAACATGTTTTAAAATCTGTGTGAAGTCTTAAGGAAATATGGTGAATATTAAGCCTCCTGGATTCCACACTTTACTAGACTAAATGACTGTCATGGCAGAAGTTCTGACTGCATACTGTAACAGTACATGGAGGCTCATTTCTTTTATTACCATACAAACCATTGCTGCCTGGTATGCCTGAATCCTAGACTATCCAGAGAAGAATGATTCATCACAGTCCAGTTATTCCAATAGAATGGCACAGAGAATGTCCTCAATATATAGGATTTCTAGCAGAGAAAGCAGTCCCTGCTATAATTCAAAGAAAATGAAACAATTCATGGCTCAAATCCTTTGTTTCCTGCATTATATGCTAGAATCACAGGTGGGATTTCCTAAGTATAAATCCATTACCTTGATTGAAACTTAAATGGGGATTAAGAAAATTTTAATTGTTTTGCCTCTTATTTTCTATATTTTTTCAATTTGAAGTTTTCTGATAATATTTGAATCAGATATGTTGCTGAGTTCTGAGTATTTTAGTGCTTTAATTTCTCCAATCTTTTTTTAACAGAGTATTACCATTAGCTAATGTCAAAGTTTTGCTGGTTTTCCATTGTCTATTTTCTTTCTCAAGCTACAATCTGAAAAGTTCTTAGCAAAGACCATTTTCCCTCAGATTTTCTAGACTGTTCTCCTGTTGAATCCCTGATCTCTAAACTTAATTTAATATTAACCAGGGTGTCATCAGTTCTTACCTCAATGCCTATTTTTGATGGAAAGTCCTTCTTAAACTCTGTTATTTCTGGGTGTCCTTAGGCATATCTCTTTTGGGTTCCTGAAGAGTATTTCCATTATCATAGAACCCACCACCTTCCTCCACGCTAGTTGCAATTCCTGACCACAGCTAACAAAGTCACCTGTGGTCCACTGATTACTACTGATGCTGCTAGTATTCTCTAAGAAGTCACTGACATTTTTGGTGAGAGTATTACCTCCTGACATATCCTCTATGCACCAAAGCCATGTAGTTAATCAACACATTTTTACCTGGGCAGCAGAGCAAAGTATCCAGGGTGAAGAGGGATCTCTGCTTGTGGTCCTGTGGAGTTCAAATGGGGATCCTTGGACCGGAGCCAACATATTAGCTCCCAGTCAAAATTTTATCTTCCTTATTGTCTTCTACTCTCATCATTAACCTGTGCCTGTTGTAAATGTCACTGCTAGATTCCAGTAGAGGACAAAGCCTAGCTACTACCTGTATCCCCACTATACCTGTCACTCTCTTGGTCTGGTTATATTTTATATGAAAAGATTTCCTTTCTGAACATACTTTATACCTAAAGATTTCCTTTCTTCAATAAAATAGATTTTTTACTTTAAATGACTCACCAAGCATGTGTAAGCTGAAGACTGACACTGGAGGAGGAATGTTTTAGGGGGAGGGAGAAAAATTACAGTCCTATGGGTACTGTCTTTGGGTAGCCCTTAAAAAAAAAACATATTCTGGAATGGTAACATAAGAATACACAACTTTTGACTTGTGTTCAATTCTGCTTTTGAATTGTGTTCAGATGCTAGCTGTTCTAATTCTTGCCATCTGTATTTCAACCACATATCTGACATGAAACAGCAGAACATAAAATGGGTCCAGAACCCTGTAGACATTGCTAAAATAAGATGTTATGGAAAAACCAGAACGAACATTTTGGCCAACCCATAAGTAGTAAAGAGCATGAATAAATACGTCACCCTTTAATCTGCTACCCTATGATTTATTCATGGTCATAGTCAACATCATGGATTTGACTAAATAGTTTCTAGGTAAGATCACTAGTTCGGCATATATTAATGTAGAACTTCCTATGTGCCAGTGAATGGGCAGCATGCAGCAATTCAAAAGGCCACTGTCTATCATGAAAGTTTACTTCCTTTGTTTTATCATCTTAATAATTTTCCTTGTCAGTAAAAATGAAAGCATATATATTTTTTGAAATTTAAGTTCTTGAAAATGATTTTGTCACATACCTCATAATTTTGAATGGAGCACTGAGCTGACACACCAAATTAGATAGTTTTAAGCACAAATCTGACTGCCTTTTAGGAACAGGCTTAGTAACTCAAGATGCCATTTCTTTTGACTATATGCTTGTTAAGAGCTTTTATTATAAATCAGTAGATTTCAAGCTAAAGTTCGTAAATCCTTTGGGTCTGAATTCTAACCTAAATGTAAAATGAATAAACAATCATTCAGTGTCTGTCTCCAAAGCTTAGGACTTGTTGGTTAGTCTAGTTATATTTTCTAATGTTCCACAGACTTGGTAAGCTAGATTTTAATGTCTTATTGTCCTTGTTTATATTCTGTCCTTGAATTCTTCTAATATACATTTAAATACATATACTTACACATAATATGTGTATGTCAGTTGAGTTTTGTCTCTGTGGAGCAGTAGAGAATAAGCCAGATAAGCAGCCCCTAACCAGAGCAAGTCGGCTAACAGATGGAGTGCACAGTATGAAATTAGAGAGTAAGTGGCAAGATTTTTTTTATAATGATCCATCTGGAATCCAAGGGTCAATATCATCAATTTTGACACACACAGGATCACAGCCTCACTTTACATTTAATTTCTAAGGTTACTTTCTTTAAAAAAAAAAGTCCTCATTATACAAAAAAAATTAGAAAATGAACAGTGAGAAAAAGTTACAAACTACCACAGAGTACATGCTGCATTACAGAATAATGGCTTATACATAAGAAATAACATATTATGAATTGCTGTGGTTAATCACATTAACAGAGTTCTAAATATTCTATGACATGTATACAGAACTGCAAAATGGTTGTATTAGGGTAGGTTAGACTGATGGTGGTCAATCAGGACAAAGTGACTAACAAAGAAATTTGTCTTTTAGAAACAGTACCTGATGAGTGTTTTTAGATTGGTGAGTGGCTCTGCTCCATCAGGACATTCAGGGACTTAGGCAGGTAGTTGCCATGTTAGGCCAAATAATGTCCACCCCCAAAGATGTCCACATTCTAATCCCTGAAACCTGTGAGTATGTTGCCTTAATGGCAAAAAGAACTTCACAGATGTGACTGAAAGGGGATTATTCTGATTTATCCAGGTGAACCTAGTATAATTTCCAGGGTCTTTATAAAAGGGAGATGGGAAGGTCCAAGTCAGAAAAGGCAATGTGATGACAGAAGCAGAATCTGAAAGAAGTGAAAAATGGAAGCAGAGGTCAAAGACTGAAAGAGACGTTTGAAGATGATATGCTGCTGACTTCAAAGACAGAGCAAGGGACCATGAACCAGGGAAAGCTGGTTGCCTCTGGAACCTGGGAAAGGCAAGGAAATGGATACTCCCCAAAGGCATCTAGAAGGAACCAGCCCTGTGGACACCTTGGTTTAGTTAAATGAGTCTGATTTTAGTCTTCTGATCTGAAGAATTGTAAGATGATAAATCTGTGCTGTTTTAAGCCTCTAAATTGTGGTAATCCGTTACAGCAGTGTATAAGTTAATTCAGAACTTGCACGGTTACTCTGGTTGTTGCCATTCCAGGTAGTGGAAAGAAGTGACAATGGAACAGGAACCCTGCTCTTTTAAGGTATCTTCCTGGAAATACCTTCTATCACTTCCACTCCTATGGAATGAAGAGAATTTAATTGAATGGCAACTGGAAACTGGAAATTGAGAGTATCTGGTAGCCATGTGAGCAAATAATTCCATTACTGTGGAGGAAGGGCAGGGCAGATCTTGGGAAACAGCTAGGAGTCTTCCCTAACGGGGGCCATAGTGCCTAGTATTTGTTTCATCTATTTTGCAGCCTAAGTAAAGCAGATAAAGTAGGTAGGGAAGAAATCATTTGAAATAATAACAGCTAGTGTTTACTGTGGCTTTCCTATGTGCTAGTCTTTCTCTGTGAGTTACAGTTGTTAAGACACTTACTGCTCCCATTATGAGGCAGGTACTACTGTTATTCCACTTTACAGTTGAAGAAAGATGATTATAGAAAAGAGCAACTTGCCATTTACATAGGTAGTAAATGGTAATGCTGGAATTTAGCGCCAGGTGTTGTGACTCTGGAACCTGTGTCCTTATTCTTTCTCTATGCTGTCTTTTCATTATATATTTATATAGTAGAGGGAAAAATTCTCAATACTGAATATAGGCCAGTGGGCAAATGATTAATTACCTCTTTGATTATATGAAGAAATAATTTGCAAAAGCACACTTATTTCTTTTATAAAAATATAAATTCTATCTATAAATTTCACTTTTCTAAGGTGAATTAAATTTAAATTTAAATAAAATTTAAATGTTATTGCTTATACTTTGTACTATTGATCAACACTGAATTCATTGTATGATTTTTTTCTATTATTTTGTGCAATAATTTTTAATTCTACATAAATTTTGGAACTTTGAGATATTAAATACTTTAGCTATCAAAATATTTATTTCCAGTCTTGTATAATGCAGACTTACTATATTTCTGCAATTGTCATTCACTTATTTATTCATTCAAAAGTATTTTTTAGGCACCTACTATGCACCATTACTAAGACTACTTTGGTAAGCAAGATCAATTTTGTGTCTGCTTTTTACAGAATTTAAAATCTAGTGTGAAGGTCATTGATACAAACCTTAACCACTAAGTGTGATAAAGACTCCAGTAAGGGAAATGCAGGAAGTACTGAAGCACATAGCAATAGATCTGTTCTTATCCAGGAGTCTTTAGGCATTTACTCAAAGCATATATTTTAAGGAGGGATTTTGTAAATAGCTTGCAATTCTCCCTTGAAGCAACGATTTTCACCCTCTACTCACAATATTTTTTAATATAGAAGAAATTATGGTCAGGTTAATATGATCCAATTTCTTCCAGATTACCAAGAAACTCTCCATGCCCTCAGTAATCTTCAAGTTACCATCCCATTTCTCTGCCCACTCTTTACAGCACAACTCTAAATGAATTTTCTATT
The DNA here is from genome assembly GCF_028023285.1 of Balaenoptera ricei. Lineage (NCBI taxonomy): Eukaryota > Metazoa > Chordata > Mammalia > Artiodactyla > Balaenopteridae > Balaenoptera > Balaenoptera ricei. The sequence goes on from NC_082645.1 coordinate 95,888,510, forward strand.
TTAAGAAAATAATTTTCCCAAATTAATTAATTTATATAAATATAATATATAAATTTATATAAATATATATAAATATATAAAACATACAATATATTATATAAAACAGAATTTATTACATAGATATATAATATATAAAACATTTAAATATATTTCATATATAACACATTATATTTACATATATAAACTACATATATACACGTTTATGTTTGAATACAAGCTTCTGAATGATGAATGTTCCCTTGACCCTTTCCTGTGTGCATGTTTTTTAGTAAATGGAAAAAATCCTAAATTTGGGCTTTACTTCTCAATACTTTAAGCAAAGACTCCAATCTCTCCTGTCCTCTTCTCTCCTCAACACATTCTAATCATGCTTTTGCCAATACCACACCACTGAAACCATACTTTTCAGTCATCTGTGTGACCTCCAGGTTTATTCAATTGTCAACTTTCAGTCTTCGTCCCACTTGACTTAGCTGCAGCACTTCACATGGCTGAGTACATCCTTCTCCTTGAAACACTCTCTTGTATGTGACCTATAGAACACCACACTCCCCTAGATTTTTCTCCTAACTCTGTCTACTCTGGTAGTTTCATTTGCTCATTTCTCCTCATGTCTCTTACCTCTCTATATGTTGGAGCTCTTGGAGCTCAGACCTCAGATCCTTTCTTTGCCTATTTATAGGCACTCTTCAGTGATTGCATTTATCTTAATGGATTTAGATATGACCTATACTCTGATATCTCCCAAGCATATGTTTTTATTATTGTTGTCTATTTCTCCCTTTACATCTGTTGGTATTTGCTTAATGTATTTAGGTGCTGTGATGCTGGGTGCATATACATTTACAATTTTTATGTCATCTTGATGAATTGGCCCCTTTATCATTATATAATGACTTTCTTTGTTTCTTGTTTCAGTTTTTGATTTAAAGTTTATTTTGTCTGATATAAGTATAGCACCCCTACTCTCTTTTGGTTTCCATGTGGTTGAAATATCTTCTTCCATCTGTTCACTTTGAGCCTATGTGTGTCCTTAAAGCTGAAGTGAATCGCTGGTAGGCAGCAAATAGTTGGGTCTTGTTTTTTTATCCATTCAGCCACTCTATGCCTTTTGATTACATAATTTAATCCATTTGCATTTAAATTAATTAGGTAAGGACTTACTAATGCCATCTTATTGTTTTCTGGCTCTTTCGTAGTTTCCTTGTTTCTTTCTTCCTCTTTTGATGTTTTTCTTTGTGATGATTTTCCATAGTGGTATGCTTTGATTCCCTTCTCTTTGTCTCTTGTGTATCTACTAGATCCTCTACTGAGAGATTTCTTCTTGAAAGTAGCACCATTGTTAATGTTACCAAAAAACAATGATTTTGTTTCTTAAATCAGGAAGTGCCAGTACAAGGAAGGAATCCTTTGTAAACACAACACTAACATTAAAATGGATTGGAAAGCACCATTGCAAACACATAAACTGGCCTATAATTGTCAGCTTTCATTAATTTGAAGGAAAATAAATTCAATAGTCTATGTACAGAAAGAGTGGGACTCTCTGAGGTGTTTATACACCAATCAATGAGGAATAAGAAACAGGAAAAACTTGGAAACTTCATTTGTGATCATAAAAACATGGGAAGACAACATGAGTCTTATTTGCCAAACTGAAGTACTTCAGTGATGCCATAGTCCTTTATTAGTCAGGGGTGGAGGCTCAGGTAGTTTCATGCCTTCAGATTGCATAAGAGTTCATGAGGGTAGTATGATTACTAACAAGCAAGCTCATTGTATGTGAGCTCTTTCACATACAGTGCATCCTACTGATAATATCTCTAAGCCCTTGTGGTTCTACACAATCCGGCAACTCTGTTTCTATACTGGCTTGGGTATCTTTGCGGAAATCCAGAGCCCTGAGACTAGAGCCTAGCTTACCTGGATTCTGCACATAACCATCTTCTTCTTTGGTCCTGATACTTCCTCAGTGCTGTCGCTGATGGGTTAAGAAAATACTTATATTTCTCTCTATCTAATTCTGTTCTTTCTCAGACTTGGGAATCTTCCTCAGTTCTCTCATATTTTCTCTTCCTTTCCTTCTTCTTTCTACTTTCTGCTCTTCCCACCTACCTCTGATGGCACAAACCAAGCGTAATCTCTTCAATGAGCTACTGCACACAAACTTCTCCAAGAAGGGCCCAGCTGTCTTACTGGAGAAAGAAAGCAGAAGGGATTACAGCAGAAATGCCTGACAAATCAATATTTTCATAAATTATACTTCTATGACTGTGTAATCAAAACAGTATGGGAAAGCTTACTGTCTCTGTTTCCCGAAATCATTCTCTGCAATTCTTCTTCATTTCCTTGGAAACAAAAACTGCTGAAATTTTAAAACTCTACTGGTAAATTATCAATAAAATGAGGAAATTAGTTTCTAGTTATTTTCATCAAAGATGGAGCTCATACACACCTGTTGACTGATTCTCAATATGTAGCATTGTGATAATTTGTTTCTAGTGCTTTTCCAAAACATATTCAGAGGCAGAAATACCCTTTAGGTAGAATAAAAAGGTCCTATCCTATTAACGGTTTCTTTCCTGACTGAAATATTACTGGCTATATTATAAACACCTAGGTAAATTGTCCTACCTAAAATGATGAATATCTAAAGTATTTTGTTTTTACGTTGTTTTGTTGTAAATGTACCTTTAATGGAAGAAGACAGCAAAGACTGTTTAGTAGAGAATCAGCAACAGAAGAATTCAAAGGTTTTCTTTGGTAGGATGATTAGTGATTATTTTGATTTTTTTAAATTTGGCAATATATGCTTTCCTTTACACTTCACCTTTCTTTGTCTGAATATCAGCATGTTTGCCTAGGCACATTTTACGGTATATTTTAGGATTTCTTCATTTAGCATGTGGCTAATAGTAAATGTTCTCTTGGGGCTTATATATTAAAACTGAGCCTCAAGGAAAAGCTTCTTTATAGTAGAAGAGATTTTGCCGAGTTGGAAAAACCAATTAGAGTAATAATAAAATATAAAGATAAAATCATAAAGATGTATTTCTAGAAAGAGGGAGGATAAGTTTAGATCAAGGAGAGGAAGTAATATTAGCGAAGTGGTCCAAACAGAAGGACAGTTTATGGCAATAGAAATACATTTTTCTCAAGGAAGGCTTTGACCTGCCTGAGGTAGTTTATCAGAATTTGACTGGATCCAAGATTACAAAAGGCAATGGATGGCCACACAGAATAAAGGTCAATATTTAAACAGATAAATAGGAATTACATCTATTTTTTAACCTATAAGCATACTGTTATATACCTACCTCAATCTAATAAATGAAGGAATTTTACCTGTATAAGATCTTGAAGCTACATAACCAGAGGGGCCATGTGACACTATAGTATTCTATTTCATCATTTCTTATGTTGCACATATGTATATGTGGAGTTGGGGATGTCCTGGAGTACTAGTCTTATTTAATTTCTGCATCTCCCTCTGACCTCCTACTCCACCAATCTCAATGCATGAGTGCACACACGCACACACACACACACACACACACACTTACTCACACACATATGACCTTCAGATAGGTTATCTTAGTTAAGTGTTTGGTTTGGTTTTGTTTTTATTTATAACTAGGAAGTGCATACTAAATATTTATCTGACTATTTGGTCTCTCTAATACCTAATGCTATGGTTTACTCATATAAAAGTTCTGGTAAGAATAAAAGAGCATTATTTACATTTTACAGATTCACATAGACTTAATTTCTTGTTCAGGGTCAATCATTTTTCATATAGACTACGGCAGTTATCTCTTAACTCTTCTCATTACTTCATTTTAGAGGTAGCTTAAGACCCAGATTTCTAACTTTCAAGACCCATTCTCTTTACAACATGCTGGGGAACACATGATGTCAACACGACTTATCACTGGTGGTGTTGACCTTGATTATTTCAAGTTTGATAGGATTTTCCATTGCAAAGTTATAATTTTTCCTTTTCAGTATTCTGTTTGTTAGAAGGGAATCACTAAGTGTAGCTCACACTCAAGGGGAAAGGAATTAATCTTCACCATCCGGAAGGAAAGATATAAAGGAATTTGTGGTGATATGTTAAAATGACCACACTAATTAATGTATTTTGGGAAAGACATTTTGAAACAATGCAAATTATCCTAAAGTTTTGCCTACTAATTTTTAGTATTCATTGGTGGATCTTGCTTGAAGAAATTATTACTGTGTGGTGGCAGTCTAAGGGTGATTTTCTAATTCCTTCATTTCTTCTACAGTTATTAATTGTAGTTCTTCTGAAAGGAAGGCTTATCCCTTTACTTTCTATTTATTTATTCAATCATTTATTTTTGCCAGTAGACTCATGAACATTTATTGTATCCTTTCAATTATAATCCAATGATACGGTTATTTATCGAAGTGTTCAAATTACTCCAGATTTAGCCATTGATAACTATTAAAGTTGACTCCTTTGATCTTTCAACATACCTTCACTCCCCCCTGCCCCACCCCTTTTTGAGAACTTCCCTGTCACCTGGCACAACAAGATGCTCTAGGCTCACCTTGTACTACTCCTGGCTTCAGCACTAGAATCAGCTATTCTTCCAAAGAGCACCAGTTCTTTTTATTGTAGAATGGTATACAGAAATCAAGATTTGGATATATTATGTGATTTTTTTTTAGAAATGGGTTTTTAATTTTTTCTTATAGAAATATTTGATTTTTATATAATCAAATTTATTCACTTCTTAGTTTCAGCCTTTGGTTTAATACTTAGACCTTCCTCAACTCACTGTATATAGTCACCAATGTATCTTTGAGTAACAATATTAATAATTTTACAGAACTCTAATGTTAATTAATAAGAAGTCTAAGGTAATCCTTATTCTCCTGTTTCATTGCTAGGGAAAATGACAAGTCATGATGTTTTTGACTTACCAGCAAATTAGCACAACTGTGTTAGTCAAGCATACCTTCAAACCTTGTGTTTAATTATAGCATCTCTGCAAAGAAAGTTTAAGGATGGAATGGTGATAGGTATGTATTTCTTCCAAATTGTACTATATTTAAGATTTTTGAAATTTGGCATGGGTCACCAATGAGTTTGGTCATAGCCTATTTTTAATAGTAATGGAGAAGATCAGATCTCTTAAGCCAAAGTGAAAAGTCTTAGTAGAAAATTACCTCTTCCTGGTGCTGGTGAAGTTCTTTTAACCTTCTACTTTTGCCATATAGTTGTTTGTGAGAAAGTCAAGGAATTACATTAAAGAATTAGTGAATGTAGTGTGAAAGGACTTTGCATTTACAAAATATTTGCTTGGAGTCGAGAGTGGTCCAGGGCAATGGAGTGTATGTTGGGAGTGCGGGGCAGGTAACATACCATAGGAGAGGAGCTGACTCCTTTAGCCAGTAAAGTTCTCTAAGATTTTTCTAATCAAATGGTCTCTATTTATGACTTATGTAATTAATCACACACAAAATAAATAGTGCAAGTACTAAAGAAATATGCTATACCTTTTAAGACCGGCAATCCCTTTAGCATTGTGATACTAAGAATTATCAAGGTAATTATACATTTAAAAACATTTTCTAAAAAATATAAAGAAAGATAAATAAACTAACATTTCTTTCCTGACTTCTGGCACTGTCTTCTCAGATACTCTAAATTATAGCCAGAAGAATTGTTATCATTTAAGAGATCCTATGTACTATTATCAGTTAAGTTTCTTCTTAAAATTTATACATATTTATGTATAATTATATATAAAATATTATATATGAATAATAATATAAAATAATATATAATTTATTAGATTAAACTTATTTAATATATAATTATAATCATAAATAAAATATGATTATATATCAATTAAGCTTAAAATATTTATATAAAATATGAGTACACTATACATAAATATATGTATATACATATATATGCACCCATATATGTAACATAGGTAACATATGTAAGTATATATTATATTATGTATATGTATATTATTATATACATATATACATATGTTACATATAGGAAACATGTAAGTATATATTTATATTATATATATATAGAGGGAGAGAGAGAGAGAAACTCATTGTACTAATTTTTCTCTTCTTCATCTGACTCAACAGTATGGAGTCTTAGAGACATTTCCCTGTTAATATCTGTAGTATAGTTCTTATCTTTTTTAAAATGTCACAGTTAACTCTTTCTCTAGTATTTGACTAGGTTTTCTCTAAACTTTTGCTTTCAAAACAGCGCTATTGTGAACATATTTTTAACATGACTCTTTGTACTTGCAGCACTGTTTCTCTAGGCTGCTCATCAACAATTGCAATTGCATAGTCTAAAGAAACTATACTTAAACTTAATAGACACAGCAATATTACCTCCACAGTGGTTTAAAAGTTCTCCCTCTCTGGTTGTCAAAACTTGAAATTGTCAAACCTTCAAACTTTGGCTAAGCTGATAAGGAAGAATTATACCTCATTATTTTATTTTTCATTTGCAGATTTCTTCTTTGATCAAGCACTTTTCATATGTTTAAAAGACATTCTTATTTTCTTCTTTTGGAATTGCCTGTCTATATCCTTTTCTTGCTTTTTCTATTGGGTTGTTTGTATTTGTAAGAATTTCTAATATACGTAAGAAATATTAATCCCTTGTTGCATTTATTGAAGTTTCTTCTCTTAGTCACTTATTAGTCATCTTTATGGTACTTTTAAACATGTTGGAGTTCTACTTGTATAGTCTAAAGTGTTAATTTTTTCTTTTATGCCTGTATGTGTTCTATGGCTATTCTGTTTCCATAATCTATTTGTCTTCTGTTGTGCTAACAATACAGTGTTTTAAATACTTAAGATTTATAGTATATTTTTATATCTAGTAGGGTAATTACATTCTCTTTGTTCTTTTTCAAAATATTCTTGGCTGCGCTTGCATTTTTAAATCTGTTTTCATAGTTAATACCAATTTCTCTCTTGGCTGTTTTTTTCCTAGGCCTTTCAGTTAAAAACATCATTTATTTACTTTCAACTTTCCTTGTTTTTTAATGAAAGCATTTAACATAGTACATTTCCCTTTCTATAATTGCATCTCATAGGTTTTGCTATGTAGAGTTGTACTGTAATTCCCACTTCATTATTATCTGGAAATGGCGAAAACTACAGGATAACTCCAACTACAGTAACTACTCTGTTGGTTGACTCTGCATATCTTCCTATTCTTAGCTCCTGCCTCCTCTGACATGAATAGTCCTGAGGCTCTTATTCCTACCTTCTGTGGCAAAACTCTCCTGTGAGTTTCTTAGGTGCTGCTTTCCTCTGCTATTTCTGTTCTTTTGGAAAGATTACTTGCAGTTTATGACACAATAACAGTTCTTTTTGTTTCTTTGTTTTTTAAGCATATCGTGTGTGTGCGTGTGGCATGTGCGTGTGGCATGTGTGTGTGTGTGTGTGTGGAGTGTGTGTGTATGTGTGTATATGTGCATATTTGGTGGTAGGAAGATTTGATGCTTGTACTCAGCCTGCCATCTTAAAACTAGAGTCCCTATTTCCTAAAAGTCAGAAATAAGGTGGACATGGGAATCTGTGGACACCAAATATGAGCTATGAGTTAAGTTCCCCATATTTCTCTCATTCACTGTGAATTGACTATATTTTTGTATGCTTCTTAAAGTAAAGCTCTTTTGGATTAAGGTTTGCCTTTTCATCAACTGACCCCCGGGATGAACTTGAGTATATTCTGCCACAGCTACTCCAAGCCAAGGGACTGGGTTCTCTGAGGTCATTCATATTAATTCTGCCAGTTGATTTTCCTTTTCTTGTGGTGAATCATTCAACCATTTCCCAAATTTGCCTCACCTGAAATGTATTTTGCTGTAATTCCTTGAAACCCCAGTTTCTAGAGTTGATATAGATGTTCCTATTTAAATATATCTTGGGGAATTTAATGATGGAAAGGATTTAAATACATCAAATGAAATAAAAATCTAAAACTAGGAATCCCAATAGTGTTTTGGCAAAACCAATTCGATCTGATTCATCTTTTTGATTCTGACAGTCATTAGTGAAACCAACAGGCATTTAACCTAAAGAACAAAATAAAGAATATACTATTGAAAAATAACTGCTCAGGAGAGCTAACATAATTTCCTTCCTTGTAAAAGAAAGTTAACCTGGAAGATGAGAGTCTTTTTTTTAAAAGCATTTTCTGTGTTCTGTGTACTACACTGATGAAATTGGATGATATGCTCTCTCCAGTTTTAGACCTAACATTCAGTGAGTTTGTATATATGATATGTTTGTATATATGTATTTTGACATGAAAATACTGTGTAAATTTATTTAAGCAATGAGATGGCCAGAGAAAAGCTTTATTTTGTGATCTTGCAGGAGATGTTTTAAATAGTTCTGTTATTGTCAATTCAGCCTGTGATATCTTGTTCTGTGAATGTTGCAATGCCTCAGAGCAATTCTGGCTTCTGGAATTTTGATAAATACAAGGCCCCTGATGTCAATCACACTGGCAGGAAGTCACCTTGCTTCAGCTGTGAATACCATAACTAACAGATAATTTTGTGGTATAAGTACATAGAGCATGGGTAAGGACAGAAGTCCTCACATAGGTCTGAATAAGAGCAGATGAGGCCATCATAAAACAGTCTGTGATCTTGATACTCAAACTGTGAAAAAGAACAAAAGACTAGCATCATCTGGAGTCTTCTTAGGAATGTGGACCCCTCCCCAGATCTACTGAGTGAAAAGTGGCATATTAATATGATCTCCAGGTGATGTGTATGAATATTACAGTTTAAAAACCACTGCTGGGGTAATTTAACCATATTCTCCCTACTGCTGAAAATTGAAGGATACAGTGAACAATAAGAAACCTGATATATTTTCTCTCTCAATTTCTTCCAACTGTATACTTCCAGTAATCCTGAAAATGTGTACTGGCTTTTCAGCCTGACCATTAACTATAAAGATAATAATCTTGTTCTTGGATCCTTTATGTTTATTTGAGGTGAAGGCAGACCTATTCTCATTACTCTATATGAGGTCTTTGTTAGCTCTAACACATGCTAATAACAGCTTCCTCTCCAGTCTCAGTGCTTTCAGTGTTAGCCTTTTCAGATTACTTTTCACATGGCTGCTGGAAAGACTTATCTATAATGAAAACCTGTAATGTCTCTCTATAACTTTCAGGATGAAAAGACAAATTCTTGATGTAGCATTTAAGGAATTTTATCACCTCCCTAGCCTGTAAATTAGAGCCAAAGTGAATATAGCAACTGCTACTGATGCTCCCCTATATGCTTTCAGCCCACCTGAGTCCACCTCTTAGCACTCTGAAATCTTTCTCTTCCAATCTCCTGGGCCTCTCTTCTTCTCTGCCCGAGGATTTTCTCCTCAAGGCCAGAGTTCGGGGTGCCTCACCAGGTGCAACTTGGACATGCTAAGAGTTAACCCCCCTGGGCGACCCTTGAACAACTGGGGGTCAGAGTTCGAGATAAATATTTCAGTCTCACTATTCTGTTATGGGAAAATCCTTAGATTGTTTTCTAATGGTTTCTCCAAGCTTCTCCAGGGGAATTGAGCTCCAGTTGCTCAAACAGTTGGCTTAATAACATGCTTTGTTTTGGCTTCTCTCTCTTCTCAATTCCCCACTCCTCTCACTTGCTTCTTGGAATCACCTTGCAAAACTCCTTGAACCCAGGTGCTTCACTCAGGGTCTGCTTTCTGGGGGAACTGAAGTGAAGTCAGTTAGTACTGAATGTGACCCTTGAAAGCAGATTCTCAGCACTGGATTCTGAAATGGGATCACTTTCCAGTGAGATGGAAACAGGGATCGCTTGGCCGGTGGTGAGTGGGATGGTGATGACGTTTGCTGCTGGAGTAAAGTGGGAGCAGGTGGAGATGGAAGGGCAAGCACTAGCTTATGCAAGAGTGCCAGCCCTGGGAACGTATGAAATCAAGTATGATGAAAAGGATAGTGGCTGGCATTCATTAAGTGCTCTGGAATCCTTGAAGGAGGAGAATATAAGGCTTAGATTAGCAAACTATCTTTTCATAGCATGCTGTGAAAACCAGAAGGCCTTGATGCCAGCATTTAAAAAGACTCTTATGCCGTGTAGCTAGAGGAGTTACCTGCCTGGCCTCATTGCCTTGATAGCTAGGGTAAGATCTCGGTGTAGCACAAGCAGGAGCTTGTAGTTCCTGCTGCACGAGTTTCCAGACCTGAGCTAGTTATCAGACTCAGGGGCCGTCAAGCCAATAGCTTCCTGCTTTAAGTACTTGACTCTCACTTCTTTGCTCCAGGGCTTTCTCAAACTCATCAGGAGCGTGGTTCTCTGCACTTAGGTGACCCAGAAGTGTGTGGATGTATGGCATGGGAAGAGTTACAACCACCCAGGAGGCAACCCTCAATGATGGGAGATGAGGGTCCTGGATAAATGACCCAGTCTCCCACCATTCAGTGAGAATCGTCAGACCTGTTATACCTGGTCCCTATAGAACTTAACACTGGTCACCTAAATAGCAAATTGTTCATGAACACATCAATTTTTTTTTTTTTTTTGGTTTGTTTTTTTTGGTTTCTCTCCCTTTTCCATCCCATCTTCCCCATTGCTCATTTGTGCTTCCCAAATTCTTGCTTCAGGGTCCGATTTTGGGGGAACCCAAACTAAGGCAGTGAAGCTCTCACTATTCCTTAAACACCTCAGCTTCATATCCAAAATGTTCACATGCTTGTTGGGAAGGGGTTAAGTGTGACTACAGAGTAAAAGATTCTTGGGCTTTCTCTTAAGAGAACTCACAGGGAGATAGTTATTACTCTGATGAGCTTCCTATGGTAAAAATTCTGTTCCTTAGCCTTTTAAGCATAGAATTCTGATTCTGTGTACTAAGAAATATTGTATCTGTCCACTGTTTCTTCTCTGCTTCTTTGCCCCACGTTTCCAGGGAAAACTAAAACCTTCCTTCTTTCTTTATGGATGCTAGTAATTTCAAGGAAAACACAGGTAGTTTTTCTTGAGAATCATCCTGGTTTTCCTTGACTACTTTACCTTTATATAACTCTTTAAGTTTTAATTTTATAGTTTGACTGTTAAAGAACACACTTATTTCCTCTCTTTCCTAATTCCTACAGGGTACCAATGTAGCAGTCTCTAAGTATTTACTAATTATTCTCCACCACATATTCTCCAGCCTTCATGCTTTTGCTCATGATGTTCCTTACTAGAGGTTCTTCATTAACCTCCCATCTCACTGACTTAGACTCATAGGGTGGAGGCAACTTTGGGGAACTTTCCTTGACCATCAGGCAGTTAAATCCCTCTTTTATTTTTCACATCCTACATATACTTTTATTATAGGAAGAATCCCATTTAATTGCAGTTTTCTGTGTGAATGCCCTTGAGGTCAGAAACTATATCTTACTCATCTTTGTATCCACAATACATAATAAGCACTCTTTGTATGTTTGTGGAACTAATGATCACGTGCATTGTGAGAAGAAATAGCAGTAAAGAATCTGCACAAGCCTATGATACTTGTAGCAGGATGTTGATGTTGAACTATGGTTTAAACCATTTTGAGGAGTCTCCACAACTAGAAGTAACATTTCCCAAATCAGAATGGCTTCTTGACCATGAATCTTGGTGAGTTCACAGAGAAATAAAAATATCTGAGACTATTAACTTGGCATATACTATATAATTCTTGCCCAACATCTCAACAACATAGTTGTCCAGGCCATACGGGTAGATTTCCAGCTGATTCTTTCATGTGAATCATTCTTTATTTTTTGCATATAAAATAGCCAAGATAATGTGTTAAACACTTTCTGTAATAAGAGAAATATTTCACTTAAAAAATATCTAAAAATTACACAGGTAACACAGATTTCTGGCTTGTAGATGGAATCTTAGAACTCCTTAGACAGTTTTCTTACTGGCACCCACAATGAGACACGGGCTTATCCACGGTGCTATCTATTTGATCTTGATTAAAAAAACAAAAAAAAAAACAAAAATACAAAAACTTGAGAGGATGAATAAAGCACCAAAGTATAAGATGAAAGTACCATATGACATAGGGTAGCTATATCAGATATTGTTTTCTTAGACTTTTAACAGCAATCCATGTAAGCTTTTAGAAAAATGATTAATGTTGAACAAAGAAACAAAGCAAAATAAAGTGTCACTGTAATTAAGACTCTAAGATTTTTCTTGGGAGAGTATCATAATATAGATAACTTTTATTATAAAGCTAAAAATTAATTATTAATTATTTTAATAACTTTTTAATGAGCACCTATTGTGAATCAGATACTATAATATATATTCAATGTGGAAATTTTGGAGAATGCAGATAATATTACAACAGCAAAACTATATCATTATTCATAGATACCACTGTTAAAATTATGATCTCTCTCTCACATACACACACATGTGTTTCTCAACACCCCAAAATAAAGAGAGCCTATTTATCCACATATTGCAATTGCCATAAGGCAAGCTACACTTATATTTAAGACAGGTTTCTTAATTTGTTTAAAGGACAATTTATCCTGGCTGATGTGGATGTATACACACACACACACACACACACACACACAACAGGTTTGGCAGTTCCCATTGGTTGGTCACCTGCTTAATAATAATCCTCCATTTTCGCTTTTCAAGAAAACTCCATTTTTTTGTAATGTGTGGGAGCTGCATGCTGTAAGGGAGGCTGGGAGCCTCCTTAGTCCTGGAATTAAATCTTGATTAATGAGTCAATTATGGCACTCCTGTATCCTTTCCTAGAGTTGGAACTAAGAATGCAAATGAGGCTCAAATATACTGAGTGAAATAAAGACTCCCAGAAAACTTTTTAGAAAGATTTTGTTACTTTTTTTTGGGGGGGGCCGCACATTGAAGCATGTGGGATCTTAGCTTCCCGACCAGGGGTGGAACCTGGGCCTCCTGTAGTGGAAGCGTGGAGTCTTAACCACTGGACCACCAGGGAAGTCCAGATTTTGTTACTTTTAACAAGGGGCATGAGAATGGAGTACACTCTGCATGGGAGTTCTTGTGTTTCTCTACTCACTGCTCTTTTATTCCAAATTATATTTTAAGAAACTTGTATAGTAAACAGCCTTCAAAAATAGAAATAGTTAGGTGTAAAGGACAGGTTTGCTTACTGTTCAGAATAAAAAAGATAATATCGCCTTCCAGCACAAAAGTCAAGCAGGTTTGCTTAAAGCCCATATAAAAGATTAGAATTTCCTCCTATCAGGGTTCCTCTCCTATTAAACAATCCACAGTATATGCAGGCATCACCAGGCCCTTGTCACATTGCCCTGTGGGAATGGTGCCTTTGGGAAATAGTTCAAAAAATTGATGATGCTATGGCCATTGCTTTTATTATGAGTAATAAACTCTCCATCTCTGACTCACCAAGGAGTCTCATTCTTTTGTCAACATCCATGGAACTGTGACAAACTAATTTGTTAGCCTGCATTCTCCTCACTTCTGGCCATTGCACAGTGTACTGTAAAATTGTGAGAGCAGGGTTGTGGCAGCCACTTTATGATCATGAGGATTAAAAAAAAATCTGAGGACAAAAGTCAACGCTATGTGTGGGCAGAGCAAAAAAAAATATATGGAGAGAACCTGGGTTATTGAAGATAAGTCTATGATAACTTTTGGAATTATTCTACTTCTCGGTTCATTTTAGTTGAAATGATACAGTTTGCCTATTTTAAAATCATTTAAGTCTGATTTTCTGTTAACTGTTGGCAAAAGCATTTATTCTGAATCATCAAAGAATGCAGAACAGTTTTAAAGGCCTGTTTACTGCCAACAAACACGATAACACCCAACATTTATTTAGTACATATATGCAAGCTTAGTAATAAATATTTTGGGTACATTTAAAAATTTAATCCTTAAGTAACGTCCCTGCATGGTTGTTATTATTATTTTAAACACAGAGAATCTGAGCCTCCAGAGTCTAAGGAATAAGCCTAAGATAATTCAGATAATAGGTGACAGAACTGAGATTCAAATCCAGGTCCACCTGGTAACAAAGCCTATGTTCCTAACCCTGATATTGTGTTTCCCAAATTGTTAGGATGCTCATCATTTGTTCCTTTGGTCCTGACTTTTATGTTAAACATTTAACAATGAATTCTTCTTACATAAATGGGACATGAATTTGGACCAGTTATGTAAGTCTCTGTGCAAATAAATGCCAGGAATCATTCTGCCTGAAAATGAACTTTTTAATTTGTCCCCAAACAGTAATTTTAAATCAGAGGTCTGCTAGGTTTTCAGATCAGAACTGAAAATTAGATGCTGACGAGCTATTACCAAAAGTGAATTTGTCCCGCTTGTTGTGGACTAATTACATCAACGTATATCATCCTTGCGATTGCGAAAGATGTTGTGTTGTACAGATAGATAACAAAAAAGAGAGATTAACATACCTCCAATCAATCTCTTATTCAGTAGTTCCTTTATTGCTCAAAAACTGCTCCAACCTTCACCTAAACCTGAAGCCACAGACAGAAACAACCCCCCAGACTGCTGGATTCTAAGCTTTATGCTGTCACAGGCTGGGTTTGACTAGTTCAGATCACTATCACTTAGGCTAGTGTCTACTCTCAACTACTCACATGAGTAGATAAATTAACAAATGAAATCCAAGGAACTAAAAAAAGATATGTATATCTTTGCTATGATTTATAATGCTACCTTGGGGAGACTGCAACAGTGTTCTCTGCGATTCTGGGTAAAAAAATCTTCATGAAACGGAACATTTCTTAGTATATAACTTGCTTTTTGAACTGTAGTTGCTTGTATTTAGTTAATATGATCCCTGGATGATTTTCTATTATAATTGAGCGTGACAAAGTGATGACCCATCTAGATTCTCTGGGTGGTCGAAAGAGGTAGAAATATTCAGTGAAGATTTTGAAGTGTTGGAAAGTATGACTTGAGATAAAAAGATGACTAAAACATCCTAAAGATTTCTGTGTCTGTAGTACCAGGAGTGACATCAGAACATAACCTACTTCTCAACTGTAATATAGTTTTTAATATAAAAGTTATTTGTTATCATTCACTACCGTGGCCCAGAAGAGAAACATAATCCAAATACATTATCCATTGTAATATAGCTTTGACGTGTATTTCCCTAGTGCAGTTGTTTTCCAGGGAACCTAATCCTAATTATTTAACATTTTCAAATTCAATAAATTATTGGAGGGAAGCAAAAAGCCTGTTGGCGGGTGAAATTTCTCTGTGATATGAAAGTTGTCTCATGAAGTGAGAAGATACAACAAGGTATCATTTAATAATAGCAAGTAGTATTTTTAAATTACTGTTTAGAAATGTATTGCCTGATATCAAAATGACTTTATAAAAATGCTGTGTCCTCAGTTTAAAAGGACACTAGTAAACCCCTAGGACTAAACAGGCCTTTTCTCTACCTAATTAAATTAAGTGCAGTGTACAGTGCCTCTCTGCAAAGATTAACAGAATGCATACCTTGTCAGTTTAAGTGTTGCCTGTGGCGGTATTTTTTTTTTCTAATTTAATTAAAAGATGTTCTTTTATGAAGAACAAGCTTGCAGCATAATTCCTCTTACGTTTACATTTCTAAAGTCTGTTTGGAGGAAAGTGGGGAGTGAAGAGAAAGAAGAGAAAAGACAAAGGGAGGAGAGGGGACCAAATTATAGATATATAAGAGGAAGTTAACAATATTTCCTGGTTTTCAGGAAAACTTTATTTCAAAAGTCAACATGAGTGGAAATAAACCAGGTGTCTGGGAAGACAACCATTTTCTCTGTGGTGTGTTAGGCCATGTCTTCATCTTATGCCCAGTCAACAGCCTTGACAAGAACACTGGACCTTTGTTAAAGAGGTAATTATACCACAAACTCCCACCTATTCAGATTCCATACAATGGATTATTATTCAATGATAAGAAGTGAAGTCTCAAGCCACACAAAACATGGATGAACCTTAAATGCATGTTGCTAAGTGAAAGAAACCAGTCCAAAACTTTTGCATACTCTATTATTCCCACATTGGAATTGGTTAGCAATTCTGATACCACTACTCACATATGCTGGCAGATGGTGGGAGTCAGGTTTTTCACTGTTGGTTACCGATAAGCTAGGGGAAGAGGCTAGAATGATCCATGTGGCAACAGATTAGTATGCATTCATAGTTAGTTTACAATAGATAGATACTTACAGACAGACATATTTATAGATATGTGTATATACACTGGTTAGTACATACAAATACATCCTTGCTCTGTGTGGGAGGATCTAGAAACTATGGCTCCTTAGTACCATCCATATCTTATTTTCTAATATCATTCTCCAATAAAAGGGACCAGGACTCCTTGGAAAAAAGGACTGATACTAGGACTGGGGATAGAAAATATACAACATGAGCCTGAAATATCTTGTAGTGGCAGAAAGTAAGAAAGTGCTAAAAAGTAAATAAGACAAACAACAAACAATAGTGGGACATGTCAAAGGAGAAAGCTCCCAACGACAAAAGCTGGAACAAAATGAATGACAAAATGAATGAAATTGTATTAGGTTATACCCCAAAGTGTAAAATAAATATCCATGAGCCCATGCTGATATAAATGATTGAGTAATTAAATAAATGGAGGGGAACTGAAAAATATCTTGTGCAGAAGAATTCCAAAATATTTACGAGGTATTTCTCTCTCATGGAGGGGGAATACACCTCCCCACTTTTTAAATGCAGGTTTTATACAGCAACTTCTTTCTGAGGGGAACTGTGTGGAAAGGGGGGAATGAGTAACCTGACATTGGAGAAACTGCACAAAGACTACATCAACCAGAGGCTCAAAGTTGACTAACGGTCAAAAGTCATATTATAGTATGTGCTCTTGATAAAATGTGAGGAAAACAGTACTTTACCTTTGAGGTTTTCCTCACAAAAATGAAAAACCTGAGCCTAATCATGAGAAATACATCAGACAAGTTCCAATTTTGAGGGACATTCTGTATAAAACCTGACCAGTACTCAAAACTGTCAGGACTATCAAAGAACAAAAAACAAAACAAAACAAATTGAGAGACTCAAGAAGAACCTAAGGAGGTATGATTACCTCCTTATAATGTGGTACCCTGGTTGGGGATCCTGGAACAGAAAACTAAGAAAATTTGAATAAGTATGGACTTGAATTAAAATAATCTATCAATATTGGTTCCTTAATTGTTCCTTAAGAGATATGCCATACTAACAGAAGATGTTAATGAATGTGGAAACTGGGTATGGACATATGGGAACTCTTCATACTAACTTCATAACTTTTCTGTATATCTAAAACTGTTATAAAATTAAAATTTTATTTTAAAAAACAAAGTTAAAAAGAAAGACAAACGCTATTTAAAGATTAAGAGAAAACGTTTGACCAACATAATTTCAACAGTGGTTACAGCTTACAAGTCTTCTGTCATTTGGTAGTTAAAAATCTGCTTGTCGGGAAGATGAAAGAAGTTAGGAGAAAAGAGAAGGAAAAAAGGCTTAGCGACCTGGTTTTCGTAATCCCGTTCTTCTGGCCCAGCTTCTGGTTCAAGGGTGTCAATGAGTAACAGATGTGCGACTTGGATATCTTCCAGCATTAAGGAGAGTGTGGTACTCAACAAAGATTCCAGACAGCAGTTCCTCCGGTCTGCCAAAAATGTCCACCAGGGACAGCCCAGAAATGAGAAGATCGTTTCAACACACACAACCAAAAAGGGCGATATAAGATAAAAGAAAGCCATTACAACGCTCAAACCAAGGGAATGAAAAATTCACCTTTTGGAGGCTAGTGTAATTACAGATAAGTTCTGTCTTTTCTTTAGTGAGATCATAACATGAGTCATCTGTCTGTTGTGTATATTTTGAACTTCACAGGTCTTATAAATTAGTATGGAGAATCCATTAGGGGAGGCTACAGATGAGGTTTTGAATTTAAAAAGTGTTATTTTCTTTTTCTGAAATAAGAAAATAGCACCCACAAAATGAACGTTTATCTGTTTTTTAAAGAGATGTGATGATGAGTTTCTGCCCGATGTTATCGTTTCATAATTACAGCATTTTATTCCGTTTTGTTTTCATAGTTGCTCGCCATAATGATTGAAGGGAGGAAGGACGTTAGTGGAGTAATGTTGCAGCAATAAAGGCCACCTTGTGTAAGGTCACTACACTGCTTGCTTCTTGTTTCTCAGTATAAGACCCTTCCAGCAACAAGAATACGGTTGTTGAAAGAGCTGGACTCAGTAGTTGGAGAAGAGTCACTTCCTACGAGTTGTTGGATACGGTCTTGTACATAGAAATTGAGTAGCTTTTTGTTAAAACGTCTACTAGAGGCATATTGCTTCCTAGGATTCATTTACTGTGAGTTTTTTGTTCTGTCTTAAGGAAAAAACAAAATAAAACAAATAAAAAGAACCATAAAATACGCTGGTCTTTCAACAGTTTTTTGGAGCCCCAAAATGGACTACAATATTTTCTTTATCGGCAGAAATTTCTTTTAAGTTGTGAAATTAATTGAAGTAACTTTTTTTTTTTTGAAATGTGTGCTGACTGATGAGTTAGGACAGCTGGAATTCAAATGTGACTTGGTAAAGCCTTACGAAAATCCAAGGGGAATCAGAGCTTTTTAAATTTTTTTTTTAATAAGTATTTTAATTAATTAATTTATTTTATTTTTGGCTGTGTTGGGTCTTCGTTTCTGTGCGAGGACTTTCTCTAGTTGCGGCAAGCGGGGGCCACTCTTCATCGCGGTGCGCGGGCCTCTCACTATCGCGGCCTCTCTTGTTGCGGAGCACAGGCTCCAGACGCGCAGGCTCAGTAATTGTGGCTCACGGGCCCAGTTGCTCCGCGGCATGTGGGATCTTCCCAGACCAGGGCTCGAAGCCGTGTCCCCTGCATTGGCAGGCAGACTCTCAACCACTGTGCCACCAGGGAAGCCCCTGAAGTAACTTTTTTAACATCAGCAGAGTCATTTCCAAAAGGGTTTTAAATTTCACCAATTGAAATCAACAATTTACAGGAGGTCTTACTGCTTCTGGAAAGCTTAACTCTTGCAAAATTATGATTCTCAAGAAAAGTACCAGAATTTATTGAGTATTCTCTATGTGACTAGCACTTTAAGAGTGTTGTTTCACTGAGTTCTCACAAACGCTTTCTGAAAAGTCTTTGTTAAAATTTACAAATGAGAAAATCGAGGTCAAGAGTAATTAACATGTTCTCAAGATCACAGAGCTGTGAAGATATGGTTTCATGCCTGAACTTGACTCCAAAGGCAAAAATAAATATGTACATATGAACATATATACACACATCTTTAAATATATATAATTTACCTATTACATATAACATATATACATGTAAATATATGTGTATGTATAATATGTATAATAAATATATATATTTGATTTAAGGTAATAGACTAATCTAGCATTCAAATTTAGCCCAAATTAGAAGTATTTTAGCTGGAAGATCTAAATTTCTTAGGGCATGAGCCATGCCTTGTACTTTTCCACCCAGCCCAGTGCCCAGAAGTGAACCCGCAATTGGCAATCATAGTCTGACTGAGTGGAAAATGCTTAGAAATTGAGTTTCTCATTGATTACATTTTCCTGATGTTCAACCAGAGGAGGCAGTTGTGTTAAAACTTGCTAGTGGCTCAACATTTTGAGACGTATCTCATATGGTCTCTACATCAATTTAGACATGGTCTTCCAAGAAAAATATATGAATATGTTCAGAGTTTGGCTTTATCAGTACCGACTCTGTTCTCACTTCTGTCACAGGAGTTTGCTGTTGTCCAAAATGGAAAATAGATCAGGTGCCCAGAGTTCAGATGACTTAATAAACTATATCTCCAATATCAGGGTTTGTGTGTATGTGTGTGTGTTATTTTGTCTCAGCCTTTCTTCTCTTTTGTCAAAGTTATGTTTTATTTTATTTTATTTTGTTTGTTTATTTTGTAGAACACAGAGTAGTTTAGGATTGCCGAAATGAGTTATGAACATTTTATCATAGACACTAAGGGTAACTTCTGCTTCTCAGCTCCTCCACCTTCCCAACAAGCAGAATGATAACCGCAAAATTACATTCCAAATTCTTTTAAAGGAAATCCATCAACCAGAAGATTTATTTTGAGGCGAGAGACTGAAAATTTCTCAATTTGAAAGGCCAAATATGAATGAATGATCTATGTTACCAGAAAGAACTGTCAGTATGTGGTGCTTGCAGATGTTATCATGTGCTAAGACTACAAAGTTGAGTAAGATACGGCTTTCCATACTTAAGGAGTTTTGTGTTATTGTGATGTGACCAGGTAAAGCAGTTTTTAAAATTTTGAACCTCAATTCATGTCTGCATTTTAGAAATCCTTTATTTTTCTCTCTCTAAAATATCTCTACTGTTACAGTTTGTAGGGGAATCAGATATAACAGTTACTTGTTCAATAATGGCTTGTATGCTATATAGCTTAAGGAAGAAAAGGATAAGGATAGATCTACTCTGCTTCTGTCACCAGTCAGCAAAGGGACCTGCACAGGTCATTTTAACTTTACTGAGTCTCAGGTTTCTCATGTTAAATTGTTTCTGTGCATGAACCAGAGGTCTGCAATTAAATGTATAATGTACATGATGCACTTAGCTAAGTACCTGTTATGTATGTAATAAAGGACTTATATTTCAAGTCAGTTAACTCAGTTAATTAAGTGGTCTTAAGCAATTTATCTGTCTCTGTGTGTTACACAAGGTACTGTGGGATACTGGATCCAATATATCAGAACGGGGTTTGATTCTTAGCATCGCTACTGCCAAGATCAATGACTTTGCTCATATTACTTCTATGAACCTCATACTACCTATCTGAAGAATGATGATAAAAATATGGGTGTTTATAATAAAACTAATTGTATTTTTCTTCTTACTTAAAGCTCTGAACATATTATTTTTAAAGGCTTCCTAGCACAGATACACTTTATTGCACGGACTTTTTGGACACAGTGATTACCATTTTTTTGTGTGACAGAACAAACCAATGTTGTGTTGGAGGTAACCACTGGTCCTCAAATGTTTCATACAATGTTCATTACATGCTAGTCTCTACACTCTTCTTCCTCTTCCTTTCCTTTCTCAAATGTGTTAGCCTCTCTAAAGTGTATGCCACTCGCACTGCAAGGTTGCAGTAATGAATGTCTATACAAATGAAAATATATAGAAAAAAAGCTATTTCCACTTCATTTCAAAACCCTAACCTGAAGTTGTAATGCAGAGTATTCAGTCTTTATGACCAGACTGAAGTTTCCTCAATGTTACCAATATGCTATTTATATCCCCCCAAATGTATCAAGTTGTATCTGCTTTTAAAATGCCATCACTGATTAATTTCTAGAATATTCTTCAATACTGACTGTAACTGGACTCTATGATGTCTCTCTTCTCTCTCCTACCCAGACAGCATTTCTCTCATTGGACATAGAGGCAATGGAGATTTAAAACTATAAGAAACAATTCTGAAGAAACTGGTTGACATTCATTTTCACACTGCAGAGATCACAAAAGTCTCCTGTCTTTTAGTAGAGGTTGCAGTATCTTATGCCTAGGGACACTTGAGTATCCTGTTGTGGCTTGGAATTAAAACAAATTCACTGATGTTCTTCTGTAGGACTACAGGCTAGCCTTTTGTTTATTATTGTTATATTTTATTTGTATAGATATCCCGCCATGCTCTGTGCTATTAATAGTGATGTTTTTATTGTTAGTACTGTACACTTAATAAAGCTGCAGTTTTCCTGGCAATTAAGTGTGCTGACAATCAATGCAAGGCTGCAGGCAGTGTGTTTATGTGCTGAGCTTTTGATTCGTGAAGCCCTAAGAAGTTGGGCTGTCAAAATTAAATACACTGCTCAGACATAAAGCCACATTCTGTTCTTGGTTTGACCAAATGACAGTTTTACAGGCTGAGCCCTGACCCAGTTTTGCTTATAAAGTAAAGAGTATTTGGTCACCTTTAAGCAATAAGGTTAGACATTTATTTAGGAAAAAAAATAGCATGAGAAAATTACTCATGTCTGCTTTTTCTCAGGATTTAGTTTGTTTTTGATAAAGTTTCCTTCTTTTGAAGTGCCCTAGTAGCTTTTGGAAAGCTTTTTGCTTTCCACCAAACTTAAGATAAATAACACTTATATGTTTGGTGTTTTTGGTAGATACTTCCAATTTACTCAGGTAATTTCCTTGGATTAAATATGACTGATGACTTGTGTTTTTCTCTCCATTTTTTTCTTCTTTCATGAACTAAACAACACTCTTTGTGACATTTGACTTCATGACC
Source organism: Balaenoptera ricei (assembly GCF_028023285.1). Classification (NCBI taxonomy): domain Eukaryota; kingdom Metazoa; phylum Chordata; class Mammalia; order Artiodactyla; family Balaenopteridae; genus Balaenoptera; species Balaenoptera ricei. The sequence continues at coordinate 95,910,902 of NC_082645.1, forward strand.
TGACTCACTGGATGTTTAATTTTGTCCAATGATAATGGCAGATCAATGACCTTTGATGATTGGAATGGGAAAAGAATTTTCATTTAGCAAATGACTTCAGGCAACTTTTTCTTTTATTATCCAGGATCAAATCTATTTACAAATGTAAAGGTGAACTATTATTTTAACAATTCTCAAGTTATCCAGAGTTTTTATGGTCCTTTTCTTCAAAGTATCATTTAGACAATAGATTAATAAAACTCAAAGTCCTTGCTCCTTCACACCTCATAATAAATGAATATGTAAAACTTAATGCATACTTAATTCCAACAATTTTGTTTATCAAACATGGATTTGAATCAAATGAATCATTTTAGTCACATAAGTCCATATTTTAATAATAGAAATACTGTTGAAGTTCTTATTTTCCTCTTCTTGTTATAACTCTTAAAATACTTTCATACTCATCATCTCAGATTTACAGGAAGTTACTTATATGGCCTAGTGATTTGCTGAGGACAAACCTTGCTCAGAACAGGCACAAAACAAATATCTGGTAAACAATAATCTTATAATAACAAAAGCTATTGGTGTGTACTGTTTTGTAATCTTTTCTTTATAGAGTTTGATGTTACAATTAAAAATGATAGATATTGGACTTCTGGTTTCCATTTAGGGAGGCTGAGGGTTAGAAAGGGCATGGTTCCAAACCATACAACAAAAAAATAACTTGACAAATATCATATTCATGACTTTTCTTGAACCCATGAAGTTTGAAGTCACAACATAATCAACTGGTTCAAAATATAAAGAGAGACAACCACTTGCAGGGAGAGGTGAAGCATAAATTCTTGTTTACCTGGACAAGACACAGCCAGACACTGGTATGCAGAGTTCAGCTAGGATGACTGACAAATTGATGGAGGACAGTCAAACATGCACTGCAAATATAGCTGCAAAAAAAGAAATTGTTTACACCCTATTACAGACTTTTCTGGCATGAACTCCATCAGATGATCACAACCACACACAAAAAAGAAAAGTGTTCTAAGAAAGCTTCCCTTATAGTGAAAAGTTGAGAAAAGGGATCAGTTGTGAAAAGGGCACAGAACCACACTGAAACACTTTCAATTTTATTTCCCTAAGGAATAAAATTCTTAATCTGTGGAGAGAGGGGCAAACAAATGCTGTTGTCCTAAGAGCACTGGAGAAAATCTGTTGCAACTAGGAAAAGAGAATAGGAGAAAAACTCCCTATCACTGGAAGAAGGATAGGAATAACTGCTAGGTCAGTGGAGGAAAGGAACACTGAGAAAACTAAACCCTTGAGATCCATAGGACATGATAGCTTGCTGAGGTTTTATCAGAACAACACAGAATTCTCTCCCATTCCCTTCTGCCAGGATAACATCAAGTAACAAGTGACTTGGATGAAACAGACCCTCCCTGAAGTACAGTGCAAAGGATAGATTAAAGCTGAGTGTGGAGCAGATACTTAAAAAACAAACAAATGAAAACAAAACAAAACAAATAAGTCACCAGCCTTAAAATAAGGTATTGCTAAGATTATTTGAAATCTGTAAAGTGCTGAATGTAAACATAGGCAGCCTACCTTCTAATTCGATTAACTGAAATTCCTGCATTGAAGGCCTATCTGAAATAAAGGTAAACCCATTCTTCAGAAAAAAAAAAAAGTCTTGTCTTGGTCTTTATTGCCCGTCACAGATGTCTAGCTATCAATAAAAAATATGACACACAACATGGCAATAGGAAAACAACACAATTCAAGACACAAAGCATCCATTGGCACTAAGCCCAGATATGAAAGATATTGGAACTATCTGAAAAGTCATATAAGGTAATTATGATTCACTGTGAATAATATGGTAAAGTCCCTGGTGGTAATAAGCAAAATCAGAAGAGAGATAAAAAACTATAAGAAAAAATCAAAGGAAAGTTCTAGAAATGAGAAATATATCAACAGTGGTGAACAGTGCCTTCGAAGAGCTCATCAACAGATTCAGCACAGCTGAGGAACAAATCAGTGAATAGGAAGACAAATCTATAGGAATGACACAAACTGAAACAAAGAGAAAAAAAGAGTAGGAAAAACAAAACACAACAAAACAAAACCAGAGCCTCCAAGAGCTCTGGAACAGTATCAAGTGATCAGTAATTCATGTAAATAGAATTCTAGAATGTTATAAGAGAATGAGACAGAGGAAATATTTGAATAATTATTGGTTAAGAATTTCCCAAGATTATGAATAAAGCCCAAACCACTGATAAAAGAATGCCACACAGGGGTTTCCCTGGTGGCGCAGTGGTTGAGAATCTGCCTGCCAATGCAGGGGACACGGGTTCGAGCCCTGGTCTGGGAAGATCCCACATGCCGCGGAGCAGGTGGGCCCGTGAGCCACAACTGCTGAGCCTGCGCGTCTGGAGCCCGTGCTCCGCAACAAGAGAGGCCACGACAGTGAGAGGCCCGCGCACCGCGATGAAGAGTGGCCCCCACTTGACGCAACTAGAGAAAGCCCTCGCACAGAAACGAAGACCCAACACAGCCATAAATAAATAAATAAAAATTAAAAAAAAAAAAAAAAAGAATACCACTCAGGATAACCACTGAACTAAAATAAAATAAAATTAAATTAAATTAAATTAAAAGGTAAAGTAAAATAAAATAAATAGAAGATAAAAGAAACCACACCTGGAAACAAAGAACACAGGGAAAATCTTAAAAGCAGCCAGAGAAGAAAGAACATTACATGTGGAGGAACACAGATGAGAATTATAACAACTATTTCTCTTTAGAAAACATATAAATTGGAAGACAATGGAGTGAGGTCTTTAAAGTGTTAAAGAAAGGGAAAAAAAAAGTCAATTCAGTATTTTATACCCAGCAAAATTTTCTTTCCAAAATAAAGTAGAAATAATTTCAGACAAACAAAAGTTGTGGTATTTTTTTTTTTTTTTAAAACATCTTTATTGAAGTATAATTGCCTTACAATGGTGTGTTAGCTTCTGCTTTATAACAAAGTTAATCAATTATACATATACAATATGTTCCCATATCTCTTCCCTCTTGCATCTCCCTCCCTCCCACCCTCCCCATCCCACCCCTCTAGGTGGTCACAAAGCACCGAGCTGATCTCCCTGTGCTATGCGGCTGCTTCCCACTAGCTATCTATTTTACATTTGGTACTGTATATATGTCCATGACACTCTCTCACCCTGTCACATCTCACCCCACCCCCTCCCCATATCCTCAAGTCCATTCTCTAGTAGGTCTGTGTCTTTATTCCCGTCTTGCCACTAGGTTCTTCATGGCTTTTTTTTCCCTTAGATTCCGTATATATGTGTTAGCATACTGTATTTGTTTTTCTCTTTCTGACTTACTTCACTCTGTATGACAGACTCTAACTCCATCCACCTCATTACAAATACCTCCATTTCATTTCTTTTTATGGCTGAGTAATATTCCATTGTATATATGTGCCACATCTTCTTTATCCATTCATCTGTCGATGGACATTTAGGTTGCTTCCATGTCCTGGCTATTGTAAATAGAACTGCAATGAACATTTTGGTACATGACTCTTTTTGAACTATGGTTTTCTCAGGGTATATGCCCAGTAGTGGGATTGCTGGATCGTATGGTAGTTCTATTTGTAGTTTTTTAAGGAACCTCCATACTGTTCTCCATAGTGGCTGTGTCAATTTACATTCCCACCAACAGTGCAAGAGAGTTCCCTTTCCTCCACAGCCTCTCCAGCATTTATTGTTTGTAGATTTTTTGATGATGGCCATTCTGACCGGTGTGAGATGATATCTCATTGTAGTTTTGATTTGCATTTCTCTAATGATTAATGATGTTGAGCATTCTTTCATGTGTCTGTAGGCCATCCGTATATCTTCTTTGGAGAAATGTCTATTTAGGTCTTCTGCCCATTTTTGGATTGGGTTGTTCGTTTTTTTGTTATTGAGCTGCATGAGCTGCTTGTAAATCTTGGCGATTAATCCTTTGTCAGTTGCTTCATTTGCAAATATTTTCTCCCATTCTGATGGTTGTCTTTTGGTCTTGTTTATGGTTTCCTTTGCTGTGCAAAAGCTTGTAAGTTTCATTAGGTCCCATTTGTTTATTTGTGTTCTTATTTCCATTTCTCTGGGAGCTGGGTCAAAAAGAATCTTGCTGTGATGTATGTCATAGAGTGTTCTGCCTATGTTTTCCTCTATGAAGTTTGATAGTGTCTGCCCTTACACTTAGGTCTTTAATCCATTTTGAGTTTATTTTTGTGCATGGTGTCAGGGAGTGTTCTAATTTCATACTTTTACATGTATCTGTCCAATTTTCCCAGCACCACTTATTGAAGAGGCTGTCTTTTCTCCACTGTATATGCTTGCCTCCTTTATCAAAGATAAGGTGACCATATGTGCGTGGGTTTATCTCTGGGCTTTCTACCCTGTTCCGTTGATCTATATTTCTGTTTTTGTGCCAGTACCAAACTGTCTTGATTACTGTAGCTTTGTAATATAGTCTGAAGTCAGGGAGCCTGACTCCTCCAGCTTCGTTTTTCGTTCTCAAGATTGCTTTGGCTCTTCGGGGTCTTTTGTGTCTCCATACAAATTGTGAAATTTTTTGTTCTAGTTCTGTGAAAAATGCCAGTGGTAGTTTGATAGGGATTGCATTGAATCTGTAGATTGCTTTGGGTAGTAGAGTCATTTTCACAATGTTGATTCTTCCAATCCAGGAACATGGTATATCTTTCCATCTATTTGTATCATCTTTAATTTCTTTCATCAGTGTCTTATAATTTTCTGCATACAGGTCTTTTGTCTCCTTAGGTAGGTTTATTCCTAGATATTTTATTCTTTTTGTTGCAATGGTAAACGGGAGTGTTTTCTTAATTTCACTTTCAGATTTTTCGTCATTAGTGTATAGAAATGCAAGAGATTTCTGTGCATTAATTTTGTATCCTGCTACTTTACCAAATTCATTGATTAGCTCTAGGAGTTTTCTGGTAGCATCTTTAGGATTCTCTATGTATAGTATCATGTCATCTGCAAACAGTGACAGCTTTACTTCTTCTTTTCCGATTTGGATTCCTTTTATTTCTTTTTCTTCTCTGATTGCTGTGGCTAACACTTCCAAAACTATGTTGAATAATAGTGGTGAGAGTGGGCAACCTTGTCTTGTTCCTGATCTTAGTGGAAATGGTTTCAGTTTTTCACCATTGAGGACGATGTTGGCTGTGGGTTTGTCATATATGGCCTTTATTATGTTGAGGAAAGTTCCCTCTATGCCTACTTTCTGCAGGGCTTTTATCATAAATGGGTGTTGAATTTTGTCGAAAGCTTTCTCTGCATCTATTGAGATGATCATATGGTTTTTCTCCTTCAATTTGTTAATATGATGTATCACATTGATTGATTTGCGTATGTTGAAGAATCCTTGCATTCCTGGGATAAACCCCACTTGATCATGGTGTATGATCCTTTTAATGTGCTGTTGGATTCTGTTTGCTAGTATTTTGTTGAGGATTTTTGCATCAATGTTCATCAGTGATATTGGCCTGTAGTTTTCTTTCTTTGTGACATCTTTGTCTGGTTTTGGTATCAGGGTGATGGTGGCCTTGTAGAATGAGTTTGGGAGTGTTCCTCCCTCTGCAATATTTTGGAAGAGTTTGAGAAGGATAGGTGTTAGCTCTTCTCTAAATGTTTGATAGAATTCACCTGTGAAGCCATCTGGTCCTGGGCTTTTGTTTGTTGGAAGGTTTTTAATCACAGTTTCAATTTCAGTGCTTGTGATTGGTCTGTTCATATTTTCTATTTCTTCCTGGTTCAGTCTTGGCAGTTTGTGCATTTCTAAGAATCTGTCCATTTCTTCCAGGTTGTCCATTTTATTGGCGTAGAGTTGCTTGTAGTAATCTCTCATGATCTTTTGTATTTCTGCAGTGTCAGTGGTTACTTCTCCTTTTTCATTTCTAATTCTATTGATTTGAGTCTTCTCCCTTTTTCTCTTGATGAGTCTGGCTAATGGTTTATCAATTTTGTTTATCTTCTCAAAGAACCAGCTTTTAGTTTTATTGATTTTTGCTATTGTTTCCTTCATTTCTTTTTCATTTATTTCTGACCTGATCTTTATGATTTCTTTCCTTCTGCTAGCTTTGGGGTTTTTTTGTTCTTCTTTCTCTAATTGCTTTAGGTGCAAGGTTAGGTTGTTTATTCGAGATGTTTCCTGTTTCTTGAGGTAGGCTTGTATTGCTATAAACTTCCCTCTTAGCACTGCTTTTGCTGCGTCCCATAGGTTTTGGGTCGTCGTACCTCCATTGTCATTTGTTTCTAGGTATTTTTTGATTTCCCCTTTGATTTCTTCAGTGATCACTTCGTTATTAAGTAGTGTATTGTGTAGCCTCCATGTGTTTGTATTTTTTACACATCTTTTCCTGTAATTGATATCTAGTCTCATAGCATTGTGGTCGGAAAAGATACTTGATACGATTTCAATTTTCTTAAATTTACCAAGGCTTGATTTGTGACCCAAGATATGATCTATCCTGGAGAATGTTCCATGCGCACTTGAGAAAAATGTGTATTCTGTTGTTTTTGGGTGGAATGTCCTATAAATATCAATTAAGTCCATCTTGTTTAATGTATCATTTAAAGCTTGTGTTTCCTTATTTATTTTCATTTTGGATGATCTGTCCATTGGTGAAAGTGGGGTGTTAAAGTCCCCTACTATGATTGTGTTGCTGTCGATTTCCCCTTTTATGGCTGTTAGTATTTGCCTTATGTATTGAGGTGCTCCTATGTTGGGTGCATAAATATTTACAATTGTTATACCTTCCTCTTGGATCGATCCCTTGATCATTATATAGTGCCCTTCTTTGTCTCTTATAATATTCTTTATTTTAAAGTCTATTTTGTCTGATATGAGAATTGCTACTCCAGCTTTCTTTTGATTTCCATTTGCATGGAATATCTTTTTCCATCCCCTCACTTTCAGTCTGTATGTGTCTCTAGGTCTGAAGTGGGTCTCTTGTAGACAGCATATATATGGGTCTTGTTTTTGTATCCATTCAGCCAGTCTGTGTCTTTTGGTGGGAGCATTTAATCCATTTACATTCAAGGTAATTATCGATATGTATGTTCCTATTCCCATTTTCTTAAATGTTTTGGGTTTGTTATTGTAGGTGTTTTCCTTCTCTTGTGTTTCTTGCCTAGAGAAGTTCCTTTAGCATTTGTTGTAAAGCTGGTTTGGTGGTGCTGAACTCTCTCAGCTTTTGCTTGTCTGTAAAGGTTTTAATTTCTCCATCACATCTGAATGAGATCCTTGCTGGGTAGAGTAATCTTGGTTGTAGGTTTTTCTCCTTCATCACTTTAAGTATATCCTGCCACTCCCTTCTGGCTTGCAGAGTTTCTGCTGAAAGATCAGATGTTAACCTTATGGGGATTCCCTTGTGTGTTATTTGTTGTTTTTCCCTTGCTGCTTTTAATATGTTTTCTTTATATTTAATTTTTGACAGTTTGATTAATATGTGTCTTGGCGTGTTTCTCCTTGGGTTTATCCTGTATGGGACTCTCTGTGCTTCCTGGACTTGATTAACTATTTCCTTTCCCATATTAGGGAAGTTTTCAACTATAATCTCTTCAAATATTTTCTCAGTCCCTTTCTTTTTCTCTTCTTCTTCTGGGACCCCTATAATTCGAATGTTGGTGCGTTTAATGTTGTCCCAGAGGTCTCTGAGACTGTCCTCAGTTCTTTTCATTCTTTTTTCTTTATCCTGCTCTGCAGTAGTTATTTCCACCATTTTATCTTCCAGGTCACTTATCCTTTCTTCTGCCTCAGTTATTCTGCTATTGATCCCATCTAGAGTATTTTTAATTTCATTTATTGTGTTTTTCATCGTTGCTTGGTTCCTCTTTAGTTCTTCTACGTCCTTGTTAAATGTTTCTTGCATTTTGTCTATTCTATTTCCAAGATTTTGGATCATCCTTACTATCATTATTCTGAATTCTTTTTCAGGTAGACTACCTATTTCCTCTTCATTTGTTAGGTCTGGTGTGTTTTGACCCTGCTCCTTCATCTGCTGTGTGTTTTTCTGTCGTCTCATTTTGCTTATCTTACTGTGTTTGGGGTCTCCTTTTCACAGGCTGCAGGTTCGTAGTTCCCGTTGTTTTTGGTATCTGTCCCCTGTGGGTAAGGTTGGTTCAGTGGGTTGTGTAGGCTTCCTGGTGGAGGGGACTATTGCCTGTGTTCTGGTGGATGAGGTTGAATCTTGTCTTTCTGGTGGGCACGTCCATGTCTGGTGGTGTGTTTTGGGGTGTCTGTGGCCTTATGATTTTAGGCAGCCTCCCTGCTAATGGATGGGACTGTGTTCCAAAGTTGTGGTATTTTAAAGCCAGCAGATCTACTCTATAAGAAGTGTTAAAGGGATTATTTAGAAAGTGAAATATGTTACCAGAATCTTATATATATATATACAAAGAAATAAAAGAGTGCTGTAAATAAAATAAATGGGGTAAACAAAGTCATTTTTTCCTATTTCTAATTGCTCAAAAGTTAACTAAATGCATAAATAAAAAATAGTTGGAATTAATTATGTGATTATAGCATACATAAAGTTAGATACATTGTAAAAATAGCACAATGATGCCAGGAAGGAATTGGAAATATATTGCTGTATGATTCTTACACTATGCATATAGGAGTACAACATAATTTATAGGTAGACTCTGATTAATTAAAGATATTCATTGAAATCCTGGTGTATCCTCTTAAATTTTTTAAAAAGAGGTATAAATATTAAGTCTATAGAAGAGGTAAAATGGAATCATAGAAATGCTCAATCCATCTAAGAAATGCAGCAGATAAAGAGGTTAAAGAATAGATGAAATAGTGAAAAGATATGATAAGGTTGTAGATTTTAATCTTATCAATAATCACAATAAATGTGACTGGTCTAAACACACCAGTTAAAATACAGGGATTGTTTGATTGGATGAAAAACAAGACCCAACTACATGCTGTTTTTAAGTAAAGAATTTGGCCTTGCCCAAGAAATGTTCTGGCCTTTCCCTCAGTTTCTGAGAGATAATCTCTGTCATACTTGATAAGAGTGTCTTTGTTTATATTAGGGGCTAGCCACAACAGAAAGGCCAACCAGGGGATTAGGTGAGGGGCTTTGGTAATTTGATATCAGTTGACCTAGAGACTGAGTTCAATCACATCGTTAATCAATCAGTCATGTTTATGTAAGGACGCCCCAGTTAAAGCCCCAGACATTGAAACTAGGATGAACTTCCTTGGTTGGCAATACTCCATGTATATTGTTACACGTTGATGCCAGAAAGGTAGCACATGTTCACTCCATGAGAGAGGCAATGAATGCTCTGTATTTGGAACCTTCCAGTCTCTGCCCTGAGCATTTATTCCTTTGCTGAATTTGACCTATATCTTTTCCCTACAATAAGCTGTAACCATAAGTATAATAACAGTCAATAAGTTCTATGAATGCTTCTAGTAAATTATTAAATTTGAGGGAGGTATTGGGAACCTCCTGAATTGCTGTTGGTATCAGAAGTGAGGGCTGTGTTATGGAGGACTGTGCCCTCAGACTTCACAGATTGGCTGATTCTGGGGAGTTGTCTACAGAAAACCCACTTTAAACATGGAGACATAGATAAGTTAGAAGTGAAAGTATGAAAAAAGATATGCCATGACAACATTAAACAAAAGAAATTTGGAGTAACTCTATTAGTATCGAACAAAGTAGACTTCAAATAGGAGATATTAGAAATAAAGAGGACATTACACAGTGACAAGGGGTTCAATTACCTGAAAATACATTAACATTCCTTAATGTGTACACACCTAATAGAAAATATTCTAAATTCATGAAGCAAAATATGAATTAAAATTAGAAATAAATAAATCTACAAGTTTAGTTGAGGATTTAAATACTCTTCTTCAAGTGATCACTTACTTTTATCCAAAAAATATATTCAAGCAATACAATTCTAATCAAATACTAGTAGGGTTTTGGGGTTTACTGAACAATATGAAACAAAAAGTCATCTACTAGCAAAAATAGGAAAGAATAGCAAAGGAAATCATGCAACTGAAGAACAGTTAAGTGGGAGGAGAGGAATGATTACTCTGCTAGGTATTAAATAAAGTCTAGATTTCTAGAATAAAGAGAGCATGAGAAAACTGGTGTGAGAAAAGAGAGGTCATGGAAATAGACTAGAAAGTCAAGAAAGAGGTTAATTACATACATTGTACGTATTTATGATCTGATAGTCCTACTATTTAACATAAATGAGAACAAAGACTATTTATAATGTTAAATGATGCTGAGATAATTGTTAACTTTTTTGAGATGATTTTTTCAAAAAGGATTCTAACTTCACATCTTATAAAAAATTAATTCTAGATGCTTTAATACTACAAGTTCTAAAAAATAAGTTTAAAGTTCATTTCATCTTAAAAGGGGCTAGGGCTATATAATTATAACCCACAAGGCTGAATTCTTAAAGAAAAAGAAGTGATATAATTGACTTAAAAAATAGCACTACATAAACAAATACTTTTACTGATCAGAAAATGTCACTAATAATACTCTAAGGAAAATAAAATCCTGTGGGAAAAATTGTTGTGACATATATTAAAAGGGTTGACTATTTTTTCCTATTATATCAAAAATGTTTATAAATCAAAATAGCAGCAATAAATCTAATTCCTATCTAATCTTTTTGCAAACATAATAATAACACATCTCCTGGCAAATACATTGGTGATATTTACAGTGAGTGAGTCTGTGGAATGTTTTAGCAGGATGTACTTAGTCTAGGAATAATTAGGGGAATCAAATCTAGAATCTATGCACTTATGGGACACAACTCTCCAGAAAATATCACATAAGTTACAGAGTATCAAAGTGGCAGTGTTTCAGAGCCAAAATAGCTTCCCATAGTGTAAGTAATGTCCTGGTGGCATAATTTAGAGATGTCATATGATAGATCTGGTTGAAAGCACAATGTAATACAACAAAGAGGGACCTGAGGATTGGCATTGATAGTCTAGACTTCTTTGTGCTTTTTCACTGCCTTGCAGTTACCTGTATCCTTGATATTATTAATGAAGCTTAATACTAGATAGAATCACTGACTTGTAGGTGTCTGAATTAACAATCACACACCTCAGAGGGAACAATAAGAACATGAATAGAAATTTAACAACAACCAAAAAGATTCAAGATTTACGTGCCAATGTTGGTTCCCAAACTAGATCACTGAACATAAGAAGTCCAAAGTTCCCTGGTAGCCACTCTAGCCTGTAATTCAATGAAACTCTGGCTATATCCCACAGCAAGAGTTTACTCTTCTTGAAGACCAAGACTTCTAACCGTACAAATCTTACAGTTATGGAGATGGGAGGCTCAGTGTCCCCCAGGGGATCACTGCAGGTGATGATGAGTGGGGTCACTCCTTTCACCCCAATCCTGGAACCACCTGTTTCATTGTGGGCTCTCCAAGAAGCAGATGCCAAGACTGAACCAGATTTGCAGGAGATTTATGGGGTAAAGCCCTGTGGAAGATAAAGAGAACAGGAGCAGGAGTAGGCAAAGTGAGACCCCACATCTCAGCAGTAAGTGAGCACAGGAAGGTTTCGATAGGAAGAGCGTCAGAATTCAGTGTTGAGCAGAGAATTTCAGGCAGGCTGATAGCGAGGTCCCTAGCTAAAACTGTGGGTTAGATGAATCCCATATCCTGTAGGAATTTTCAGGTGGGTGGGAGTTCTACTACTCTCCTTCACCCCTGCCATTGCTCAGTCTTTGACTGGGAGCGGTCTGGCCTGAACACTGTGGTGGGTTCAAAGTTGTAGCATTTGGAGGCTGTCGATAACCTGTGCTTCCTAGGCAGCTTCTCTTAAAAGGAGATCCGAGCAGTCTACTCCGATGACTGCTGCAAAAAATTCTGGGTTAATCCAGAAGAAGGAAAAATGTCCTTAAATAGGTACAATTTGACTGATAGAGGGAAGGAGACAATTGGAGATACATTCACATTTTGTGTAAGATTCTAAACCTGGAAGTTTTAATCCCTACTCCACTGTGTTGGTTGTGCTTTGAAATACACTTGGCAAGCAAAAGATGTTAAGGTCTTCTATGTCAGACACATACATAAAAATGTGTGAGATAGCCTGAGCTTGCTAAAGTTATCTTTATTAATAGTTGTATTCTCTTTGTGTAAAGTATTTTATTATCAAAGTCAATATTCAAATGTAAATATTTAGAGTAAAATTTTACTCATCTGTAGATATTTTTTTCAGTTTGAAGATATTTAGTGATATTTGCTATGGGGCTATTCTTTAGCATTTTCATATTTTATTGACAGTTAACATCTACCAGAAATACCACTAACCATATTTGTCAATGTTTTTACAAATATTTTATTTTGTTTTGTTTTATTTTACTTGTCAGTAGAGAGGCTCCCGAAATGTTATAAAAATTGTGTGGGAGCTTGACATGTTATATTGACTGATTGATTGATATTTGCACTTGAATGTATTTATATGCTATGAAGTCAAGAATGTTTTAGTATTAGTGTGTTGATACTAATCTAAGAACCACTCATAATTGAATTCTTATAGACCTAGCATCCTTAGAAATTTCACTCACTCCCAACCAACCCTGGTGAGCTGTCATAATAATTGATTGTATTAACAGAAATAAATAGCCCAAATTTGGCTCACTCTTAGAACAACCCTGTTTCAACTGACACAGATGAGGAATAAGGTTATTTCACATTGCCCCAGCCAGGTCAAGGCTCAAGGAAAGCCTTGGCTTGTGCCTTTAATTTGATCCTGCAGACAAGTGGATGAATAAGCTTTGTCAGTCTCTTTCTGTTTGGCATGGATACCAATTACCTTGTTTCACTTTCCTGTTTCTCCTAAAGTGAAGTGTTTTTTGGCAGAATACTGCTTACTTTTACAGTTACAGAAGTTACACTGTTTAAAGAGGGAACAGTAATTACATGCCATTAAACTCAGAAGGCCATCGGCATAGATGAACATTCCGAAGAGGACACAGCCTTCAATTTCAGTACAGGATGATTACCAGAGCATTTTAGTAGAGCACTGGTGAATGAGAGGAAGGAATAACTCTGGAAATATGCTAAGGCAGCAGAGCCATGGAAATGCAGTTAGACATGGCAGTGACTACATTGATTATGCCAGGAATGATTTAGTAGAGGTATTTCACACTTAGCATTAAACAAAGAGCCATAATGGGGTTTAAAATGTACTTAGTTTCTACTTGCTGTATCTAGCTTAAACCACAAAGGTGTCATTTACATTATTTCTTCATGTTGGTTTGTGGGAAAATCCCTAGCTTTTTGTGATAGGACTGTTTTTCCTCTTGGCTCTGCATTCAGCAGTTGCAGAACTTTCTGTTTTCTTCTTTGCTAACCGATGACTCTTTTTTGGTTAAAACACATCTTAAAATTTACCTCCTCCAGGAAGCTTTCCTGACGAACTGCGTTCAATTACTTCCCTTCAGCATCTTCCCTTTGTAAGCACTTCTTTAAATTATATTCCTGATATGTTGGTTTGAAAGGCTTAAAATATGTAAGTACATATATCTCTTAAACCTTCAAACCAATGTGGATAGTAATGTAATATATATTTAGATTGTGATAGGGTATAATTGCCTTCATAACTGGATCATTAACTCTGACTAAATTAGAATTCTTTTATTTCTTTTATACACCTTCATAAGCATTGTGTTGTTTTGAATACAATGTCCAAAAGTCAGGTGACAAACCCCATGGATTCAGTAGGAGGTATTTATTTCTGACACAAATGAAAAGAAGAGGAAAAACATCTGAATACCCAGTGTGGGTTGGTCATTTTCCCACTGCTTTGAGAAGGAAGGGTTATGCATATATATAATGTAAATTTTCCTTTTAATTTTCTTACCATAAGGAAAGAGTTAAACTTATGCTTCTTCTCACATTTTGTGGTATTTGTCATGGGGCTTCAAGCAAACCATTGTCTGTTATTCTGATCATATTACCAGATAAACTTATGAGATTTACATAATTTAACAACATCTGTCATGCATAGGTAGTCTTATTAAACCATGTAAACTGTGATCATTTATTGGACAAAATGGAGATTAACATTTTTCACTAGCAAAAAAAATTTGCCACAAATTGCATTTTTTTCTAGATTTTTTTCAGGACTTCTAAAATGATTTTTAAAGAACATATGTACAAAACATTTTATTTTCCAGAGTAGATTAGACAACAACAACAGTTATGTAGGAAAATAACTGGGGATGTTGAATGTAAAGGAGATGAAGTGCCCAATATATACTAAGAAGTATAAAGAAAATATTCTCCATTTATGAAAATGGTGATCGAAGATAATGTCACGTCTGTGACATACAGGAAAATGGCACAACTGGCTTAAAATTTACAGTTTTGAAGCCAAATGAAAAGAGAAAAGATAAAGTTTTATTCAAATACCCAGGGTATTGTTCATCTTATAAATGATAATTGCAAAAATATTCTCTTTATTTAAAGCAGAGAAAACATGAGTACATATCTTTAGAGCTACATAAAGCAATGATCAGAGCTGATAGACCTGTGGGGTTTAGGTACAGATTTGCACAAGGCAATGGTCTGAGTTCACTGAATTGTTGAAACACTCTCTATTTTTGATTCATTATTTTAATTTAATTTAATTTAATTTTTTGGCTGTGTTGCGTGGCTTGCGGGATCTTAGTTCCCTGGTTTGGCTTGCAAGATCTCAGTTCCCCGACCAGCCAGGGATTGAACCCGGGGCCTTGGCAGTAAGAGCGTGGAATCCTAACCACTGGGCAGAGAAGTCCCAGATTCATTATTTTTAGAATAACATGGAGATTACTGGACAATTAAGGGTATTATGATATATAAGTTTTAATTACTTAAATAAACAGAAGCTCTGAGTCTAATGACCTATACACTCAAATTGAAGATTTACAGCCTAGACCTTGCCTGTTTCGTGAACTTCAGTTGCTAAAAGTTATGCTTATTAAAACTACAGAACCCATAATAAAATAACTAAGAGCCACCTGAGACAGTTACAGAAAGATAGAGAAGATGAAAAGGCAGAGGGCTATGTACCAGATGAAGGAACAAGAAAAAAACCCCAGAAAAACAACTAAATGAAGTGGAGATAGGCAACCTTCCAGAAAAAGAATTCAGAATAATGATAGCGAAGATGATCCAGGACCTCGGAATAAGAATGGAGGCAAAGATTGAGAAGATGCAAGAAATGATTAACAAAGACCTAGAAGAATTAAAGAGCCACCTGAAGTTTTTGTTTTTTTTTAATTATTTATTTATTTATTTATGGCTGTGTTGGGTCTTCGTTTCTGTGAGAGGGCTTTCTCTAGTTGTGGCAAGTGGGGGCCACTCTTCATCGCGGTGCGCGGGCCTCTCACTATCGTGGCCTCTTTTGTTGCGGAGCACAGGCTCCAGACGCGCAGGCTCAGTCGTTGTGGCTCACGGGCCTAGTTGCTCCGCGGCATGTGGGATCTTCCCAGACCAGGGCTCGAACCCGTGTCCCCTGCATTGGCAGGCAGATTCTCAACCACTGCGCCATCAGGGAAGCCCCTGAGCTAACTTTTTTGCAACTTATTTTTTTACATATGTTAGGACTAAAACATGGGCCAATGCTATCAGTGAAAGTGAGTTGATTAATTGACTGTTGAACTTTTCTTTTCAACAATAATCATTTGAATTCAGGTTGTCTCCCTTCATTAAAGTTATTGGTGCCTCTCAGTTAGTGTTAAAGTGCTTGGGTCTGTAAAACTACTTTGGTACACGACAGGAATTTCCCTCTTAATGAAGGTCAGTTTTAGTCAATGGTTTACATAATGATTTTTGTTAGACAATCTCTGTTTAATTGATGGCCATTCCTCCTAGTATCATAGTATATAGCTTCATAATTCATAAATTTGCAAATATTCTTTCATGTAATTAGACATTATCCAGAATAGTCACAAATTCATACAAAAATCCACTCCCCACTCTCTTGCTTCTCACACACATTGGGAAAAAAAGGGATTTTGCATTGCTGTTATTAATATTGGCAGAAGACTATTTCAGAAATAATAAATATTTGCATTGTACATTATTAATATTTTTCCTTGGAATGGCAATGCTGTAGTTTGTTATATAAAATGCAGATACAAAAATACCTCTTTTATATCAAGACATTTTTAAAAATCAATTTTAGTTACTGATTTTAGTTATGTTTTCAATGACTAATGAATGTATTATTTGCATATAAACTTCCATTATTATCATACAAGCTGTGGCCATCCAATACATTTATACTTTGAGAAACAGATATTGATTTTTGTCTTCCATTCTTTGTGTTCTGAACTTCAGCAGTACTACTCAGGGTGAGTAAATCTATACCGATTACACAATTCTGTCACAGTTCTGTGGTTGATCCTACATGACCAGAATGGCTAGATTAAGAATGAATGTGGAGCTGGTGATACATACATAGGTATTTTTCTTCATTTGGACAAATAACTATTAAATTTTTAAAAGAATACAATATATACTCAGTTTAAAAATTCAAATAACTTAGAATAGGAGCAAGAAATTAAAAGTCACTCAAAAATCTGCTCTCCAGGCATAACCCCTTGAGGTACATGATCCTAGACATCAACAGATAGAAGAATACATATTTAAAAGTGAAGGAGATTACTGACAGTATTGCAACAGAAGAACTAGAAATTAATATAAACTGGACTGTTGACAAATAGATGGTTTTACAAGAAGCAGTATCCATTTCTTAAATTAAAGTTTAAAAAGTTGATGAGAAACAGCCCATAAGCCGGAATATTTAAACTTTTGGTAACGTTATTGACTGTGTTATGAAAGAGGAGAAAATGAACACACTATGACTTCTTCAAATTTTTACTATCTCTTCCCTTCCTTATTTTAATCATTATTTTCACATTTTCAACATTTGTAAAAATTACATTCTGTTTGAAACCATGTTTCCCACAGTTGGTTAGTCTAAATACTGTATGTAAATCGGTATAATACCCACAGACACGTATTTCCTACAGCAAAGTATTTTTATAGTAAAATAGTTTTATTTCAGAAAGGGCTCATAGGGAAATTATCTTGTCTGTTTCTTGTATACAGAAAGAAAAATTTAACTAGGTATTAATTCTTGAGTTTTATTTTTTTCTGAATTTATACATATTGCTTCACTATTTCATAGCATTGAAGATTGCTGTAAAAATGTCTGATGCAACCAAATTAATTTGTTTCCTCTGTTATTTATATTTCTTACTTAGTTGCTCCCAAGACTCTTTATTCTTATACTTCAGTACATTTGTGGGGGCAGATCATCTGTGAGGTAATGGTGCTGATAGTTCATAATAAATTTGTTTTCTACATGGTGTGCCATTTTGATATGTAAATTTATCTTCTTTATCAAGGGTGAAATGTTTCTTACGTTATATATTTAGATATTTACATTTTTCAGGAACACCAATTTTGTATATCTTTGTGTTTAATACTATCTTTTTTATGTTATCATTTTAACCTTACTTCTCTGAATAATAATTTAGAGTGGATCAAAATTGGATCAGTCTTAAAATACCTACTAACAAATCTTATATGTTCCACATTCTGAGAGTATGTCTTTTTTTTTTTTTTTTTAAACATCTTTATTGAAGTATAATTGCTTCACAATGGTGTGTTAGTTTCTGCTTTATAACAAAGTGAATCAGCTATACATATACATATATCCCCATATCTCTTCCCTCTCGCATCTCCCTCCCTCCCACCCTCCCCATCCCACCCCCCCAGGCGGTCACAAAGCACTGAGCTGATCTCCCTGTGCTATGTGGCTGCTTCCCACTAGCTATCTATTTTACATTTGGTAGTATATATATGTCCATGACACTCTCTCACCCTGTCATATCTCAACTCTCCCCCTCCCCATATCCTCAAGTCCATTCTTTAGTAGGTCTGTGTCTTTATTCCCATCTTGCCACTAGGTTCTTCATGACCTTTTTTTTTTTTTCCTTAGATTCCATATATATGTGTTAGCATACTGTATTTGTTTTTCTCTTTCTGACGTACTTAACTCTGTATGACAGACTCTAACTCCATCCACCTCATTACAAATACCTCCTTTCATTTCTTTTTATGGCTGAGTAAAATTCCATTGTATATATGTGCCACATCTTTTTTATCCATTCATCCGATGATGGACACTTAGGTTGCTTCCATGTCCTGGCTATTGTAAATAGAGATGCAATGAACATTTTGGTACATGACTCTTTTTGAACTATGGTTTTCTCAGGGTATATGCCCAGTAGTGGGATTGCTGGGTCATATGGTAGTTCTATTTTTAGTTTTTTAAGGAACCTCCATACTGTTCTCCATAGTGGCTGTATCAATTTACATTCCCACCAACAGTGCAAGAGTGTTCCCTTTTCTCCACACCCTCTCCAGCATTTATTGTTTGTAGATTTTTTGATGACGGCCATTCTGACTGGTGTGAGATGATACCTCATTGTAGTTTTGATTTCCATTTCTCTAATGATTAAGGTTGTTGAGCATTCTTTCATGTGTCTGTTGGCCATCTGTATATCTTCTTTGGAGAAATGTCTGTTTAGGTCTTCTGCCCATTTTTGGATTGGGTTGTTTGTTTTTTTTGTTATTGAGCTGCATGAGCTGCTTGTAAATCTTGGAGAATAATCCTTTGTCAGTTGCTTCATTTGCAAATATTTTCTCCCATTCTGAGGGTTGTCTTTTCGTCTTGTTTATGGTTTCCTTTGCTGTGCAAAAGCTTTGAAGTTTCATTAGGTCCCATTTGTTTATTTGTGTTTTTATTTCCATTTCTCTAGGAGGTGGGTCAAAAAGGATCTTGCTGTGATGTATGTCATAGAGTGTTCTGCCTATGTTTTCCTCTATGAGTTTGATAGTGTCTGGCTTTACACTTAGGTCTTTAATCCATTTTGAGTTTATTTTTGTGTATAGTGTCAGGGAGTGTTCTAATTTCATACTTTTACATGTACCTGTCCAGTTTTCCCAGCACCACTTATTGAAGAGGCTGTCTTTTCTCCACTGTATATGCTTGCCTCCTTTATCAAAGATAAGGTGACCATATGTGCGTGGGTTTATCTCTGGGCTTTCTACCCTGTTCCGTTGATCTATATTTCTGTTTTTGTGCCAGTACCAAACTGTCTTGATTACTGTAGCTTTGTAATATAGTCTGAAGTCAGGGAGCCTGACTCCTCCAGCTTCGTTTTTCGTTCTCAAGATTGCTTTGGCTCTTCGGGGTCTTTTGTGTCTCCATACAAATTGTGAAATTTTTTGTTCTAGTTCTGTGAAAAATGCCAGTGGTAGTTTGATAGGGATTGCATTGAATCTGTAGATTGCTTTGGGTAGTAGAGTCATTTTCACAATGTTGATTCTTCCAATCCAAGAACATGGTATATCTCTCCATCTATTTGTATCATCTTTAATTTCTTTCATCAGTGTCCTATAATTTTCTGCATACAGATCTTTTGTCTCCTCAGGTAGGTTTATTCCTAGATATTTTATTCTTTTTGTTGCAATGGTAAATGGGAGTGTTTTCTTAATTTCACTTTCAGATTTTTCATCATTAGTATATAGGAATGCAAGAGATTTCTGTGCATTAATTTTGTATCCTGCTACTTTACCAAATTCATTGATTAGCTCTAGTAGTTTTCTGGTAGCAGTTTTAGTATTCTCTATGTATAGTATCATGTCATCTGCAAACAGTGACAGCTTTACTTCTTCTTTTCCAATTTGGATTCCTTTTATTTCTTTTTCTTCTCTGATTGCTGTGGCTAACACTTCCAAAACTATGTTGAATAATAGTGGTGAGAGTGGGCAACCTTGTCTTGTTCCTGATCTTAGTGGAAATGGTTTCAGTTTTTCACCATTGAGGACAATGTTGGCTGTGGGTTTGTCATATATGGCCTTTATTATGTTGAGGTAAGTTCCTTCTATGCCTACTTTCTGGAAGGTTTTTATCATAATTGGGTGTTGAATTTTGTCAAAAGCTTTCTCTGCATCTATTGATATGATCATATGGTTTTTCTCCTTCAATTTTTTAATATGGTGTATCACATTGATTGATTTGCGTATATTGAAGAATCCTTGCATTCCTGGGATAAACCCCACTTGATCATGGTGTATGATCCTTTTAATGTGCTGTTGGATTCTGTTTGCTAGTATTTTGTTGAGGATTTTTGCATCTATGTTCATCAGTGATATTGGCCTGTAGTTTTCTTTCTTTGTGACATCTTTGTCTGGTTTTGGTATCAGGGTGATGGTGGCCTTGTAGAATGAGTTGGGGAGTGTTCCTCCCTCTGCAATATTTTGGAAGAGTTTGAGAAGGATAGGTGTTAGCTCTTCTCTAAATGTTTGATAGAATTCGCCTGTGAAGCCATCTGGTCCTGGGCTTTTGTTTGTTGGAAGATTTTTAATCACAGTTTCAATTTCAGTGCTTGTGATTGGTCTGTTCATATTTTCTATTTCTTCCTGGTTCAGTCTCAGTAGGTTGTGCATTTCTAAGAATCTGTCCATTTCTTCCAGGTTGTCCATTTTATTGGCACAGAGTTGCTTGTAGTAATCTCTCATGATCGTTTGTATTTCTGCAGTGTCAGTGGTTACTTCTCCTTTTTCATTTCTAATTCTATTGATTTGAGTCTTCTCCCTTTTTCTCTGAGAGTATGTCTTATCTCAGATATTGGCATTCATTAGAAAATGTGCTTAGGTAAATGAGGCTTTCTATATTGATTAGAAGCTAAGTCAAAATCATATAAATATATGATCCTCTGGTTAGAAAATATCCATTCATTTTATTTTATTGAATGTGTTTAAAAAGAGTAGATATTAAATTGTTTTCAAATACCTTTCATTCCCTATAGATATGATCATATCTGTAGTTCTCCCTAGTGATCCTACTGTCAGAGATTATATTTATACTTTTCTATTATAAACAATCCTTAGAATTCTATAATGAACCACACTTGCCTATGGTACATCAGCCTTCTTATATGCTGCTAGATCCTATTTTTCACATTGACATTCATGAATAAAATTAGATTATTGTTTTCTTTACTTTTCTAATTTTGTTCTTTTGCAATTTTATTCTGGATTAATAAAAAAATTGAAAATACTATGTCCTGAAAAGGTTTAAACAAATGGAACTGGAATTATGTCAAAATTTTGGAAGAGTTTCTCTGTGAAATCACGTTGAAGCTTTTTGAAAGAGTTGCAGTATTTCTTCTATGGAATTTGGACTTTTTCCTTTATTTATTTTTCTATGAAAACCAATCTATATAGATTGTCTTTTACCTCTTGAGGAAATTTTGGTAAATTACAAGTTAATAGAATATTATTCATTTTATCCAAGCTTTCAGTGGTATTAGCAGAGTTGAGAAAATAGTTTCATATGACTTTAAAAAAAATTTATCTCTTTCTCTGGTAATTTTTTCCCTATTTTCTGCATTTATTTATTTTTTCACTTTTCTCTTAATAAGATTGATTAGTGATTTATTTATTTTAGTTTTTCAAAGAACAAGGTTTTAAAATTTATCAATATTATTGTTTTTTAATTTGGTATTTTCTTTCTTTAAATTTTTATTCCATTATTTTAAAATTATTTTTCTAACTTTTTAAGTAAAATGTTTAATTTTTTATTCTTTATTATATTAATATTACTTGAATGTATATTCTAAATTCTATAGCACCTCTAAAATAGCAAAAGCAAAGAATAACATCTAGTAATCCAATAAAGGAAATAAAATAGAACCCTAAAAATACTCAACCCAAAAGAATAAAAGGGGACAAAGAACAGAAGGGACAAATAGAAAACAAATGACAATGTAATGTCATAGATATAAACTATATCAATAATTCTACTAAATATAAATGTTCTAAAGGCCCAAATGAAAAGACAATGATTGCCCAATTAGTTAAACAGTAAGACTCAACTATATGCTTTCTGTAAGAAATGTACTTTAAATATAAATATATAGATCGGTCCAAAGTAAAAGAATGGGAAAACATTAGCGATGAAAGCACTCATCAAAATAAAGCAGGAATGGCTATATTAATATCTGGCAAAAGAAATTTCCAGCAAGTTTTTAAGATACCATAACAACTTTAAACATGTATATACCTAATAAGATAACTTTAAAACTGATGAAACAAAATTGATATAAAAAATAGACAAATCCACGATTATATTCATGTATTTTAATATGCCTATTTCAGTAATTGACAGGACAAGCAAACAGAAAATCAGTAAAAATATAGAACATAGACTATCATCCAAATTATCTAATTTATATTTTTAAATAATTCCATCTAAAAGTAAGAAAATATGCATTCTTTTCTAGTACACACAGAACATTTACCAAGACAGACTATATTTTGGACTATAAAACAGTCTTAATAATTTTAAAAGAATTCAAGCATTACAAGGTATATTTTCTGACCACATGGAATTGTGAAATCAATAACCGTAAGATAGCTGGAAAATTCCCAACTTTTGAAAACTTAATAATAGGTCGCTTTCCCCATAGTGACTTTAGGTGTGAAGCATTTCAGCAATGTGGTCTGATTTCTACATCCTTCTAAAGCTCAATAATCAATAACTAGAAATTAATAACCAAAACATATCTGGAAAATCTCCCAATTTTTGGAAACTTAATAACTATTCTACATTACCATAGGTCAAATGAAACTTAAAGGAAAAATCTGAAAGTACTTGAATGAATATGATAATGGAGTCATATCAAAATTTGTGTAATGGAGCTAACTAAATCTGCATTTAGAGGGAAATTGATAGCATCTATATCCTTTATTAGAAAAGAAGAAAAGTCTAAAATCAGTATTCCAGCTTTCATACACTAGGAAAAAGAGCAAATTATACCCAAAGGAAACAAAGGAAAGGAAAAATTTAAGAAAGAACAAATTAAGAAAGAAAAAATAGGAGCAGAAATAAGCAAAATAGAAAACAGAAAAATAATCACAAAATCCATGAATCTAAATGTTAGTTCTTTGAGAAGATCAATAAAATCAATAAAACTCTTGCCAGACTGATCAAGAATAAAATAAATTATCCATATCAGGAACAATAGAAGTGACACATTGTAGATTCTACAGATATAAAATAATAATGAGGAATTATCATAAACAGCTTTATGTCAGAAAATTTCTTCGACACACAAACTACCCAATCTTACTAAAGAAGAAATATATAACCTGGATATCCTAATATCTACTAAAGAAATCAAATTTATAGTTAAAAATCTTCCCACAAAGAAAACTCCAGCCTTTATGGTTTCGCTGTTGAATTCTCCCAAAACAAAAGAAATAACATCAGTTATGTACAATCTCTTGCAGAAAACAGAAAAGAGAGTGAATAGTTTTCAAATTATTTTATGAGGCTAGTATTACTATGATACTAAAATCAGACAAAGACATTACAGGAAAAGAAACCTACAGCCCAATATGCCGCATGAACATAGATGCAAAAATTCTAAACAAAATTTAGCAATTCAAATTCATCTCTTCAAAATCCATAGAGTGTCTCTTAAACTATCTGACCAATGCAAAACAATCCTTTGGGAGAGCTGTGGCCAATGGCCTCATTAAGAATAAATGTACTAAATAGCTACTACATTTGAAAAGGGCCTTCAAATGAGTTTAATCCATGTTGTAAGATGCTCTATTCTTTCCCCAACCTCTTATCTCTTTTCAAGGTAATATATCTATATTATTTATTTGAAGTTTATAGTCTTTTTAACTTTAGTCCACTGGTAGTCATGAGAGGAAGGGATTTCTCAACTTCAGCTTCTTTCCCTAGAACGAGAAATCGGTATGCAGTAATATTTTACTAGAGGAGATAGAATGATAACTTTTTACTTTGTAAAAGTCTTTTATTCACTGGTTAGAGTGATAGAAAATTTTCCTATGACCATTTTCTATATTGGTGTCTTCCATGAAAGCCTCAAAGTTAGTGCCTTTCAGTTTGTACAAGTGCTATTTTCTGCAAGGGCTGGAAATCAGACTTTTAACCCTGATGAAAGAGACCAACTTTTCCCCATGGTGACCTCAGGTATGAAGAAGTTTCAGCAATGTGGTCTACCATAGGAGATATATTTACTGTGAAAATTTGGGGAGGAATGAGTAAATATAAAACTCTAACTCAAAGGTCCTAATTCCAATGTTTGAAGTAATGATACAGTCTTTTTGGACATGTCTCTTGCTACATCAATTTTAAAGGGTGTGTTAATTAAATATAGGATAGGATTAAATGGAACATGGATGCTAATATGTCAACCCTTATTATGTAGTAGAGTTTGATTTAACTACAATGAGAAACCTAAGTTTGGTATTATTTGCCATAGAAACTGAAACTTCTATGTGAAATTCAGCAAGATTGTAAGATGAGCAATAAGTATGATTTATTTCCTACAGTAAGTGTAGTTAACTAGAGGCAACACAGGAATAAACAATTTAAAGTTGAGAAAGTAAACTGTGACTCTATTCTATTGTTTTCTGGCTGACCCATTAAAAGCTCTGGTCTAAACATACAGACCTCACCACAGAACAATAGAATTTTGTGTCTTTGAAAATTCTCGTATGAAAAATTGATTTAAACTTTCCATTTACTTTTATCATTTAAACTTCAAGGTCAATATGAACAAAATAGAAGGCCACTTTAGTGTTCTATTCTACTTTAATATTGTATACTGTAGTGGTCAAGGTTTTCTAATGCATTTGGCGTGGAATATAAGACTGGACAATCTTAGCATGCATAAGCTGGCTGACTCCAGGGGAAGCAGTCCTGAAATGTATTCTACACACTGAAAGGATTTTAAAGGACTTTGGCTTCTTTGAGTATCACAAAGCTTTTGTTGTCTCAAGCAGTTTGCCTTGAATCTGTAAGCTTTGTGTCAGAAAAAATGGGACAAAACTTTGTATCTGGGGGAATGAAAAAATCTTTATTATTTAAAGAGTTACACACAGTTCTCCTAATTCTCTAGCCATTGCAGTATCTTCCTTTATTCTCAATGCCCCTGCCTTACATCTTTATAACTATGATGAGGTCTCTAGGTAGCCCACTTCTTGTTGCTCCTCCTCCTCTCTCTTTCAGGAATTCTTCACATCAACCAAATTGAGAAGAATCTGTTGGTCTCAGGAAATGCCAAATATTTTCCCATTTCTGACCTCCTTTCTTTATCCTATCTGGAAATGCACAAATTCAAGAGCTAGAAAAGAATGGCTATGTAGATTAGCAATGCACACACGGTTTCTCAAATAGCTTCAACTTGCTAAATGGTTAATGCCAGTAATATAAATGGAATAAAAAATTTAAGTGCTTTAAGTGTTTCAGAAGTGTTCATTTTTAAATTAAAAATGTGACCTGAGAACAATGTACTAATCTCTATTTATTAAATCAAAACACCTATAGAATAATAAAAGTTTCTTTTCCTCCCAATGTTTGTGCTCCACAGTAACAATACTATATCACCTTTTAATAAATACTTTAAAATCTAGCATTTTATTAATTCAAACATTTTCAATAGCTAATCTAAATTCACTTTACTGTTAATACCAAGATTCATTCCATTTTCCTTATAATAAGCTCCATAAGAGTAACTTTCTACAGAGTTTAACATAGTCCATCTACGAAAAAATTGAGTCTAGTTAAAGGCAATTCCTCTTTAAATTTTCTTAAAATAGTATATGTAAGAAAAAAAAGTTAAGCTAAAAGGAAAAAGGAGCATGCTTTAGAGAATTATGATGATGCTTTTAAAATTTTTATGAAAAGTATAAAAGCTAAGAATTTATTATCACTTGACCAAAAATATAAGTTTAAAGGTAAAAATTAAGACAAGTTGGGTTGCCCCAAAGCCTAGCTTTGTGATTAGCAGAGACACTTGCTGGGGTGGTTTGCTAGTTTGCAGACCCCTAGGTCATGACTGGGGTGCTTTTCCTGTCATACGCAGGTTGCATTTAACAATCGAATGGTACTTCAGATCCTGCATGGAGAGAAAATGACTACATTTCTCATGGGGTTTACACCTCTTGTTCCTTATATTACCCACTTGAGGCATGCAATAATCCTCCACAATATGTAGCTGAGTGATCACATCAGCTGTGTTTTATAACTAGAAATACCACAGGACAAACTTTCTCACACATTTTAGGCTCAGGGTGGCAAACTGAGTTCAGAGTAGTCTCACAGAGCATAGCTGAAACGCATTTGTTTCTGAAATTGAAGATGAAACAAGCCCGATGTTCATTCCCGAAGACTTAATGACACTGATCCTAATTTTTCCTGATACTTAAATGGTTGATAACAAAAAATAATTTTTCTCTGTGTTAGTTTACATTGAAGAGATTCTAAGATGACAAAGGTTAATATTTTATAGCTATGCCTTAAAAACGTGTGGTTATGAATATTTCAGGCATCTATTTTCAAGAAGAACCATTCTCATAAATTAATAGTACCATTTAATGATCAATATAGGTCAGCTTCTGGGATTAGATTGTAACGTATCTTTATGTTAGTAAAAGTGACAGCATTTTTCATGTAAAATAATGACAACTGGACTCAAAGTCCAAATTTAAAATCATTGAATAAAATTTTCTATCATGTGTCATATCAGAATTACTTTCTCCCCTACATATTCCTGAGGTTGGTTTAATAAATCTTTTCTCTTAGGATTTAGACTTTCAGTATTTATTTTAATTACTTGCTTTCTAAATATTTGCTATACTTTTGTTCCCTTTACCATTAATTAGGTGCATCAATTATTTCCAGTTTTTGAAATATGGTACCTGGGACATTCTTTTTTCTAATCACACAGTAAGAGAATTCACCCGATTTTCTCTGCAGAACAATACCAAGTGTTGGGGCTTGATATATTGTTTTGTTCTGCTCTGTTGTCTAATAATATGATAAACTTCTCTCAGCCTTGAGATAAGATGAAAGAAAAATGAAAGGTCTGGAAACATGACAACACTTGGGAATAGAAAAAGCCATATCGGAATTGGAATTTTGAGTCACAGAATGAAAAAGCTGGAATCTATTTACCATGAATTGCTCAAAGTAAATACAAAAACACCTTGTGAAATATGCATCTCACTTTACATTGGACACATTTTCTAAATTTGAAGAACTTGACAGGTTTTACCCATATTCTTTTTTTGTCAGTAAGGAAGAGTGTTGTCAATTGTTACTGTAGCAGAAACAACCTGTCTTTGCTTTTCCTGCTTTTCTATCCCATCAACTGGCACAATCCAGATGAAACAATTAGAAATACCTGAGAGAGAAGACTTTTTGCCCATCAATCAACACTGAACACCTTCTAAATACCTCACACTCTGCCTAGTAGAGACAACTCTCTCCATGCCCAGGAGTTAGTAATCTCATCATTTCACCATTCCCTTTCACCATATTTGCATTTTTTCACTTAAAATGATCAAAATTCATGGACTGTGTTCAGGTAAAAAAATAATCCTAAATTTGAATCAATAATCTTTGACTTTTTAAAATCTTCTTATCTGTCCTTCTCATTCATTGTCTAAATCTTGCTTTTATTCTCCTTCTCCTTACCACCACTGAACACTCATCACTTGAAAGTCCTCTTTTTTGTACTCGATGTTACCCACTTGGAGATCCCTTTCTCCATCATCTGCCTCCCAGACATTCTTTCACTTTTTTCACAGCCAAGAATTGCTCAAGAAAATAATAAAATGAGGCTGATTTGGTCACAACTGAGTGAGTATGGTTTGACATCAGGGAAATCATTGTTGCTTCTGTTTTGTTTTTCAGTTTTCTTTCCAGACTCATGATTACATTCCTAAAAATGTCCATACAAAATGAATGAGACATATTGCCTTCTCTCAAGGACCTCAAAATAAGTAGGTGAGATGGATGTGTGTTCTCATAATTATAAAGCAGTGAAGTAAATATCTATAGAAGTATCCATGACTAAGAAAGGAGAGGCTTCACAGTGCACTTTATTTATTAGAGTTTTAGGGAGTGGCTTTGGGGGAGAGTGGGAATAGGCTTTTGTACACAGTAAAAAAGCATGAAGCTTTTTAGGAAAGAGCATGAAGCTCTTTTTCTCTTTTCATCTCTTTTCCAATGTATTTGTCTCATAGCCCTCTGAATTCTCTAAGAAATAGGTTGCCAAATTATATATGACCCATAGGCTAAATCTGGCCTGCTGTGTTTTGTCTTTTTTTAAATAAAATTTTATTTCTAATTGGTTGACACTGGGGTCAGACTCAAAACCCTACTCTGGACCTTTCTCTCATAATACAAAACCTTACTCTTCTGGGGATGGACAGGAAACCCTCCCATCCCCAGGGCCCAGGCAAGGAGCCACTGCTTTTAGTGGAGTAGAAGCAAAATCCAGCTATCTCTGGAAAGGGGTACAAAACTTTCTGGCCATCAAGATGCAGGTAAAGATCCATTGCTTCTGGGGGAGGGTAGAAGCAAAATGTGTGACCCTGGGAAAAGGACAGGAAAGATTCGTGGGTCCAGGATAGGGAGCTGTTGCAAAGTATAGGTCTTCCACCAATGGGGGAGGGACAAGAAACACTCTCCTCTACAGGAACACAGAATATGAGCAGAGATTGGCTGCTACTGGGGCTATGGGGTGTGAAACATGAGATATCCCTACCCCATGATTCTGGATGCAAGAGCCTACCTAAAACAGAAACTGGAGCAAGAGAACAGGGAAAGACCTTGATCCCACCACCAGTCTAGCACTGGGTAACAAGCAACAGCAATTCCCTTCTGGCAAAAGGTAAGAGCATAGAGACCCTTCTCTCTGGCATCAATTTGATGGTTCTTCTAAAAGCAAAGGATGGAGTAGAGCAGGGACACTGAAGAAAAGCCTTCAGTGCCACACATTGCTTACTAGACACAAGGTCATGGCAGCAGAGAAATCTGAAGCCTATAGGACACTGAAGTTGACCATAGCAACATCAACACACACACTCCACTCAGCTACTGTCTAGATTGATTTAACCTTCTATGCTAACAGCCTGACAGAAGTAAAGGTCTGCAATGTTAGCAGGAATAATTCCTATTTACCTTAGTCTTTACTGTTAATCCAAACATGAGAATAGTTAAATATCACCATGTACACAAAAAAAGTAATAATAATAACTATAATAATAATAATAGAAAAAGACAACAAAGTAGGAAAAAAACAACTTATTGTCAAGAGATAAATCAACAGAATTAAACTAAGAGATGATACAGATATTGAAACTATCAGTCAGAGTTTTCTGGACCCATGTGCAGTGAAAATTTGGAAATGTAAAGAAATGTAAGTAAAAACTACCATTTACAATATCATAAAAACATGAAATGCTTAAGGATAAATCTGACAAAACATGCAATATGTTTAAGATGAAAATGATAAAGCATTGAGCAACTAAAAAAGTCCTAATAATGAAGAGATATACTGTGCCATGGATCTAAACATTTAAAATTGTTAACGTATCATTTATTCCCAAGCTGTTCTATGAAGTCAACTCAATCTCTATCCAAATAATAGCAGATTTTTAAATAAACTGTGGCAAACTAATTCTAAAATTCACATACAAATGCAAAGGACCTGAAATAGCCAAAACAGCTTTGACAAATAAAAAAAGCTGGGAAACTTAAAACCACAATGAACTACTTCACAAACTACTTGCATGGCTAAAGTAAAAAATACAGCAATACCAAGTCTCGGCAGGATGTAGAGAAACTTGAATTCTCATGTGTTACTGGTGAAAACATTTCCTTGTACAGCTGCTTTGAAGAAGTTTGGCAGTTTCTTAGAAAGTTAATCTTTACTTCCCATATGTCCCAGCAATCCCATTCATGTGTATTTACCCAAGAGAAGTGAAAATATATGTCTACTCGAAGACATACATTAATATTTATTAAAAGTTTTATTGATTATAGCTACAAATTGGAAACAACCAAAATGGCCATTAATAAATTGTGATGCAGACATATCATTAAATACTATTAAGCAATAAAAAATGCTAGCATATGTAACAACATAGCTTAATTAAGGGCATCATTCTAAGTTCAGGAATCCAGATATAAATAGCTATATATCATTTGATTTCCCTTATATGATGTTATTGAAGTGGCAAAATTCTAGGACCCAAAATCTGATTGGTGGTTTCTATGACTTGGATATCAGGAAGGAGACTGACTACCAAGGGTTATGAAGGACATTCTTAGGGTAATGTAACAGTTCTATATCTTGACTGTGGTGGTGGTTACATGAATGTATACATTTTTCAAGATCATATTTTAAAAGAGTGAATTTTATTTAAATTATATCTTAATAATACTAGCTAAAGCATGAACAAAGAAAATATTAATCTCTCTTTGGTGGAAATGTTAATCTATCCTTCTGTGTTTTCAGTTGACTAAAGACCATCCACCTGGATATACTGCAAGTTACTTAAACACATCTCCATACTGAATCTCATATACATCTGCTATGTCTAGGCTTTGTCTCTTTCTAATGAAACTAGCATTTGTACTCTCACTCAAACTGAAAACTTTGAGTTAAATTTGCTTCCTCTCTTGTCTTTGTATGAAATAAATGAACAATTCTTATAGGCCTGCTTCTCCTATGGCTTTTGCATCCATTCTCACTTTCCAATCTTTTTTGCTGTATCTTAATCCTAGGCGTTATTGAATTTTTCCTTTTCTGTCAAAATTACTTCTTATCTCATGTCTGAGCTCCCAGCTCTCCCCATTATAATAATACATTTTGGCCAGATTAATATTCTCATGCAGGCACTATAGGTAGTGTCTTGATTGTGCTATTTATTAGCTGTTTTATCTTGAGAAATTTAATTTCTATATGCTTTCTAATTCATAAAATGCATTCATCCATTTAGCGAACAACTATTCATTAAACCCCTACTGATTGTCAATCACTGTTCTAAGTACTGCAGTTATGGCACTAAATCACTGCTTTGCAGAGCATATTTTCCAGTGGGGAAAGGCAAATATAAAACAAGTAAAAATAAAATAAGTACAATAATTTTAGATATCTATAAGTTTGCCAAAGACAGTAAATTAGGGTATAATGATATACCTTCTCTAGATAGTTTGGGAAATGAGAGTCTAATGCAATTAATTTAGATTCAGTGATGAAGGAAGGTCTCCTGACATTTTGGGTGGGATCCAAATAGTATGAAAGTGCCATTCATGGAAAGATCTGGGGCAAATTATTCAAGGAGGAAGAACACCGAGTACAAATGTCTTGAGGTAGAAAGGAACTTGGATATGTTTGATAAGAAGAAAGAAGGTCAGTGTGGCTAGAGAATAACGAACAGAGCAAGAGAAGGGAAGATGGAAATGAGCTCAGAGAGCTAGGAAAGGATCAGATCACCCATGGCTTTATGGAACATTATAAGGTGTTAGAAATTTCTACATGCAATAGAAAACGAATGAAGAATTTTAAGTAAAACAATTAATTAATCTGTTTTATATTCATAAATTTAAGTCTTATGATAGACTTTCTCTTGCTCTTGTATAATACATAAGTAAGTCTTGATAGATCAACCTCCAAAAATAGTTAAATCCATTCACTTCTCAGAAAAGAAGAGACCATTGAATTGGATATTTTTGGTGACATTGACAAAACTAAGTTCAGTAGCTTGTGGGATGGAAGCTGAATCATTTCCCTAGGTATAATTGAAAATTTAATAGTACTATGAAAATCCAGAATGGATGGTGAAACCATACTAAGGATTGCATCATATAGGAAAATATTATTTAAAATCCTAAAAGATCTTCTAGGATAGTTTTTTTTTTTGTTTTTTTTTAAAATAAATTTATTTATTTATTTTTGGGTGTGTAGGGTCTTCGTTTCTGTGCGAGGGCTTTCTCTAGTTGTGGCAAGCGGGGGCCACTCTTCATCGCGGTGCGCAGGCCTCTCACTATCACGGCCTCTCTTGTTGCGGAGCACAGGCTCCAGACACGCAGGCTCAGTAATTGTGGCTCACGGGCCTAGTTGCTCCGTGGCATGTGGGATCTTCCCAGACCAGGGCTCGAACCCGTGTCCCCTGCATTGGCAGGCAGATTCTCAACCACCGCGCCACCAGGGAAGCCCTAGGATAGTTTTAAGTAACAGCAAATATAGGAAAGAGTTTTGATATATTGTAGTTGGGAGTCTTCTCTCTGTCTGCATGGGAATGAAGACAAGAATAATAAGTACTTCAAAGAAAGCTGAAAGCAAGAAAGTGAAAGGTGGTGCTAGCATTATTGGCAAGATTAATAAATAAAAATCTTGGAGATGCTGATATGTCAAGGCAGAAATTACATCACTATAAATCTGTGAATTATTTGTGCAATTAGGACAATACACGGAAATCATAGTAGAGTATTACATTCCCCTTACTGGTTAATGGATAGAATGCAGGTTGGGAAAGGACATTTGGGATCCCAAAATGCTGTGAGTGTGCTTGGAAGTGCTCCAAGTTCATAAGCACATTCCATGTCCTAGTAGACAAAA
Organism: Balaenoptera ricei; assembly: GCF_028023285.1. Taxonomy (NCBI): domain Eukaryota; kingdom Metazoa; phylum Chordata; class Mammalia; order Artiodactyla; family Balaenopteridae; genus Balaenoptera; species Balaenoptera ricei. The sequence goes on from NC_082645.1 coordinate 95,943,513, forward strand.
CACCTAGTTGAAAACTCTCAATACAGTTGTTTCTTTGGTATTCATGGGTGACAAGTTCTAGGACCCCTACTGATACCCAAATCCCCACATGGCTCAAGTCCCTTACAAAAAAAATGACCTGCTGCTGTCAGCTCTCCGCATCTAGGGTTCCTCCGCATCCAGGAATTCTGCATCTACTGATACCAAGGGCCAACTGTATTGAAATTCATGTGCCAGGTTAAAACTTGCTACTGTTTAAAAAGGTATAGGAAGGAGTTTCAATCCAGAGCTCATATATTTCTCTCTGTTTGCTCTGTGCTAGCTTTGCAGTGACATTTATGTAATTTTACTTCTATGCAAATTTATGTTAATTACATCACTGATGCTTGGAATTTAAATTGACATGGAGTGAAAACAAAGTACTGTAATTAAAGCTTTGTGAATATTGGCCACTCTGAAAGGATCTTGAAATATCCATAAAATTCCATTTTGGATCCAGCGTGTCTGGTCTATGTGTACTGAGTATTTTGAGATTACATACTCCTTTGCCAGCATCAAGCTTGAAATGGATGTGAGAATATAAGGGTTTCTCTACAAATATACTTTAAAAATAATAATAGATGGGCAGTGCATTCCTGAGATTGTTGTCTTCAAAGTATTTCTACTATTTTCTTCTTAGGTAGATGATTGAAAAATAATATGAAATAATATGAAAATAATATATATATATAAATAATTAACTTTTGCCTTCTAATATTGTGTTTTTTTTTAACATCTTTATTGGAGTATAATTGTTTTACAATAGTGTGTTAGTTTCTGCTTTATAACAAAATGAATCAGCTATACATATACGTATATCCTCATATCTCCTCCCTCTTGCGTCTCCCTCCCACCCTCCCTATCCCACCCCTATAGGTGGTCACAAAGCACTGAGCTGATCTCACTTGTGCTATGTGGCTGCGTGCCACTAGATGTCTATTTTACATTTGGTAGTGTATATATGTCCATGCCACTCTCTTACTTCGTCCCAGCTTAACCTTCCCCCTCCCCGTGTCCTCAAGTCCATTCTCTACATCTGCGTCTTTACTCCTGTACTGCCCCTGGTTCTTCAGAACCATTTTTTTTTTTTTTTTTTAGATTCCATATATATGTGTAAACATACGGTATTTGTTTTTCTCTTTCTGACTTACTTCACTCTGTATGACAGACTCTCGGTCCATCCACCTCACTACAAATAACTCAATTTCATTTCTTTTTATGTCTGAGTAATATTCCACTGTATATATCTGCCACATCTTCTTTATCCATTCATCTGTTGATGGATGCTTAGGTTGCTTCCATGTCCTGGCTATTGTGAATAGAGCTGCAATGAACATTGTGGTATATGACTCTTTTTGAATTATGGTTTTCATAGGGTATATGCCCAGTAGTGAGACTGCTGGGTCGTATGGTAGTTCTATGTTTAGTTTTTTGAGAAACCTCCATACTGTTCTCCATAGTGGCTGTATCAATTTACATTCCCACCAACAGTGCAAGAGGGTTCCCTTTTCTCCACACCTCTCCAGCATTTATTGTATGTAGATTTTTTGATGATGGCCATTCTGACTGGTGTGAGGTGATACCTCATTGTAGTTTTGATTCGCATTTTTCTAATGATTAGTGATGTTGAGCATCCTTTCATACATTTGTTGGCAATCTGTATATCTTCTTTGGAGAAATGTCTATTTAGGTATTCTGCCCATTTTGGATGGGGTTGTTTGTTTTTTTGATATTGAGCTGCATGAGCTGCCTGTAAATTTTGGAGATTAATCATTCATCAGTTGCTTCATTTGCAAATATTTTCTCCCATTCTGAGTGTTGTCTTTTTGTCTTGTTTATGGTTTCCTTTGCTGTGTAAGAGATTTTAAGCTTAATTAGGTCCCATTTGTTTATTTTTGTTTTTATTTCCATTTCTCTAAGAGGTTGGTCAAAAAGGATCTTGCTATGATTTATGTCATAGAGTGTTCTGCCTATGTTTTCCTCTAAGAGTTTGATAGTATCTGGCCTTACGTATAGGTTTTTAATCCATTTTGGGTTTATTTATGTGTTAGAGAGTGTTCTAATTTCATTCTTTTACATGTAGCTGTCCAGTTTTCCCAGCACCACTTATTGAAGAGGCTGTCTTTTCTCCATTATATATTCTTGCCTCCTTTATCAAAAATAAGGTGACCATATGTGCGTGGGTTTATCTCTGGGCTTTCTACCCTGTTCCATTGATCTCTGTTTCTGTTTTTGTGCCACTACCATACTGTCTTTATTACTGTAGCTTTGTAGTATAGTCTGAAGTCAGGGAGCCTGATTCCCCCAGCTCCGTTTTTCTTTCTCAAGATTGTTTTGGTTATTTGAGGTCTTTTGTGTTTCCATACAAATTGTGAATTTTTTGTTCTAGTTCTGTGAAAAATTCCATTGGTAGTTTGATAGGGATTACATTGAATCTGTAGATTGCTTTGGGTAGTATAGTCATCTTCACAATGTTGATTGTTCCAATCCAAGAACATGGTATATCTCTCCATCTATTTGTATCATTTTTAATTTCTTTCATCAGTGTCTTATAGTTTTCTGCATACAAGTCTTTTGTCTCCCTAGGTAGGTTTACTCTTAGGTATTTTATTCCTTTTGTTGCAATGGTAAATGGGAGTGTTTCCTTAATTTCTCTTTAAGAATTTTCATCATTAATGTATAGGAATACAAGAGATTTCTGTGCATTAATTTTGCATCCTGGTACTTTACCAAATTCATTGATTAGCTCTAGTTGTTTTCTGGTATCATCTTTAGGATTCTATGTATAGTATCATGTAATCTGCAAACAGTGACCGCTTTACTTCTCCTTTTCCAATTTGGATTCCTTTTATTTATTTTTCTTCTCTGATTGCTGTTGCTAAAATTTCCAAAACTATGTAGAATAATAGTGGTGAAAGTGGACAACCTTGTCTTTTTCCTGATCTTAGTGGAAACGGTTTCAGTTTTTTACACTGAGAACGATGTTGGCTGTGGGTTTGTCATATATGGCCTTTATTATGTTGAGGTAAGTTCCCTCTATGCCTAATTTCTGGAGGGTTTTTAATTATAAATGGTGTTGAATTTTGTCAAAATCTTTTTCTGCATCTATTTAGATGATCATACGGGTTTTCTCCTTCAATTTGTTAATATGGTTTATCACATTGTTTGATTTGCGTTTATTGAAGAATCCTTGCATTCCTGGGATAAACCCCACTTGATCATGGTGTATGTGCTGCTGGATTCTGTTTGATAGTATTTTGTTGGGGATTTTTGCATGTCTGTTCATCAGTGATATTGGCCTGTAGTTTTCCTTCTTTGTGACATCTTTGTCTGGTTTTGGTATCAGGGTGATGGTGGCCTCGTAGAATGAGTTTGGGAGTGTTCCTTCCTCTGCAATTTTTGAAAGAGTTTGAGACGGAGAATTGTTAGCTCTTCTCTAAATGTTTGATAGATTTCACCAGTGAAGCCATCTTGTCCTGGGCTTCTGTTTGTTGGAAGATTTTTAATCACAGTCTCAATTTCAGTGTTTGTGATTGGTCTGTTTATATTTTCTATTTCTCCCTGGTTCAGTCACAGAAGATTGTGCTTTTCTACAAATTTTTCCATTTCTTCCAGGTTGTCCATTTTATTGGCATATAGTTGCTTGTAGTAATCTCTCATGATCCTTTGTATTTCTGCAGTGTCAGTTGTTACTTCTCCTTTTTCATTTCTAATTCTATTGATTTGAGTCTTCTCCCTTTTTTTCTTGATGAGTGTGGCTAATGTTTTATCAATTTTGTTTATCTTCTCAAAGAACCAGCTTTTAGTTTTATTGATCTTTACTATCTTTTCCTTCATTTCTTTTTCATTTATTTCTGATCTGATCTTTATGATTTCTTTCCTTCTGCTAACTTTAGGGGTTTTTTATTCTTCTTTCTCTAATTGCTTTAGGTTTAAAGTTAGGTTGTTTATTTGAGACGTTTCTTGTTTCTTGAGGTTGGATTGTATTGCTATACACTTCCTTCTTAGAACTGCTTTTGCTGCATCCCATAGGTTTTGGGTCATTGTGTTTTCATTGTCATTTTTTTCTAGGTATTTTTTGATTTCCTCTTTGATTTCTTCATTGATCTCTTGGTTATTAAGTAGTTTAGTGTTTAGCCTCCATGTGTTTGTATTTTTTACAGGTTTTTTCGTGTAATTGATATCTAGTCTTATAGCGTTGCGGTCGGAAGTAATAGCTTTTTGATACAATTAACTTTAAGACCTAAATGAGAGTGAATTTCAGGAGTATTTATTCTATAGACATTGTAATTAATATTCTTTGTAGTTTGTATAATGACATCTATAACTCTCTTTAGGGACAAATCCACTTGGGAAATAGGCGGGATTTTTATGAAGATATTAATTTAAAGGCTCCTAGACTATAGAAGGATGGCTAACTCTATGCTGATTAGACTCCAAGTAAATGACATGTTTGGTCCCTCACCTGTTTGTTTCCTTTGTGAATAGTTTTCTTAATACACATATGTTTTTTCTGCCCATGCATCACTGCTAGTGTCTTATATACTTCATTTCACCTTTATATATCATTGAATCAGCTGTATTCTTATATCTAATATTAGTAAGTTTTGATCAATGCAGTTTAACTGCTTGCACAGTTGGATTGCTATGAATCTCTAACATCTTGAGCACATGCCTATCTCTACTGCTGTGTGTAACAAACTTCCTTTTTAAAAAAATTTTCTGGAGCACATAAGTCATTGATCAGCAAATAAATGGATATTCAATCATTTATATTCAGTTACTATCTGTTTTTAGTGTGAATCCCAAATGGGTGAATGTTTTTTTATACCTTTTGTGTTAGAAAAGTCAGTTTTTGGTAAGAGCCTCTTCTGCTACACTTGTTATCATCAACAGTCATACTTATTTGTAAGCTCTTTATTGTGGCAATGACTTCTACTGAAAACTAACCTGTTCTACTGATAACTTAGTGAATGTGAATAGATAAGCAAATGCTGTATTGACCTTTGTCAATTTGTATAAAACCTTTCTAATGCACCATCCAGATTGTACTATTACCATGGCGGTTATGTATTCTGTGAAACACACAGCACACACAAACAAAAACTAAAACAAAAATACACACAAAGAACAACAACATCAAAACTCTGGCTTATAGTAAAGCTTATATTGAACTAACTCTCCTGTCAAAAACAATGATCTACTCTGGACAAAATATATAAAAAACACATACACACACACAGAGTTATTTAGGGGCACTGGAGAGTGGCCAAAATCAGTAGAAACTGGAGGGAATTCACTCTTTGAAGGAAATAAGAAAAAGCAAAATTTGAAAAAATATTTGCTGAAGTGAATTCTGAATTTGATTAATCACAGCAAATAACAGATCCAGGAGACTCAGTTAACCCCTAGTAGGATGAATACAGAGGAAATCAAATTTAATCACATCATATTGTTAAAAAGCAAAGATAAAACAAAAAAACATAAAACAAAAACCCTAACAGGCAGCCGGATTTAAAAGAAATATAAGATATAAATGATAGCTTTTTTTAAAATCGAAAGCAATGGTGGGCAAAAACAAGTTAATAGAAGAGCATCTACAAAGGGATGCAGGAAAAAAAGAAGGAAAAAAAAACCTGTTAAACCTAAAATTCTACCTCCAGAGGTAAAAAGAAACATTCAAAAGTGAAGCATAAACAATAGGAATATTTTCAAATAAACAAGAACTGAAAAATGAAATAGTATAGTGAGTTCTATTGATTAAAGAGAAATGATGCTAAACGTCCTCAATGGCCAAATAATTTTCCAGATAAAGAGAAAAAGGGAAGACAGAGATCAAATAGCAGAAGAGACAATAGAAACAAATAGCAAGATGGTAGTTTTAAGTTCAACTAGATCAATCATTACATTAAAATTAAATGGACAGAGGATTTCCCTCATGGTCCAGTGTTAAAGAATCTGCCTTCCAATGCAGGAGATGCGAGTATGATCCCTGGTTAGGGAACTAGGTTCCCACACACCGCAGGACAGCTAAGCCCGTGTGCCACAACTACTGAGCTCGTGTGCCACAACTACAGAGGCCACGTGCCCTGGAGCCTGCACACCACAACTAGAGAGGAGAAAACCTGCATAACACAACTAGAGAGAAGCCCGCACGCTGCAACAAAGATCCCATGTGCCTCAACTAAGACCCGATGCAGCCAAAATAAATAAATAAATAAATAAGATTAAAAATAAATAAATAAAAATTTAAAAATAAATGGACAAAACCTACAATTAAGGATAAAGTTTATCAAATGGAATAAAAAGATCCAACTATGTACCATTTACTATAGACACTTTTAAATATAAAGACTAAGACAGGTTAAGATAAAAAATAGAATAATCTATATCGGGTAAATACAAAGCATTTGGAAGTTGCTATGGCTATATGAATATCACAGCCAACTTCAAGACACAGAGGATTTATAATTGTAACTAAGCCCATGCTTAGCTGCAATTATAATTGCAACTAAGCCCGTGCACCAGAATTACTGAGCCCGCGCACCACAACTAAACAGTCCATGTGCCGCAACTACAGAGCCCACACACTCTGAAGCCTGTGCACCACAACTAGAGAGAAGCCCATGCACCACAAGGAAGAGCTCACTCGCTGCAATGAAAGATCCCACGAGGTGCAACTAAGACCTGACACAGCCAAAAATAAATAAATATTAAAAAACAACAACAACAACAAAGTTGGAGGTTTTATACTACCTGATGACTATGGTAACCCAGAAAATATTATTTCTTAAGGATAGGAAAATAGATCAATGGAGCAGTACAAACCTATGTTATGGCTCAGCCATTTCATTTCTAAATATTTACCCAAGAGAAGGAAATCATATGTCCATCAAAGACTCGACAAAAATGTTCATAGCAGTTTTTACTCATAATAGCCAAAGCTGTAAATATCCTAAATGGTTATCAACATGATAATAGACAAGCTAATGTTGGTATATTTACTCAGTTGAATTCTCCTGAGCAGTATAAAAGGCACAAAGTACTGAAACATACAACAACATGATGTCTCAAAACAACGAGCAAAAGAAATCATACACATAAGAGTACTTGCAACATAACTCCATTTACATCAAACCCTAGAACAGGCAAAATTAAGATGACAGAACTCAGAACAGTGAGTACAGGGTAGGTGAGCTTTGACTAGCAAGTAATATGAAAAAACCTTTCTGAAATGGCAGAAATATTTTATGTTCTGTTTTGAGTGGTGGTTACATTAATTTATATATTTGCCCAAACACACAAACTCTACATTTAAATTCTATGCATTTTCAGCTTGAAAATAGAATAAAGAAAAATAATGAGTTTTAGAATAAGGTTATGGAACTCTTCTTTTTTTCTCATCAATTTAGTTATGTATTTTCAAGATCTTGGGAAAAGATAATTGTTGTGATCTAAAATAAGATTTATTGGGCTAAGGATTAGCAATCTGAATATGGAATCTCAGCCTCCATCAGAAAGAAATCAAGAAAAAAATTATGGTATATTCTTCTTATTTATTGTATAATAGAGAATTGGTGTCATGAATTTTATGTTTAAAGTTCAGTTAAATTAAATTGGGCTCTATTCAGATGTGGTTTCTAACTGTTTTATGATTTTCTCAAGAATTGAAGAGCAGCAAAGACTGAGAAAATGCATAGGGATAATGTTTATTCCCTTTGGAGGAAATATTTAGTAAAGGTGTCAATGCTCTGTTTGTATCCTTTGGACTTTTTAGTGTATTCCACAACGTTCCAATTGCCAAGATCTGTACACCTAAGAGACATACTGCCCATGTGCACAGCAAGTTTGAAGTGCCAAGGAACTGACATCTCTCCCAGCAACCCTATTCAAATGACCTTTGGAAGTTGTATAAATATCACAGCTTCCTTGTCTCTTCGGTGGGGAAAGTCTGAATCATATGTTTTGCACCATTCTCCAGAATTTCCCTGTAGAATTAAGATTTATTCACCCTTGGTGGCATCTAGTTTAATGATGCATACTTTCTTGGCTTGCATCCACATTATACCCCATTCATTCCAATTTTTGAATCACCTTTAGTAAACATCTTTAGTAGGTTCTGTAGCGATTGTGCTCACAGGATAAGGCAACAGTCTTCTGTTATCCTTGTATGCATTTTGAAAACAATTTTAAAACAACCTAGTAGTCAGATCAGGATAGATAAGGTACACAGAAAAATTGTGCCTGACTCTTCACAATGTAATTTGTATGCAAGTTAATATTTGTACATGCTGTATTGTTACATGAGTATACTATTTGATCCTGAATATTTTTTCATGATTCTGAAGTCTTCTTCTCAATGGCAAATAATAAAACATATGAAAAGTTTTGGGGACCAAAGAACTTATCATTATGACATTATGTACTGTCCACTGAATCCCGAAAAGCTGTTTTTTGGAATTCCAGGACTTAAGTGACTTGTGCACATTTATATGGACAATAGCACTCCCTAAAATAAATTAAAAATAAGGTTACAAATATTCCCTTTTCTCAGTGCTGGGTTTCTTAGAGATACCCACACCAACCTTTAAATCATTATGGTAAACATTCCTGGGATGCCCTTAGAAGATTTTTTTTTAAGTCTATCTTACTTGTTATCAAGGCACAATGTACCCATGGTGGAAACCCCTTTCCCCTATTTATTTTCATGGTAAATGTCCCTATAGTTTGGCTCTGTCCTTAATAGCACACATATGTTTATCAATACTACAGAAAATCTCTCACACTAAATTCATTTAGGGGATGATTTTTATCACCATAAATATGCATATTTGCATATATTAGCTTTTTAAACTTGTAAAAATATAAGTAGATGGATATGATTTTCATGTCAAATAAAATCTTGATTTACGTAGACTAATCCAAAGTATGGATGTTATTTAAATATCATTTAGCTATAAGACTTCTGAAATCTGAAATCCTCTTTTTCATAAAATCATTAAATTGAATAATTTGTTTTTCAAAAAGTGAGATGCCAGTCTCTAATATTCCATTTTTACAGTACTAACTTATGCCTCAAGCATATATCAATGTCTTGTTTTAAGGGTACTTTATTTCACCTTGACGTCTGGTTTAATCTGAGCAGAGGGGAAGATTTCTTTATTTTCCTTGGTTTTTTTTGGGGGGTGGGGAAGATTCTTTTTTGGCTGTGGAGTTGTTCTATGAGATATTTATTGCTAAACCCATGTAATATCTTAGTCCACAATTTGATATAATGCGTTCAAATGTATAAGGTCAACTGTTAGCTCCTTTATGAAACATGTTGGGAGTATTTAACCACATAAAGCTGATTTTACAGAATTTTTTTTAACAGGACACCATTTTGATGTTCCTGTCAATATTTTAACTTGGTGTTATCTGTCTCACATTCTCTTCCTCTCTACACTGATGGTTAATGTGTATCTAATTTCTTTAAACTGTATTTAAATCGAGGTTTGTTTGTTTTTTAAGTCACTCTGCCAGAATTGGAACTACATCTGTCATCCATTCTGTTCTAGCACTGCCCAGCTTTGCTGTTCATATCATCAATAGCACTTTATGTAAAAGCTGAGTGTCATTATGATTTAAAGACCCGCCTCTGGCATGATGCCAAATAAGTCTAATTTAGGATCTGCTGAATGATAGACAAGAAAATTACAACTAGAAGATATGTACATTGAATTCTAACTCAAAGCATGAGATTTTGGGTGTTATGCTTTCATTCTGCATTTTGTTGTTGTTTGGGGACTTTAAAAAACTTTGTTTCTCTTACAAAAAATAACACAAGACAGGTGCAAAATTAATATTTTGATTCATTTTCAGGGATGTCAGCCTAAAAATATATTTACGCTGTTTATTGATATAAATGTGAGCTAGACTCCACTCAAAATACTGCCTCTTTTTAATATCTGTTCCCCCTAACTAAACCTGATTTAACTGACAATTATTGGTGGAATAACTAAAAAATATTTTTTAGAATGAACAATTGTCTTCTTGTAATTTCTCTATGAGCTAAGTCTGAATTCACCCACTTCAACTCTTACCCCTCAGTGAAAACTTAAAATACTTGGATCTCTTGTGTTACCTTAAATTTAACATGCTCATTATCAAATTCAATTCCCCTTACTTATCTTCACATGGGGTTTTTGTGGCTATGGTAATATTCCAATGTTTTGTAGGAAATCTTGGAGTTATTTCATTTAATATCCCTTTAGGAGAACTGTTTATAATTCTTTACTGTCATTTCCCATATGCAATATTCTTGCAGATCTTTTCACTTCTTATGAAATACACTAGTACTCACTCACTTCTCTTCGTTCTGACCCTTCTGTTTCTGAATAAATTTTACTCTAACCCACATACTCTAACTATGAGTTACTGTACTTCTCAACTGATTCCAACCCCACTCCCTTCCTGGACCCTGCTAATTTTTCTAAGACTCTTCCTTCATCACTCAAGAGTATACTGTATCTCCCTATTGCCTACTTCCTAAAACAAGTCCCAGGTTCTCTGACAATTTTTTCTAATACTTAATTTTTTAAAACAATTTAAATTCACAACAAAATTGAGAAGGTATAGAGATTTTCCATATACCCCAAGCCTCCCCCCTAGTAGACATCCCCATCGGAGTGGTACATTTGTTACAATTCATGAACCTACATTGACCCACCATAATCATAGTCCATAGTTTACATTAAGGTTCACTCTTGGTGTTATACATTCTATGGGTTTGGACAAATGTATAGTGACATGTATCTATCATTATGATATCATAGAGAGTATTTTCACTTTCCTAAAAATCCTCTGTATTCCACCTATTCATCCCTCCTCCACCCCAACCTCTGGCAATGCTGATAGTTTTATTGTCTCAATAGTTTTCCTTTTCCAGAATGTCATGTCATTGGAATTATACAGTATTTAGGCTTTCAGATTGGCTTCTTCTGACAAGTTTTCAAGACCCTCATAACTGTCCTTAGACTGCCTAGCCTCAATGTACATTCCTATGGAGATTTCTTTGGTTTCCTTATCTCCCAACATCCAATGCCATTTATAGGGATTCGTAGGCTTGACTCTGATCTTAGCGTCTTGTGCTAATCCAGAATGTAGGCACCTTTATTGTATGGGACTCTACTGCAATATAATGAGGTTGTAATTGCTAGTTGATCCCTAATCTTATATCTAGGCTGCTAATTTGATTATACCTTGTCCATAAGAATTGGTCCCCGACATGTGTCCCAGCTTCCATAAGTGGGCTTCTGTGTGACTCTCTGAGTTACTCCCTGTTCACTTGACTTGTGCATTACCCTAGCCCCTTTGGAATTCTGTCTTGCTTTTGTTTGTTTGTTGGAGGATTTTCCTTTAACACCTCTCTCAGAGATTATAATCATATGCTCAAATCAGGAATCCCACTAAATTTCATCCCAATTGTGTAGCTACTTTGAGAATTAGAACAAATTAGTAAAACTCAGTGAGCATTTGTTTATTCGTATAGAAAATGTGATGCGGAGGAGTATGTGAACCATCACGTGCAAAGGCACCTGGCATACAGTAGACCCTAGATCAAGATTTCTCAGGTGAAGTATCATGAAACATCACTTGAGATGTTAATAAACGTTCTGAGGTAGAAAAAAGGTAGTCAAATAACTTGCGAAATTTTAGCCCAAAGATATGTGATGTATTCATTTTATGACATCTCAGAACTTTAATAGCTGATAAACATGAGTCAAGAGAGGTGAACGTGTAACATTTCCCAAATATATTGCCAGTGAAATGCTTTCTTTGTAGAACATCTAGTACAGTTCTTTGGACTTAGTTTTGGAGGAACGATTTGAAAAGTGCTGCCTTAGATGACTATAAATCCCTTCTGTTCCCTCTTTCTCCCACTGCCACGCTTCCTGACTGGGATTGCCTTCTTGGGCTCTCTGGTATCACCCCACCTAGTTCTCTATGTCTCTGCTACCCTCTTGTCCAAGGCATCCTCTTTTACTCGTAGAGATCGTTACAAACTCACAGAGCCTCATTAAATGTAGTAAAACCTGCCAAGTACAAGAAACATGTTTTATACATCTTTTAATCCCCTAGAATTGAGCAATATAGGGGACACAGTAGCTTCTATATATATATATATATATATATATATATATATATATCACTTGCCATCCAATTCTAAACAAATTACATTTGATTATATTTGGTGTTGGTTTGGACCATTTTATAATATTATGTAAATATATATATATATGTATGTGTGTGTTTATATATCTATATACTAACATCTCCTTATTTAAATTAAATAGTATATAAGATTTTTCCACTTAATTATTAAATCAGAACTCATGAGTAGTGAGCCTGACTGAGAAAAAGGGTTTTAAGGAGTTTTGGTCTGCCAACTCGGATTCACTGAACTCTCATATGAAATTGTGAGTAAGCATTTTTTTATATAGAACTTTATGTACAAACTTCATCTACTTTATAGGGTAGTGTCTATCCTTTGTCTGCTTGAGATACTTGAGCAAAGGAAGTACAAGAATGGCCTGCTCTCATTGATATTATTGTTCAATATTTTTAAATAACTTGTATGTGTTTATGGTTCTATTTATAACAGAATAAGCCCTACTGTACAGTACAATAATTTGTTATTGAGATAGAAATCTTGAAGTGTCTCTCAGAAGTACCACCTTCTGATTTGATGCCAAGTATGATGGAAGACCACATTGTTTGACAGTGTAAGTGAGATCACACCAATTACCAAGGTTATAACTGGTTTTCCTTGATACTCCTTGGGCTCTCCATTTATTCAGCATCTCTTTCAGAGCCACATGTCGAAATCTAAGAAATGTTTCTAAAAATTATTTATTTTCTTAAGCAATACTATGTTTCATCTATAGGCCCAGATGTGTTGGGCATGAATAATTACTCTTTTACGATATTTTATAGAACATATTTTCTATATTATTAAATATTGGATAACTTGAGAGAAATCAGCCATCCTCTTTTCTTCAATGCCAAAAAGGAAGAAGAGTAAACTTAATTGTGTGATAGAGCACAGTTTGCCGGAAAATCCCTGCAGTGGGAGATATTAAATATTTTTCTAGACTTCTTATTTGACTGTATATAATCTCCTATGAATCTTGAAAAGAGAAAAAAGAGGAATCTTGAAAAGATGAGGTATAAGATGATCAAGGTATCAGCTCAAATCATTAATAAGTGATACGATGGGTTATCACTTGCCATCTAATTTTATACAAATTTACATTTGGTATTTGTTTGGACCATTTAATAATACTATATAAATATGCAAGAACTTACAAAAAATACATTTTCTTTGAGTTCATCTTGTCTTGGGAGTATGACCCATGTTTTCATTGGAATCAATTTTGAATAGTGCTTAACTAATATTACCAGGGCCTTACTAAGTGAGGGATATATTTAGCCATTTAGGTGATAAACATCTAAAGATCAATTTTGCATTAGTAAGGCACAATTTAATACAATATATTTATTGATTTCTGTGTATTATTGATATAGCACCTTTTTTTTTTTTTTCCTGTGTTTAGTAGTTTTGTGATCTAGTGAATTTTCTTCCTTAAAACTGGTACTAAGGAGAGTTTATCATGTGGACAATTCAAACACCAAGACCCAATAGCAGCATTTAAAACCTGGAGCCTTAGTGCATTTCATAGTGTTCTCCATATTTTAATGATTAAAGATATGCCCAGAATGAAGATAGAGCCTTTTGGGTGCTATGTTTGGATCAGCTCTTTAATCCACAAATTAAAATCATAGCAACTTGTTTTAAAACCCTTCTATGGAACAATGTTTAGAATGCTAAACTGAGAATTCTAGTATCTGTTATCAAGGTGGTCTTGAGAAAAAAAAAAAGTTCTCTTTTATAGAGACTGGTATTCCGAATTCTTCATATGCATGTTATAATAATGAGATAATATCTGGTATTATTAATATTAGTGTGGCGACTAACTTACAAAGACACACACGTTTTACATTTTTCCCCATTTTCTCTATTCCTTTCTTTACATTTAACCACTTAAGCTAAATAGATTATATATATGTATATATGATATATATATGTATATATGATATATACATCATATATACATATATATATATATATATATATATATATATATATATATATATATATATATATATATATATCAGTTCCTCCCAGCTGAGTAGTTGCAGGGAAATGACAAAAACACAGAGCTAAGTACGAGGCTCATTTATCAGCTCTACTCCTGCGTGAAACCATGAAAGACTGCCCTGACTCATTGGGGCAAGTCCTGTTTTATGAGTCGAGGGGCACCACATCACAGGGTACTGTAAGATTTTCTTAGTCCAAGAGGCCCAGTGATATAAAATGACCACAGATTCTTTAAGGTCTTATCTTTGGATGGTTCTATTTATCTTGGTTTCAGGAAGTAGGGTATCTTGTTAGGGAGTGCTTTCTCCCACCTGATTGAGGAAATCTATTCATCTGGCCCTGGCCCATTCAACTTCTGTTTCCATTGCCAGACTTAATAGGCTCTTTCAGCAAGGCCTGGCAATTTTAATCTATAAACCATTAGCTAAAGCTACACCAAACTTATGAGAATCAATCCCAGCATATGTGAGATTTTAGTTTTATTGCTCAAGAGTCAATAATGGATATTATTCCTTAATGTGACAAGAGTGCAAAGGCTTCTAACTTCTTTGACCCTCTGGATTATTTCAAAGTATTTACTCTCTTCCTGGCAATCCCCAAACAATAGCAAAGTTGACTAAACCATTTTTAAGGCATGATGTTGTTGATTTGTTTACAGTGATTAAGCTGAGTTTTCTTTCTGTTTGCTTTGTTGCTTGAATTAAATTTTTTTCACTCTTGATAAGGGGGTTTGCTAACCTATCCTTCTCATATTACAGAAACAATACATATCTAACATTACGTCTATGATATCTGTCTTTTGGCTTGTACTAAATCTACCTTCCTTAATAGATGAAAAGTTTGTCTCTTTCCACTATAGAAGGAAGCCTAGAATATTCCTGAATATAGGATCTAATGTTGTACAAGGCTGTTGCAGCATAGTCTTCATAGTACTGCATTCTTGACAGTATTCTTTTCTACATATATCCATAGAGAAAAAGCTTCCCAATGACCACGCAAGGAAGGGGTCCTATTTGGGGTGACAGCCAGCTCTTCAGCTCAGTCAAATTATTTTAGTTTTATTATTAGCTTTGAAATGTGTCAATTGCCTCAAATATAAGTGACACATATTTAAATTTAAATGTATTTCTACAAAATAGAAATGATTTTTGGTGTACTCTCTAGGATTTTCTATATATTGTCTCACTTGTGATACTGTGGAAACTAGTAATACTAATTGCATTATTTTTAGAAGTGCTTCAAAGACACTGATACTTCCTAAAGTTACATTTTCACTCTCTTATTTCCCAGCCCTCTGGCAGTTTGGTAGGGCCATGCATTTAGTTCTGATCTTCAGGCTATTGGTGGAAGTGGCATCTGTCGCATGGTGACATTTCAGCTCTCTCTTCTCCTGTCTCTATAAACAAGGAAACTTTGTGTTGAGATGGTGGAGACACAGAATAAAAGCGATATGGTTTCCTGAGGCATTGCATGGAAGAGAGTTAACCTAGAAAGTTACCTAAGTCCATAAAGATTTTTGCACGTGTGAGAAATAAACCCCTTATAATATTAATTGCTGATAGTGTGGGGTTGTTTGTTAGTAAACTAAAACCTAGCTTATCCCTGACTCTCTGCGAGCACTTAGTAATTTATGAAGACTGTTTGCAAATGTTATTTCAATTGCTGTCTGAGATCCACTGCACAGATGAAGAACTTGACACTCAGGGAAAGCCTTTTTGTTTTTGGTCACACTCCTAGTAAATGGCAGTGACATGTGTCACATGTAGGGCTCCTGTCACAGGTTTATAGCTCACTATATTATACCCATTGTCTTTCTCTCAAAATGAAATCCTTTTTGTCCACATACAGCTTTGGGTTTAAAAAGTGACCTTGAAATGTCATCTAGTCTAGTTCCTTCTTCTTCAGCAGGGTGACATCTGAGTCACTCTAATCAGGAAAGAGTCTCTTCTGTATATAAATATATCTTTTAGTATTCAGAACTGTGTGTACAAACAAAATCCTCTTATTCAGTAGATATTACTACAGGGAATTACACTTTGTCTTAAGGACATAAAGCATCTGAAATTATTATGGGAATCACAACATATTTTAAAAGTGAATTGCTTATGTGGAAGCAGTGACATTGAGAAATCTATGGGAGCAATTTTTTCAGAAAGACTCTTTTATATTGTTTTTGCTGCTGTTTGATTTTTTTCTCAAATTTCATTGCCTACAGTAAAAAATACCTGCCTGATAATGAATAATGCTGTAATCAAGGTCCTCAGTTCTCTGTATAACATTTGTTGAATGAAATGGAAATGAATATAAATGAAAGTTAATATAGAGTTGAAAGTCTGCCTTTTAAACTGACTGTACTGTCCTTATGTCTGCAGTTTACCCTATTGTGATTTTGTTTAAATATACTTGATTTTTGGACCTCATTTTTGCCCTTGCTACTGTAATTCCCTCAGTATAATTATTTATGCTATTCTGACCTGCTGACTAGAAGAAAATGGCATGTTGGGAAGACATTTGAAAACCATTCAGAAGCAGAAACTAAAGTATTAAGTAGATACTTAGGTTACTGTTACATTAAATTTAAATACTTTTCCTATTTTCTCAAATTAGCATCAAACACTGTATGTCTCACTAGAAAAAAATAGGAGAAAAAATTTATAGAAGAGATTAATTATTTTGCATGGCAAAAGAAAATCAAAGACCAATCTAGTCAAGCAGATCATGGGTATATTCTCGTTAATAAAATATAATTGAAAACACACACACATGTTTGGGTAGAATAAAGGTCTATGGAAAATATTAGTTATAGAAAATAGCCACAAATAAGGACTTGTTCCTTTAAAATTAACACTAAACATAAGAATTTTGAAATCATAAATGTTAAGAAATATCCCACTTATATCACAGATAACAACAGAAAATTAACAAAGGTAATGAGCTTCTAAATTCTCACTTCAAGAAGAAGGTGCAGGGCTTCCCTAGTGAAGCAGTGGTTAAGCATCTGCCTGCCAATGCAGGGGACACGGGTTCGAGCCCTGGTCCAGGAAGATCCCACATGCCGCGGAGCAACTAAGCCCGTGCGCTGCAACTACTGAGCCTGCGCTCTAGAGACCACATGCCACAGCTGCTAAGCCCACGTGCCACAACTACTGAAGCCCGAGTGCCTAGAGCCAGTGCTCTGCTCTGCAACAAGAGAAGCCACAGCAATGAGAAGCCCGCTCACCACAACTAGAGAAAGCCTATGTGCGGCAATGACGATCCAGCGCAGCCATAAATAAATTAATTAATTAATTAAAAAAGAAGAAGGTGCTGGAAGAGATAGCTCTGTGATGCATTTGTGATTTTATGTTCTAAAACATTAAAGATATTTTGATATTTTGAAAGTGTTCATATATAAATTTCTCATAAATATCCTTTGTGTGGGACTCCTAAGAATAACTAATTAAAAAAAATCTTCCATCTACAAACATACACGTGAGCATACCCATGTAAATTCCCACACCACCTTGACTGTATTTATTTTTGGCACTTACATCTTTCTGCTTCTATCTGTATATCCAAATCCTCATCTCAAAGACACAGAATAGCAACTTGCAGTTGAAGTAGTCTTTTCTGCATAAAGCTTACCTGCTGCTTCTGCAACAGTATTAAGGAGTTGCTTGGCAAAGTAGTAAAAGCATTTCTGGAGTCAGTAACCATATGGACCCAGAGCGGTCCTGGCAAGGTATTTTTGTCATGCTTAGATTGGTTGTTTAAAGTGGATTTGACTTACCCTCCTTCAGGTTTTAGTTACCTGAGATTACCCCAACCACAGCCAATCACCATTTATTCATTTACTAATCCCACCTCTTTGAATCTTCCTTTCCGAGAGAAAGATGCAGTGCCATGAAATTTTGTCACAGAATATTTCTAAGCTCTTTGTTATTGACAGACTCCAGCCTAACACAGCCTAAATAATTATGGATTACAGTTCCAACATTGTGATATGCTGTATTAGTGAAAAATATGCACTATGTATATTCCGTCATTAAGTTTTTACTACTCTGTTCACTTGTGAGATTATTTGCTTTTTTGTTCTTGACATTTCTCAATGAATGTCATCTAGTGCCTTTATTTTTTGGGTCGTCAAGGAATAGAGTTTATTTTTATTATTTATTTGTTTATTTATTGAAATATAGTTGATTTACAATGTAGTGTTAGTTTCAGGTGTACAGCAAAGTGATTCGGCTATACATACATATATATCTATTTTTTTCAGATTCTTTTCCTTTTGGTTATTACAAAATATTGAGTATAGTTCCCTGTGCTATACAGTAGTATTTATACAACGGAATATTACTTAGCCATAAAAAAAGAGTGAAATAGTGCCATTTGCAGAAACATGGATGGACTTAGAGATTATCATATTAAGTGAAATAAGACAAAGATATCATATGATATCACTTATATGTGGAATCTAAAAAAAAAAGATACAAATGAGCTTATATAGAGTTTGGAACTAACAATACACACAACTATATATAAAATAGATAGCCAACAAAGACCTATTGTATAGCACAGGGAACTATCCTCAATATTTTGTAATAATCTTCTGCTTTTAGTACAGTCATGCATGGGTGTCTGAGGGGGATTGGTTGCAAGACTCCCATGGATACCAAAATGTGGGATGCTCAAGTCCCTTCTGTAAAATGGGAGTATTGTTGGCTGAATCTGTAGATGAAGAACCCATGGATAGGAAGGGCAGACTGAATTAAAGGGCTCCACCTAGCCACACTGAAACATACCACGTTGTCAGAATTTATACTTGACCTTGGTAAAATGAAAACCTTTCCTTTAGAAGAGTTATTTGGACAATGGAAATGTATGGCACTGGTAAAAATGGTAAATTGAATAAGAACATTATTACTGAATATTATAATTAATGTACAATTTTCAAAAGAAAAATATTCTTATAATAAGTTAAAGTATTCAGTTAGATTCATATAATCCACAAGGTAACTCACTCATTAAAATGAAAATGGAATAGACACCAAGTTTGCTTTCAGATGTGTTATGTATTATCATAACCTCCAACAAAGAAGGAGAGCAGACCAAGAAAAATGTGTAGGGCAAGTGTGTTAAGGAGATAGTTAAATGCTGTACAGGCTCTCTAAATGATTTTAAGTGGTCCCTTGGAGTCTTAATTCTGTAAAGCTTTTATCACGATGAAACAATTAATACAAATAAGTCAGTATGTATGGCATATGTAACTAGAGACTACTAAAATTAACACCTATGTGCCACTGCCTAGCTTACAGAGTAGAAATGTTTTATGTAGGTACCTGTGTGTCCCTTCCTGATTTCATCACTCTCACCCCATCCCTGGTGTTCCATACTTCTGAACTTTGTCTTCAATATTATCTTCATTGGAATGATAGTTTTGCAACACTTGTATGGATCCTTAATGATCTATGATTTCCTTTTTATTCCTTTAACTTTCTGTATGAATGATATTATATTCTCTGTATTCTTCAATTTGCTTTTCTCATTCATCATTATGTTTCTGACATTCATGCATGTTGATTCTTATAGCATCAGTTGTATTATTTTCAGGAATGTGACTCATTTTACTTATATGCATGAATCTCATTTCATTTTCTTATTAATTGATATTTGGATGAATATAATTTTTTTCTGTAATAGAAAAAAGTGATACCATGAATGGGTACATGATTTGCTCTTTGGGATTTACCTTAATGTGTAAACAAGAATCTTAGAGTATTAAATCTGAGTTTCACCTGATGATGACAAATTGCCTAATTGACAGCATCAATTTACACTTTGACTAGCTATAAGTCTTATTGCTCCATTTCTCCCCAGTGTCTGGAATTGCCAAACATCTTCGCTTTTGCCAGTCTGATGTATGTAAAATGGTGTCTCATTGTGGTTATCGTCTGTAACTCTCTGATTAGCTATGAGTTTGAGCATCTTTTTATGTTTATTAGACATGTGGGCTTCTTCCACGAAGTGGTTGCCTATACTTTTGTCCATTTTCTATTGGGTTATTAGTCTTTTTCTTGTTGATTCAAAAGATGCTAAGCCTTTTTGATCATACATGTTACAGATGTTTTCTCTCAGTTTGGGACTTGTCTTTTACTGTCTTCATGGTGTCTATTAGTAAAGAGAAGTTGTTTTTTTCTTTATGGTTTGTGTTTTTGTATCATACTTAAGGAATCATTTCCTCCTATATTCTTGTAAACATTCTTCTAAACATTTAAAAGTTTTGTTTTTTGTATTTTGATCTTTAATAGACCTGGAATCAATTTTCATACACAGTGTGAGATATGGATTTATTTTTCTTTCCTAAGTAGAAAACCAGTTGTTTAAGTGCCATTTATTATTGATCATTACTCCTGTGATCTGCCATGCCAACTTGGCTATAAGTCTAGTTTCCTATATATTGGTCAAATTTAGTACGTATTAGGTTTTCTTCATGTGTACAATTGTCAAGTTCTGCACAAATAGGACACTGCCTTAATTATCATAGCTTTATAAATAAGCTGTGTTAGCTGTTCCTCCACAATGCTTCTCTTCTTCAAAGATCTTTGTCTATGCTTGGCCCTTTGATGTTTCATATAATATTTAGAAGCAGCTTGTCAAAGTCCACAGAAACTCCTATTGGAATTTTGACTGGAATTGCAATGAATCTATAGGTAAATCTAAAGAGGAATGACCTCTGAGTTTTTCTATCCAGGAGCAAATATGTCTCTTCATTTATTCATGTCTTCCCTAAACTTTTCAATAAACCTTCCTAATTTATATCAATAAAGATCTTTCACGTCTTTCATAGACATGTTTCTAGGTACCTTACATTTTGGATATTGTTATAAATGGAATCTCAAACTATTTATTTAACTTTTCACTGTACCATCCAGGACCTCTACTTCAATTTTGAATAGAAACAGTGATAGTGATAGAATGTGCTATAGGCTGAATATTTGTGTCCCTCCCCGCCCCCCGCCCCCCCCACCGCCTCCGCCAAATTCATATGTTAAAATCCTAAATGCCCAATGTGATGGTATTCGGAGGCCTTTGGGAGGTGATTACGTCACGAGGGCTGAGCCCTCATAAATGAGATTAATGACTGTAAAAGAGGCCTGAGAGAAATCCCTTGCTTCTTCCACCACACGTGGATACAGCAGAAAGTCTGCGATCTGGAAGTGGGCCCTCACCCGACCAAGCCAGCACCCTGATTTTGGACTGCCAGCTCCAGAACTGTGAGAATAAATTTCTGCAGTTTTTAAGCCAACCAGTCTCTGGTGTTTTGTTACAGCAGTCTGAACAGACTAAGACAGAATGGTTAGATATAATCTCATTATTGACCTGGCGTGGAGGGAAATCCTTGCAAATAAATGGAAATAATAGTTATTTCAACAAATCTAGCTATAACAAAAGCACTCCTGGCAAATACATTTTCCACTGGCTTTTCATTCTATCTAAAATTTCAGCATTTGGAAACTGTTTGGGGTTTAGTTAAGATTAAATTGTTTTAGAGAGTATGGAGGATGTAACTGTTTAAGCACCTTAATAGTGATTTGCACCATAGCAAAGATTAGATTATATCAGATAATAAAAGAATGAGGGTTAATTTTAACTAGGGGGAAAAAAAAGAAAAAAAAATTCTCCATCCTGAGTCATCCAGGGGCAAAACATCTGGTTAGCAGTTTCTCTCATCTTATTCTCTGGATGACTCAGGATGGAGAATTTTTTGTTCTGTAGATCTGGTACATGTAACCAATAGATCTTTGCAAGAAGTACATTTTCCAAGTTGCTGAGCCATGTGCACTACACAATCTGTCTCTTCAGGGGGCTTTCTTTGAGCAATGGAAAAAGATGGCTGCCTGACCTTTGCTTTGAAGGATATGTAAACAAAACCTCTAGAATTACCAGGGTAATTCTCTAGAAAAGTATAGGGTGAAATAATGTACACATCTGAGTATAGAGGCTGGTGGCAGCAGCCTGGTATGCATATAGATAGATAGATATAGATATTAGCATACTGTGTTATAATTTATGATAATAAAATTTACTTGTAATTTATTGAATGGAATGGAATGTTTATATATGTGTGTGTGTGTGTGTCTAACACATAAATACATTTAGATTGTGTTTTGCTTATATGTTTAACACTTATGAGTTTTATATAAATATGAGCATCCATTAATATCAATAGTAGTTGGTTACCATAGTTCCTTTATCAGGTGAAATATATGAGTAAAGATAAGATAGGAAATGAATCGAGGTTAAGATGAGTGGTAGTTAGGGCACCTGAAGCACCCATACTTTAGTCCCATATTAGGATTTATTAACAGTGAAATTAGAGTCAAGTTTGCAAATTATTTTCTGTAATGTCCAATCCAACTTCCCCTTTAGGGGCAAAAGACTCTTTAAATGAGAAAAATGACTGCCTGGGAAATATCAAGTAGAAGTAATAGATGACTATTTCACTAATAATCATTATTTCACATCAGTTTAACATGAAAAGGGCATGGTTTTACAATGCAATGAGCCTAAACAATGAATTTCTAAGATGATTTCTAAGACAGCAGAAGCCAGAAGAGCTCTCACGGCTCCATGTCACCTAGGGCATATATCTGAACATGGAAATAATTTCAAACTTCTTACAAGATCACCACAAAGAAAAACGAGAAGAGAAGCCAGGTCACCTCAGAAATCAGTGCCAGGCTGCCAGAGGTTTACAGCTTCACTCTGTCCCAATGACTTCTGGAGATGAGAAGAGGGTAGAGGGAGTGAGAGAGTGAATTCTTTTCTAATACTTTCATTTTTTGCAACAAAGATAATAAATTGCATTGCAGACCTTTTCAAACCAATAAAAAATATGTTTCAGGAAGAGCTCTGCCACAGAATAACTGTGTGCTACTGACAGCTCATTTCACAATGCATTTGTCCTCATCATGGATCATATTCATAGACCAAGGTTCTCCATGAATCTCAGGTATATAAAACATTAGTAAAGAGAAGGTACATCACTAATGCTGGCCTGAGAACATAATAGGACAGCTAGGTTTGCTCAAATCTATAGCATCTTTTTTTTTTTAATCCTTCTGGCTCCATGCCATAATTTATAATGTGATGGTAAATAATGAGAAAAACAATTAGCTGATATTATTTGAGTAGTTTGCATTTTGCCAGGTATGTGCACTTCATTTATGTACACATCACTAATTTGACCTCCTCAACCACCCTGCAAGGTAGATATTATTTCATAGGCCAAAAGGGTTTAGTCCTCCCCAGATTGTAATCGGGTTTTATGGAGATTGGCAGGACAGAGATATAAACCTGAGTCTTCTGATTGCAAGATGAGTGCTCTTTTTACTGGGGATTATTTATTTGGTTGATTACACAATTAAAATTTTGGCTCAAAGGTAGGAAATGTGTGTCGGCTTTCAGTTCCTTGGTATGAATTATTAACAATAAAAGTGAAAGGCGAGTTTGCAAATTATTTTTCTGTAATACCCAATTCATCCTGCAGAGGTAGCTGGATGGTGATTTAAATATTTGACCGAGTCCTGCATGTATAGCGATCATTCTAATTCTAGCAGGACACAGACTATTAGAGTATTAACAGATAATAAAGTACAGGGTCGAGAATAAGAATTCCATTTCTGTCTTCCTGGAAGAATGTTTGCTGAAGTGGAAACAGGATTCATCTATGCTGCTAGATTCTTTGGGAGAAACTGTGGGCTTGCAGTCAAGGGCATTTTCCTGTCATTGTCCCATATAGTCTGTTGATGAATGGATTTCTAATCACCAGCATTGTTCCAGTTGGGCAGAGGTCCGTGGTTCTAGAAAATTCCATAAAGCCAAGTTTTATTGTGTTACACTCAGCATCAAACATAGCCAGTGACCCAGAAAGAGATTAAGAGTATGCTGAAGTCATAATATGGCTGTTTCTAGGCTTATGTGGAATAGGATTCCTTGATTACCCTTCAATAAAATCCCCTATCTTCTGAATGGAGATAATGGCTTTGGCAAACGAAATTCATACTGGAACAACTCTGGTGGTTTATATTTGCCACTGCAGGAATTTTCATAATGATTATGGCATTTGCTATATAAATTTACTGATAGTGCTAATAAAATTGAGTGGCTTCATTTGGCCACCCTTCCTCCCTCCCTCCCTTCCTTCCTTCCATGCTTTTCTATATTTTAACAGCTGTTTATTGAGCACCAACTGTGTAGCAGTCACTGTTGTAGGTGCTAAGGGTATAAATATCATTAAACAAAACAGATAATGTTAGTACTCTCAAGGCACTTCCAATTCATATGAAGCAAAAAAGACACTAACAAAATAAACACAGAATTAACATGTTAAGAGATAAGTGCTATAAAGACTAAAGCAGAGGAAGACATAGAAAGTGGTGGATAGAAAGTATTTCATATCCATGGGCAGGGAAATTCCCAATGGTTAGCAGATAGTATATGAGCAGAGATTAAATGAATTAAGGGAGAAGCATGAGGATATCTGGGAAACAAATATTCTAAGATCAGAGAGCAGCAGTGCAAACACAATACAAATTTCTTTGTGCATTTGTGTTTTTTAAGTGTGGTTGAGAATAAGGGGTGAAATTTTAGAAAATGAGGTTTAGAGAGGGAGCTCAGGGCTGTGTCATCTACAGAAAGACTTTGTGGGTTTCCTTGTTTAAGAATCAGAGGGTGTTTTGGAGAATAGGCTCATGAGATGACTCATTTAAAAGGATGACTCTGACTGTGGTATGGGGACTAGAACGCATAGAACAAAGGGACAAATTAGAGGGACCAGACTGCTGGGTGAATGCAAACTTTCCAGTACGTGGGAGCTATTTCTGAACTAACAAGTGGGAGAGCAGGTGTCCAGTCTCCAAGTTCCTGCTGCCACCTCTGAGAGAAGCAAGTCCCAAAATGCTATCTTCTTGAACTTTCTTCTTGATGATCTGTGTTCAAACACCTCTGCATGTGCCTCAGCTCAAGAACCTGACAGTCTGCATCCTGAGCTCCACCTTTCAAGGTTTCCTATTTTGTGTGCTGGCACAGAGGATTATAGTACAAAACCACACTGCCCACAGAAAGTTAAAGGACAAGCCAGAGTAAGACATGGAATCTTCCAGATGTGTGTCCAGGTGGAAGACTAAAAAAATATACTATTTGATAATCTGAAGCAACTATTTTTTGTTTTTGTTTTTAACTATGAAACCTCTGTTAATGTCTCAGAATGCCTACAAATTATTCAACTTAGTGTCTCTTTGGGCTGCAGAGTTCTGACAACTTAAGCCAAATTCACCCCACTGTCACTAAAATATTCTCATTTAGAGCAATTTGAAAATAATTTCCTTTCTGGATGCAATCATAGGAAGAATTTTTTAAATAGAGCTGTTTTAAAACCATAAATTATACCATAATTTTAATCTCTAAAGTTTATTTAGCAAGTGCCAGTTTACAGAATTAAGACTTTTATAGTGTTAGGGAAAAACCTACATATTTTAAAGGGGATGCTGTCTAACTTTAATCATGTCTCTAATATTTTTTTTTCTAAAGAAGATACATGAATTTGTAATTTTTTCTTGTGTAGTAACAATAGCAGTGAGGACTTAAGTGATATAAGTATACTCTAATGTAAAAGAGGTATTTGTCAGAAAGAACAGAATGTTTGTATATGTATGTTTTTCAGCTTAAATACACTGCCTATTCATGAATAATTTTGGTATTCTTTTTTATTATGTTGAGATGTTGATTTTCAGAAAGCAGAATGAGTTATCATGGATGGTCATTTTGATAACCAAGATATTATTTTGATACTCCTTGATAACTTCCATGTTTGACTTGGAATGTGGTTAAGGTACTTTACACCAGAGATTTTTCCAGCATAAATAATGCATTCAAAAATTATAGAAAAATATAATGGCTAATTTTTATCACTAGATTTTGAAAGTGAAATTGATTAGATAACATCACTAAAATGTAAAAGGGATGAGAACATTTTCTTTCATCTGAAATATACATAATCAGGAAATGGGGGATAGTTATTCTTAAAAAGGTATTTCATGTCCAAATTGTAAAATCTATAGTTTTCTACACATTGGAGAAGAGGTGTTCCAGGTGAAGATGATTCTACCAGAGTTTTATGCTCTTCAAAAATAGATTAAAATAGGTGGCATTTAATCTATTTTCAAAGGTTCAGAAATATTTATGAACACATGGCACATGACATAGCAAGTTATTTGTGTGGACAGTGTGAACTGAAGACCCTTTCCTGACTCCCGCACATTTAGATTAGCTACTCCTCCTAGGTTCCCGCATAGTATCTAGGAGTTCACAATTACTGTAGCACCAGTTCCACTGTATTGTAATTTCATTTTTGTCTATCTTCTACACTAGACTGTAAGCCATTCAATGACAGAGCTATATCACGTTCACCTTTAAATTCCAGTACTTATGACAATGCCTGTTATATAACAGATTAAATAAACATGTACTGAAGTGATTATGTTGTGTATGAAAGGGTACAATGTGGAGTAGTAAGGAGAGTAATTCTACAAATGAGATCACAGTTTGAAGTACGGTCACATTGTCTTGGCACATCTTCTATTCCAGCCATGAATGAGGTAATGATTTTTGTGCAGATGTGTCCCTGGAAAGTCTTCCATCTCTACCTTTCTTTCCCAGAGTTTCTCAAATTGTAGTGGGGACCCTTGAAGGACTGTACCTAACCCTCATCCATGTGCAGCCTGGAAGTGAAAGATCTTAATTCCCCATAGGGTTAATTGATCGATGGGGTACTAGAATTAGTGGATAAACATTCTTTTCTTTTGTTCTTTAGGTGAACAAGTGTGAAGCATATTTTATACCATTCCTTGAAGGGTCCTGGTGGTGGGATGGTGCCTGAGTTGCCCCCAGTGGACTAACAAAGAATGCACCTTTACAATGGTTTTCCCTTCTTCTCTGTTTTACTCTCACCAGTCTCCCACTACTGTTGTCTAAAATCATTCCCCCAGTAAACTATCTTCATAGACACTTAGTTTTAGGTTCTTTTTCAGAGAGGCTCTGATACAAAGAAACCACCTAAAGGGACTAGTGAAAGTTATATAAGTAATTTGTATCTCAGTTTTATTGTTACGTTAAATAACAGAAAAGAAAAATAGACCCAACAACAACAAAATGTTATCCATCATTTACCTCCCTAGGGATAGTGTCCTAAGCTTACTAGAGTTTGGTGCCACATCTCAAGACCCCTCTAAGATCAGTTTGGCACCTTTCTTTCTCTTTCTATTTATCTAACAGAGATAAATCCTAGAGTAAACAGGTGGTGGTGGGAGGGAGGACAAAAAGGGGCATTTCAATTCTCTTTCCCCTGAGAAAATGTTTGTGAACAGAAGTGTAGATCAGACAAACCTGGACATAGCTTATGTCATGGGAGGGTAATCACACGTGTGTTACCCTATCCAAATAAATTATGCAGTCTGCATGACCTACTAGTTTTTTTTTTCTTTTTTTTTTTTAAGAGTAACCTAAATCATCCTTGTAAACCAGCAGTTAAACATTTCCTGATTACAGAGTTGAATTCAATTTGCTTATATCTAGTATTTTTTGCCGGTATGTTTATAATAAGGAACATTAAACAATAGTTTTCCTTTCTTTTCTTTTTTCAGACTTTAGAAATACAATTATAGTATCTTTGTAGAATAAAATATATTTTCTTACATCTTTATCCAATATTTTGGGGCAAATTATGTAATATGGACCTAAGCTTACATAACATTTAAAAATAACTAATTCACAAAACTCCAGCTACTTGAAGGTAATACTGTTAACACTTTTAATTTTTCCATAATTGTTAGTATGTACAAGCCCTGTCTCCATGCCTTGCTACTACCATGTGAGCTTGAGCAAGTTACTCTGTGCTTCAGTGTTCTCATTTATAAAATGAGGATAAATTGTAGATCTTAACTTATAGGACTGTTGTGAGTTAATATATGTAAATATTAAGATAAAAAGTGCTTGTTACAGTGCCTAGGACCTAGTAAGCACAAAACACAGCCTAGTTATTACTAATATTATTGCAGAACTGTAACAGAAAATTGGAAGCAAACTAAATAGAGGAATGGGAAAATAAGTTATGGCCATCAAATCCCAATATATCAAATATTCATGGTCAATCTACATTTTTAAGGCGTTTGTAATGAGATGTCCCCTGAAAGACACAGAATTGTCTATAGCTTTTCTATTCTTCTAAAGCCATGAGTGTTACATTTCTTTACACTTTTCAATAAGGATAGGATGCATAGTGAAGATAACAGAGGGGAGTTTGCAACACCTCCCTGATGGTCTTTTGTTTAGAAGTCTTCCTTGCTTATTCTTTACATTTATATGTCTTTATAAGAAAATTTGGTTAAAACTGTTTTTTTTTTTTTTTAAATTCCAATAACTTAAAGGAAAGTTATGATTGGATGTCACATGATTGCCCAATTTTTTCTGTAGGGAAAGTAATAACCTGATCCTGAGTCTGGCTGTCCTTGAAAGATCTTGTCTGTGGGCTAAAGACAAATTCCTACAGTTCCAGTGTTGGAGTATTTGGGTTAGCTAAGAATTCCATCTCCAGCAGAGTATTTCAAATGTATTCAAGGAAAAGTGAAACTTTTGATTGGTCTCTGTCTTTTGGTTTCCTGCAATTTTTCTTTTAGCTTTATTTAAAAAGGAAAGAAAAATAAATCAAGATTCACTGTAAAATGGAGTAATAGCTAAATTTGGCAGGACCTAAATCAAACATTTAGTCAAAATGTTAATATAAAATTATTAAGTGGAAAATGTTAGAATCACTGTGGTGATCATATCTCAATTGTATAATATGTCTCTGTCCTTGTAGGAAAAGAAATTAGAAGCTGTACTAAGATGTTAACAGTGTTTTTCTGTGGATTTTGAGACTACAAGTGTATTTTTTCTCCATTACTTATTCCCCAGTACTCCAGTATGAACATGTATTACTTTTACGATGATAAAACATACTGTTACTTAGAAATCCATTTAGAATTCCTCCTTGAGTTGCTAGACCTAATGTCTCTTTCTCTAGCCTTGATAACATGATCTCTATTCGGTGGCCAAGGAAGAAGAGATCATGCAAAGCATAGGCTACTATTGTAATGCAGGAAACTAGAGAATATAGCTCAGTCCCATAGTTGAAAAGTACATGCCTAACTGTTGTTCCTTGTTCAGTTCCATCCAGAAAGCACACACTTTTCATGGAATTTTCTAATGTATTTCGTATGATACAAAATTTCTAAAACAAACTGAAATCAACATGATTAAAATGTTTGTTTTCTGGAATTCATAGGCCTGAAGATCAAATTATTCACTGGTTTGTCATAGCATCTCCTTCTCACTTTAGAGATATATCTTTAACTATGACCGGAATTCTTTCCAAATGTGAAGTTTCCATTATTGGTCTTTTTCATCTTTTGCCTGGTGTTTCTGTTTCTTTTTCCTTGTAAAAGGGAAGTTCCTTTATGTTCCTCCTCACATTGCGCTCCTGTTTTCCACTGTAAAAAGGCGGGATTGTGGGGGAGACACATAATATTGATATTATTGAGTCATTTGTTACAAAAATGATAGCTGCAGAATCATTCTAGCAGAAGGCAAAAGGAAAAAGTGAGAAACAGATATTCAATATAGTCATATTAAAAAAAGAATGTGCCACTTGTTACACACTACCTATAAAAGGTGTGAAGTTTTGTGTTGAGTTAAAATCCTCCACCCTGTCTTTGAGGGTCTGAGCCATGAATGTGGTGGGTGGTGACAATGAAAAAGAACATGGTTAAATTTCTGTCTATTTGACATGAATTATTGCCTTGCAATGCTGCATTCTGTGAGACAGTAGATGAAATGATTTTACTATGTTTTCTAAATGAACACATCATCTTTTCCGGTCCTTATTGTCCCAGTATCAGCCCTGGTGGTATCATCTCTAAACTCACTCTGTCACCTCTGTTCTGTCCTTCCTCTCTAGATAATGTAAAGAAAGGGAGGTCTTTGTGATGAGGAGATTCATATTGAAATGATACTTCCTTTGGTTCGAAGTATTTTATTCTTGTATTACTTTTGAATTTTTAACTTTTCATTTTATTCTTATTATAAGCCAACAACACCTTTGATGTAGAAAATATAAATAAGAGGAAAACAAATAAAAGTCACCTTTAATACCATTACTCTGGGAGGGTCACTTTTAACATTTAGAGATAAAAATCTTGCAGGGATGCATGCAGGAATCACAGTTAAAATAAAACCAAGGTTAAACCTTGATGGAGGTATGTAGCTATTTAACAATTTTGGGGATTACTTTTTATTAATGCTCAGTGGGCCATAATACATAACCACAAAAAAGCTCTGTATTTAAGGAACAGCTGAATTCTTCCCACTGCTGGAGCTGGGGCTAGTCTAGAATCCCTTAGGGACACTAAGAGACTGGTCGGTGGGACTCTGACCCTCATCCAGTGCTTTTCCAGAGGTCGTACTGCTGGACTAAAGGTATAGAGATATTTTAATACTTTTTTATAAATTGACATCTAAGAATGTTGGGTCACTTTATACTCCTGCCAGGGGAGTATTTTTTTCCTGGCTTCTTAGTTCTGTGTTTTCTAATTTTTTAAAATGTTTTGTAGCTAGAAATGGCATTTCCCTCTTTTAATTAACAATGTTTTCATTATCCCTGAAGATAAAATTTGTAATATGTTTGTTGACACTTATTCTCCTCTTGTGAATTGTCTGTAAATGCCCTTTATACATGATTTCTATTTTAGTATTTATTTATTATAGATTTTAATAACTTTTTAAACAATTAAGAATATTAATCGAACAGTTCACCTTTAATTCTTTATAGGTCTATTATTTGATTTGTGTTTATATTTTGCTTGTAATGTTTTGAGGATTGGGTCAAAATTTTAACCAATGTTATAAGTGTTTTTCTTTATTGTTTCTACTTTTGATCTCTTTGTTAAAAGATTTTCATCACCTCCAATATTGTGTGCATATTACTGTCTTTTAATATCTTCATTTCTTTTTTTTATTTAAAATTCTCATTTGTCTGAAATTTAGTTTGGATTGAGTTATAAGGTAGGAAGCTAATTGCTTTTTGCTCTAGGTCAGCACTTGCAGTTCATTCATTTATTCATTTATCTACTTATTCCACAAATAAGAATTAAGAGACTAGTATCCTCCAGGTGCTATTCTATGTGCATATGTACAGCAGTGAGAAAGGAAAATAAGACAAAATTGTTGTCTCATGGAGCTTACATTCTTGTGAGCAGAGACAGATATTTTATAAATAAATGTATATTTTCAACAATGATAAGTGCCAATGAAAAATAAAACAGAGTAAGGGAGGTGGATAGGGGGTACTATCTTATAAGAGATGGTTCAGGAAATGTATGCACTTGTGGTGACTTTTGAGCAAAGAATAAACAAGGGAGGTATCCAAGGGATTTTCTGGATAAAGAACATTCTTGGTAGAGCAAGAATCAGTACAAATGCCTGAGGCAGAAGTATGCTTAACTGGAATAATGAGTGCAGGGCAGTATGGTAGGAAAGGGACCAGGTCATGTAGCACCATGAGGACATTATGAAGATGTGCATCTACTCAGAGTGATTTAGGAAGGCAATAGAATGTTCTGAGCAGATAGTGATGTGTTCTAGTTAGGTTTTTAAAGGATCACTTCGACTACTGCAAATATATATACTTGGTTCATCTATCATGCAGCATTCTGTCCTACTGCTCTGATGTCTACCCCTGTACCTCACAGTTTAATAATCAATGATTTATGATATATTATTTTATTTAGTCAGACAACTTTCCCTTCATTAGTCTTTGAAAAAAAACTGTTTTGCCTGGTTTTGTGCATTTTTCCCAGATAATATTTGGAAATACTTTTATATTATATTAATATGATTCAATATACTATTAGGATTTTGTTTGGAATTGAATTAGATCTATAGATATATTTTTGGGGTCTGTTAATAATACTATTTATTTGCATGCAGGTTATGCTAGTTTTCTGTCCTTATTCAAGTGTTATTTTGTCTTTCTTGGAAGAATTATATTTTTTACATAGTTTCTCTACACTTATTATTAAATTTAAGTCTAGAATATTTATATTTGTATTGCTTCTATGGAATGGTATCTTTTTTTGGTTATATTTTCTTACTAGTTCTTTCTGGTTCTAAAAATACTGATAGAATGACAATATATATGATCATATCTGATCACTTGAAAAAAACTTCTTGTATACTCTAAAGTTTTTAATTTGATTCTCTTCTGTTTTAGAAAAACCTGTCTTATTCCAGAAACAGTTTAAATTTTTTTCCAATATTTATACCACTCTTTTTTATTCATATATTAAATCAACTAGAATGCCAGGATAATATTGTTTGTGACAATAATGGATATATTTTTCTTGAATCTAATTATTTATGTAAATCCCTCTGATATTAAAATAGCAAATAGTTTATAACTCATGTGCTAACTTCAATCAAATAGTAGTGACTGGTTTTCTGAAGTTCTGTTCTGAGAAAATTGGGTTGAACACCAACAGTTCCGTGTTCAATTAACATTTTGTGCCATGGACTTAAAAGCAGATGGTTGTTACTAGTCTAGAATTTGGTATAATGCTAGCTGTTAATTTGAGATGATTTTTAACATGGAGTGCCCATACATGTAGAAGTTGTTAACAAAATAAATTCTATCAGATTATACTTCACCCACACTTTCATACATGATCAAGTTCTCATGCGTTTGTTAATTTGTACTAGGAGTTGGGGGAGTATATGACACTAAAGAAGTAGACTTGTATGAGAATATTCCAGGGAGAACTGATCTTTCAAAAATCTATTAAGCAAAGCAGGTTGTTTTAAGTTCTCCCAAAGGAAATGAGGATGCATGTTGTTCTCCATCTTTGTCAAACCCAACCATTCTGTCTTGCAGAATGCAGCATTGCAAGGCAATAATTCATGCCAAATAGACAGAAATTTAAACATGTATATTTTGATTGTTGGCACTCACCGGATCTGAGGCTCAGACCCCTCAAAAACAGGGTGGAAGATTTTAACACAACACGTAACATCACACACATTCTTATAGTTAGAATGCCAGTACAAAGAGGTAGAGAAATTTGAGACACATGTGTCCTGGCAGTTTGGGCTCCGAAATGCCTGCAGGGTCGTTTAGACTAGGGAAAGGGTGAACATCACCAGACGCAGCTGTTCAGGCAAAATAACACTGTTACTGGATGCTTGCTTGATCACAATCCCATCTCAATATTTACCAGAATAAAGAGGCAAATTTTAAGGGATTAGTGCATTACAATTGACTTATCTTTTAGGGCAGATGGTTCACCTGGGTCTATAGAGGGAGTAAATTAATTTTATATTTTAAATTCTATCTCCCACAACCAGTTGAATACATGAAATATATAATTTCCATTTGAATCAGGAAATATAACGACAGTAATTATGAAAATTCTTACCTCTAGCTGAACATTAGAATGCTTTTAAAATACTGATATCTGGATCCCAGCCCTAGGAAGTCTGACTTAATATGATGTGAGGTCTTTGAATTCATACTCCTTAAAGAATCCTAGTGAGTTCTAACTGGAGCAAAAGTTGAGAATGATTACACCATTTTTCCTTCTCAAAAGATGTCCCTTTTCCAGTCAAGTTCATTATGTGTGCCAATATGTCAATTAAATAATTGTTTAGGATTAATACATTGTACTAAAATGACCTCCAATGAAATTAATCACCTGGAGAAACATTACAAAATTTCTTTGTAGAATAATTGGACTTGTTAAGAATAAAGGACTCCCCAGTATCAACCCAGGACACACATATGAGATAATGTAATGGTATGTAAAATTTTTATTTTATCAGACTCTTATACTTTAAATTTTATAATTTTTAATAAATAGCAATACATTGTGAGAAAATTATACAAAAAGATGGATTATTTTTAAGTTAAAATTATATAATGAAAAATTACTTATATCACAAAATATATCACAAATATTTATTGAGTTCCTACTTTGCCACACACTATTTTAGGCAACAAGCTTAAAATAATAAGAAAAACATACCCATAAAAGTCTCTTCTCGACTCCCTCTTGCGAGAGCACTGTAATCACAACTAACTGCTGAATAATAATCGAAAGGAAGACACTGGAACTCACCAAAAAAGATACCCCACATCCAAAGACAAAGGAGAAGCCACAATGAGACAATAGGAGGGGCACAATCACAATAAAATCAAATCCCATAACTGCTGGGTGGGTGACTCACAAACTGGAGAACACTTACACCACAGAAGTCCACCCACTGGAATGAAGGTTCTGAGCCACTTGTCAGGCTTCCCAACCTGAGGGTTCAGCAATGGGAGGAGGCATTCCTAGAGAATCAGACTTTGAAGGCTAGTGGGATTTGATTGCAGGACTTCAACAGGACTGGGGGAAACAGAGACTCCACTCTTGGAGGACACACACAAAGTAGTGTGCGCATCGGGACCGAGGGGAAGGAGCATGACCCCATAGGAGACAGAACCAGACATACATGCTAGTGTTGGAGGGTCTCCTACAGAGGTGGGGGGTGGCTGTGGCTCACTGTGAGGACAAGGTCACTGGAAGCAGAAGTTCTGGGAAGAACTCCTTGGTGTGAGTCCTCCCAGAGTCCGCCATTAGCCCCACCAAAGAGCTCAAGTGTTCGATCACCTCAGACCAAACAATTAACAGGGAAGGAACCCAGTCCCACTCATCAGCAGACAAGAGGATTAAAGTTTTACTGAGCTCTGCTCACCAGATCAACACCCAGCTCTACCCACCACCAGTCCCTCCCATCAGGAAACTTGCACAGGCCTCTTAGCCACATCCAACAGAGGGCAGACAGCAGAAGCAAGAACTACAGTCCTGCAGCCTGTGGAACCAAAACCACATTCACAGAAAGATAGACAAGATGAAAAGGCAGAGGGCTATGTACCACATGAAGGAACAAGATAAAACCCCAGAAAAACAACTAAATGAAATGGAGATAGGAAACCTTCCAGAAAAAGAATTCAGGATAATGATAGTGAAGATGATCCAGGACCTTGGAAAAAGAATGGAGGCAAAGATCGAGAAGATAAAAGAAATGTTTAACAAAGACCTAGAAGAATTAAAGAACAAACAAACAGAGATGAACAATATGATAACTGAAATGAAAGATACACTAGAAGGAATCAATAGCAGAATAACTGAGGAGAAGAACGGATAAGTGACCTGGAAGACAGAATGCTATAATTCACTGCCAAGGAATAGAATAAAGAAAAAAGAATGAAAAGAAATGAAGACAGCCTCAGAGACTTCTGGGACAACATTAAAGGCAACAACATTCGCATTATAGGGGTCCCAAAAAGAGTAGAGAGAGAAAAAGGACCCGAGAAAATATTTGAAGAGATTATAGTCGAAAACTTCCCTACCATGGGAAAGGAAAGAGCCACCAAAGTCCAGGAAGTGCAGAGAGTCCCAGGTAGGATAAACCCAAGGAGAAACACAGTGAGACACATAGTAATCAAATTGGCAAAAATTAAAGACAAAGAAAAATTATTGAAAGCAACAAGGGAAAAATGACAAATAGCATACAAGGGAACTCCCATGAGGTTAACAGCTGATTTCTCAACAGAAACTCTACAAGCCAGAAGGGAGTAGCATGATATATTTAAAGTGATGAAAGGGAAGAACCTACAGCCCAGATTACTCTACCCAGCAAGGATCTCATTTAGATTCGATGGAGAAATCAAAAGCTTTACAGACAAGCAAAAGCTAAGAGAATTCAGCACCACCAAACCCACTCTACAACAAATGCTAAAGGAACTTCTCTAAGTGGGAAACAAAAGAGAAGAAAAGGACCTACAAAAACAAACCATAACAATTAAGAACATGGTAATAGGAACATACATATCAATAATTACCTTAAATTTGAATGGATTAAATGCTCTAACCAAAAGACACAGGCTTCCTGAATGGATACAAAACAAGACCCATATATATGCTGTCTCCAAGAGACCCACTTAAGACCTAGGGACACATACAGACTGAAAGTAAGGGGATAGAAAAAGATATTCCATGCAAATGGAAATTAAAAGAAAGCTGGAGTAGCAATACTCATTTCAGATAAAATAGACTTTAAAATAAAGAATGTTATAAGAGACACGGAAGGACACTACATAATGATCAAGGGATCAATCCAAGAAGAAGATATAACAATTATAAATATATATGCACCCAACATAGGAACACCTCAATACAGAAGGCAACTGGTTACAGCTATGAAAGAGGAAATGGACAGTAACACAATAATAGTGGGGGATTTAAACACCTCATTTACACCAATGGACAGATCATCCAAACAGAAAATTAATAAGGAAACACAAGCATTAAATGACACAATAGACCAGATAGATGTAATTAATATTAATAGGACATTCCATCCAAAAACAGCAGATTACACTTTCTTCTCAAGTACACATGGAACAGTCTCCAGGATAGATCACATCTTGGGTCACAAATCAAGCCTCAGTAAATTTAAGAAAATTGAAATCATATCAAGCTTCTTTTCTGACCACAACACTATGAGATTAGAAATCAATTACACGGAAAAAAACGTAAAAAACACAAACACATGGAGGCTAAACAATACGTTACTAAATAACCAAGAGATCACTGAAGAAATCAAAGAGAAAATCAAAAATCACCCAGAGACAAATTACAATGAAAACATGACCATCAGAAACCTATGGGATGCAGCAAAAGCAGTTCTAAGAGGGAATTTTGTAGCAATAAAAGCCTACATCAAGAAACAAGAATAATCTCAAATAAACAATCTAACCTTACACCCACAGGAACTAGAGAATCAGAAGAAACAAAACACAAAGTTAGTAGAAGGAAAGAAATCATAAAGATCAGAGCAGAAATAAGTGAAAGAGAAACAAAGGAAGCAATAACAAAGATCAATAAAACTAAAAGCTGTTTCTTTGAGAAGATAAAGAAAATTGGTAAACCACTAGCCAGACTCATTAAGAAAAAGAGGGAGAGGACTCAAATCAATAAAATTAGAAATGAAAAAGGAGAAGTTACAACAGACACTGCAGAAATACAAAGCATCCTAAGAGACTACTACAAGCAACTCTATGCCAATAAAATGGACAACCTGGAAGAAATGGACAAATTCTTAAAAAGGGGTAACCATCCAAGACTGAACCAGGAAGAAATAGAAAATATGAACAGACCAATCACAAGTAATGAAATTGAAACTGTGATTAAAAATCTTCCAACACACAAAAGTCTAGGACCAGATGGCTTCACTGGTGAATTCTATCAAAAATTTAGAGAAGAGCTAACACCCATCCTTCTCAAACTCTTCCAAAAAATTGCAGAGGAAGGAACACTCTCAAATTTATTTTATGAGGCCACCATCACCCTGATACCAAAACCTGACAAGTACACTACAAGAAAAGAATATTATAGACCAATATCACTGATGAACATAGATGCAAAAATCCTCAAGAAAATACTAGCAAACAGAATCCAACAACACATTAAAAGGATCATACACCATGATCAAGTGGGATTTTTCCCAGGGATGCAAGGATTCTTCAATATACGCATATCAAACAATGTGATATACCATATTAAAAAATTGAAGAATAAAAACCATATGATCATCTCAATAGATGGAGAAAAAGCTTTTGACAAAATTCAACACCCATTTATGATAAAAAACTCTCCAGAAAGTTTCATAGATGGAACCTACCTCAACATAATAAAGGCCATATATGACAAACCCACAGCAAACATCATTCTCAATAGTGAAAAACTGAAAGCATTTCATCTAAGATCAGGAACAAGACAAGGATGTCCACTCTTTCCATTATTATTCAACATAGTTCTGGAAGTCCTAGCCACGGCAATCAGAGAAGAAAAAGAAATAAAAGGAATACAAATTGGAAAGGGGGAAGTAAAGCTGTCACTGTTTGCAGATGACATGATATTATACATAGAGAATCCTAAAAATGCCACCAGAAAACTACTAGAGCTAATCAATGAATTTGGTAAAGTTGCAGGATACAAAATTAATGCACAGAAATCTCTTGCATTCCTATACACTAATGATGAAAATTCTGAAAGAGAAAATAAGGAAACACTCCCATTTACCATTGCAACAAAAGGAATAAAATACCTAGGAATAAACCTACCTAGAGAGACAAAAGACGTGTATGCAGAAAACTATAAGACACTGATGAAAGAAATTAAAGATGATACCAACAGATGGAGAGATATACCATGTTCTTGCATTGGAAGAATCAATATTGTGAAAATGACTATACTACCCAAAGCAATCTACAGATTCAATGCAATCCCTATCCAATTACCAATGGCATTTTTTACAGAACTAGAACAAAAAATCTCAAAATTTGTATGGAGACACAAAAGACCCCGAATAGCCAAAGCAGTCTTGAGGGAAAAAAACGGAGCTGGAGGAATCAGACTTCCTGACTTCAGACTATACTACAAAGCTACAGTAATCAAGACAGTATGGTACCAGCCCCAAAACAGAAATATAGATCAATGGAAGAGGATAGAAAGCCCAGTGATAAACCCATGGACTTATGGTCAACTAATCTATGACAAAGGAGGCAAGGATATACAATGGTGAAAAGACAATCTCTTCAATAAGTGGTGCTGGGAAACCTGGACAGCTACATATAAAAGAATGAAATTAGAACACTCCCTAACACCATACACAAAAATAAACTCAAAATGGATTAGAGACCTAAATGTAAGACCGGACACTATAAAACTCTTAGAGGAAAACATAGGAAGAACACACATTGACATAAATCACAGCAAGATCTTTTTTGACCCACCTCCTAGAGTAATGGAAATCAAAACAAAAATAAACAAATGGGACCTAATGAAACTTCAGAGCTTTTGCAAAGCAAAGGAAACTACACACAAAACGAAAATACAACCCTCAGAATGGGAGAAAATATTTGCAAATGAATCAACAGACAAAGGATTAATCTCCAAAATATATGAACAGCTCATACAGTTCAATATTAAAAAAAACCCAACAACCCAATCAAAAAACGGGCTGTAGACCTAAATATACATTTCTCCAAAGAAGACATTCAGATTGCCAAGAAACACGTGAAAAGCTGCTCAACATCATTAATTATTAGAGAAATGCAAATCAAAAATACAATGAGGTATCACCTCACACTGGTCAGAATGGCCATTATCAGAAAATCTACAAACAACAAATGCTGGAGTGTGGAGAAAAGGTTACCCTCTTGCACTGTTGGTGGAAGGTAAATTGATACAGCCACTATTGAGAACAGTATGGAGGTTCCTTAAAAACTAAAAATAGAATTACCATATGACCCAGCAATCCCACTACTGGGCATATACCCAGAGAAAACCATAGTTCAAAAAGACACACATGCACCCCAATTTTCATTGCAGCACTATTTACAATAGCCAGGTCATGGAAGCAACCTAAATGCCCATCAACAGATGAATGGATAAAGAAGATGTGATACACATATACAATAGAATATTAGCCATAAAAAGGAGCGACATTGGGTCATTTGTAGAGACGTGGATAGATCTAGAGACTGTCATACAGAGTGAAGTAAGTCAGAAGGAGAAAAACAAATATCATATTTTAACGCATATATGTGGAACCTAGAAAAATGGTACAGATGAACTGGTTTGCAGGGCAGAAATAGAGATACAGATGTAGAGAACAAACGTATGGACACCAAGGGGGGAAAGTGGCACGGCGGTGGGGTGGTGATGATGTGATGAACTGGGAGATTGGGATTGACATATATACAGTAATATGTATAAAATGGATAACTAATAACCTTCCGTATAAAAATAAAATAAAGTAAAATTCAAAAATTCAAAAAAAAAGTCTCTGCTCATATCTACATTTGAGGGGAGGAGATGGACAGTAACAAATGAACAAAATGAAGTAGTCTCACTTTTAAATCATAACCTCTCTTAAGAGGCTTTTAATGCTGAGCCACAACCATGCTACATTTGCCTTTACAATTTACTTTCCCATTCTCTTAAACCACTATTTCATTTTTTCTCCTCTCTCCTCAGTCTTCAACATTACCCTTTCCTTACTCTGATGCTGTGCTGCCCAGGCCATTGTGAATATTAAAGCCATCAGAAGGGAGTTTCCACATTTGCACCAGCATGTCTGCATCTGTAGCCATGATTATATTGCCTTCCTTACTGTTTTAACTGTTCTTGATAATCACCCTGTGCCAGATTTCACCTACTTTCCCTTTCTCAGGGTTATCACTCAAGCAACAACAGTTTTCCCCTCTCTACTGCCTATTTCCCATCAAAATGCAAAAAATCTGTAATTTATTCAATCTCATAAAACAAAAATATTAAACGGTACCACTCTTAGTGTGACGCACTATCAACCACATTGAAAGTCCCATGTCCCAGGAAGCTCTTCTGACCTATCTAAACAGGATGGTTGGTGACTCCCCTTGAGACCACATTTCTCTCTAGGCACCACCTCTACTCCTTGTTACAGAAAAACTCATTGAGTTTTTCATATTTACACACTCTAATTCTTCTCCATTTATTTTTTGCTGCACACAGGCTTTCATCCCAACTACTTTACTGGAAATGCTCTTATCAAAGTCATCAACAATGACTATGTGGCTAAATCCAGTCGTCAATTTTCAGT
This sequence comes from Balaenoptera ricei, assembly GCF_028023285.1. NCBI lineage: Eukaryota > Metazoa > Chordata > Mammalia > Artiodactyla > Balaenopteridae > Balaenoptera > Balaenoptera ricei. Next base: position 95,984,545 of record NC_082645.1, read on the forward strand.
CATCATCTTAATTCATCTGTCAGTTGCATTTGATGCTGTTTGATCACTCTTCCTGTTGAAACACTTTTGTCACTTGGCTTCCTGACAACTAATTCCTGTGGTATTCTTCTGGTCATTTCTTTACATTTTCCTTTTATGTTTCCTTATTTTAAGATCTCTAAAACTGAAATGCCCCAAGACTCAGTCTTCAGACCACTTCTTTTGTTCATGACCTATAATCAAAACTAACTTGAGCATTTGAGGAAAATAATGAGATAAGAAAGAGTTCATGGAAGATATTAAATGCTGTACTTTAATTGTTAAATTAAGATATATTTATAACTCATTATAATCCAGATATAAATTAAGATATATAAGGCATATTATATATACTGTGTAAGACTTTAGGGATATGTTGTATTCAAAATAAACATAGACAGAATTTTAGTTTTGTTAAAAGGATCACAAATGAGTAATCACATTTTAAATATTTTAAAAAAATTCCTTTGAAAAATGTGTGCAGTCTAGACTGGATCTTGGAAAGATCTAAGAATGGTTTAAAATATACCATAAAAGCACACAATAAAAATAATATAGATAGCTACATACATGCATAGAGTTAAGGTGTGAAATCGAGTGATAAAATAATTGACATTTTGGTCTTAAGTTAATGAGTACAGAATAGCACCAAAAATAACTTATTTGTAATTTCTGTTTACATTTTAACTTATTTTATGAAGACACTTTGACAGAAACTGGAATTCCAATCATAGCAGCTAGGAAAACTTGAATAGGCAGGGCTTCTTATCAAGCTGGTATGTCTGCAACTGTAGTGCTATTAAAAACAAGCAAATGATGTAGATTTGCTCATTCAATATCCATTTCTTCTCTTCTGCTTTCCTCTACTTAAACTTCTGCAAGCTAAGTAAGACAAAATCTAAACTGTATATTTCAGCCTTATTGCAGCTGGGTGTGGCCATGGCTATATTACTTAATCTTGGCCAATGAGATGGAAGCATCTGGTGCCGTTTCTTCAGCTTACTTCCTTTTGCTTAGAACAAATGCAGTACTTTGAGATGCAGAATCCATTGCTAAGGATGCCAGAGCAGGAAGCTAGAAGGAGCCTGCTTTCTCAGTGGCATTGTTGAGTATAATTGCCTGAACCCATGGACTTCTTACTTCATGAGATAAATGAATACCTATTTGCTTACATCCCTTAGCCAGAGCTCTGTTAGTTGCAGCCAAACAGAAATCCTGTTAGATACAAAAATAATATTTCTTTCATATCCAATAGGTCAAAGTAAAATAAATCATTTGTACATATTTTCAGAATGGAATAGGGTTTTAAAAATTGTTCATTGCTAAGTTGTTTGCATTAAAAATAGAATCTCTAAAACACACACACAAACACATACATACACAAATACTTAAAAATGAGAATCAAGGCCACAAAAAATCTGGGAAACAAGACGGTTAAATTTTGTTGCAGAGAAGTGTAGGGTGATGCTCAAACAGAATTTTTATTTAAATTTTGTGCAAAGTTTGATAAAAGCTGCAGTGATATTAAACTTTTAGGTGAATAAATTAATATTTTAGAAAATGTAATAGAAATGTCTGTAGAGAAGAAATCAAGTAGTGAATAGTAAATGATGCAAAAGTAATGAAAAACAGAACACCACTGTTTTTACAATACTCATAATGTCATTTTATAAATTAATTATATACAACTTAATTGGAAAGCTGATTAATGATTAATCTGCATGTGACAAGAAAAAAAAATGTTCATTGTGGAGACCATTTCAGTTTCCATCATCTTATGTGTCTTCAGGCATGGCAATCTGCTTTTGTATTTGTACTTTTAATGCTTGATGTACTTGGGTTAAGTTTCTTCTCATGAGGCAGTACAGTCTAGTGGTTAAAATTCATGCCTTCAGAGCCAGACAGACAGGATCTGTATCCCAGCTCTATCACTTATCTGTTGTGTAACCATGGGCAAGGAGCTTAAGCTCACTGAAGCTCAGATTTCTTATAAGCAAAATGAGAATAATAACTTCTTCAGTGGGTTACAGTCTAAGGATTAAGAAAAATACAACATATAATGTGTTTAGCCCAGTGCCTGAAATGTAGTAATTACTTTGCAAACATGGGCTCTTCTGATATTTGTGATCCAAAGAAAAAATTTGGAATCACTTAAATTTTTGCCATGCTTCTTTTGATTCCATTACTTTTTACTCTCTTGTACAAACTTTACTTTTGAAAATTTCAACATTTAACATGTGCTGTAGAGAATCAATAACTTAAAATATTTTTCAACATTTAGAAGAATATATTTTTAAAAAATAAAAAAAAATTATTTGAGTTTGATATTTGTTAAAGACAGAAGAATGTTTTTGCTACATCTCAGATTAAAAAGAAATCCTATAATGCCAAAATGTCAGTTAACTGGGGTCCTGAGCCTTATGTGCCTTTGTCACTATCGGGAAACAGAGATCCTTTCTGAAGTAACAAAATGTGAGGCAGTTCAGTCCAGAACATGCAAGGATAGTATCTTTTTGAAGTTGTTGGCAGTGGTTATTGGCACTAACAGGAATTGGTCTAGTCTGGTATTGGAGCCCACGCAGGGCTGGATCCATGGGGAAGTGTTAGCTGATATAAGATCTTCTGGTTCACTCTGTTCAAATGTTTATCAGTGATTAGGATTATAGAAAAGGCAGTGAGTCAGGAAAGCAAACTTCCTTCCTGTCAGCAACTCTATGTCACAGTTCATTGCTGTCATTTAAACATAGAAGAGAAGTAATCCAATAGTGGTATTCATTTCACAATATATATGTGCATAAAATCATCATATTGTATACCTTAAACTTACATATGTTACATGCCAATAATGTTTCAAAAGAGCTGGAAAAAATGGAAGAGAAGAAGAAAGAAAAAAAAACAATATTTGGCTGCTTTCTTTTGCCTCTTCACAGACACAAGACCCACTTGCCATCTTTTTTTTTTTTTTCCGCCATCTTTTTTTCTCTCCCAAATTTTAATTTCTGGCCAAAAGTTGACACTAAATTACAAAACCAGATTTATATGATGTTATTCTTGATAGAATAATTTTGTATACTTGAGAAAAATAACATGGACAGTTCCAACAATTTAAAAGTGTTCAGATTATGTCAACTCTTACTCCTCACACACAAAATCCAGAAGGTTTTTGACACACTTTCACATATTTGTTTTCCTAATTGAATAATGAAAAAAATTAACAGTTCACATATTAAGGTCTTAAATATATACAAAAAACATAAAATATTTTTATAGAAAAATTTCTCAGCAAGTACACTATAGTGGCCAGTATGTTTCTTTTTCCCCAAGGTCAGTTTTTTAGGCTAAGAGATTATGTATCCGCAAATGCACGATGTATTGTCCTTTTTACACATTGTTGAATTCAATTTGCTAAAATTCCATCAAGAATTTTTAGTGTATTCATGAATTATATTGGTCTATAGTTTTCTTTTTTCATAATGTCTTTGTCTGGTTTTGTATCAGAGTAATGCTAGCCTCCAGAAGTAATTGGAAAGTTTTCATTTCTCCTTTATTTTCTGAGAGACTTTGTATTAAACTGTTATTTATTCTTTAAATGTTCAGTAGAAATCACCAATAAAGCTATTTGCTCTTAGCATTAACTGTCTGGGAAGGTTTTTAACTACAAATTTAATTTCTTTAAAAGATATAGGGCCATTTAAGTTACTTATTTCTTTTTTAGGTGAGCTTTAAAAAATTTGTAAATTCCAAATGCTTTCAAGTGTACTGACAAAGCTGTTCATAATATACTCTTTTTATTTTTAAAGTTTGTAGTAATATCTCTTCTCTCATTCCTGATATTGGTAATTTGTATTTTCTCTCTTTTTTTTCCTGATTAGCCTGACTAGAGGTTAATCAGTATGTTGATCTTCTCAAAAAGCCAGTTTTTAGTTTCATGATTTTCTCAATTATTTTTATTTCTTTGATTGAACCCATATTTCCCCCTCATATAATATTCCTTCTCCCTCAATAATTTCCTTTAACATTTCATGTAGTTCTAGTCTGCTAGTACCGAAAATTTCTAGTACTTTTAAATGTCTGGGAAAATCTTTAATTCATGTCTATTTTTTAAAGATATTTTTGTTGGGAATAGAATTCTGTACTGACTGTTTTTCTCTTTTAGAATTTTAGAGATGTTACTCCATTGTATTCTATCTTGCATTGTTTCCTATGGGAAGTCTGTTATTTGTATCATCATGGCCCTATGTAATGTAATTTTTTTTTATTACATTTTCTCTTTATCACTGGTTTTGCCATTAAATTACGAGGTACAGTTTTTACTCTAAATGGAGTTCATCATGTTTATTTTTTTCTATGAGCTTTGCTCATTCTTCTTCCTTTCTTCTAACCCTAAAGATGGAAGTTCCAAAAATTTATGTTTGTTTTCATTCTCTTTCTCCTCTGTATCTCAATTAGGCTTTCATGAATTCAAAACTCATTCCAATAACCATGGCCCTGACTCTTTTCCTGTCCCACAGCTCCAACTGCAGTTGAACCTATACCCCTGGATGACATACTAAAATATTGTACTTAATATATGTGGGGAAAAAGTCATTATTTTCCTCTCCAGATGGTAACTTCCTTCCGATTTCCCTATTATAATTAATTGTACAATCATATCTCTAAACTCCCCAGATTGAAACATCACTTTTGACTTTTTCTTTTTCCCCAGTTTGTCTGTTGCCACATCTTGTCACACAAGTTTTATTTCCACAATGTGTCTTTTTTCTGTCCCTTCTGTCCCATTGATATACCTGTCATTATAGTTCACACATCATTACATCTCATCTGGATATTTGTCATAACTTCTCAGCTGGTTTCCTATCATTGGGCTAGACTTATTTCTATTCATCCTACAAAATACTGCCAAGCCAATTTTCCATAAAGTATAGTTCAAGTCATGTTACATTCCTACTAAAAACTCTGTTATTTGAGCTTTCAGCATTATCCCAACCTACCTTTTAAGCTCTTTTTTCCAGGAAGATTGCTGGAAGTTTGGAAAAACTTTGTATAAAATGATTATGAAGACAGGCAGCAAGTTTCAAATACAGAATTTAGTAAGAATTTGAAATGTGAAAGTTTCTTCCAGGATGGGTATATAAACCCAGTAAAACAAACAAACAAACAACTTTCTACTTTTAAAAAATCCATGTTGTTCCTTTCTTCATTCCCAATTAGCTATCAAAGGTAGAGACAAGTAAATTGGGCTGTTGTGGTACATTTGCTTTCATTTACACTTTAATCCACTTGTGATTCTCCTTCAAAAAGTGATCATTGAATTGTAAATATGACTATAGACACTACTCTGAAATATGACGGAAGCTGAATCCCTTTGTTGATGTGGATATCTGACTTCATTACATGGTTACATGTGTGAGTAAGAATTTTAGGGGAAATCACAACAAACCAAAATATGTGAGCAACTAGTTTGTCATCATTCATTCTTAATTGAAAATATAAGCCATTAGAGAAATTCTTCTGATTTGACACTAAGATGAAAATACTCTTGGTATCAAAGAATATCTCTTGAGGGGGATTTTAAAAATACTTTTAATATGTTATACTAAAATACTTTAAAGAATGTATTTCATAAAATTGTGAATTTTAAAGAACAAGTATATCAATGCCCTCATGAGAATTTTTCAGGAAAGTAGTTTCAAAAAATGTTATTGGAATAATTTCTTCCCTTTACCACACCTCTTTCTGGTATCATTCCTGTGAACATTAGAACTATGGACTGCAAAGTGAAAAGTATTGTCCAGTTGAATAATCATCATTAAATCAAATATATAGATGTAACTTGTGAGAGATCCACTTTAATAATAAAGTAGTATAAATGAAAAGGATGGAAAAATATATACCGCACAAAAACTAGCCTAAAGAAAGCTAGAGAAATCCCAAAAGAATATGCAGAAAACTGTTATAATAAATAAATTTAGCAAGATCTCTGGATACAAAATTAATGTGAAAATTAATTATATTTCCATATAAATATAGAAAATATAACTTAAATGAAATGATATAGCTTAAATAGCATCAAAAAGCAAAAAGTACCTGGGAATAAATCCAAAAAAATGTCTAAGGCTGCTAGATTGAAAGCTATAAGACATTATTGACAAAAATTAGAGGGTACCTAATTAAGTAGAGGGATATAATATATCCATGGATGGAAAATTTCAACTTTGAAAAAATGATTCTCTCCAAATTGATTTATAGACACAGGCAATCTCAATGAACATGTCAGAAGTTTTGCAAAAATTCAAGATTACTCTAAAATGTTTATGGAAATGAAAATATCCAAGAATAACTAAGATAAACTTGGAGAAGAACAAAAATGGAACACTCACACCATCATATATCAAAACATATTACAGAGTTATTTTAGTTAGAGTTGTATTGTTGTAGGTATACACAAGAGGCCTCAGGGAAAAAATTGTTCACAAAAAAATCTACACTTATACAAACACCTAATTTAGGAAAAAGTGATGCTGATGAGCAGGGTGTAAATAATGGTCCTCTAAATAAATGGTTCTTCGTTAATCGTATATTTATATGGAAAAATAAATGAATTCTGACCTCTTCACAAAACTTGCAACAATTAATGCCAATGTATCTAAATGTGAAAGTTTTAACTAGAAACAACAAAGTTTTCAGGAGACTCGAAATAGACAAAGATTTTTAAATACAATGCAAAAAGATACTACCATAAAGGAAAAAATAATAAATTAGACTATATTAAAATTTAAAACGTCTGTTCCTCAAAAGTCTTTATCAACAGTGAAATCCTTACCATGGGAGAAGATATAAGCAATACATATAGCCAACAAAAGACTCATGTTACATTTTTGTTTTTATTTTCATTTCTCAAGGAGGTGGGTCAAAAAGAATCTTGCTGTGATTTATGTCATAGAGTGTTCTGCCTATGTTTTCCTCTAAGAGTTTGATAGTATCTGGTCTTACATTTAGGTCTTTAATCTATTTTGAGTTTATTTTTGTGTATGGTGTTAGGGAGTGTTCTAATTTCATTCTTTCACATGTAGCTGTCCAGTTTTCCCAGCACCACTTATTGAAGAGGCTGTCTTTTCTCCACTGTATATGCTTGCCTCCTTTATCAAAGAAAAGGTGACCATATGTGCGTGGGTTTATCTCTGGGCTTTCTATCCTGTTCCATTGATCTATATTTCTGTTTTTGTGCCAGTACCATACTGTCTTGATTACTGCAGCTCTGTAGTATAGTCTGAAGTCAGGGAGCCTGATTCTTCCAGCTCCATTTTTCTTTCTCAAGATTGCTTCGGCTCTTTGGGGTGTTTTGTGTTTCCATACAAATTGTGAAATTTTTTGTTCTAGTTCTGTGAAAAATGCCATTGGTAGTTTGATAGGGATTACGTTGACTCTGTAGATTGCTTTGGGTAGTAGAGTCATTTTCACAATGTTGATTCTTCCAATCCAAGAACATGGTATATCTCTCCATCTATTTGTATCATCTTTAATTTCTTTCATCAGTGTCTTATAGTTTTCTGCATACAAGTCTTTTGTCTCCTTAGGTAGGTTTATTCCTAGATATTTTATTCTTTTTGTTGCAATGGTAAATGGGAGTGTTTTCTTAATTTCACTTTCAGATTTTTCATCATTAGTGTATAGGAATGCAAGAGATTTCTGTGCATTAATTTTGTATCCTGCTACTTTACCAAATTCATTGATTAGCTCTAGTAGTTTTCCGGTAGCATCTTTACAACAAATGGGACCTAATGAAACTTAAAAGCTTTTGCACAGCAAAGGAAACCATAAACAAGACAAAAAGACAACCCTCAGAATGGGAGAAAATATTTGCAAATGAAGCAGCTGACAAAGGATTAATCTCCGAAATTTACAAGCAGCTCGTGCAGCTCAATATCAAAAAAAAAAAACAACCCCATCCAAAAATGGGCAGAAGAGCTAAATAGACTTTTCTCCAAAGAAGATATACAGTTTGCCAACAAACACATGAAAGAATGCTCAACATCATTAATCATTAGAGAAATGCAAATCAAAACTGCAATGAGATATCATCTCACACCGGTCAGAATGGCCATCATCAAAAAATCTACAAGCAATAAATGCTGGAGAGGGTGTGGAAAAAAGGGAACCCTCTTGCACTGTTGGTGGGAAAGTATATTGATACAGCCACTATGGAGAACAGTATGGAGGTTCCTTAAAATACTAAAAATAGAACTACCATACGACCCAGCAATCCCACTACTGGGTATATACCCTGAGAAAACCATAATTCAAAAAGAGTCAAGTACCACAATGTTCATTGCAGCTCTATTTACAATAGCCAAGACATGGAAGCAACATAAGTGTCCATCAACAGAAGAATGGATAAAGAAGATGTGGCACATATATACAATGGAATTTTACTCAGCCATAAAAAACGAAATTGTTATTTGTAGTGAGGTGGATGGACCTAGAGACTGTCATACAGAGTGAAGTAAGCAGAAAAAGAAAAACAAATACCGTATGCTAACACATATATATGGAATCTAAAAAAAAAAAAAAGAAAAAGAAAATGGTCAGAAGAACCTAGGGGCAAGAGGGGAATAAATATGCAGACCTACTAGAGAATGGACTTGAGGATACGGGGAGGGGGAAGGGTAAGCTGGGACAAAGTGAGAGAGTGGCATGGACTTATATATACTACCAAATGTAAAATCGATAGCTAGTAGGAAGCAGCCACATAGCACAGGGAGATCAGCTTGGTGCTTTGTGACCATCTAGAAGGGTGGGATAGGGAGGGTGGGAGGGAGACGCAAGAGGGAAGAGATATGGGGACATATGTATATGTATAACTGATTCACTTTGTTATAAAGCAGAAACTAACACACCATTGTAAAGCAATTATACTCTAATAAAGATGTTTAAAAAAAAAGACTCATGTTACAAACATAGATAATTTGTTAATCAATAACAAAATGACAGAAAACCCATTTTAAAAAAATGAGTAAAATACTTGAAAGGAACTTCACAAAAAAAGTGTATCCAAACGGCCAAAAATCATATAAAAATAGGTTTAATGTGATTTGTCATCAGGTAAATACAAAATGAAAAGCCAACTTTACTACAATACATCTACCAAAAAAGGTAAATTGACAAAGCAAGTAAGTGTTGATGGGCATGTGGATTAACTAGAAACTCAAGCAGTGCTCATAGTGACGTAAATTAGAAATAAGAACCGACTTTGGAAAACCAGTTTTTCAACATTTACTACAGCTAAGTATACTCATATCCCAGAGCATTCAAAGGAAAGAAAATGAAACTAACTATGGTTAGAGTTCTGTTTGTAATGTCATCTTCTCCTTTCTTTACCTGTCTTCCTTTAGACTTCTCTTCCAACTCAGTCTTCGGTCCATCCCCCATCCTCGTTCACCTCCTTATGTTACATTCATAGATTATAGTCTGTAATTTTTGGCTGACAGTCACCTTCTAAGCTGATATATCATCTGGGGGCTTATGTCCTGCTTAAACCAGTGTGGTCCAATAGCACTTTCTCTGATGACAATAATGGGTTCTTTGTGTTGCACAACGTTGTTGACCCTAGTCATACATCTGAACGTTTGAAATGTTGCTGGTGTGACTAAGGAATCAAATTTTTAATTTGACTGTCTTCTGAGAATTTGAATTAATATACATTTATTTTTCCTTTTATTGGGGTATAATTGATACATAATAAAATTTGCATACTTAATGTGTGCAATTTGATAAGTTTGGGTGCACGTCTACATAAGTGAAACAATTACCATAACCAAGATAATGGATATATTCACCATCCCTCAAAATATCCTTGTGACCATGGCAATCCTTTTCTCCTGTCCCTCTCCAGGACAGAAAAGCCACTGCTTTGACTATAAAATTATTAAATTAGCAACAATTTACTTATTTAAAAGTCAATTAGTCATTGGCATTGAGAGTTGACATAAGGTTTCTCTAGTTCAAAGAGAAATAAGAGAAATCTATAGTGGGAGGCAAGAATAATGATAGGTATCAAATATAAAGAATATTTATTTGAATATATATTGTACTAGTAGCTATGGATTGCTGAGTAATAACATGAAAAGACTGGGTTAGGGTGATAGTTTCTGTAAAATAGACATGAGTTGGGGAAAGGAGGCCATCACCAAATATAGGGTATCAGACAAACCCCTCATTTTCCTAGGACTGGCTCTGACTGTAGCATTCTCTACATTGTTGTGGTCAAAATCAGGTGTGTGCCATTTGCTCATTATAACTGACAGTTATTACCATTGAGAAACATCTGTCATAATTTATTTTCCATGTGATTCACTGGCTGTGTTTTAGAGCTACTAATGAGGAAGAAAACAGTCAATTTATGGACAAGTTCTTTTGCACTGTTAACTTTTTGTGCTCTGCATGAATCAACCACAACATTGTTAATTCCCATTAGGGGTTCCCTGTCTATCAACAATGCAAGAATTTAATAGACACATGCCAGGTAAAGCTTTAAGATTTCATAATATTGAAGGCCATTACGAGAGCCATTTTACATTCACCTAATAGGCACAGAAGTGAGAGTAAAAAGGAGTTCCATTTTACTTTTCATAATCTCAAGGAAAAGACAACCAAAACATCCTTTTTATCCTGACTGTGAAATCCTTTAGAGTACCTTGAAGCAGTAGCAGCATGTGAAAAAAAATGTTATTTTCAAGAAGGTTGTACTCAGTGTGTATAAGTGACATGGGGTTTGTTGTTTTCAGTGTCCTCAAGCAGTCACACTATTAGAGCTTAATCATTTGTGTTTACCATGCCTTGTCATATTGTTAGAATATTTTTCTACTTGTGACTCTAGGAATGTAATTAAAAATGTTATTGCAATGTAAGAAAGAAAACAAAAATCATAAAGTCCCCTCACCTTTTATTTTATTTACCTTCAATTTTTAGGTCCGAAGTATCATATGTTGGTTGTTATTAAATTTTAATCCTTGATCTTTCTGTTGTAATGTTAGAGGGAAAAAGTAGACATAAATGTTGTAGATAGGTCTGGCTTAAATACTTTCAATAACAGTAAGCTGATGTCTACTTAACACATATTTTTATGAATAATTATTTGAAAATATCTGTAGTAGATTAAATGGTATTCCCCCAAAGACATGTCTATCCAGAACCTCAGTATGTAATCTTATTTGGAATAAAGGCCTTTGCAGATATAATTAAGGTAAGAATCTCAAGATGAGATCATCTTGGATTAGGGTGGGTTCTAAATCCAATGACAAGTGTTTTTATAAAAGGCCAAAAAAAAGAGAATGCCAAAAAGAGAGACTATGGAAGCACCAAGAGGAGGTTTGTGAAGATGGAGACAGAGACTGGAGCTATGCTGTCACAGCCAAACAACCTTTGGAGACACCAAAAGCTGGAAGAGGCAGGAAAGATTCTCCTGTAGAGGTTTCAGATGGAAGGGGAGCCTGCCAGCACCTTGATTTCAGACCTTTGGCTCCAGAAGTTTGAAAGAATAAATTTCTGTTGTTTTCAGCCATCACATTGTGGTTATTTGTTTTGTCATCCTTATGAAACTAACACAGATTTTGTTACTGGACGTGGGATGATGCTGTAATAATACCTAAAAATGTGAAAATGGCTTGGAATTGGGTAATGGAAGAATTTGAGGCATGCAATAAAGTCTAGATTGTCTTGAAGTGACTATTGGTAGAAATATGAGCAAGAATAGAGAAGTAGACGTAGAGAATGGACGTGTGGACACAGGGTGGGACGAATTGGGAGATTAGGTTTGACATAAATACACTACCATGTGTAAAATAGATAGCTAGTGGGAACCTGCTGGATAGCACAGGGAGCTCAGCTCAGTGCTCTGTGATGATCTAGATGGGGGTGGGGGGGGGTGGTAAAGGGGGAGGGAGGTCCAGGAGGGAGGGGATATAGGTATACATATAGCTGACTCCATTGTACAGCCGAAACTAACACAACATTGTAAAGCAATTTTACTCCAATAAAAATTTTTTTAAAGACATAAATTAATTTTAAAAAGAGTATTCTGGTATGGCCTCAGAAGGATGTGAAGGGCATGGCAGAAAACTTCTGTCATCTTAGATAATATTCATTAAAAAATGTTGTTAGAAATATGTACATTAAAGGTGCTTATGGTGAGGTCTCAGAATGAAATGAAGAACATGTTACTGGAAACTGGAAGAAAGGCAAACCTTGTTACACAGTGGCAAAAAATTTGGCTGAATTGCATTCTACTATTGGAGAGAAAGCAGATCTTATAAATAATAAATTTGGATATGTAGCTGAGGACATTTCCAAGCAAAGTGTTGAAGATGCAGAAAGAGGTTGCTGCTTGTAGTAAAATGAGATAAATTGAAGAGGAAAATTTTAAGCAAAGATGAACCAACATTTGGTGATTTGGAAGATTCTCAGCCTATCCAGATTGCAAAGGATGGTAAAATTAGGAAATTCACTGTTGGAAAAGTGTACTCTAGAGAGAGAACCAAGGTTGTGGCTGGATAAGCTTTTGCTGAAGAGATGAGATATGTGACTAATGAAACCAATTATGCTTCTGAGCAGAAGCCAGGAATAGAGATAGGGTTATCCAGGAGAAATCTGTGTAGAGCCTTTTGTTTAACCATGTAGATTCCCATGACATACACGGGAGGCTCACAAAGTTTTAAGAATGTTATACCAGCAGAAACATTGCCAGCTTGAACTAAAAGTGACAGAGTCTGGATGAAATGTAAGAAGGTTGTCATATTGCCAGAATTCTACAGGCAGGAAACAGACTGATAGCGCTCCTCAGCTGCCAGTATTTGTTATCCTGCAAGGAAAAAAAAAGAAATAACTCTGAAGCAGAGCCTTGGGTGCAGAGGTCAGGGCCATGAGCCTAGAGGCAGAGGCTTGAACCATGGATTCAGAGGTGGAGGCTGGCATTGCATAGGCTAGAGGATAATGGGGTTGCTCCTGTCACAAGCACTATGAAGGGCAACAGAATTAAGGGCATAGAGTGTGAAATCAAGAGCCATAGAGGACACACTGGATATAATGTCTATTTCTGGAGACAAGTGAACAAATGTCTAGGGAGACTATTTCCAGTATACAGAATGTGTAAAATAGATAACTAGTGGGAACCTGCTGGATAGCACAGGGAGCTCAGCTCGGTGCTCTGTGATGACCTAGATGGGGCGGAATGGGGGCGGGGATGAGAGGGAGGTCCAAGAGGGAGGGGATATATGTATACATATAGCTGATTCACTTCATTGTACAGCAGAAACTAACACACCATTGTAAAGCAACTATACTCCAATAAAAAATAATAAATAAACATATGTTAAAATTCTTTTTGTAAGCCAAGCCAGATTCAGAGCGGTAAGCAAGCTGTGAAACTGGCATTTCCTTGAGGACATCTCCCAATACATACAGCCTAGATTTGAATGGATATATGCAGAGGAGACAGGAAAGAAACCTTGGGAGCTACTGAGGAGCTGAATCAGAGGCACTTCAAATACTAGAAGGTAATATGGTTATTGAGTAAACTAGGGGAGGTAGGGGAATTTTACCCTGCAGTGGGAGATGTGAGGATGCTGTATTTTATTACAGAAGTAAAAAATAATACAAAAAGTGTTAAGAAGCAATCGGAGGCAGGTGTAAAACTAAATAAGTACACAGGTTTAAAAACAAAACAGAATTCCTAGGAATAAAAAATATATAAATCAAAATTAAATTCATGAACGTGTTGAACATAGCTAGTGAACATGAGAAAAAAAATCTAAGGAAGTTGCACAGACTATTAAAAGGTACATATTAAAGGTGGGGTAAAGGAAGTTGGAAAATTGAGTGAGAATATAAAACATACATTTAATTGGAGTCCTGGAAGAAAAGAATAAAGAAGGGGAGGAGGGGCAATATTCAAAGAGAAAATGACTTAGAGTTTTCCAGAACAAAACAAATACATGAATCTTCACTTTTAAGAAGCACAGTGAAAGCCAAGCATAAACAATTAAAATCAAATTCATACATAGATGATGAAATAAAAATTCAAAGCACGGAATAATTGAGAAGATTTTCAAAGAAGTCAGGAAGAGAGAGGGAGAGAGAGAGGGAAGAGAAGAAAGAGAATGATTACGTTTAAAATTAATAAAATAAGTTCATATATAAATAAGCTGTGTCAGTATAAATTACCACCAATTATGTCCAATGAAAAGATTAAACATTAAGGTAGAATTATACTCTTGAACTAAAACTGCAAATATATTGAAAGATGGTAATCAGAGTTCAAGTGTTTCATAATCCTTTTACATTAATTATCTTTAGACCATGTATGGTTAAATAGGGAAGTTAAAATTGTTTAAAGTCTGCAAAGTGTATAATTTCCAATTTAGTGAAGGGAGTGGGGATAATAGCTAGCACTTACATGACACTTATTACCTGCAAAATACTGTTCTAAATGATTTACATGGTTTAAATGATTTAATCCTAAGCACATCATTAGGAGGGGGAAGCTGTCGTCATTCCCACAATCAGATGAAGTAACTGAGGCAGAGAGAGACTCAAAGCTGTGGAATTGGTAGGTACCAATGATTGAATCTGAGCATGTTCTTAATCATCAGAACATTGCCTCTCTATAAAAATGCAGCAGGGTAGAAATAAATGCAAGCGTACCATAACCATTCATTCACCCATTCACTCAACAAATATGTATTGAGCCCTTACTCCGTGCAAGGTACTGTTACTCTAGGCGCTGGGGGGACCTGAATAAATAAAGCAACAAAACTTCATGATTCAATGAAGCTTATGCACTAGTGGAATAATGTAAATGAAATAAATACTGCACTTAAAAGATAAAAAGTATCCTATTGAAAAGAAAAAGGATAGGGTTTTTAAAAAATTAGCCGTGTGTTCCTTAGGAGAGGCATAGAGAAGTGTAAGGACATAGAATGTTTGAAATAAACCAATAAATATATATGATAGGTAAATGTATATGGGCAAACATATGTGAGAGGTAAATAAGAACTAAAAGAAATCCAATGCTTCTATTTTAATACCAGACTAAATAGATTTTTAGGCAAACTAGAATTAATTTAGATAAAGAGGTCCACTCTGTTTTGATAAATATTCAGTTTTTCAGGATGATATTCCAATCCTAATGTTCTTTGGACCTAATAATATAGATTTAAAACATGTCAAGTGAAATTGAAGGAATTAAAAGAAACAGAGAAAAATTGATTTTTAACATGCCTCTTTTACTGATTGATCAAGCAGACAAAAAAAGTTAATGAGAATATACATTTGAACAATGCAATTAACAAGCTTAGTAGAATAGGACATCTAAGGAACATTGCATCCCAAAACTTTTCAAGCACTTATGGAATATTCATAAAATTTGATCACATTTTACGCATAAATCAAATTTCAGAAAAAAAAAATTCCAAGATGCAGATAAGGCAAGCCACATTCTCTGAGCACAATGACATTAAGTTAGAAACCAAAAGATTGTTTTAAAAATCATATTTTTATATTAAAAATACTTCTAAATATATAACAGATTGAAGAGAAAAAATCTCAATGGAAATCCTACTTAGAATTAAATGAAAGAAGAAGACTTCTTAGCTAACTTAAAAAATGCAAAAAGTACAGATTTTCCTCTACTTATGATGGGGTTATGTCCTGATAAACCCATCCTAAATGGAAAATATTTTAAGTCAAAAATGCATTCAGTACACTTAAATTTAGCCTAGCCTACCTTAAACATGCTCAGAACATTTACGTTAGCCTACATTTGGGCAAAATCATCTAACACAAAATCTATTCTATAATAAAGTGTTGTCTATTCATGTAATTTATTGAATACTATACTGAAAGTGAAAAACAGAATGGTTGTATGGGTACAGAATGATGTGTGCCAGTGGTTTACCCTCATGATCGCTGCCTCTGCACAGCATCTCGAGAGAGTTCCATGCTGCACATTGCTAGCCTGGGAAAAGATCAAACTAAAAATTCAATACGATGTCTACTGAATGCTTTTGCACCACCACAAAGTCAAAAAATCATAAGTCAAAACATTGTGAGTCAGAGAATGTCTATAGTTCTTAGGAGGAATTTATAACCTTAAATCCATAAGTTAGAAAAAAAAGGAAGTAAGCTAAGCATCCAATACAAGAAGTTAGAAAAGTAATAATTGTGTAGAATCAAACAAAATAAGACAAAAGTGGATACATTAATATACAAAAATTAATAAAGAGGATTATCAAATTAAATTTTTTTTTTTGAAAATACAAATAATGTTGACAAACCTCAATCAACAAAGACAAAGGCCCTAAGACAGGAGCATCTCTGGTACGTGCAAAGAACTGAAGACTAGAGTGGCTGAAGCAGAGCGAGAGGGGGAATAAACAGGAAATATGACCAAGAGCTGAATCACATAAGGCTTTATAGGTCACGGAACAGAACTTATTCTGGTGAAACTGGGAGACACTGAATGTTTGTAAAGTAATTTCTGCTATCTGCAGTGCTTCTTCTGCTATGACTTATGCAGAGAAACTATGTAGGAGCCTGGAGATAGTTTATATACGATGAAATTGTATACAAGTAGCTCCCATCGTTGTGTATAGAACATGGTAATAAATCAATAAATGTTTAATAAATAAAAGCAGGAAAAAGTATATGATTACACATTTTAGCTTGAAATTTCAACAGACAAATATTGAGAGGCCATGTTAGATTGCGAAATGACCACAGAATTTTGAGTCAGAGACCTGAGTCTGCATCTCTGGGCTTACCTTGAAAAAGTGACTTATTTTCTGTGAGTCTGACTTTCTTCATGTGCACAATAGGAGTAACACGGTATTAGCCAGGGCTTTATTGCAATAATGCAATTTAAGAAATAATCCAAACATCTCAGTGGCTTACAACGATAAGCATACATTTCTCACTCGTAAGTCTGCAGGGCACCTGGGACAGTTCTTTTTCAACTATGGATTATGCTCAGGACTGCTCTGTTTCTCGTTCTGGGATGCAGTCTTGTACGACATCAATCAGTCGAGGCATTTCCTCTTATAGAGAACAGAAGCTCCTCAAGGAACCAGCAGAAATACATGACATCTAAGGCCTGAGAACTAGGACACCATCACTTCTGTCAACATTCATTTGGCCAGAGAAACTCACAATGCAAACCTGCTACAGGATGAACTGGAGTTGGAGAGAGAATAAAAATAAAGAATAAACAGAAGACTTTTTGGTAATCCAAGAATAAACAATTAAGCCTTGAATTAAGATGGTAAGAGGGGCGATGAGAAAATTAGTCCCTGTATGGATGAACCAAAATACTGAGCCAGGTACACTTACTCAGGAAGGTGTTAGGTTAATGTATTTTCATAGGATACAATTTTAAGAAGAAGATAGTCAGCAACGTCACTCAGAAAACAGAAATATATGAGGAGACACCAATCAGGTGTGATTATTGGTCACTGGTGATCTTTGCAAAGATGACGTTTCAGTCTATTTATGTGAACTTAGTACAGGTTTACACAAGCTTTATTGTCTAACAAAATCACAATATTGAAAAATTCAAAGATGAACTAATTTATTTTTATACTTCTTTCTGAAAACAAGTATATAATCTGTAAGCTTTGCTTTTAGAAGTGCTTGTTTTCAGTAGTTCTGATACCTCCTAAGCAGCTCCTGAAATCTCAGGTAACATCAATTAACTAGACTGCATATGAAACAAGTGCTCTGACTAAGTTTACTTTCTGGGTAAATCAGAAGTCTTTTTTATTTCATTCCTTATTGTTGGCAATCTTCATAAACTGCATATATTTATTTTCTTGTGAATGGAAGAGAATGAACATAATTTATCTTTACTTTCCATTTGATATAATAATGTACACATGTGAGGTAGAAATCTGAGTGGGATGTGTATTCCGCTTAGATCATCATTCAGATTGAATAGATCTGATAACCTTAATTTTTGGAGGTCATTTAGAAAAACAGAGTAAGGTTAAAGTTTCAGAAAATGGATCTGCTGTGTTGCGCTCTATTACTTGTTTTATGCAATGCACATTGAAGATAATTTTCTATTTCTTTAAAGCTCTGGATCGCAGAAGAAAAGAGTTCTTAAGACACACAAAACAATATGACATTATTATCTAAAGCAAATCAGATTGGCATATATTTCATAATACTCGCAAACGATGCCAACCTTTAAAGAAGACTAAGCAATATCTTTCTTTCCACAGGCAATTTCTTTTCTGTTCTCTTTCATTTTTTATGAACCTAAGGGAAGTTTCTATTTATACGTTGTCTTTATATTCACTCTGGTTCTAAATTTTATGATACTGCTATTTCCAGACAAGTTACAGGGGCTCACCTTTGGGCAAACCTTAAAGGTGGTGTGGCTTGTGATGACTGTTGAGGTCTGATCTGAATGCCATAAAGAACCCATTGCATGATTACTTCCAACTCATCAATCAGTCCCTGGAGACAGATTGAACCCTTTCCTCATCCCCCCACGCTGGTATACTGGGCAAATGATAATCTCCTAAAGAAAATCCAGAATCAGTGTCTGAAACAAACCAGGAAATAGTAAAATGGATGGTATTTTCTTTTTTTTCAACCATTCACTAATGTCTTTGAATGCAAAACAAACCAAAAGTCAGTTTCAAAGACTTTAAGAGGTGATACTTAGAACAGAGTTGAAACCCGTGAAACCTACTGAAGCAAAGTAAGGGGTAAGAACTTTTAAATGAGTAAGTGGTGATAGCACAGGAGATTAGAACTAAGACAGGACGTGGACTGTTATGGTCTAGAAGAAAAACTGAAAGATTTGTGATTTATTGCTTCCTCTGAGCACAGTGGAACCAGGAGATGATTTATTCTTAGTTTTTTTTTTTTTTTTTTACGGTCTTGGAGAAGAGAGACTCATTTGGTCAACATGATAAGTTTAAGTACAGTTTGTATTTAAGAGGAGTGACAAAAAATTTTTTAAATGCACCAATTTAACATCAAACAGAATGAAAATTAATTCTGCATCAAGTCATACAGTGCTTTTTGCTGGCTGGAGTTGTGTGACTGAAATTCTCCTAATAGCTCATACAGTTTAATGAGCGTGTCTTCCTACATTCCACATGGAAAGGAAAGCATGAACACTGAATCCATTGATACTGCAAGGGTGCATTGGGGGCAGACCTATGCTTCTTTGTAAAATCAATTTGGCTTTCACCCTCTGCACTCCTCCACTGGGTTTGTCTTACTAAGTTGCATTTTATTTCTTTCCCCCTCTACTGTTGTTCTCTCTATTGCATTTTCCAAACTACATGTGACCTCGCTGTTTTACTCAGAGATCTTTCAGCCCTTTAACCTTTCTAAACACAAATATTCTCCCACACATACGAAGGCAATGGAAACATGTTTTCAAATAATATACCAGATGGAGCGATAACTCTCGAGTGAGAGATAAGTTACACTTGACAGTGATGAGTATAATATTTTAACTTTAACTAGATCCATGCAATGTCTTTGTATATTGAAAGTGATGTATTATGAATGTGTTCCTTATGATAGCCCTACTTAAAAATTAGGTTTTTTTATTTGTCTTCAGAACATATTGACTTGCAGCCCTCTCACAAAAATGGAATTGAATTCACTATCTCCTGCTTATTACCAAATGCTCTCGTTTGGTTATATAGCATGATTAGTACTGATCCTGGGGGAATAAAACTAACAGTGCTCTTGTTTGCAGAGTGAAAGAGAAATTTATTTATTTTTATCTATAACTATCAGTTTTTAAAGATGAACAAATCTATGGTTTCAGACTCATGTTGTACTTTTTCTCTACTGGGTCTTCTCGGTGGAAATGCTGAGTGAAACATTGGTCTAGGCAAGGTTCTATGATGAGACCTGCCACTCCAGTGCACTCTGCTCTTTCACCATTTAGTCTCAAAAAATGAGAATGGGATTTTAGTCATACTACTACTACAACTCTTAAAACAAAACTAAAAAAAAAAAGGAAAAAATAAAAGGTGTTGCTGAAGTTTTGGGTAGTTCGAAATATTTACCAGTTGTTTAAAGAAAATACTAGTGCTATGGAAGTTCTGGATGACAGAAACTGTAGAGCTATTAATATTACAGAAGAGACTGAGGATAGTGTGAACTGAAAAATTAAAAAAAATAGGCAGAATAATTTAGTTCTGTACCATATACAGATGTTTTAGATACTTTTAATAAGTATTCATCTGAAAAAGCCTCTATGTTGCTGGCAAAATTTAACAGTTGACATTCACTGCTTTGACCTTTTTGAAATTATGCTGGTTAAAAGGTGAACTAATGCTTTAAAAAGTTTATATTTTAATGTTTCAAGTTCATGTTATAGGCTGCTTTAAGATGAACACTTTTTTTTTTTTTTTTTTTTACTCATTCTTAAATTACAGTGTATTATAGGGGGTTTGAATGAGAAATGAGAGTATTTGAATTTCTTACATATGAAGGATATAACAAATGAGTCTATCAGGGCAAAATTCTATGGTTTCTTCTGTTGATTCTGTCCAAAGACAAGGAAAAATTAAGAGTAGATAATGGGAGTCAAGATGGCACAAACAAATCAGAAAGGTAAACCCTCAGGACTAAAGACTTTTTGAAATGTTCTCTCTGAAGCCCAAGAGAATAAATCAGTATGAGCCTTATAATAGCTCTATCAACAGTCCATTTGCTGCTTAACTTCAAGTTACCTTTTTCTGAGAGTGCTAGAAAGACACAGCAGAGTTTTCCGAACTGTGCAACCCAGTAAATTCCTGGCAAAAGCAATCATCATGGTTGTCTTACATCTTTCAAATGAATGTGATCCCATGCAGCCTTGGTTTCTCTCTCCGCCAACACACAGACGTAACTGCGACAACCTCAGCGTATTCATTGCCCAAGGGATTCACCTTTTCTCAGGTTTTATTCTTTTTGACTCCTCTTTAAGATATATTATGCTGTTCTTCTCTGAAAATCCCATTTCCTTTGGAGACTGATTCTTCTGAATTCCATGGTCTCCTTTTCTCCTTGACATCTCCAAATTGTCGTTTCTCCCTAAGATTCTGCCCATGGACTACTTCTCTCTGTTTTCTCAGTAATCTGTCTCTCTGGAGGTCCTTTCTTGTTTTATTCATTAGTTTATTTATTTTTACCATCTCTCTGTATCAAAACTAAGGCAAGATCAAGGTCTTCATTTTCCAAGTATCATTTTTTTTTTTAAATCACACAATTGGTGCTTCAAAAGCAAAAGCCCTCTACAAAACTATTTTTCCTTTAAAGCTAGGTTCTCTTCCTTATATTTCTACTTCTGTTAAAAGCATCAATATTATTCTGGTGTCACATGCTCAGCATTTCAGTTTCTCTATGCCCAAAGGCAGGACACATCCACTGCATGGGACCGGGCTCTTGAGAAGCAGAGGCTGAGACAGGGATTTGATACTGTGATTTATTGAGGGAGAGCTCTTCAGGAAATACCTGTAAAACAGCGAGAGAAGCAGGATAGAGAATGGAACAGAGTGTAATAAAAGTGTGGTCTTAGGTAAGGGAGTGGGGGGAGAGCAGGGGCAAGGCATAAACCAAACTATAGAATTATTTTCCCTTGAGCAAAAGAGCTGGTTTTTGTATCCCAATATCAATCAGTAACTGACTACAAGCATATCCAGAGATGGGGTGGGTAACTTCCCATGCAGGTTCACTCTCGTTTAGTGGAAGACAAGCCTCCTGAGACATGAGGCAGCTTTGAGCCTTTAGGAGATAATACACATAGCAGCTATTTCATGGGTGTACTGGCCATGTAAGCAGGATGTGGGTGAGCACCACAGTGTCTACTACACCTACACATACATTGCTTCTCAATTGTTTCACTCTACAATGGGTAGATGGATATGATATTTATCATGTACACTGTTACCACGATACTAATGATCACATATCACCTGAGCTTGTGTCATACTCCACTAATTGATTTCTTTTAAACCCATTTCTGTTTCTAAACACAACACCAATGACAGCTGTGTTCTAATCAAGAGCTTTTGATGATTCTCCATTACGTAATGAAAAAGTGTCGATTCCTGTTTTGATTAGCCAAGTTTCTCTACCTACCGCACTCAGACTACCTTTTCAGATTTACTATGAAACACATCACATATATGCTTCTCAAACGGCATTATACCTTTCTTAAATATTTTCAAGAATTTGTTTTACCTGTTTATTTTGTATCTATCTATCTATATCTATCATTTATCTATCTATTTTTTCTTGCTTTGGGTTTTACTCCTTTGGAAATGCTTTCTTTTCGCATTCCATATTACTTGTTTACCTCCTGACACACTTTGTACTCACATCAGGCAGAGTAGATATTCATAAAACTGTTTTGCTCCACTAAAATTAATACCTGCTTAAGGTATCTTTTAAGTACTGTAATGTCTCTCTCAGAGTGGCACTCAGTAAATATTTGTCCAATTGAATTGAACCACCACAAAGTGGTCTATTTTTGACTGCTTTGTCTAATTATTAGGATGTAGGTTAGGGTCACAGAGTAGAATGTGTTTAGTTTTTTGTTTAATGTATCATTAAATAATTGAGAATAAGAAACCATCTTCTATAACTTATTACTGGAAATCACTTTAGTGAATATTAAAAATGATGTATAAAAATATACTGGGAGGAAATCTGGTAGATACCTCTTTAACCAAGTGATCAGAGTTATCAATATTCAGACAAATTAATATTATGTAGTCATATGATGGACTGAGACGGACACAACATCACTTCTGTGGCACGCTTGCTCATCTCCAAAATAACTGCACTGTACACTTCAAAAATGCCAAGGTCAAGATAGACAAGAAAAGACTGAGGCTATGTTTCAGATAAAAGAAAACTAAAGAAACTTGACAAATAAATGTAGTGTATCAATCTGAATTGGAGTATTGACTGGAAAATAAAATGGCATAAAACATTACTAGAATAATTTAAAAAGAAATATGGACTGTGGGTTAGATATTATTGTATCAATCTTAAATATTCTGATTTTTATAATTATATTCTGGTTAGGTAAAAAAATGTCTAGTTTTAAGAAATACACACCCAAGTACTTAGGAATAAAAGGGTACAATATTTCCAACTTTTCTAAATGGATTAGAAAAAATGAATATATACATATATAGGTGTGTATTTGTGTCTAGATATATAAAGAGATTCAAAGACGAGAGAGAGAGAGAGGCACATAGCAAATTGGATAACATCAAAACAATAGGGGAATCTGGGTGGAGTGTATATGGGAGTCCTTGTATTATTCTTGCAAAGTTTTCTGTAAGTGTGAAATTACATCAAAATAAGAATGTATTAAAAATGTTTTGTGGTGTACAGATGGAGTTACATGATAAATTATATCTCACTTGACCAAAGCTCCCTTGAATCCTAAAATAAACTTTTGCATATTCCATATTAAGACTTATGGAAATGCTTAAATCACTTTTGCATTTTTATTCTTTTCTCTTGATGATTTATGATTTATGTTGACTTGTACTATGGACCGAATGTTTGTCTACCCTCAATTCATACGTTGAAGTCCTAATCTCCAGTGTGATGGTATTTGGAAGTAGGACCTTTGGGAAGTAATAAGATGCAGGTGAGGTAATGAGGATTGAGCCTCCAGGATGGGATTAGTGCTCTTAGAAGAAGAAGAGGAGTGCAGAGCCCTTTTTCTCTCCATGTGCACACACCTAGGAAAAACCGTGTGAGCACAGAGTGAGAAGGCCGGGCTGTCCGCACTGCAGGAAGAGAATCCTTACCAAGAAGCGAATCTGCTTGCACCTTGATCTTGGACTTCCCAGCTTGCAGATCTATGAGAAATGTGTCACCCAGCCTATGATATTTTTTTATAGCTCCTGAGCTAAGATAACTTGATTACTTTCTAACTGAAATAAGGTATTGGTGAAAGTGTGCTTGTGGTCTATTAAGTAGAATCACCTAGAAGGAATATTGCTAAGAGTGAAATAATGAAGAGCTGGTTCTACTGGCAGGAATCATTCGATATTTTCTGAAAGTTTTGATCTTAGAATTCAATATAAAGCATTCTTCTACATGCAAAATTGTTATTAAAATTCAAGGTTAATTAATTAAAAACTAAAAATCTAGCAATAGCCATCTTCATGTAAACCATGTGTTTTTTACGTTTATTTTTCCCCACAGCCTCACCACAATTATATTAGTTTCTTGTTTCCTTCCTCACTTTTAATTTTTCTCTAAAAACAAAACCAAATTTTATCACATCATGTCTCTTAGTAAGGAAGTTGAAAGAGTGACTTGCTCTTTGTGGGGAGTAATGGAATTTACTATGTATTTTTATCTCAAATTGTTGTTACTCAGTATACATTTTATGTCATATGTTTATTACTCAAGTATATACCTTGTCTTTCACTTTCTGATTCATATTTTCATTGCCCAGTGTCTTGCGCATAAAAAGGTCTTAATATTTTCTGAACGAATGCATGCATGAATAAAGGAATGAATGATGAATAATTTTCTAACTTCAGCTCAAACATCACAATGAACAGTCACATCCAAGATGAAGTTTAATTACGTTATGTTTGAATTTGTTAAGATGATTATTTCTGAATACCTTACAGTGCTTTAAAATGGATTTAAAGTGGCTGTGAGGGTTAGGTATATGGCCATGGCTTATAGAAAAATTTAGGAAACTCATTCAGTGTCTCCCAGCACAGTCAGAGAGTTAAATCCAGTTTTATAGTGTGGCCAAACATGTCTATAAAAGAGAAAGGTGAAAATTAGTTATGAAATTTAGGAAGCCCACTTAACTTGGGATTTATGTTAATTTATGAAATTAGCTAAGGGAACGAACAAAGATGTTTAAAACCAGAGGTGCCTGCAGGTACTCTTAGTGGACACTGTGAAGGTTGAAACATCGCTCTACCTTTCAAGGCAGGGATGCAGATGATAGGATTTTTTCTTTTCCTTTTGAAAATTACACTTTTTTTTACTTATCAATTGCTGTTTTATACATAAGCACTTAGTAATTTGGTGATTTTAAGCTGTTTCCAAAGGTTATTTCTTTGAAAATATTTCTCTAAATTTTATAGGATCTTTTTTTTCTTTTTTTTGGCTGCACCACATTGCATGCAGGGTCTTCATTACCCACTAGGGATGGAACCCGTGCCCCCTGCAGTGGAAGTGTGGAGTCAACCACTGGACTGCCAGGGAATTTCCTAAACTGTATATTCTTAAAAAACTAATCAACACAAATTGAACGTGCAATGCTGAACTCATCCCTAAGAATGACGTGGTCCTGGTTGGTGTCCCGTTTGTCAGATGTTACTACTAATAAAATCATTTTGCTGTTTGAGATATTTCCCTTCAAGATGCCACGATAGTTGAGAGAGGGCTGGCTGTGAGGGACTGAGCTCACTGCCACCCCCGCCATCTCATGGAAACCCGCTCGCCTTTGCTCTGCTCACTGGAGTCACTGGCACCACCCATGTTCCAAAGGCAGAGAATGAGTCATCTTGCATTTCTCCTTCTTACTGACACCCATTGCACTACTGATCCTTAAATGCAGCTAATTATACATTCTTTACACATCTTGCCCTCCTTGCCTTTACTTCTATTACATATTTCCTTTATGGCTTCTTCATATTTCAACTAAATTATAACAATAGCTCCCCTAATAGGACTTTCTACTTCAAGTCCTACTGAATTCATCCTCTGCAATGTTGTGGGAGAAAGAGAGATCTTTCTAAACTGCAGTCTGAACATGTCACTCACTTCTTAGATTACTTTAGCGGGTCCTA
The DNA here is from genome assembly GCF_028023285.1 of Balaenoptera ricei. NCBI lineage: Eukaryota > Metazoa > Chordata > Mammalia > Artiodactyla > Balaenopteridae > Balaenoptera > Balaenoptera ricei. The sequence continues at coordinate 96,010,416 of NC_082645.1, forward strand.
CATCACCTTGAGAATGAAATCCAGACATTTTGATGTGATATACAAAACCTTAGTCGTTTTTCATAGAGAATAGTCTTGTGGCTGTCAAGGTGGAGGGGTGTGGGGGAAGGATGGCTTGGGAGTTCGGGATTAGCAGATGCAAACTAGCATATATAGAATGGATAAAAAAACAAGGTCCTACTGTATAGCACAGGAAACTATATTCAACATCCTGTGATGAACCACAATGGAAAAGAATATAAAAAAGAATATATATATGTATGACTGAATCACTTTCACTGTACACCAGAAACTAACACAACAGTGTAAATCAACTATACTTCAATTAAAAAAAAAAAAACACCTTAGCCATTTTTGTTATTGCTTTCTTATAGTGGACAAGTGTATACATATATACTTTTTCCCTGACCAACATTAATTCTCATTTTCTCCCCCACCCCTCTCTCTCTTTCTTTGATAACAGCCCACTCTCTTTGTCAAATAGTACTGATATTATTTTCAATCAAGATGTTCTGCTCTCCTTTAGCCAAATAATGGCCACATGACCCAAGATAGACCTAAACAAACTCTTTCCGAAAATTTGAATTGCAGATGATTATGCTAAGCAGCTTGCCCCTGCATTCATCATATCTCCTTGCATTTGAACATATTTTGACTCTTAGAGGAATAATCTCTCATCTCAGCCCTTCAATTCAAATATTATCTTTTTGGAAGTTTTCTTAACTTCACCACACTGACATGAACACCCTCCATTTGTATAGTCATTGCACTTAAATCTCTGTCTGCTGTTTCCCACTTACATGTCCACATCTTCCTCCAGGATGCTAGCTCCAGGAAAGCAGGAAGTAATAGAAGCACAAGGAAATAGAAGAAAGAACATGAACTCATTGGTAAATTAGGAAAATAAAAAGAACGAACAGAACAGTAGAATGCAGAGAAATATCGTGTGCTAAGAGACTCTAATAAATGCAGCAAGCTAGAGCAGTTGTCTTCCAGAACACGAGATCCTTTTGGAGAAAGCATATGAGGTAGTTATTACTATTATTCCCTAAATACTTCTAGGTTGCTCCCCTCGCAGGCATGTGATAAGATTGTATTTCCTAGGGCCCTTGTGTTTTTGGCCACTGAGTTGTGAACAGAAGTTATATATGTAACTTTCAGGCCAGAGCAATTAATTGCAGGAATGCGAGCCTCCACTACTCTCTCATTCTGACATCAGCAATGAGAGGGAAAGGGGCCGCTCCATCAGCCTGGGTAACTGTGATTAGCAGACACCCAATGGGCATGTGCTGTGAGAGAGAGATCAATCATTGCTGTTTTCAGCCGAGATTTTGGAGATGTTTGTTAGCACAGCATAACCCATTGCATCCTGGTTTCTCCTGAATGAAACCAAGTGAATAGAAACAACGTGGGATGGCCAATACAAAGGACAAAAAAGAAGAAATGAACTAAGTTTCTGGCTTGATTTAAGTTAGCAAACTTTATCGTAAACTGCTAAGTCTGATTTTAATTTATCCATATTTGATAAATTGCAAGCAGTGTCATCCATTCTTTGCCATATGAAGAAGGAAAGCTTCTTTACTCCCTTTGTTGCTGGAAAGGCCACAGACAATAATATTTACAGCCCTCAGCCTGTCCTGTCTATTGTAAAGAGGAGTCATTTCATACACAGATTGCATGTACAAGTCAAATCATACATTGTTCAGGGGAAGAAAAGCAAAAGGAGAATGAGAGCAAAAGAGCATGAGAGAAAGTGAGAACAAGAGGGAGGGCAAGAGAGAGAGTGTATGATTTCACCCACATTCTTGCCCAGACACTCCCCAAAATACAGGCACTTAAATGATGGAGGTACATCAGGAAAATTAATCTACAGTGGTGGCATTTCACTTATCAACAAGCGAGTAAGAAAGATGTTTTATGACAGAAGCTTATAAAATATAGTTCTTATCTATCCTATTATCATATCACATAAGCAGCATCGTAAAGCTCTCATAGGGGGCCTTCCTTAAGGGAGGGTGGCAAAGTGCTACTAATTATATGTGTGGTATACAAAAAAGTGTAGACATTCAATTAATGTTAGAACAAATGCAATGTCCAAAAAAATAAATCTATCCCTCAAAGCAGAATTGTCCAGCTTTAAAGTAGTCCAAAATACAACCAATAAATGTAGATAAATGCAGCAATTATGTAACACACTGATTTTCTCAAATTCTTTGTATTTCTGGATAAGCACAACAAAGCCATCTGATTACAAAGAACAGAAAAGTGGAAGATCGTTTCAGCATCTGGGGCTTGTAATTAGCTCTCCTGGTTTATTTCCAATCAGGCACTTTTGTGCGAGTGGTTTGAAAAGTACAATTGCAAAATTAAAGTAGTTATACTTAAAATTGTATTAAAGTATCACTGAAAGAAAATGAAAAAAAATTTTTAATACAAATGCACATTCATTTTAATAAGCACTGGTTTAGGAACATTATATATTATCAATATTGCTCATTGATTCATAACCTTCATCCCATGTTAGTCAAGTGGCAATACCTACCACGAGAGGGCAGAGAGTGAATGCTAATGATTTAATGAGAATTATCTTGTCCAGGATAATCTTATTCTAGTGGCATTCTCAGACCCAAATTCAAAGTAATGTCATTAACAGGGTTCTCTTATCACAGTCACAACTACCACCAGCCTCATGTCTTCCTAAATTATTCTGCTCAGATAGCTTAATTTTCCCACTAATGTCTCTAAAATGAGAGCAGGGGAGAGAGAGAGAAAGGGAGAAAGAGAGAGAGAGAGAAAGCCAGTTTTTCTAGATTCCTTAGACTATTCATGCCCTTGGAAGACTAAGATCCAGCAAATACATACAATAAAATACTGTTAAGCTAAAAATGTAAACAAATAAAATGCTGTTTATTGATTCCCTATGAAGGAAGAATAAAAAGAAGAATATTTTTTGATTTCAATATGCCCTATGTAATTTGGAGTATAGATTAATAGATTTTTCAATAAATTTATTATTATAACCAATGTACACTCCCTTTCAATTTGGAGGAAAACAAAGCTAATTGAACTAAAGCTAATCTTTCATTCCGTATTCCAATCAGTTCTGAACACCTGTTTGAAGGCATGAAATAAATTTCAATCTATCCTATGACAACGCAAAAATATATATCTCCATCTTGTAGCTTAATTACATACATAAACTCTGTCAGTGACTCTTCCATTAAAAAATAGGAACTGCATCTCTTAGTGCTAAAAAGTTAAATTAGTTTCTTAAACTATTTTATTTGTTATTGACTCTGAATGATCATACAGAATACCAGTGGAAATTGGTTACTTCATAAATAGTGATTTACAGTTCCGTGTATGCTGGAACTCAAGAACATTTTTCTTAAGTTGGCTTTATTGTTTTCTGGACAATGATTGTTCTTGCCATGCATGACCTTGGTTCAGAAGATGGATTCTATTAGAGAACCAAAACAAGTCTGTTTTTAACCTTCTCTTTCTTCTTTTGCTCAAAGAAGAGTAGACAATGCATGCTCTATGGGAAATGTTGAATAACATGTCATGGTGTGAATGTCCTGTCACATCTTAAAGCTGAAAATTATTTTGAACAGTAGATTTGAGAGCTGATCAATTGGGATTGGTTTCAATTTTCTACCTTATCTAAATGTTGGCCTCGGTGAACGAATGTCATTAATGTTAAAGGTATATACTAGATTGTATTGTTACCTAGGGATGGCTCGTTCCATATATCATCATATACTCAACATTAGAGTACAGTACTGGAGGATACCTGATTTTTTAAAAAATTTTATTGAAGTGTAGTTGATTTACAATGTCGTGTTACTTTCTGCTATACAGCAAAGTGACTCAGTTATTCACATATATATTCTTTTTCATATTCTTTACCATTATGGTTTATCCCAGGATATTGAATATAGCTCCCCGTGCTATACAGTAGGACCCTTTGGTTGATTTTTTTTTTTTATGCTGTTATTTTACAGAATCACTGGAGACACAATCCACTAACCCTTCTGCCCAGTTAGGGCTTCCATCATTCCTATAAAGGCCGATGAGATATCCTAACTAAAAACTATTAGAAGCACAACATTTGCATTCAAAATGATGAATGGTCACAGATAATTATTATTCTATTATTGGCTGAATATACTGCTTTTGTGCTTTTTTATTCTAGAACACTTGGAAAACAATTATTATTATACAATTATTGAAATATTTTAAGAGCTCTTAAGCAACTACTATGTTCTGAGAACTACGTTAAGCAGTTTAGCTATATTATCTTTCATTATTTGTCCCATATAATTGATGGGGAAATTGAGGACTACAGAAAGTTACTGCCTTCTGTCAAAGCTCTGCTTTAGAAGTGGTAAGTGCTATGCCCCTTTCATTCCACTGGATAAAGCAGATCTAGTGGCCAAATCTGTCAACGCTAAAATAGAGAGTCCCTCAGGAACCATCTCATCAGGGAGAGGTGGTTTTGATATAAAACCATCGATAGTGTGTGATAAATACAATAACAGTCAGCAAATGCAGTTAGAGAAGATAGGAAAGGACACACTATACTGCCTGCTAGAGAATGTAATATTTTCATAGAAAAAGTGATATTCATAAGGAAAAAGGAAACTTCAAGGAAATAGGAACGACAAGTAGAAAGGCACAGTGATATGAAAATACCAGCTGTGTTTGGGGAAAAATGAGCAAATCAACTTGATTGGAGCACAGATTTGCCTCTGAGGCAGTTATAGGAGATGTGACTGCCAGTGCATTTTCTGCCATCCTAAGAATTGTTGACTCCATATTTTAGACTGTGTGTGTGTGTGTGTGTGTGTGTGTGTGTGTGTGTGTGTCACTAGGGGAGGAAAAGGAATCAAAAGTTGTTGTTTCACACCAATGAGAAAGTTTGAACTCAGTGGTAGAAAGATCACCTGGCAGCAATGGGAGGGAAGGTGGAAAGAGAAAGGAACAGGCACTATCTTAGGTGTGCCTAACAAGCCCTCGTTAGCGTTCGTTGCACAGTTTGAAAAATGGCTAATGCAAGCCTCTAATAAAACACAGGCATGAAGAGGGGAGAGATGGAGAATATTCAAGGGTGTTTTAGGATCAAATAATAAAATGTCAATAGGATTATTCTTCTAAATATCAGATTTTGCAAAGCAAAATGAAGACATTTGTTAAAAATTTTGCTCATTGAAATTACAAACTTGGTCATGGTATCAACGGAATGTTAGTGTTTTTCTTCTCACATGAATTACGAAAGGGCCTTACACAGGTCAATTTTATGGGCAAAAGCTGGACAAAGAAGTAACAGCTTTGCTTGTATAAGCAGTTTGAACTGAACTTAACCTTACTATGGAGAAGAGCAGGGACAAAAATTATAGGTGATTTTTATTTTTGTAGGTAGTTAAAATGAAAAGATTTTTTTTTTTAAAACATCTTTATTGAAGTATAATTGCCTTACAATGGTGTGTTAGCTTCTGCTTTATAACAAAGTGAATCAGTTATACATATACAATATGTTCCCATTTCTCTTCCCTCTTGCATCTCCCTCCCTCCCACCCTCCCCATCCCACCCCTCTAGGTGGTCACAAAGCACCGAGCTGATCTTCCTGTGCTATGCGGCTGCTTCCCACTAGCTATCTATTTTACATTTGGTACTGTATATATGTCCATGACACTCTCTTACCCTGTCACATCTCACCCCACCCCCTCCCCATATCCTCAAGTCCATTCTCTAGTAGGTCTGTGTCTTTATTCCCGTCTTGCCACTAGGTTCTTCATGGCCTTTTTTTTTTTTCCTTAGATTCCGTATATATGTGTTAGCATACTGTATTTGTTTTTCTCTTTCTGACTTACTTCACTCTGTATGACAGACTCTAACTCCATCCACCTCATTACAAATACCTCCATTTCATTTCTTTTTATGGCTGAGTAATATTCCATTGTATATATGTGCCACATCTTCTTTATCCATTCATCTGTCGATGGACATTTAGGTTGCTTCCATGTCCTGGCTATTGTAAATAGAGCTGCAGTGAACATTGTGGTACATGACACTTTTTGACCTATGGTTTTCTCAGGGTATATGCCCAGTAGTGGGATTGCTGGGTCGTATGGTAGTTCTATTTTTAGTTTTTTAAGGAACCTCCATACTGTTCTCCATAGTGGCTGTATCAATTTACATTCCCACCAACAGTGCAAGAGTGTTCCCTTTCCTCCACACCCTCTCCAGCATTTATTGTTTCTAGATTTTTTGATGATGGCCATTCTGACCTGTGTGAGATGATATCTCATTGTAGTTTTGATTTGCATTTCTCTAATGATTAATGATGTTGAGCATTCTTTCATGTGTCTGTAGGCCATCTGTATATCTTCTTTGGAGAAATGTCTATTTAGATCTTCTGCCCATTTTTGGATTGGGTTGTTCGTTTTTTTGTTATTGAGCTGCATGAGCTGCTTGTAAATCTTGGAGATTAATCCTTTGTCAGTTGCTTCATTTGCAAATATTTTCTCCCATTCTGAGGGCTGTCTTTTCGTTTTGTTTATGGTTTCCTTTGCTGTGCAAAAGCTTTTAAGTTTCATTAGGTCCCATTTGTTTATTTGTGTTCTTATTTCCATTTCTCTGGGAGCTGGGTCAAAAAGAATCTTGCTGTGATGTATGTCATAGAGTGTTCTGCCTATGTTTTCCTCTAAGAGTTTGATAGTGTCTGGTCTTACACTTAGGTCTTTAATCCATTTTGAGTTTATTTTTGTGCATGGTGTCAGGGAGTGTTCTAATTTCATACTTTTACATGTACCTGTCCAATTTTCCAATGAAAAGATTTTTGAAGGCTTTTTGTTCAACTAAGGAAATTGAACAAGACAAAACAGGAAGAAACAAAATCCCATTTCCTCAGGGATACACAAATTATTTATATTATGCTATATCTAAAAGAAAAAAATAGCTTTGATGCTTATCTCTCAAGGTTGTTTTGTTTGTGGATATTTTATCTTTTTCTGTGAAAATCTGAAAACCCAAGTTGTTTGTACCTCCCACATACAAAAAACTGTCACTGATTTATTTAAGAAATGAATGTGATTTTTCCCTTTCCCTCCTACTCCTATAGCACTTTCCCAAAGTTTGTGTTTTAATACTTTATTTTTTTAGAGCAGTTTTAGGTTTGTAATGAAATTGAGAGAAGCTACAGAGCTTTCCCATATAACCCCTGCCCCCATATACGCATAGCCTTCCCCATTGTCAACATCACTCACCAGAATGGTACATTTGTTACCAAAGATGAACCTACATTAATACATCGTAATCACCCAGAGTCCATAGTTTACCTTAGGGTTCATTCTTGGTGTCATGCATTCTATGGGTTTGATCAAATGTATAATGACATGTACTCATTATTTTAACATCATACAGAGTATTTTCACTGCCCTAGAACTCCTCTATGTTCTGCCTAATTCATCTCCCATCCCTCCGACCCCTGGCAACCACTGATCTTTTTATTGTCTCCATTGTTGTCCCTTTTCCAGAATGTCTTATAGTTAGAATCATGCATTATGTATCCTTTTCAGATTGCTTCTTTCACTTAGCAATATGCATTTGTTTTCTCCATGTCTTTTTGTTGTTTGATAGATTTTTTTTTTTTTTTAGCACTGAATAGGATTCCATTGTCTGCATGTACCACCAATGTTGTTTTCTTCTTAAGAAATATTGCAGACTCTTCATAGGTACTTGATTTTAGTTTCTGTAAACTTGTTTTTAATATTATAACCTCTTCAGTGTGTATTCTCTATTCAATATCACAATAGAATTGGAATAACTATTTAATCACTTATATACATATATTTGATAAGAAGTCCCAGATTTCCTCTCTTTAAATTCTTAAGAGAGTCATTTTACATGATGAAAAGTAATCATTTAAGTGCACTTTTTTGAATCTCTGAAAGAATCAGTTGCTCCAAATTTTCTAACCTGTACATTTTTTTTTAAACATCTTTATTGGAGTATAATTGCTTTACAATGGTGTGTTAGTTTCTCCTTTATAACAAAGTGAATCAGCTATACATTTACATATATCCCCATATCTTCTCCCTCTTGCGTCTCCCTCCCACCCTCCCTATCCCACCCCTCTAGGTGGTCACAAAGCACCGAGCTTATCTCCCTGTGCTATGTGGCTGCTTCCCACTAGCTATCTATTTTACATTTGGTAGTGTATATATGTCCATGCCACTCTCTCACTTCATCCCAGCTTACCCCTCCCCCTCCCCATGTCCTCAAGTCCATTCTCTATGTCTGCGTCTTTATTGCTGTCCTGCCCCTAGGTTATTCATAACCATTTTTTTTTTTTTAAGATTCCGTATATATGTTCTAACGTGTACATTTTTATTTGAAGCTAAATTTTTCAATTTAGTATCTCAAGCTGTTTCCAAATCAATACCACTTTCTGGCAAGTCTACACTCTGCTATCAAAATAAAGAAATACATATATATTTTGCTTCTTTTCTGTGAAATTTGGTACAATACCAATATCATCAGTTATGCAAGTAAATAAGTTTTATTCTTTGATACTAGATATTGAATTTAAAATGTTTAAATCTTTGTAAAACTTGAGAGTTTAAAGTCTTCTTTAGAAATTTGCAAAATTTTGACTCAAAGTTATACTTACTAAAGGTCACATTTTTGCTTATACCATATACACATTATATGCATATATTTTTTATTGTGATAATAGAATGGTTTAACATATTTTCTGGAGATTACTTCTGGAATTCTATGTCCAAAGTTATAATATGATATCTATGCTATGGAAAATAAGCAAATGAACATAATATCAGTGTATACTATACATTAAGAGTATGGTATACGTTACAGGAACAATAGTAGGCACTTATGCTTATTGTTTCATTTAATACACTCAACAGCCTGGCAAAGTGACATTATCATCCTCATTTACAGTTCAGTAAACTAAGTTCTAAGGAGTTATCATTATTTCCAAGTCCACTCAACTAACAAATAACAGAACCAGGAGCCAAACCCAGATGCATACTATTCTTTACACTATGGACGACCTACCTGTTTTATTATTGAGTGATAGGAAGCATTAGTATATTGGGCTGATACACACTGCTGAAATGGAGTGTTCGCATAAAGCTGAAAGTTTTCTCAGAGAAGTTGTCCAGCATGCTTGCCCCTGGTGGAGTCTCCCTATAAGGGTGATGGAGGTGGAAACTGAGAAAAGAGGCCCCAGCAGAGGAGAATCCTGGTCAAATGCATCTTTATTAGATTTGTGGTCCCTCTTGAGAAAACTACCATGGTCAGAACAAATTGCGAGTCTTCCCTTATATATATTTTGGCATATCTAAGGGAATGTACTCACATGTGATGGGAACCAGCAAGATCAACAGTGTGAGACTGAGGGCTAAGCCCTAGACTCTGGATATATTATGAATTAGATCTCTTTTTAGGAGACTTTCTGGTGGTTGACCCAAGGATGCCTGATTTCACTTTGTTTCTTACAAACCAACTAACATGGCACCAATGTTTGCATAAGCATCTGCTTCATTGATCAATGCCCTATCTTTAAAAGTTACTGAATTGTAATTAGATATTTTTGTGTGTGCTTTTTTAAATTAAAAAGTAAGACATTTAGATCATCATAAAGTATAATTAATATATTTGAATTGTATTATTATTCAAGAATAGCCAAGAAAAAATTGAAGAAAACTCATGCAAAAGGGACTTTTTAATTAGATGCCTAAATGTATTACCAAGCTCCATAAATATGGCATTGTTCAGAGTAATAAGTCATTGTAGTCTAATGTATGTGATAAAGGTGAGATTTTTAGATGTGTAAGGAAAGACATACGGGTCAATAAATTGTGCTGGAGCAAGTGTCTATCTAGTCAAGGAAAAAAATTGGACCTTTGTCTTACTATTTGCATACACACACACACACACACACACAAAGATTAAAGTCTATAAAGTCTACATTTGAAAATAAATTTAATTTACTAAGAAACAATATAGGAGAACAGTATTTGTAATTCTCTTCCTACTAAGCTTAACAGAAGGCTGTAAATGAAAAAAACATTAACTACAAATTCAAGTTATTAACATGGTAAGAGATATATAAACAAAGTTTAAAAACAGATAAAAATTTCTCACATAAGTAAAAAAATAAAGGGTTAGTAGATTTATCTCATAAAAGTTCTTACCATCAATGCCATATAAAAATAGCCAAAGAGGTGAATAGGCAATTAATAGACTAAGAAATAAAAATTTCTGTAACATAGAAACTAAATTAAATTTTAGAGGTAATTAGAGTATTTCTATTTTGTTACTAGTATTTTAAAATAATAACTGAGATGCATTTTAATCTGTTAGCGTCGTGGAAATAAAAACAAGTTTTGAAAAGATATATCACGCACTTCCCTGGTGGCGCAGTAGTTAAGAATCCACCTGCCAATGCAGGGGTCACGGGTTCAAGCCCTGGTCTGGGAAGATCCCACATGCTGTGGAGCAACTAAGCCTGCGAGCCACAACTACTGAGCCTGCATGCAACAACTACTGAAGACCATGCACCTAGAGCCCGTTCTCTGCAATAAGAGAAGCCACCACAGTGAGAAGCCCACACACCGCAACAAAGAGTAGCCCCCGCTCGCTGCAACTAGAGAAAGCCCGTGCACAGCGATGAAGACCCAACACAGCCAAAAATAAATAAACAAATTTATTTAAAAAACATAAAAAGATATACCAGTGTTAGTCTGTGGAAAGTAGTTTTATCTCATACACTGTTGGAATTGGTACCACCTTTAGAACAGAACTATCAAATTTTTAAAAGTTGCATACCATTTACGACAGCAGTTCCACTTCTAAGAATCTACTTTATAAGACTAAATAATAGTAACAGTAGACTACTAGACTAGTAATAATAGTAGACTACTAGAATACTATTATATTAGTATAAAAATGAGAAAATTCACTGCAACATATTTTCTAGCAGAAAGAAAAAGAAAAGACCGAAGATAATATATCCAGAGCTAGGGCAATAGGAAAGTGTCTGGATAAAGTCTGTTACATCTGTACTGTTTAATTAAAATTGAATTCAGCAGCAAGTAATAGGAAACTAGCAAAACACAAAACAAAAATAAAAATAAAATAGCTGGCACAAGTTAGAAATTGATTTCTCTCTCATATGAATATAGGGTTTATATGGCATCTCTACTTCATGAGGCCCTTAAGGACCCAAAGTCTATCCATTTCACTGCCCTATCATCCATATGCTGTAACCCTTCATCCTAATAGTCCAGGTTGAAAGTAACCACAATTGAGGTGTAAAATGGAGTGATGTGTGAAGAGATAAAAGGGTAAGGAATGGAGACTTGCCATTTCTTAAGGAAATATGTAGAAGATGCAGGAAAATATGTCTGCTCACATCTTACTAATCAGAACTTAGTCACATGGCCAAGCTTAACAGCACGGGTATAGTGTATATTCTTGTTGGTCATTTGGCCAACTAAAGATCATGTTTCTTTAAGCAAAGAGATTACTGATGCTGGTAAAAAAATTAACAATCTCTCTCATAAAGACTATAAATAAAGTAACTACTGGTGTACTACTTGGAAGAATGATTTTAAATTATAATTGGGTTAAAAAAAGCAATTTTCAGAAACATTTATATCATGACTTTTCTTTGCCTCTGTTTGCCTGTAAATAAAGTGATGTAATAGTAAATACTTCATAGAATTGTAATAAAGATTAAATCAGATATAGTTATATTAAGTTCTTAAAATAGTGTTTGGTACATGGTAAATGACTGATATATATTTATTATTATTGAGATGATTATTTAAAAGTGTTATATATGGAGGGGGTACATGTTTATGGAAGTACATTTCACTGTTTACTATGTACACTTTTTTTTTTTTTTTAAACAATGGTTTCATGAGCAGTGATGGGGGGCCTCTGTGTGTGTTTTTTTTTTTTAATTTATTTATTTTTATTTATTTATGGCTGTGTTGGGTCTTCGTTTCTGTGCGAGGGCTTTCTCTAGTTGTGGCAAGCAGGGGCCACTCTTCATCGCGGTGCGCGGGCCTCTCACTATCGCGGCCTCTCCTGTTGCGGAGCACAGGCTCCAGACGCGCAGGCTCAGTAATTGTGGTGCACGGGCCCAGTTGCTCCGCGGCATGTGGGATCTTCCCAGACCAGGGCTCGAACCCGTGCCCCTTGCATTGGCAGGCAGATTCTCAACCACTGCGCCACCAGGGAAGCCCTGTATACTTTTGTATTTAAAATATTTTTCAAGTATGTACTACTATAGTTTTTTTTTCTTAATCCAGTAATAAAAATATTTATTTGGATGAGTGTCAGAGGCAATGTGCCTACAGATTTTCCATATATAACTTTTTAAGATTGAATTAACAAAACTATAGTGAGCTGTGCTTTTATGCTATAAAATACTCAGGTGTTTTAAAGCAGGGTACTATGTTGCATATATTAGATTCCTAACAGAACGTTAGCAGATGCTAGATATTAAATAAAATTATCAGAGAAAAAAATGTCAGATAATGAGTAGATTAAAGCAAGGTTTTATTTGTGAGTATTCAGTTTATCAGTATTCTATCATATGTATGTGTCCCTGTTAACAAAGGGGCAGGGAAAATTATTCATTTAAAATACGGAAAATTCTCAACACTCTGCTGTTGTCTTTGGTGCTTGTTGTGAATCATGTATTTAAAAGTAAATAAGCATATTAACATCACATTTTATGATTTGTTATTGAATCCTAAGATCAGCTATACTGAAAAGATTAGTAATCACAGCATGTCATCAATTAAATGGAGAAATGATGAACTGTATTATGATAAAACATTCTTATCAAATTATCAGTAACTATCATGGAGCTTGCATTTACATTATCATATACATACACATACATAGATAGTATACATAATATATACATTATTATATTACATCCATAAAGGGGCATGTGTGTATGTGAATGTTTGTATTTTTGTAAATTGTGGTAAAATATAAGACATAAAATTTATGATTTTAACTATTTTAAAGTGTAAAATTCAGTGGCATTTAGTACACTCACAATGTTGTGCAACCATCACCACTATCTATTCCGGAATATTTTCATCACCTCAAAAGGAAACCCTGTACCCACTAAGCAATCACACCTCATTCCCCTCTCCCCCAGCCCCTGCCAACCAGTAATCTGCTTTCTGTCTTTATGCAATTACTAATTCTGGATATTTCATATAAATGGAATTATACAAATGTGGCCTTTTGTGCCTGACTTCTTTCATTCATAGAATGTTTTCAAGGTTCATCCACACTGTGCATGTTTTTGGCGTCTGAGTAATATTCTTTGTACGGATATACCAGATTTTGCACGTTTCAGTTGTTTCCACCTTTTGGTTACTATGAACAGTTCTGCTATAAATATTTGTGCAAAATATTTTCCTTCAACACTGGTTTTCAATTCCTAGGGGAGTATACTTAGGAGTGGAATTGCTAGGTCATATGGTAATTCTATGCTTTACTTATTGAGGAACTGTCAAACCATGTTCCACAGTGGCTACACCATTTCATGTTCCCACCAGCACTGAGGTAGGTTCTAATTTCCCCAAAGCCTTGCCAGCATTTGCTATTTTCTGCTTTTTGTTTGTTTGCTTGTGTACAATCGTCCTAGTGGGTGTGATCTCATTGTGATTTTGACTTGCATTTCCCTAATGACTATGACTGAGTATCTTTTCATGTGCTTGTTGGACATTTGTATATCTTTTTTGGAGAAATATGTATTCAAGTCCTATGCCCATTTTAAAATTGGCTTCCTTTTATATTTTACTGTTGAGTTATAAGAGTTCTTTATATATTCTGGTTACTACAGTTTTATCATATATATAATTTATAAATCTTTTTCTCAGATATATGATTTGCAAATGATTTTCACTCAGTGTGTGTGTTTTGTTTTTTTTACTCTTTTGATGCACACAGTTTTTAAGTTTGATGAAGTCCCATGTATCTATTTGTTGTTTGTGTTTAATGGTGACATTGCCAAATCCAAGATCATGAAGAGCCTAAAACTTTTATTCTAAGAGTTTTATAGTTTTAGCTCTTATATTTAGGTATTTAATCCATTTTGACTTCTTAATTTTTGTATATAGTGTGTGGTGATGGTGTAGCTCCTTTCTTTTGTATACGGTTTGATTTTTGACATTTGTTTCAGTTTCAATAAATTGTGCTATTATAATTAGCAACTTAAATATCCTGGAAATATTATGTATGCCAATGAATGAATCTAAAATTTATTTGAGCACATACACATGCTACTGTTCTAAAAGCTTTACACATTCTCATTTATTCCTCAAATAAATCTATGAAGTACCTAATAAGAGTAGAAAACCAGAGCTAAAAATCCTCAAAATTCTCCATTGCAGTAGAATGAATTTTTTAAAGACTTTTGCTACTTATAGCTATTTGAATTAAAACACGTAAGATAGTGGAATGCATGTGAATATCTTATAATAGAGATTTTTGTTCATGCAATTGTAATATGTCTCTAGCCTCAACAAAGAATACATAATAACCATGCATTTCTAATGCTGGCATACTGTGTAGCTTTCTCCATGTCAAAAACTTAAGCTCTAATAAAAAGTAATTATAACTGTATTTTTAAAGCAATTCACTTCACAAATCCTAACAACAAATTAACACTGAAAAATTATGCCCTCTACAACTTGTATCAAAGAAGTCAAGTAAAGAAAATCCCCCAAAGAAAAAAAAATCCAGAGATTTATTAAAGTTTATTATATGGTGATCATGGTTTTTGAATTATCTCACAATTAAAAGTTTCAGGCACTTTGGCATGGTGGAATAAGCACTAGAATGAAAACAGCAGACTAAACTTCAAAAATTTACCCCTACCTAACTAGTTAGAATATTTGAGGACAAGTCATATGACTTCTCTAAGTAGCAGATTTCTCCTACGTCAATAGGTAATGTCAAAAATATGATAGTACAACATTGTTCAAATTCCAGTTCTTCTACTTACTAGCTTGTAAAGTTGTATGACCTTAGAGATGTCTCAGAAGCACTATGACCCTGTTTCCTCATCTGTAAAATGAAGATTTCCAGGCCAGACTTTTAATGCCTTGTACAAATTAGATATTTAAGAAATGCTAGTTTCTTTCTTGCTTGTCTGTTTTAGCTCAATTTCTTCACAGTAAAATTAAAACTGTAAAGTGAGAATTTATTCCAGATGACATTACAAAGTCTTATCCAGTTTGAATATCCTGATTTTAAAAAGACAGCACAGTTTAGGGCTTCCCTGGTGGTGCAGTAGTTGAGAATCTGCCTGCTAATGCAGGGGACACGGGTTTGAGCCCTGGTCTGGGAAGATCCCACGTGCCACAGAGCAGCTAGGCCCGTGAACCATAATTACTGAGCCTGCGCGTCTGGAGCCTGTGCTCTGCAACAGGAGAGGCCGCGATAGTGAGAGGCCCATGCACTGCGATGAAGAGTGGCCCCCGCTCGCCGCAACTAGAGAAAGCCCTGGCACAGAAACGAAGGCCCAACACAGCCATAAATAAATAGATAAAAATTTTTTTAAAAAAGCACAATTTAATCAATATACATATTATAGATCAAGATGTGGTAGAATAAAATCAATGCGAGAGCTTGATCTTTGTGGATATACAAATCTATTGCTTTTTTAGGACCCATATTAAAAGCTTACTTTAGGGAAAGAGGTACATTCAATAGCAGGAAAATTTAGCACTCTTTTAAATCCTCGAGTGGCCCATTCACAGCCTCCCTCTCTCTTCCTTAACTGTGGTTTTGGATTCTGCTTTTTGATATGATGGCTCCGGGCAAGAAAAAATGCACCTAGGATCCTTGAGGCACCTGGTACATCCACCTGCCCCTAGAGGAGGAGGGATCAGGGTTAAGCATGACTCACAAAGGGCAACAACTGAATGGGAGAGTTGAGACTGTGCTTGTAAAGTGCTGGATCAAGAGAAGAGGACCTGGATTATTTGAGGAAGCAGCGAGGCTGCTTCTCACTCACTGACAGGCAAAACCATAAGCGATAATTGGCAGTTCTTGGAAAGATCTAGGAAAGATCTGAAGTGGTAGTTAGGAAGGTGGGAAAGAAGGTAGACAGACAGAAGGACCGACAATTTGAGGGTCTTTTGTTTACAGAGATGATGGTTTATTAATCTTTGTAGGACTTAATAGACTCCTGGCTCATAAGAGCCACTCTCTGTCTGTTGCTTAAATTCATGATAATCTTTAAGGAAGGAAATCTGAGGGAGGTGCATAAGGGTGGAGGGAAGCCATGATAATTGCCTGTACTAAGGGGTAGCTGGAGAGCAGGGACTGTAATTGGTGGTTTGTAGTATCACAGCTCATTTGTTATCTCTCTCTCCTTTTCTCTGTCACACACACATACAACCGGTGAGAAAAGCATTATTATCTTCTTTTTAAAGTTGAGGAAATTGAAGCTTGAAGGGTTTAAGTTATTTACCTACAGCTACTCAAAAAGTAAGTTGAAATAAGTATTCATGTTCAAGGTTGGCTGGCCCCAGGTCTCCCAGACCATCCCTTTATCGCCTTGAATGTTCTCTCTCTTCCTCCAAGGTACTCACTAAACACCCAGGAAATGTGCCATTGAAAATGCATAATGAAACTTCTAAATATGATGAGGAACTTCTAAATATTCATCTTATTCAAATTCTTCTGACTATGAAATTTACTGACTTGATATATAAACAATTTTAGAATTTGCAAAATTTGTGACCCACATTTTATGTTCACTAGGCAAGCAGCATGGAAACTGCTAGTATTGACCCTTCTTGTCACTAATCCATTTATAAAAAAGAGTTTCATTAAGTAACAGTTTAAAGAAAACACAAAATATGTAGAAAGGGATGACAATAAATGTACATATGACAGAAAACTGAAGAAGAGAAGACTATAGAATACTGCAAATACTTGGAGATATTTGGTTGGTTGGTTTTGGTTGTATTTAAAGATTTTTAGTAATGTTTTAATTCTAAGTTAGTATAAGCAAGTGAAAATAATACCACTGTTATGGAGATATTTTTAAGAAGTTTCTTATAAGAACTGTTTGTAAACTTCATCATCCATTGGTCCAGAAAAAACATGACAATATCATTCAATCATTCAGTAATTGATGTTTTAATTTCTTTACACAAATGGTATTTTACCTTTTTTTTTTGTTATCTCTTTTCTCTGGCATTTTTCAGTGTTGTCTTGATCGGATAATTAATGGCATAGGTGTTTATTTAAAAGTGTTTTCTGTTTCAGGATGCTTAAAAAATAATCCCATTCCTATTGCAGAAAAGTCCACTTCAACAATTAACTATTAAGTGCTGGTATAAATTAAGGTTCTATACAGGTAGATAAATGAATCTGTCATATATATAATTGCTAGGCAAAGTGGTTACACTTTTAGCCGTTTTCATTGGTTTGCTAATGCAGCTTTCTGTTCTAAAATGATAAATCATCATTTGTTAAGAAATAGGTCTTCCCTCTGTAGCTAAGGAATATGTTTTCCATCTTAATATAGACTGTTCTATGGTTTCAAAAAGACAAAGAGGGGACTCTTCATGATGTAAAACAATGCCTTTTTTTCCTCTATGATGCAGGCTCCTGGTGGATGATTTATAATTATTCCTGGCCCCAAAATAGTTTTAAGGAAAGAGATTTGCATGCTCCAGATGACAGGTAGTCACAGCTGAATACTATAACCGCAGAAAAAGTAACTCCTGAGGTGGAAGAAGTTGAAATCTATGTGAAATATGCAAAGAAAGTGTTTTAAGGATAGGTCACCTTTAAATTGCCTTTAAAAAGCATACTGCTTTTATGCTATGTCTACAGGGAGCCTCTGATTTTAATGTTTGAATGAAAGGCTTTTCCTTTTTTCCTCTTTCTCTTTTTTTTTTTTCTGCCTGTCTGCATGACATTGAAAACACAAATGTTTTCATGGGCAAATTAATATATTCTCTGGATAACCCCATGATACACTCTGAAATTGAATGATTCAGCAGTCTACCTTTCAGTTGGATACAATTAATTGAAGAGCCTGAGGCTAGGGTAAGCTTTAGTACTTGAATGTCAGCACTTGGTTTAGGAGTTTTATTTACATAATCTGTTTACTAATTGCTTACTCAGTGCATTTTCAGGATACTGAGGCTCAAACAGTCTGCCTTTTGAGTTGGCTTTCCCTTGCAGCTTGTGAGCCTAAAAGAAGGAAAAGACATAACCAGTGAATGAGGAGACAAAATGGTGAAGCTCGTTCATATGGTTATGAGTGAAAATATGCATCTTGGGGGTCTCAGTATCCCCTCAATCACTGTCTCCATCATTTTATGGACTTAAAACCTTTGCTTATGGAGGGGTTCTCGAACTGAAAAATCTCTGTGAATTTTGGAGTAGTAATTTTTCACCACCTCTGACCTTTTCATGATACTTAGTTTGTATTCTATTCACATTGTTGCCAGAAGCTTCCACTGGAGCCTTTAGTGTATAGTTGCCCATTTCAGGAAGTGGAGTTCTCAGAAAGGCCAAAGTTGTCTGCAACCAAAGAATAATTCAGAGAAATGAGGTAGAAAAAAAATCTCAAAATGCATTGCAGGGAGCTATATTTATAATCAAAATGTTAGTGGAGTTTACTTAAGGAAATAACTTATTAGAGCAAAGAGGTACTTGACCACTTGGTAAGATACTCAGAATATCACACAGGTAACAACAAGCATGATGGAAGATGTATAGAAATGCATAAAATGTATCTCAAGAATAAATTTATATGTAAGAGAGTGGTTCTCGCTCTTTTTTCCTCCCTCCCTCCTTTTCTGTCTCCATCTATCTATCTTGAGAGAAAGATATAGATAGCACAGTGAAGTAGCTAGCTAACATATAGGATTTTTATAAAAAATGTGACAAATAGAGGAAAATTCATGATAAAATTTCATATTATGACACCTGATCATTATAGGATATCATTAAAACCATAACAAGTGACCCTGAATTTTTCCCAATTAAATTTACATCCTTCTGGATAACTTCAGAGCTTACAGTGCTGTAGGTCATGATCCAATGGGAGAAAAGTACAGAGGCTGTAAGCAAGAACAAGAAGATGGACTATTTGCAAATGCGGTTATTAAGCATTCCTGCCATTAGAGATGTAAGTTGACTCTGTTATGGATATTCTACTAATGAGAAGCTTAGATTTAAAAGAGGAGACATTTGAAAATAAAAATATTTAATGAAAGAGCTAATTACCTCGTAATAGTTTGGCAAAAGGCCTGTGTTTTTCATCTTCACTCATTTTTAATGTCCTTCCTGAAAACGTCCTCTAAAATTTTTATCTATGCTCCTCAACTCATTCAATTATCTAGTTTAAAACTCATTCTGGCTAGGAAGAACTGCATATTTAAATTCTTAATAAGAGAATGGCTTCTCATTCCCTCAATATTTTTATAGCCATTTGTCCTATATTAACTGATGTGACTAAAAACGCTGGGCTGGACAAGTATGGAGGATGAAGGAAGGAAAGAATGGATGACTTTCCTCCTCCTCATCAAAATAAAGTTGAATCATCAATTCAGTTTTGCAACCATTATGACCGAGAACGTGGAAGACCCCAAGTGAGCCTGAGTGAGCTTCCTGGTTAAATTGTGATGGGAGCATGGAAATATTTCCCTGCTCCAGGCACTCCCTCTTGACAAATCTCACTATATCACAATCATATTCTTACTTTCAATGTATCATGCTACTTCCATTCTTTCTTAAACATATCGCATAGCTCATCTATTGGTTCTATTTATTTTCTGCCCACCTAAACCTCTTCCACCTATACACTCCCTCCCCACATACATCAGATTTGAACACATTTGAAGTTACATTCATTATTAATACCAGTTTAAAGGAGAAACAAATCTCTTTTTTGTAATGCCTCCTAAATAGTCCTCTTTATTATATTGTACAACCTATTCAAAATTCTGGGCTACACTGAAAATTCAGTGTATGTAATCTCTGATTATGACTGGCTCCAATAACTAATTGTTTCAAATAGGTTTCAGCAAAGTAATTTAATTAGAATTTGAATTAATGCTTATTTGAAGCCAACATTCAGGCTTTATTTCTGAAAATAGTGCTATCCTTTATGATGAAGGAAAATACATAATGAATGACTGTTGTGATGTTTCAAAATGAATTTGGTATTTTAAGACATTCAGGAGGTAGGGAGTAGATAGCGATGAAAGAAGAGAGTTGGAAAGAACAGCAAGTCTTTGTAGCATTGTGAGGTTGGCTGATGTTTCAGGATACATTTGGGGAGCTCACTGTGTTACCCTACTTTATTGGGAAATTCTTTTCTTTATCACCCAGGCTCACAGGAGCATGTAGCAGAATTTAATCTTTCTTTGGTGACATTCTGCATTCTGACTCAAAAGGACTTCTTTAAATGCTAATGTGTCTTTCTTACAACTGTTTCCTAGAGCAAATTCCCTGAGTGGAATTCAGGTTGCTTCCATAGTAAAAGATGATTTCTTGATCTTCATTCAGAGAAGTCTTATTTCTAGCAGTAGTCTCAGGTGAGGCTCTCATTTCAGTTTACTTTTATCTCCTCACTTAGAAACAAATCAGACGATAGGATTTTTTTTTCCCAGTCTTTTTATCATTAATGTGAGAAAGAGCTCTAATGCTGCTTAGAATTTAATTACTCTCTAGAATATATGTAAAGAAAATAATGGCTTTTGCAAAGCTAAATAGCTTCTTTGTCAGTTTTAGTTCCAGCTTTGTTACTTAAAAAAATGCCTGTTGATGCTTGGAAGTCTGTCTTTGGGTATCGTTTGCAGCTAGCTTTTCCTACATTTCTAAAATTGCTGAGCTCCAGTATAGTGATTCTTACTCCCTTCAGGCTTTTGAGTTGAAAATGATAAAGTCAATAAAATATGGCTGACAAAAATGGACATGGTTTGGATGCCAGTTGTATACAAGAGAATCTTCTAATCACAAGAGTTCTTTTATTTGTTGATTGAGATAACACAATTTTTAATGAAGGAAAGAAAAGCAATGTTTCCATAGAAATAATTTCTCTTGGGACTTCTTGACATGGTTGTGACATGCAGAAATGATGGATGCCCATCCTGAAATATTTCAGTGACCAGACCTTTTGTTTTCAATTAGACACTGTATTTTTTGTTTTGTTTTGTTTTGTTTTGGTAAATCAAGCGCTGGGCTGCAAGTCAGGACTCCTGGGATCTGTTCTTCATCTCACTGCAATTTTATGCATCTGTCACTTTATTGCATTCAATTTAATACTTTCTGGTACCCTCTATTATTTTTAGATCTAATTAGGCAAGAATTTTACCCACCCAACAATCTTGAAAGCTCACTGAGGGTGGATCAGGTCTCATAATGCATTAATACATCAGGAAAGATCTCTCCAGATCTGAGCCTGGAGAAGATACTTGATAAAAATTATTGAATGAATGAATGAATCAGAAGAAAAATGAATGAAAGAAAAATAACAAATGAACTATTTTATTAACTTGATGTCTCTGTGTAAAGATGTCTACCATATGTAAACTCATATGGAATGGTAGATACAAATAAAGAATTTGACTACAAATTCTTTGCTGCTTTCCTACCTTTGAAACTATGATAATGTGATGAAACTCTCATCTTACTGATTGGCTTGACTACTAGGATTCCTAAGCGATATTCCTGAACTTCTCAGGCTGAGTCATAAGAAGGTTTGCATATACCGCCTGGGTTTCCCAGAACACTCTCTGCTGGACCCCAGTCACCATGTCATGAGAAGCCCAAATCACATGGGGATACCATGTGCTGGTTGTCTTTGGAAGCCCCAGCTGAGTCCTCAGCTTTAAAAAATAAAAAGAAAAAAAACCAGCATCAATTGTGGTCATGTGTATCAGGATGGATTCAATCAAAAGAGACAAACCATACAATTATTTGAACAGGGAAAGTTTAATATAAAGAGATAGTAACTATAACAAATTGGATTAATAAGGGATGGACTAGTATGAAACAAAGAAAATACAAAGAATATAGGACTACAACAGTTACAACATATGATACCGTAGCAGATGTATTATATAATGTGATATGTAATAATCGTTGCCACTAGGGTTGGGATGGTGTGCCCAAAATAGGGCTGGCTTCCCCTTCCCCAGCCCCGTCCCTGGCCTGGGCTGAGATCCAGACCTCACTAGAGAAGGCACACAGTTGAATAACAGAGAATTTCTGGAAATTGCCAGAAATGTGTCCTCTAGGGAATCAGGGAAAAGTGATCACAGGGAGATGTCTTGCTGAAAATACTTCTACTATAAAATTACCCAGGGGCTTCCCTGGTGGCGTAGTGGTTGGGAGTCTGCCTGCCAATGCAGGGAACACGGGTTCGGGCCTTGGTTTGGGAGGATCCCACATGCCGCGGAGCAACTGGGCCTGTGAGCCACAACTACTGAGCCTGCGTGTCTGGAGCCTGTGCTCCGCAACAAGAGAGGCCGCGATAGTGAGAGGCCCGCGCACCGCGATGAAGAGTGGTCCCCACTTGCCGCAACTAGAGAAAGCCCTCGCACAGAAACGAAGACCCAACACAGCCAAAAGTAAATAAATAAATAAATAAATAAATAAATTACCCAAGATGTGTGCTGGGTGAAGCTGATTCTGCTGGGTGCTGCTGACCTCCACGCACTGCAGGAGCCCAGTAAATAAGCACACAGAACCTGGAAGCAAAATCCTTTCCTCCTTCAATGTCTCTCCAGTGACTTCTGCTGACTAAGCTTTCATTCCACCTGGCATACAAAAAATATGTATATATTTAAAGGACCCAGATCCAATTTCACAGAGCAGACGAAAAGGGAGAATTTGGAACTGAGTCAATAAATTGGTACATCATGAGAGTGTCTTGGACAAGCTGCCCAGTCAAGACTTCAGTCACCTCCAGATCTGTCTATGTGACAGTTACTGCATCAGAAACCAAACATGAGAACCACCTGAGTCAACCCCCAGAACTACGAGAGATAATAATCAATTGTCACTATAACCCACTATATTATGGGGTGGTTTTGTTACACAGCAATAGATAACTGGGACACATCTTATCAAGGCGTCCTGATAACTTGTTTTAGCTTTCCTTTGCTTTAGCTTTCCACCCTGAGACAACTTATAGAATTTTGGCAATTTTGAAATTCTGCTTTTTCAAGTCCTCAGTTGTGGTTTAGAGATTTACCTTTCATTAATGGGAACAACAGCCTGGAAAAGATAAATCGGCTTGCACTATAGAACTGAACCGTAATGTCTCAACATTGTAATTTGAAGATCTTTTGGATGACATGTTGAGAGAATGCTTTGTGGACAGAATTCCTCATGAAGTGGCCCAGTAATATATCTCATGAAGCACCTTTATTATTTATAATGGATAGGAAAAGGCTCTAGTCACCAATATCACTACATATTACAAAAATTAAAGTAGCAGCAATTAATAAAGTTGTATCTCTATATCATATGTAAGGAAGTCTTGCCAAGGGGGATAAGCTAATACAGGAAGAATACCCTCTACACTGTCTATACATTAATAGCAACATACTGACAGAAGCTCAAATGAGTCACATGTTTGCTCTGACTATAGATTCAAGGACATATGATGACTCACTCAGAATAACTACTGTGACATAGTATATGGGAAAACATATTCAAACTCCAGAGTATAGATCTGATCAGCACTGACGATTACTCCTGGGAGACTACAAAGCAACAGAATCATTGCAGTACTTATTTCTCTAGAAGTGTTTGACTTTTTCTACCACAATGTTTGAAAACATCACCAGGGCCAGAGAGTACAGACAGTAATAAGTTTTCTCTGGTCACCATAATCAGTGAATTTAGTGGCCGGCGTTTTGCTTACTTCCACTGGTTTTCAAATTGTGGATACATAGAGTCCACAGGTTTCCACAGGGTGGGAAGTTGTGAAGAGAAGATCCTTAGCCATCAGACTTAAAATTCAGATTTTTTATGTCTTATGATTGGGATATTCTCATCTTTCCACCTTTCCTCATCTGTGGTCTGACCTGCTTCTGCACCCATTTCTCCTGCATAACAGAGGAGCCTGATTTCTCCAGTTGTGTTGTGGGAGTGGGGATGGGTTATCAGTAATAACTCCAGTTCAGCAAATGGAAACTAGAACAATTCCTGGGAAACCAAGATATATGAGCATCCTACTTTGATACCCTTCCCTCTCACTTACTAATTGACTTTACTTCTCCAAATATCCTCCCACTTCCCTGCAACATCAATCCCTACCCCTTCTCACTCTATACTATTCCTATCATCATCAATGCATGCTCTGATACATTTCCTGGTTTAAAAAAAACAAAAACAGAAACAAAAAAAATGCCCCTTCAGCCCCTCCAAGTACAATGCCATTTCTAGACTCTTTTTTAAAATCTCTCTCTCTCTCTCACACACACACACACACACATACACACAATTTCCACATCTTTATTTCTAATTTTCTCTTACCCTACTTTAATATTGGCTTCCAAAACCATATCTCAACTAACATTACTGTTAAGATAACTGACATACAAATCCAAAGGATGCTTCTCTGATATCACCTCGCTAGATTTTCAGCAGTGATCCACACAGGTGACTGTTTCCTCCTTGAAACACTTCTCTCTGCTTTAGGAATAACATGCTCTCCTATTTTTCCTTTCCTGCCACCTTGCTTTTTCTTCAGTTTTCTCTACTTGACTATTCAGGATAAAGTTCTCTAAGCTTTGTCCTCAGCTGCTTTTTCTTTTCCTACTACACTTCTGGCTAGGTGATCTCATTCATTTCTATGACTTTCAAAATCACTTATAGGCTGGTGACTCACAGATTTATATTTCTTACCCAGACTTTTTTCTGAGCTCTAAATTTATATCTCTAACTTGCCTATTTGAATGTCAGAGGAAATTCCAAATCTGCACACTGAAAACAAGACACATCCATTTCATTCACATTCTACCCGATCTAATTATTCCCACTGTTTCCATATTTCAAATAAATGTCACCATTGTCACCCACTACTAGTGTTAGAAATTTGTAAATAATTCTTAACCTTTCCCTTTCTTGGCCCTTCATATTTCATTTACTTATACCAGCTGTGCCTTCAAAACATGTATGTCCAATTTGTCCATGTCTCCACTGCTACCACTTGAGTCCAAACCATTATCTATTGTTTGGTCCACAAGAATAGTTTCTTAACTACTATTTCCTCCTTTACTCTTGCCTCCCCCTATCCATTTTCTACACTCAAACTATACCTATGTTTTAAAAATATTTATGGGAGGTTGTGTTATGCTACTGCTTAAAACTCTTTAATGTTTTCCCATTGCCCTTAGAAT
Source organism: Balaenoptera ricei (assembly GCF_028023285.1). NCBI lineage: Eukaryota > Metazoa > Chordata > Mammalia > Artiodactyla > Balaenopteridae > Balaenoptera > Balaenoptera ricei. Next base: position 96,035,871 of record NC_082645.1, read on the forward strand.
AAGATCTAAATTTGTGACCATGATCTTCAAGGCTCTGAGTGATCTGTCCCCTGCCTAAACTTCCCTTCTCCTCTTGCCACTCTGCCCCTTGCAACATTCCACTCTCCAGTCTCTCCTGTTAGTTCCTAGGGTGTTCCAGAACCTTCACCAACTCAAGATATCCAAATACCTAAAGGTTCATTCTACCTGGAGGGATATTCCTCAGGCCTTTCTCATATGAAGGATTGAAAACAGTCTAAATAACCATCAAAACAATTAAGTACATCGTAGCCAATTCACACTATTAACCAGTATTCAGCAGTTATAAGGATAAGGTAGAATTTTATATATTTTATGGAAAAATCTCTGATCATATCGTTGAGTGTAAAAAGTAGGGTGTTTACAACTTCCTGTGAATCTGTAATTATTTCAAAATAAGTTAAGAAATAAGTTGCAGAAAATATATAAAATATGTATAATATGTATAAAATATATTAAAATATAAAAACGTATTAAAAACAAAAAGCGTATGTCTCAATGTACATTTTTAAAAGCAAGAAAACAGAATGAAAAATTTCACACCAAGCTGCTAACAGAACTTGCTACCTTAGTGGCAGTGGGGCTGTGTAATTCAAGGGAGGCTTGCACTTTTTACACTATATACATTTGTTAGTTATTATTTTTTACCACAAGAATGCATCCCACAGAGGGTAGAGTTGAACTGAACAGTTTTGCAAAGTCTTTGCTTAAAGAAAGCCTTCTTGCTCCTTTCCTATTTTTATGGCTTTCTAGTGTATCATATACTAAATATAGGTAAAAATGGAAATCAAAAATTTTATAATTGACATTCATAATTATTTTATTAATAATTAATAAAATGTAATCTTCTAACCTCTGTTATAAGGTAATGAAAATGGAACTCTGTAAAATGACTAGTGACTTTCTGGTTTTTTTGTTTTTAAGTTTTTTTGATGTGGACTATTTTTTTAGTCTTTATTGAATTTGTTATAATATTGCTTCTGTTTTATGTTTTATTTATTTTTGCCGTGAGGCATGTGGGATCTTAGCTCCCCGATCAGGGATCGAACCCTCACCCCCTGCCCTGGAAGACAAAGTCCCAACCACTGGACCGCCAGGGAAGTCCCGACTTTATGGTCTTGAGTGGTTAATGATCATTCTATTAATGATTTTAATGAAAATAAAACTGAGTATGTGGAGACATTTTTATCAATGAAAAAACTTTTACCAAATTACTATTTGATATGTATCTTATAAAACACCTGTAATACATTATATATACTCTTTTGAAAGTGGAAGTTTTCTAAATCTACTTAAATGGTACCAAAAATTAGATTTTCTTGACATCACGTTTAAACTGTAATGTTGTATATTGTCCAGTAAAAATAGTGTGAACGATAACTTAGGAATTTAGATTCTAATATAACTGAATATTTTGCCTTGAATAACTGACAATCTCTCTGTCAATCAGCCTCATTTAGAAAATAAGAGGATTGTGTTAAAAAAACGTTTACAACTGGGTTACATAAAACTTAGCATGCATTATTAGAAAATAAAAAGATAAAAAAGTTTGGAAAATGCCAGTTTAAACTGTTTTGTGTTTTTGTTTTTGTTCAGAGAATTTTCCAGAATATTTGATAATCTCTTTTTTAATATGAATCTTCAAGAGATGATAGGTGGGTAAATTATGCAGGTATTTCTCCAAGTACATTTAATTACAGAACTCAGAGGTTTCCTTTGGAATGGACTAAATGATATCAACATCTCCCTTCAGCTGTCATGGTCTATGCATCAAGGAGGGGACTGGTATGTCATCATGTTAAATTAGGGATGCATGCCTTTCTCCTTCTACCCCTTCACTTGTCATCTTTATTAACCTGACAATAATTTCAACACAAAGTACATGTATTTCCATTCCATATCTCGGTAAAAAAGGAAATGTAGAGATAGCATGCAGATAGGAACTCAGTGCTCCCTAAGACTGCCTAGCCCATCAAGCTGTGTGTGTACCCGGATCTGGTTATGGCCACCAAATACAAGAGCAAAGTGCTGTACCCATGCATGGGGGCACATGGGCAAGGCAATCATTTACTTTTCTATTTAGATGCCTTGGAATCATATGCAAAATAAAACTGTTAGTGGTTCTCTGTAGAATACAGTGAATCACTGGAACTGAGAAAGAAGACCTGTGTGCTGTGTGTCTATTTTTGTATTTATTTAAATTGTCTTGAAATATACAGAACATAAAATTACCATTTTAATCATTTTTAAGTATACAGTTCAGTGGCATTAAGTGCATCCACATTGTTGTGCAACCATCGTCACTGTCCTCCAGAATTCTTTTCATCTTGCAAAACCAAAATTCTGTACCTGTTAACCAATAACTCCTGATTAACCGCCGCCCACCCCCCCAGCTCCTGACAACCCCCATTCTACTTTGCAGACAGAAGATTTTAATTCAACCCCAGGTATTGCCATTTACTTCATTGCTTAATCTTAGGTGAATATTATTTCTTTGTCTCTGTTTTCTTTCATATAAAATGAGAATAAAAGTATCTACCCTTAAAAAATTCTTCTATGTATAGACAATCAAGTTTTCATGAGCAGATTAACTTATCTATCATTTACATACATTTGTAATTATAATATAAATTTATGTATAGACACACATACACACATACATATGCACACGCACACACATAGTTCTATCAAGTACATAGGTTTATTTAAACTAAACTAAATAATTGTTGCCCTTGATATAATTCACAGTAGTTTTTTTTTTTTAAAATTCTTATTGGAGTAGAGTTGCTTTACAATGCTCAGTAGATTTTTAACTAAAAAAATCTGTCAAATTCTGGGAACTCCCTGTAGTCAGGGGCCTAGAAGAAGCAGAAACTATTATTATTTAACAATTTTGTCATTTTCTTAATTAAGTTTTTCTCAAATCTAAGAGTTGTAGCCAAGGGTCCTTAAACTGTTTTACCCGTGTATATACTTTGTATTCTTTTTTTACTCTAGGGGGCTGTTAGCTATTAACTTGTGAATTTTTTTAAGCTATGTTTTTAGAGGCTGACAGGAGCTTTTGAGAATAAAAGCTTACATGATGTCTCAAAATCAGTTATAAACTGCATAATTTAAGACAATTGAATCGGTTTGAGTTTTTATAAAGCACTTGGAAAATAATTCTCTTTTTAAAAACGTACTCTGCTTGCTGAAATCTCTAAGCCCTCATATCCATTAAATGGAATCAGAACAGTCTTGTTCATTTGTGTTTCCAACAGAGCTGCAGAAGACCAAATATTTAGACTTCTGGAAAATTTGCCAGGTCTAGATACTTTCATACATAACTGAAATTGTCATTTACCTACTGGGGTTATATATATATATATTTTTTAATTTCAGTGTTTTATCAAGGTATTTCCCAATTTGGAGCCTATCTATTACCAAATCAACAGAGAAAATATATGTTACCATAAAATAAATTAGTATATAAGGATGCTTCATCTACAAAAGTGAATAAATATTTCCCTCCACTCCTTTTTTATTATGAATGTAGTTGTTAATTCCCTCATACATTTCCACTAATTTTATATTATCTCATATTTACCTTTATGAAATGAAATGGTCAAGTCACTGGAAGTGAAACTGAAACCAAAATTTCACTCTACAGTTTTATTTGGGAGATGGGGGATACTGTTTGTTCTAGTTATTGTATTTTTTTTTTTTTTTAAGATTTTACTTTAGTTTTAATGGACATTTTGCTCAAAAGCACGTTTTAGTGGCTCAATGTTAGGGTTACAAACAAAATCCTTATGTCTGTTACCATATCCCACATCAGTTATTTCACATTAAGTGCGGATTGTTAAAAAAAAAAAGAAAAAAAAAAATCAGTGCTGTGCTTGAATGGAGCACAAACAAGATAAGCATTTTAATTTAATAACAAAGTTAAACCTAGCACCCTTAAAATAAAATAAATACTGTATGTACTAGAGTATTATTTCCATGGGGGAAAATTCCAGTTCACCAACAGTGCAAATGAATAGCAGCATTTTCAAAGTTGAAATTAAATTGTGTAAACACACACCCATCTGCCACAGTGAACACTCACTTCTGTTGCGCCCTCCCCACCCAGGGCAGAAAAGAGCTCCTGCTGAGTCTCTTTTAGATTCTGAATCAGAAAAGTTGCCCTGACTTCTAGGCCAAGGGCTGGGAAGACTTACGTGCAGGACAAGGAGATCAACATGTTTGAATGGGACCAATTCTTCTTCAGATGGGCCAAGTGCTAACACTTCCAGCCACCCCCAGTGCCTCCCAGCCCAAGGGTGCCCGTGGTCACAGGCCTAGCTGGTGTGACCCCGACTTCAGTGCGGGCCTCTGAGTGCAGAGCTCCGTGCAGAGGGAGGAGGTGGTGGCCTATGTTCCCCACCGCTGACACTGCTTTGCAAACGGAGCATCTAGGCCAACTCAGGATAAAAACATTTGTGATTCTTAACCCGTTGTGACCAAACGGTTCTTAAGTAGGGAATGTCTACATGTTGTCTTACTCTTCTTAATATTTTCAAGCATTAATGATGATTCCTTTCCAGGGTGGCTTTTACATCACTCACAAAGTCATGTGTTCTTTCTCGTGAACACTCCATCTTTACACTGAACCTTGGAGCTTCAGGTCATAACTTTCAACGAGTACAGCCAGATATAAAAAGAAACACTGAGAAGCAGGCTCAAGTGGCCACATACTTGCATGGCAGTGTTAGGATAAGATAATGGCTGGATGTCTTTTCTAAATCGTTCAGCATTTACCAACTGTCCAGACCGAAGATCATTTCCAAGTAGTAAAGTTCTGATTCCAACTTCTCCACTGACCCACGTGCAATACGACTTATTCTGTTCCCACATGCTCGTGGGAGGGCTTGCTTGCTTGGCCGTCACCGGTGCCAAACGGGCTTGTAGACGCAGAATGCCGTAAGGATCCCGGTCACCAGCAGGATGCTGGAAATGGTTCCCATCAACACCAGCTTCTGCCCACGCAGCACCGCGTACTGCCGGCTCCGCTCCGGCGGCTGCACGGGGCGCGGGGCCTCCGCCTGTCCCAGCAGGAGGGTGCACAGTCTGCGGCAAAGCCACCGCCACCCTGGACGCAGCATCTCACCTGCCCGGCAGTGGAGAGCTACCCCCTAGTTATTTATATCAAAGCTATTTCTGTAGATTTAATTTTCTGAAGTCAAATAATGTATTACATTTTATCTGTAAAAAATATTGGACTTTTTTGTAACTTCTTAAATACTAGAAAGAGAGGCTTTTCACAATAGAATACCAAGTTCCTACAATAGGTAATTTTAAAGTTTCATGCATGAGTGAGTGGGAGTCATAATTATATCTTTCACAAGGTTATCTTCACTAATTGCTTGTTTCTTCATGGACTGAGCATTTTCCTCTTGAACAGAGCTACTGAGAGAGAGCAGTGCTTGAACTTGGTATCTTTGTGTATACAGTAGATCTTTAGCCAAGAGCACAGATCAGAATAAGCTAGATTATGGGACAGTAACAAACTATCATGAAATATCAGTAACAAACATAACAAAGTTTTATTCTCACTCAAGTCAGCAGAGGGACTGCACCCATCAAACCCCTCAGGGATCCAGGGTAATGGAAGATCCACCATCTTGAACTTTGTCAGAGGGATAGAAATCTTTAGAGAGTACCATATTAATAATTATGTGTGCTAACAAGGAAGTAAAATATCCTTCTTCTTTTCCTAACTCTTTGACCAGAACTTGTCACATGGGGGATGCCTTGCTTACTCCTAATCACAAAGGGACAGGGAAATGCAATCCTAACATGAAGTGGAATGGTGAGAAGCCAGAAATAGTGAGTGAACAGCAGTAATGACTGCCTCAGTTTTCATGACCAAGTGCTCAGAAGAACAGAAAGATGTTATATTTCTTTTCCATGTGTGCTCTCTTTCCTTCTGTACCCTGAAGCAAAGAGCAGACACTGACAGCTGGTGGGAGAAGAGGCATATGAGGAAAGGACTGTCTGTTGCTTGCCTAAGGGTTTATTTAATCATGCCAGCATTGAGGCACACGGATGATATACCAGAATGAATATGCTACAAGAACACTTTTCTTCATTCCTTTAATATTGGTTATCACAGGCTTCATCTCCATTGTCCTTTTCCTCATTCATATTTATAACACAGCCTCCAACTTGTTTGGTGATTATCAAATATTATAGGATGCTAAGGAAAATGACAGAATTACCATATGCGAGGGAATGGTTTTACCTTTATCCACTAAATACGCCTTTTCCCCTGCCTAGTCCAAGGGAAAAGTACCTAAGAAACAGTGTTACGATGACAAATGTCTACCAACCAGATTTCCAAATAAAGAAACCCTGATTTGTTGAGTTTGCCCGTATCTGTGCTGTAAATCCTCCCATTGCAACTGATTTTAACCTACCACCATACTGTCACCGAATGTGAGTTGCGAATGGAGGCTCACAATTAATGCGCTTTGGCCAGCTCATAAGAGTCAGGTCCAGCACTGCACTGCATCTGTTAAAATTCCTTGATGTAAATTTTAATCAACAAACATATGTTGGATGTCTTCTGTTGTGAAAAGACCTGGGAAACAGGGTTCACAAGAAATGCACATATGATTTTTACTATTAGGACCTTTGTTGGAGGAGGTCATTGAGAGGGTTGACCCTCCAGTTAGACTCAGGCGTTCTGAGGCTTTTTACCTCCTTCCATCCTTGGAATGTATGTTCCATCCACTGTTCCCATGGTCATAGCCTTTTTTAAGGACAGAGCTTTGATAGAACAATGTGCTGTTGAGATCATCTGAGTAGTATATGTGACTGAATCTAGGTAAGGTCTCTATATAAACTTCTAAGATTCTGGTGGAAAGGTGCAGAGATCTACTCAGTCTTGAGGCTGCCCAAGACAAACCTCACATGTAAGTTCCCTTGCTTATTAGAGCTGCCACCTACCAATCTGGAATTGTCTGCCCCTTTATTTGGTCTCCTCTTGCCCTCGATGCAGGGGGCCAGTTTGTGCACAAACACACTTATGTGTTTATCAAACGTGCAAAACAATTTGTAAGGAGAATACATATATAGGGCTAAACAATTGTGAATTTAAAGGATTTGTGGCAAATCAGGGAAGCTTACATGAAGAGGCAACTTTGAATCCAGTCTTGAAAGCAGTGCAGTAGATTCATAAGGGGGATGTTGCTATTCATATTAAACATGGCAAAGGGATGGGAAATATAAAATTATTTTTAGAGATAAAAGGAAAAAGAATTGAGAACTAGCTATTCATAAGGTACTTAACAGTGAGTGCTATCTAATAATAACAATAATAGTAAGTAAATAAGACATATCCACTGTAGTGCAGACTTTAAACTAAAGAAGAATAAAGATGTGTACTGCCAGAATTGGGAATCCAGTATGGGAGACATTTTTAAGTTCTAATCTAAGAAGGTTAAATGAATAATAAGAACATCACTGTAGACTTTTCAAGGGAAAGATACTATGTAAAAATAATATCTAAATATGACTATACTATTTTGATATTTTATGTAGGATAGTTTATTTGAAGGTTGATTTAGGAAACTTCCTATAAAACATGTCCATATATTTAACTGCTTTGGGGTATATATTTATTATATTGCCCTCTCTTCTTTACATAATCACCTACAAATTTAAGGTACAAATCTATTTATCTCAATAGATAATCTGGTTACGATCAATAATTTCAGGGAAGAACAACACTAAAAATCTTTATTCATTGAACTGGCATCTTTGTTTCTCTTGTCTTCTTCCCTTCACTGCCAAGGAGCACAGAGCTAAATTTAGTGTTTAACCATAGTGATCATTTAGTTCAGAATTTCTGATATCATTGTCTCTGCATATTTATATGAATTTGATCTTCTTTTTACTTACATAAGAACTATCTTGATTACATATATATATATATGTTTTTATTTAAAATCTTTAAGGAAAATAATCAAATTATAGAGTGAATCTTTACCTCCCCCCCCCACAACACATGCTGCAAGATATTAGGGACATTTTATAAGTCATTCACTCTTTTATGCCCTCATCGGCTCCAAAATTGGTTAAGGTCTCCAAATTAGTTAAGGAACGTTAACTTTCAGGTCTAGTCTTAAGCATTATAAGATTCAAAGGCAAGGAAAATATTCTTTTATTCCATCTATACCTCTTCAGCTTGTTTTACCTGATACCTGAAATTTATTTAATGGGAAACAACACATGCTTAAAATCATATTTTAAAATGATAGTCAATTTCTTCAAGATAATCAGATGCAAGAGTATTATATTTTTTAATCAAGATAAAATGTGGCTTAATTTCCACCGATGATGATTAGTGGGAAGTCCAATATCACTCATTTGGCATGCCTCTCCTTGCTTTCTTGGGGAAATAAAGAAACACAGGGCTTACATAGTTCAAGAATGTGAGCAGGTCTTCTGGTCTTCAGGTATTAAGCAAGACACCTTCACTTTGTTCAGACTTGCACATTCCATTTGAAAACAGGTATTTTCCTGACTGCACCAGCCAGCTCCATGCTAAACTCAAGGGAGATTTGCAGTTCTAGAAGCCCCAGCAGTTAGCATGCTATCTCCATACACTTATTTCCATGCCCACATCTTCTTCAGAGATTCAGAATTGAATCACACTCCAATCCCTGCCACTGACTCTCAGTCTCCTGGATCCAATCACATTCTCCCAAACCAACAACTTTTCTTCTCCAGGGTAATCAGATTAATAATTCGATAAGTTTAACCTTTCAAAGCAAAATTTTCAGTGTTGGTGGTATGGAGGTATAAGGAGAAATATTATCCCACAGCCAGCTAGAATGCATATTCCATTAGGCGGCTTTTATTTTCCCTGTTTTGTCCAGTATTGTGTCTCCAGCACCAAGGACAGCTCTTGATTAATATCCAAAGGAAGGGAGGAAGGAAGGAAGAGAAAGACTGAAGGAAGAAAGGAAGTATGGGCAAAACTCAGAAACACAAAGGGCGGTATTTTTAAGTATTTATAACAAGGTACAAATTTAATAATTCAGTAGATAATCTGGTTACAATCAAAATTGAAAAGATCTTCAAAGGTTAGTAGTACAGTAGTTCTCAAGCATGAGAGAAACACTCACTCAGGGGCACATTTGACAATGGTTATTGGCCTTTTTGGATGGAACAACAACTGGAGGATACTACTGGCATTTGATGCCCCAGGGAATAAAGATACACACATGTCACAATGCATGGGATAGTCCTGAACAACAAAGGCTTGTCCTTCCAAAAATCTAATAGCATTCCCCTTGAGAAATACTTGAGTAATCCCATCCCAATTTTATACTTAAATCCTTTCTACAGTAACACCGTCAAGTGGTCTTCTATCTTATACACCTAGGGTAAACACTTCTGTTGGAGACCATGCTTGACCAAGACCAAGCTTGTTACTTCCTTTGAGAGTTCTGATTATTAGAATGAGGTACAAGCACAGAGTGGAAAGTGTAGAGTCAAATGGACCTGAGTTTAAAAAGCTCCAGCATCTTTCTTTTCCACTTAGATTATCAAGTCACTCAAAGATAGCTATATATTTCTATCTAAATCTTCTTCATTCCTAACTAAGCAATCCATTCTTTCAATTTTTAATAATTTTATTCTATTCTGATCATTCTGCTTTTGTCTCTTCTTAAAACTCTCTAGTTTATCTAAATTACACTTAAAGTGTAGGGCTCTGAATTAACCCAAATATTCCAGGCAAAGCTGGAATCATATATTCCAGATCATCCTATATCACCTGGATAATTATAGGTATTTGAGTTATTTTAATACATCTTGTAATCATTTTATCAATTTTTGCAGCCCTCCTTTATTCTTTACTCATAGATGTCCTATTACTAAGCCATATCTCCACAATTCTATGCTTGTAGATTTTGATTTCTGGACCCAGTTTTTATTCTTGTAATTCTCATTTTATTGGATTTCTTTCATTAGTCCAGTCTGTAAAAATTTTCTCTCATTCAGTCTATTTTCAAGCTATTTAAACAGTATTTCATCTCTGAATTTGATGTATATACCTTCAGTCTTTTCAATGAAAAGCCAGATAATTTTTATTATGGCAGTGCCCAGTCAGAGCCATATGAAAAGCCATAGGACTCTTTCAACAGACAAACAATTACTATTTTATCCAAGCATTTCTCTAATGAATTTTTCCATTCAAAGACTCATATTAGTCCATCTTGGCTACAAAGATATTATATAGTTTATCAAGTATTCAGCAGGGTTCCCAATATACCTTTCCCACCATATTTTTCCAGGTCTAACAATTTAACTGTTTTAAAAAAGAGTACACATTTTGCATTTATTTTTGTGTATGGTGTTAGGTAGTGTTCTAATTTCATTCTTTTACATGTCCAGTGTTCCCAGCACCACTTATTGAAGAGACTTTCTTTTCTCCATTGTATATTCTTACCTCCTTGGTCATAGATTAGGTGACCAGAGGTATGTGGGTTTATCTCCGGGCTTTCTATCTTTTTCCACTGATCTATATTTCTGGTTTTGTGACAGTACCATACTGTCTTGATTACTGTGGCTTTGTAGTACAGTCTGAAGTCGGGGAGCCTGATTCCTCCAGCTCCATTTTTCTTTCTCAAGATGGCTTTGGCTATTTGGGGTCTTCTGTTTTTCCATACAAATTGTAAAACTTTTTGTTCCAATTCTGTGAAAAATGCCATTGGTAATTTGATTGGGACTGCATTGAATCTATAGATTATGTTGAGTAGTATAGTCATTTTCACAATATTGATTCTTGCAATCCAAGAACATGGTACATCTCTCCATCTGTTTGTGTCATCTTTGATTTCTTTCATCAGTGTTTTATAGTTTTCTAAGTACAGGTCTTTTGCCTCCTTATGTAGGTTTATTTCTAGGTATTTTATTATTTTTGTTGCAATGGTAAATGAGATTGTTTCCTTAATTTCTCTTTCTGATCTTTTGTTGTCAGTGTAAAGGAATGCAAGAGATTTCTGTGCATTAATTTTTGTATCCTGCAACTTTACCAAATTCATTGATTAGCTCTAGTTGTTTTTTGGTGGCATCTTCAGCATTTTCTATGTATAGTATCATGTCATCTGCAAACAGTGACAGCTTTACTTCTTCTTTTCCGATTTGGATTCCTTTTATTTCTTTTTCTTCTCTGATTGCTGTGGCTAAAACGTCCAAAACTATGTTGAATAATAGTGGTGAGAGTGGGCAACCTTGTCTTGTTCCTGATCTTAGTGGAAATGGTTTTAGTTTTTCACCATTGAGGACGATGTTGGCTGTGGGTTTGTCATATATGGCCTTTATTATGTTGAGGTAAGTTCCCTCTATGCCTACTTTCTGGAGGGTTTTTATCATAAATGGGTGTTGAATTTTGTCGAAAGCTTTTTCTGCATCTATTGAGATGATCATATGGTTTTTCTCCTTCAATTTGTTAATATGGTGTATCACATTGATTGATTTATGTATATTGAAGAATCCCTGCATCCCTGAGGTAAATCCCACTTGATAATGGTGTATGATCCTTTTAGTGTGTTGTTGGATTCTGTTTGCTAGTATTTCATTGAGGATTTTTGTGTCTATGTTCATCAGTGATATGTGTCTGTAATTTTCTTTTTTTGGTGGTATCTTTGTCTGGTTTTGGTATCAGGGTGATGGTAACCTCATAGAATGAGTTTGGGAGTGTTCCTCCCTCTGAAATTAGAACACTACCTAACACCCTACATAAAAATAAACTCAGAATGTATTAAAGACCTAAATGTAAGACTGGACACCTATAAAACTCTTAGAGGAAAACATAGGAAGAAAACTCTTTGACATAAATCACAGCCAGATCTTTTTTGACTCACCTCCTAGAGTAATGAAAATAAAAACAAAAAGAAACAAATGGGACCTAATTAAACTTAAAAGCTTTTGCACAGCAGAGGAAACCATAAACAAGATGAAAAGACAACCCACGGAATGGGAGAAAATATTTGCAAACGAAGCAACTGACAAAGAATTAATCTCCAAAATATAGAAACAGCTCAGGCAGCTCAATGTCAAAAAAAAAAAAAAAAAAAAAACCAAAAAAAAAACCCAATCTTAAAATGGGTGGAAGACCTAAATAGACATTTTTCCAAGGAAGACATACAGATGGCCAAGATGCATGTGAAAAGATGTTCAACATCACTAATTATTAGAAAAATACAAATCAAAACTACAATGAGGTATCACCTCACATTGGTCAGAATGGCCATCACCAAAAAATCTACAAACAATAAATGCTGCAGAGGGTGTGGAGAAAAGGGTACCCTCTTGCACTGTTGGTGGGAATGTAAATTTATACAGCCATTATGGAGAAAAGTAAGGAGGTTCTTTAAAAAACTAAAAATAGAACTACCATATGACCCAACAATCCCACTACTGAGCATATACCCTGAGAAAGCCATAATTCAAAAAGAGTCAAGTACCACAATGTTCATTGCAGCTCTATTTACAATAGCCAGGACATGGAAGCAACATAAGTGTCCATCAACAGAAGAATGGATAAAGAAGATGTGGCACATATATACAATGGAATATTACTCAGCCATAAAAAGGAACGAAATTGGGTCATTTGTAGAGATGTGGATGGACCTAGAGTCTGTCATACAGAGTGAAGTAAGTCAGAAAGGGAAAAACAAATACCATATATTAACGCATATATGTGGCAACTAGAAAAATGGTACAGATGAACATATTTGCAGGGCTGGAATAGAGGTGCAGATGTAGAGAATGGATGAGTGCACACGGGCAGGGGGAAGGGGAGGGTGGGATGAATTGGGATATTAGGATTGACATATATACACCACTATGTGTGAAACCTATAGCTAGTGAGAAGCTGCTGTATTGCACAGGGAGCTCAGCTCGGTGTTCTTTGATGACCTAGATCAGGGGTCCCAAATCCCCAGGCCACAGACTGGTACTGGTCCATGGCCTGTTAGGAACCGGGCCACACAGCAGAAGGTGAGCGGCTGGTGAGAGATCAAAGCTTCATCTGTATTTACAGCTGCTCCCCATCGTTCACATTACCACCTGAGCTCCGCCTCCTGTCAGATCAGTGGCGGCATTAGATTCTCATAGGAGTGGGAACCCTACTGTGAACTGCGCATGTGAGGGATCTAGGTTGCAGCTTCCTTACGAGAATCTAATGCCTGATGATCTGAGGTGGAGCTGAGGTGATGATTCTAGAGCTGGGGAGCGGCTGCAAATACAGATTATCATTAGCAGAGAGGTTTGACTGCACAGAGACCATAGTTAATCAATTGCTTGTAGACTCACAAGCTCAGGGCTCCCACTGATTCTCCATTATGGTGAGCTGTATAATTATTTCATTATATATTACAAAGTAATAATAATAGAAATAAAGTACATAATAAATGGAATATGCTTGAATCATTTCGAAACCACCCCTCATGCCCTGGTCCATGGAAAACGTGTATTTCACAAAACCAGTCCCTGGTGCCAAAAAGTTTGGGGACTGTGAACCTAGATGGGTGGGATGGGGGTGGTGGGAGGGAGGTCCAAGAGGGAGGGGATGTATGTATATATATAGCTGATTCACTTCGTTGTATGGCAGAAACTAACACAACATTGTAAAACAATTATAATCCAATTTAAAAAAAGTAGACATTAATTTGACCTCTGTTGCATTCTGCTAGTTACTGATTACTCACATTGCTGTTCACAAATAATCCTTTTATTAGATGAGATAATCTTGCTTAGTATCAAAATCAAGTTCACTAAGTTACAGTTTGTGAAAACGCCTTTTCTGAAATACAGAAGCTGTTTTCTATCTCCAAACTTTTTTAGCCTCTCTCAGTATCCTAAATTATCCACTATTATAAAAACTAATTCAGTGATCTTGATTGAAGTTTAGTGGTATCCTAACAACGTAAATAGTCTGGACCTAGAAGACAAGCCTGTTTCAGGCAGCCCACTCTTCTTAGGATCCACCCTCTGATCCTGGGCTTCAGGTCTCCTGTTGCAAGGTAGTTTTGAGCTTTATATCCTGAAGACCTTTCTTTTTAACTAAAAATGTAGCAGCTAAATAGTTAACAAAGAGTCCTGCTTTCTCTGGGTCATCTATTATAAAGCAGTGACTAACATTACAACTTTTGAAATCACAACTCTAGGTTTCTGTCAAACTCTACCATATACCACCATTTTCTAGCTTTGTAATCTTAGGAAATTCACTTACCCTCACTGAAGTTCAGTTTCTCATCTGCAAAATACAGATAATCATGGTGGTAGTAAGTATGCAATATAATCACGAATGTCAAGTTCATGACACAGTGGCTGTCACTTAAAACAGTATTACTCTTTTTCATCGACATTAAATCAAAGATCCCATTTGTTTCATCTCATTCTTGATTATCTTCTTGCTTTCATCACACAATGAAATATTAATCTTTCAGATATGTTTGACAGCATTTTAATCAAAGGGAGATGATGGGTTTTGTATACTTCTCTATTTTGATAGTGCAGAAAATGTTAGGATCACAAGTAGGACATAATTAGGGATATTTGGTGGGGGTCCCCCAAAATACAAAAAGGCAGCTGAATAAGCATACAGTAGAAACAAAGTAACATTGTCTACTTTTCAATTTTGGTTACATTTGCTTACTTCTTCATTTGTGGAAGAGCAAGATCCTTTGTGCATTGATGATTATGGTAATAGAAAAGCTAAATGCGTATGAAGTTCATGGAGGAAAAATGACGTCAGAAGCCAATATATTAATTTTCAAATCTTGGCAAAGGGCATTCATTATAATGGCAGAAATGAACTGAATATTTTTGACTGGAGAGTAGTAAGTCAAAATGTTCCTAAGTATGGCTTGCAAATGACCCTCCTATTTCTATTCCAAGAACATGTGAGTAGAATTTTCTGAAACATTTTGACTTTTTGAATAAAGTATGTAAGGGCTGCAGAAATGGAAGAGTGGAACAATAAGACAATATGCAGAAATAGAAGGTCCCTTGAGAACTATTGTGATACAGAGCACACGGATGACTTTAGATACGGAGAATCAGGACCTAAGTAATAAATAAACTAGACTGTGAAGTCTTATCTAGGTAAAAGGGCTGTTTGTGAATAATCCAAGAGGAGTTTAAACTCTTAATTCTTTTATTTGCAAATGGAAACATTCTGATCTCTCTATAATCTTTCCTCGATATCCATGTCATGGAGGACCATATTAAAATGAGATCCTTTTCACACTGCTCTAACTAAACCCTATTATGGATGGAGCTTTCTTAAAATTGAATCCTAAAAGATCTTTCTGTCTGTCTATCTATCTATCTATCTATCTATCTATCTATCTATCTATCTATCTATCTATTATCAGTCTCTTCCTCTCTCTCAACCTATCCATACATATTGGTGAAAAAAAATATGTATATACTTAAATCCCTAGATGATTTTTGTCAGTGTCATATTTGCAGAGAATCTGAGGTTAAGAATAAAGAAAATGATGGAAAATCACTACTGGGATAAATGAGCTATGGATTCTGATTACCTTTATTTAAGAAACAGTAGGGATAATTGTGATTTTTCAATTGGTATCTTTTGGATGATGAAGCTTTAATGGGAAGATAAATAATCTGCATGAATCAAGAAAATGGCCTGAGTGTTAATACTGTTCTTTTTGCCTTTGTCTTTTGTGTAATGAGCCATTTGTAATTTTAAAAAAGCTACCTGGGAGGACAAATGTAATAATGTCTTGAACCCGTAGGCAGAAAAGCATCATATAATTACATCTTTAAATATTATTACCACAGTTCTGTCCTAAAATTTTTGTTACTTACAGGTAAATCTTTTTGTAGGTGAATCCCCCTGGCTACACTGCTTCTTCTCCTTCTGTCTAGAAGTGTTTTAAATGAGCTGAGTATGGTCTCTCAGTGAAGCAGTGTGTCTCCCTTTGGGGAGAAGCTGGATTAGGGGTACTTGACCTTTCTTGAGTTGGGTATGAAGAAATTGACAATAAAGATCTTAAAAGAATTCTGTTTTTAAAGCCTTAGATACCTTTGTCCAGTGAGTTTGTTCCAATTAACAATGGTTAAACTCAAGAATCTAAAATGAAGATAATTTCTTGTTGAAATGGATATATTTATAAGAATAGGAGCCAGATGACAGTTGTGGTTTTTAGGAGATAAGGCTGTTTGTTTCTGAAATAAAATATTCATCATTTCAATAAATACCAACTAAATGTACTCTGTAGTAATTACTGGTGACACAATAGCGAGCAAAACCAGGAGGTTATGGTCTAGTAGTAAAGACAGACTCTAATCATATGTAGTATTAGAATCACTTCAAGGAGAAGGAAAAGTACAGTATTATGAGAGTATACAGCAGGCATCCTGATCTCATTGGAAGAGTGGTGGTTGTTAAGGAAGGCTTTCCTGAAGAATACACATATAAGTCAATACTATCTCACTGTTTTTAGCATAAGGCATTTTGCCATCTAATTATGTTTCTCTTTGTTCTCAAAATACCTTCTAGAATAGGTTAAATAATAAAGCGCTTAGTTACAAGACAAGGACAAGCAAAACCACTTTACACTGGAACTCTCCAATCCCCTCTTTAGCTTGCTGAAGAATTAAATGTTATGGTTGAGCATTACAAAGTATTAATATAATTGGCTCAATGAGGAGCAATTAAACTTTAACTCCTAAAGAATGTCATTGGAATTAGTTAGATTGAGTACTGTCTTAATTTCCCTGTTTTCATGTTGTGAGTCCTAGAAAAACCAGCTTTGATATTATTTTCATCTACTGATTAAAAATGAGGAAGTCGATAAGACAGTGTTTTATAAACAGTTCTATGGAAACATGCCCACATAAAAATAAAACAGAAGTGGTCTCGACATTCTTATTAGTAGTTTCAGAATGAGCCAAAGGCTCTTTATAGAGACAGAGGTCATCCTTCAATGCCTATAAAGTGCCTCTAGAGTAGACTGTATTTCACTCATCCTGGTTGGAAAAGTTTCCATTGCCACTGGTCTGGACTATATTTGTTCTGCAAATAGTGTTGTTCTTTTCTGTTTCTGTCATTCAAAATCTTTTTCATGAGTTCTCTTTTCTATTTTTAAAACACAGGGCAGATGAAGGATGTTATATAAAGTCAAATTCATTTTTCTAATCTCTGATGGCATCTTCATCCTGTAACTGCTATTCTGGGATTTTGTAGCCATAACACAAAGAACAGCAATCAACAGCAGAGTGCAAGATGAGATTAGAATTGCTGTGCCTGATCACCAAACACTGCAGCTTCAGTGGAGCACATGCTTTGCCTTATGACTGTCCATTTGCAGAAACTGCAAATAACCTTTTAATGTCAGTGTGTAATCAGTGACTTAATTTTGCTTCTTTTTCTCTCCAGAGTCGAATCAGAATCCCCAAATGGTCAGTATTCTTGAGTTGAAATAGACCACTTCTGCAAAAACTTAAAATGACAGACCCTCCTCATTCTGTGGGGAAACTTTCAAAATGGTAATGCCAGTTCTGTTGTTTGGGAGTATGTCACATTCATACTGAATTTATAAACAAAGTCCATATTTGCAACTAAAAAATGATAATGCATTAAAAATAGCTAGCCATAATACCTTTCCATCAAAGGTTCCCTGAGTCCTAAAAACTAGTTTTCTCTATTGGCATAAGATACTAAAGTGTAAAACTACCCAAATGTTAAACTGCTTATCAATTCCATGCACTTTCCCTAGAGAGGAAGCCAGGATTAAGTGATTTGCACTAGTTCGCAAAACAAAACAATGTAGCAGCAGGTCGGAGAGTATAATTCAGCACTCTTCATTTGTTTAGTTTGACCAGCATAATCAGTTCTACTACCTCGCTGAATTAGACAAGGTTATCTCTGTTGTGTTAAAAATGCTATAGTCACATACCACTTTGATGGCCTTCCTAAGGTCAAAAATAATCCCATTAGAATGGATTAGGAATATTAAAAGAATTCTTTTGATCTCAAATTTTCCTGTTATCCATATTAATTCTTTCTCCAACTCATTCTTTCATTAATTTATTCAATGAATATTTATTAAAAGATATTATATACCAAACACTATACTTGTCTCTAGTCAGATTTATATGTCTTTATTTTACAATTCTTATAAATTCAAATTTATTTATACAGTTCTTAATTGCACTTATTAAAAAAAGGAAAAACAGAATTTTGGTTAACAGTTTTTAAACCAGTTCTTTTTGGCTCAAGAATTGTGGGATTTCAGGATTCCTCCTACTTTGCCTTCTCTGTCCGTGAAATATCTCTCTTAGTTCCAGAAACTTCCTATCCTACAGCTGAGGGCTATGAACAGACACTACAAATGAACTATGAGATTTTTGTGCATTTGCTCTGAATGAAATGGTATGATGACTTATGGCACCAAAGTAGATGGGAAAAGAGAACAAGAAAGCAATTGGAAATACCAGTGAATTATTTTTAACTTTTAAAATTTAACAAAATAACTCATCCTGCTCTTCTCAACCAGCCCCCATTAAAAAATTATTAACACACAACTCATGATATTTTGACTCTGCTCAATTTTGCCTTTTGAAGAAATCAGGAAAATTTTAATGTCAAATGATGAAGTGCATTGTTGACCCTTCGACAGTCAGGTAGAGTTAATCACTTCCATTATGCGCTTTTATGTTTCTTTGCTAGAGTTTTTACTGTACGCATAGTTATAACTGAATCATAAATATTTGCTTTGGAATGTATGTTAATGTATATTTCTTTACTAGAATCAAGCTTTTTGAGAATTATGATTTTGTTTTATTCATCTCTGTATTTCCAAACCCTAGTACAATGCCTGCCACATACTAATTTAACCAAATAAATAATTGTGAATTGAATAAAATGAGATAAATTGATTTCAGCTCTCTTTAACACTTTCTTTGGAGGTGAGAAAACTTCTAATATAAATAGTACACTTGTCAGGTAAATTGTGGCAGTATACCAATTCATGCTATTAGAGAAACTTTAGAAACTAATATACCATATCCTTGTACATTCTGTGTTACTACCGATGATACCTATGTCCAGCTTCCCCTTCCCCAATAGATCTTTGGGAATAATTATGTAATGTCTAAGTTACTTTGTTTTGAGATAACTTGAAAGCTGACAGAAAGACCTTCTCTGAATTTTGGGGGAATATTACAAATTGTATGGGCTCCTCATATAAAGGTTAGAATCGTCAAAGACTGCGCCAATTAAGTTCCATTTTGTGGTTCATCTTTGCCACAGATCAGGGCTTAGTTCAGATTAGAGGAAGGGTATCAAGTAAGAAAACTCAGAATAATATGCTAATAGTTTAGTGATCAGCCTCATCTCTTGCAGCTGCTATTGCATCTGCTGTGACTTTAGTTCTCTTATTTTTGCATTATTCTCCTATGACTAAGCCAGATTTCTCCTTCCTATTTCCCCAGCAATGGGGTTCTAATCTATAATTATATACTCAGTTCACTGCTTTGATTCCTTAATAACTGTCTCAGGTCCTCTGGTTCCTGGGTCTTTCTTACACTCTTACAAGATCAGGTGTCCTTATAGGAATCTCATTTTTACTGACACCAGGTCTACTTCTACTTGGACTAAAAACTCATAATCCTATACTCTGCACAATTCACACTTTTTCTGCCATTATTTACTGCTCATCTTAAATATGAATGATCTCCACCTTGACTATACGATTTCCTTTCCTTATAACTTGACATCCTGATACCCTCCTAAATATATTACTTCTGACCTCTTCCTTCAGTTGTCTGCTCTCTGGATCTCAGCCATTCCTGGAAAGGTTAGCTCTGCTGTTGACCACAGTTAATAAACATGCCCTGGTCCTGAAGTTATTCCCAAAATACAGCAGGGCTCGGTGATCCCCTGAGGGGTTTCTAGACACCTAACTCCTCACCACAGTTGCCTTGTATGCAACCTACAAGTAAATGTTTGAACACTGAAGCTCAGAACTCCACATAGGAAAAGTTCAAGCCCTTGTTCTTTGACTCCTGGCTGGAGTTATGTGAATAATGAGAAATCATAGTTTCCTGGAACTTAGAAATGCTAGATTTAGTGTCCAACACCATCTACTTCTAAAATCTCAGAGAGAATTAATCTTTGAATATTTCTTTAGAAAACCATTTGGTATTCAGCGGTTTCCATTTATGATTCCATGCAGTCTGCTAAATAATATGTTTGCCCCTTTGGTTTTTGTGCCTATCAAGGAATCATAGTTGTTAATGTATACATTTGCTTGGTTATTGTTTGACCAAGTGTTTTAGTTTTACTTCATTTATTTATTTTTCTCAGAGAAACCCTGAATTATTATTTGTGCTTATCTCTCAAATTTTTTCTCATTTGTTTCTTATTTTCCTCAGAATGAACATAGTTTCCAGCAATGAGTTTATCAGAGTCATGGAGAATAGGGCAAAATTCTCTCTTAGTCCATTTATTTCAACCATTATTTACCCAGTTGCTTACTGGAAATCATATATGTTTTATTTGTCTTGAAATCAATAAAGGAAACATATTAAAGTAGTGAATCATACCCCCCACTGACATTAACGTCCTTTTCTGAAAGCTTGTGAAGCCATTTTGAACATATGCATAAATTCAGACTTTGTGATATAAGAGCTTGGGGAATTAGGCAGGCTTTTTCTTCAGTTCTGTAAATAACAAGAAAAAGATAAAATGATTTCATCATTAAAAAGCACCCTCTGGTCCAAAACGCTTAAAAGAATAGTTCATTTTCCTGAGTTCAATTGAATAAATCGTTCAATTGATTTCTTTTACAGAGCATTGGTTTCTTATTGAAATTTAGCATTTCAATAAGAATCTACTTTTTGAAATATGCAATCAAGAAAGTTGGGGCATAGAATATATTTTGATTTAATAAAGCCTGGGAAACACCAAGCAGAGTGAATTTTCTCAAGCATTTAATTTTTTCATTAAAATCTAATAATATTAAGTATTACTGGAAATTAATTAGGTAATAGAAACACACCATTTCAAATCCAAGGTCAATCTGTGCCTTTTTTTCACCTGAGATAAAAATGAGAACTATTCTATATGCCAAGCCTATATATTGTGTCCTTCTTTCATAACAAGGGAAGAAAGAGGATTATTTCAATAGTTTCATAAAATAAAATTTATTTAACATTTTTATAGTTATTGGGTTAAATCTTTTATTTAATAAAATTATGGTTAGCATTCATACAGTAGCTTTTGAGCAAATGTTTTTATTTGTTAAAATAAAATGTTTGCAAACCTCCAATTGATATGTGACATCTGGAAGTCTAGGAACTACTATTTTAGAGAACCATAGGAAAAAGTGAGAGGATCATCATGGATTCATTTGAAATGTTAGAAGGCAAGCTTACAGTTATTTATAGTGTTCTTATTTCTCACAAGCAAAACTCCAGCAAAGTAAAGGTATTCCTAGCAAAACATTTAAATTGAAAGTATCCTGGCAGATAATGTTTGCATTTGAATTATTTTATTCCTTTTATACTCTCAAAAAGCATTACATTAAGTATTAATGCAACATTTTGCTCCTGTTATTGTTCACTTTCACTTCTGCTAAACATTAACTTCTCAACTTATACAAGAAAAGATGTAGATGGGAAATGGTGTTCAGCGATACAATATAGCCAATCCCAAGTTATCACTTTAGCTCCAAAACACTGTTTATTGTGTAATGCTGGCAACTGCTGACACTATCCACATGAAGTTATCATCAGTACGCTTCTTTGCTCACCATAGCATGATTCTTTTCTATTATTTCTTTCAAAGATACAATTGCTGGAATGGATGTAATTATAATACAAAATAGGAAGCATCAGTATAGAAGCATTTTTTTGCTTCTTTTTCTAGTGAAGACAGAAAGTATAATAGAAATAAGCTTTCTAATCAAGGTTCGCCTTCCTACAGAACAGGACATTAGTTATGTAAGCGATTTTAATAATAAAAGGCTTACGTGCAAAGCTTCACAGAATAATAATAAGAGCAAAAATAATTATGACAACTAGGAGTTTTAGAACTCTAAATTTTCACTTGTCGACCAGTTTTACATACAATAGTTCATTTGACCCTCAGATTGGCTAAAAAATCAACACTGCATTTTACCAACCTAGGGTAGCTGGCAGCTCCTTTGAGGTCTTGCCTTGTGTAATGAAAAGAATGTCAGGTAATCTGGCTCTGATATCAGCCCTTCATTAGCAGTATTACTTTCAAGAGATTTGTGTTTTTATTAACCTCTTTAAACCTCAGTTTACCCGTGGATGTGAAGTGATAATATAACACTGTCTATTTCCCAACCCAGCATACGGTAGTAGGCTTTCAACTAATGGAAACTGGACATTAATCAATTCATTTCCCCCCCAAATCATCTATTCAGGAGCATATTCCTTATCCAAGAATGAGGTAGTGCCGGAGTTGCCATCCTCCCCTTCAATAACAAATATCTATTGCCTATTTTGTGACAACTAGTGGTCTGGTCACTAAGTCAAAGACATTCACTTGGCTATACACCTGAAACTAACACAACATTGTAAATCAACTATACTCCAATAAAAAGTAAAACAAAAAACAAAAAACAAATAAAATACAGCCCCTATATTCAAGGGCTTTCCTTTCATTTCAGTGTATAAAAAATCCAAACAGGTAATTTTAGCATGGTAAGGTAAATTATTTGTGTTATTTATTGAATATCGTATAAACACAAAAGAGAAAGTTTAAATTCATGCTGAGAATTAGGGAAAACTCACTGGAGAGCATAGCATCTTGATTGGGTCCTGGAAAAGAAATATTTTTCCAGGCAAATGAAGGTGGGAAGACATAATTTATTATGCATCAGGTAAACGGTAGCCTGAAAGGAGAAGAGTGAGTAAAAGGGACCAACTGCTGAGTACTGTAATATAAATCTTTACTAGTTTTGGTGGATTTTGCTGTAGCTAATATTATAATTAGGAAAAATATTTCCTTTCCTCAGAATGGAGTTAGACTTTACCATCTCAATGAATTATTGTGTTGGGGAATTGTTTGTGAATGCGTCATTGATCCAATAATTACAACCCAGAAGCCTAGGAAAAATGAAGAGAAATTTTTCCACCTCAGACTTAGTGGGAGACTTCAGACACTAAGGGGTCTGGGAGTGTTCAAGCCTGTTCAAGAATGCACGTCTAAAGACCTCAACCTCCTACCTCTTGCTCTTCACAGTTTCTCATATGCACACAAACACACAACTTCATATGTCATTTTAGTCTAAGTCACTCAATTCTTAGAAAATGTACTTCTGTATGTTGTTGGAGCTGCAGGATTAAATTGGTTGGAGTTGGTCCATTGTGGATGTTGTGATGCTCTTTCCAGGTCCCCAATCAAAATTGTTTCCCCAATCAATGATGTTTCCCAATCTTGTTTCCTCAGCTGCTGGGAGTTTTGTCAGCCGGCAGGCCCTCAGGGATCACTTCAGGTTAAGACAGCCACCTTGCTCATGCTTATGTTCCTACCCTGGGAGACTCATCTCCAATGACTAATTGATTCAGGGTCTAAGTAGGATGGAGGGTTAGAGAGGAGATTTTCCTGGACGCTACACCGACGTGCCACTCTGGCCCCATAGCTTCCTGTAGAACTGGTAAAGGCTTCAGGCCGGCTTCGCAGATCGACTTCTCCCTCTTCCCACTCCTGCTTCCTTCCCCCTCTCTAAGAGCACCTCTTCATAAGCATCCTGTGTGTAAAATTCCACCTCTGAGTCTGATTTCCCAGAAACCAACCCATAACAATCCTTTATTAAGACCAAGCCATGTGATTAGAAAGAATTCCTGAGGAAGGGTAGAGGCTTTGTAACAAAGACTTTTCTTTTTTTTTCTCTATTGAAATTTAAAGAAAATATTGACCTTAAAACAGAAGAACAAGACTTGGGGATAATCTAACTTTGTCTTTTGTTCAGTTTCCTTGGACTCTTGTCATGGTCATATTTAGCTTACCCTTGTGCATATTTTTTCCTATATTATGGTTATCTTCAGTAACCCCATGACTTGGTAAATTCTGTTTTACCCAAGCAGCTACAGAAGGTGATTTGAGAAGAAGTAAGAGACTAGGATGGTATAAGTGTAACTTTTTAAATTTCACATATATGCTGAACACCACCAGAGTAGTAACAAGTCACAGCAAAGGGGACTTAGTCCCTGAGTTTCAGGTGTTGACCAAAAGCAAATTAAGAGCTGGCCTAGAGTGAAATTGGAAGGGATGGGATGGGGAGGAGCAAAGCACATGACCAGGAGAAGCAACAACCAGGTAGATGAATCAGGGGTAGAGGGGGCAGATACTCTCTGTATATGTGGAGAGGAAAAGAGGCTGAAACTTCTGTGATCATTCATTCTACTATATTCCAGACCCTGTGCTAGGGGCTGATAATAGAGCAGTGAATTAAACATACCTGGCCCTTAAAATTTACAAGCATTTCAATATTATTCCTGCATAAAGTGGTGATCAATGTTTTGTATTCTGTGGAATATGGAAGTATGAGAATGTCTCCTGATCCCATGTGCTGCAACACATTCACAAAAATACACGATCTCATATGCATTATATTAGTCTGGAAAAGTAATTTACTGCAAATGTAGTTTATCACAATATGTATCATTATATTATGTATATATATTACTATGTTTATTAAAATATATAATCTTATTTTAATTGTTTGTTTTTCAATTAAAAAACAAAGCATTCTACTGTAAAGAAACACAAAATATAAATAAGCATAACAAAACAAAAAGGAAACAGGAATAAGTACATTATCATTAAATCATTCTCAATTTGTTAGTCATCTATAGTATAAAATTAACATAAAATACTATGCATTTGTATGTGATGTGTTTTGAATCAGCCTATGTGACTAACATTTAATCATTAGTAGTTCATGGACTTCCTTTAGCAATATAACTATAAATGTATTTGTGTACTTATATATCTGTGCCTTGCTTATGCCTTGCCTAGTTTCAGAGTATACATAAAAATATATGCAGAATATACATAATAAAATATTATGTTATAGATTAATTAATATATATTATATTATCACTGATTATATTGCACATTATGTGTTAATTACTGGTTTTAATTATATATTAATTTATATTATATTTATACATATTATATAATTTATTAATTCTTAACTTGTAACTATAAAATCATAAAAGAGAATATGGTCTCTCTAGCAGAGGTTTGGAGAATCATGATAATAGTTTTCAATGACAATGTTTCAAAGTATTCAAGTTTGAAGATGATACTATTCCATGTGCATTTAGATCTTGCCCATAACCTTCCAGCTGGTCATTATTTCTTGCTAGAATTTATGAACCGTGTTATGGGACTTAATTAGCCCATTTCACAGTCTGTGCATGACAAACCACTTGCATATTTTTCTCCATCAATGTCCTTTAACTTTCTTATCATTAGTAGTATGGCTTGGATTATGTAATCCTCTGGAATTCTCTAAATTCAATAATTTCAAAGAGAAAGACAAAACAGATTACAAAATGATCTCACTAAAAAAGAATGAGAACCTGATTCCTATGCACGTGTTTGTTCCAAACAGGAACAAATCACACCAGAACTCTGTTCTCTATTTCTGCAAATGAAGATTTTTCTACTTCTGTCAAAAACAGACAAGTCCAGCAATGTGTTTTTTCCATGCTACTTTTTCTTCACACACTACTGCTATGTATGACAAAGGATTAATAATTTTAGGGGGAAAGCAAACTATTGTACATGTTGATTAAGTTATATAAAATCTGGCATACTTTGTGAGAAGGGAAATTTATGATAGTTTATTCAATTATTCAACAAATATTTGCTGAGCATCTACTAAGTGTCAGTCACTGTTTTCATGTTGGGGACACAGCAACATCTCCCTTATTGATTTTCATTTTGTTCCTAATCTAACCTCAGTGGAAAAATTTAGTTCATATTTCTGCTTAAATGGTCTATCACTTATTTTAGTTAGTAAGAAAAAAAGGATTTGCTGGTCCTTACAACATGTATTAGTGATAAATTTATTTTACTGTAAGTGATACCATTGAAGAAATTATTTTTTTAAGTGGTACAGAATTGTCACACCATATTTTGTTTTTAAAAATAGCATGACTTCATTTTTAGGTAAGAATTGATTAGGAAAGTCACCTCCTTTCCATATTGTCACCAGTTAAAACTCGCCTAAACCTATGCTTCTCAATCATGAGCATATTTTGTGCAGAGAACTATCTTATTAATTTTCCTATTAACTCTCTTATTCTTCCTAGTCTATTCTATTCCAATCAAACAAAAGAATGATCATGTAAAGATTTGATATGAAACATAATCATCTTTCAAATTAAATAATTTGACAACTACTGGAATAATAGAAGATAATAGTGTCTCTCCAAAGCCAATGAAATATTCATAGAAATAAAAACATTATTTAATAGTCTAAAAATTCTCTATTCCTACTGGATTTAGGTTTGGTGAGAAATGTCAATTTATACGATTGATTAAATATAACAATTAAAAGAAAAACTTATTGTTAAACAGCTATTGCATATTTTCATAAACAAGTAAAGTTAATACTCTAAAATAAACGTGCATCAAACTATATGTTCCTGGACATCACATTGATGAACAATTCTTTAAAAAAATCTCTATCAAATAATGTAAGCTGGGTCCAACTAAAATTTTTTTTTATTAAAAATATTACACCATCTGCAACTCATGAATTTTCCAAAGCATTCATTTTAAAATGCTCATATGCTCAAAGGGGAGAACAATATCATAGAAGGTGATACTGGATAATTTTTTAAATGATGTATTGTAGTATGTTTAAAAGGTTTATTTCCTTTAGAGCACCTTGTCAGGAAGTTGAACCATCAGTCTCTTTTCCTTATGAAGAATTATCCCTGAAACGACTTGTTGCATTTGAAGCCCTAATTAAAGACAATTAGTTGGCAAGCTTGTTAAATTATACTTTGTAAAAATGCATAATGCTCAAATGGAACTAACTTACAGTAGTTTTGGACAGTGCTACATTTATCTACCATATGATATTCTCTGGATAATTGACTTCATTCTCCACTTGACCTGAAATGGAAAGGAAAACTACAACCGACAGGTCCATAACCTCTGAAGAACTAGAAATGCTGACATAGCCAATCCACATATTTACAATACACATACTAAACTGACAGACGATAGTATTTACAAGGCTTCACTAAATGCTTAAATCTATTTTGTGGGCAAAAGGATTTTTCAGTTAATTCATTTTGTGGAGAGAATAATTTAACCAAGTTAGCATTTTGTTGACAGAATTATGATGAAATTCATTTTGTCTACCTAATTGATTGGACAGCCAGCAGAATGCATTTCTCCCCAGAATGAAGAATATGCAGAGGTTGTCAAATGGCATTTCCTCCCTGGTCTCAAATCATTCTGTCAACAAAATGAATACAAAATTCTTTCATCTACAATATCGATGTGGGTGTTAATTATGGGGGAATAAAATGCAAAGTCGAATTCTTTTCTGCTAAGTATTGATAGAAAAAATTTATACCACCCATTAACTAGATATCAATCTCACAAAGGGTTTTTCCTGGGAAAAGCTTATATCTAATTTGTGTAACAGGGTAAGTGTGTGGTAGTGTTCTTAACATTCAATGTTATAGACATGAAATAAACACTTTGGCTAAAAATGTAAATTCAATGACTGGAGTGATAAACATCAGAAAACTATTGAGCAAGGTCAATCTACTGACACCAGGTTGTGGTGAAGAAAACTGCATTGTTTATTGCAAGGTGCCCAATGGGGGCCAACCAAGGAGAATGAGCAGCTCATACTCAAAAGACTGTAATTCCCCGAAGGCTTTCAGAGAAAGCTTTCAAAAGACAGGGTTAGGCAGAGTGTCACAGGGTGTGTGATCTGCTCATGGACATTCTTTTGATTGGTTGGTGATGAGGTAACTGTAGTATTTAGGGGAATCAACATCATTAACCTTCTGGTTCCAGTAGGTCTAGGGTCTATGTGCTGGTGGTCAGCAGCTAATGTCTTCCATCTGGTGGAGGTTTTAGTATCTGCAAAACGACTCAAGGATATGGCTCAGGAGATTATCTATAGCTCTTGAGGAGGAACTAAAGGTCCTTGACTTTGTTTTATGGCTAAACTATTTTTACTTTTTCTTGTTTGTTTTCCTCTATTTCTGTATTTTCTTACTTCTCTGATTAAATTTCCTCTTTGGAAGTCAGAAAAGCCTAGTAGGCTGCAGCTTTTCTACAAACAAGAGACGGGAGACACAAAGGTCTGTCCTTGGGAAGGTCCCACAGGGTCCTGCTGGGTTTCAGTCTCAAAATTTTACCTTCTTTGTATTCTTTCTCAAGATGTGCTACACTTAATAGTGGAATAATTCAAGAAAAAAAAGTCGAGAGTTAGAGAAAGCATGTGATCCAAACCCAAGAAGTTGGTGAAGGGAAGTTTCATGTTGCTAACTGCACACCAGGCACAGGGGACAACCAGTTCAGATTGAGGCAGTTCAGAAGGTCCTGGGAGAGAAGTCTTCAGGAAGATAAATACCTGACACATTTGGATGTTTTGAAAGAATATGGCAAGTGGCCAAATGCTTTGAAGTGGAATTAAAAAAAAAAATAGCTAAGCTAATAAAAAATAATATAATCACTAGTCTATCTCTAGAGAGAGAGCAAAAACTTGTTCAGGGAAGAAAAAGTAATCATATCTTACCACATTGCTCAGTGGTGATTATAATTACCATAGCATAATGTAAACTCAGAAAATGATCCACACAAGATGACAATGTTAGGATATTATGAATATGAGTGGGGAGTATGGAAGGAAGTTCAGGCTCTGGGGTTAAGTGAGGGAGGGAAAGAACAGAATTCTCACTTCCACAATGGATATCAATTCCACATTATTTGAAGACATTGATGTAATTATCAAAATTATCATCTACAAGAAATCAAAGTGGTTGCTTGCTGAGGAATAGTGAATAAGAGCAAGTAGGAACTGTTATTAAAAAAAAAAAAAAAACCTTTGACCTTTTAAATTGTGCACATCTATACTTTTCTAAAAAAAAATTAAAGCTAAAATTGAAATTTTTAGGTGGAGAAATAGAAAGAGGAAATTAGTCATATCACCAGAGTGCAGCTTAATAGGATGCCAAATAATAGTATCAGACATTGAGCTAAAATACATATTTATTATATCCATAACTCCTTAAGCACTAAATATATATATTCACACACACACACACACACACACACACACAAGCATGCATATGTATTCTAAAGCCTATGGAAAGCCCAAAGGGATTAATGAATTTTTATGTATTCCAAGCTTCTTTTAAATGTCCCATATCCTGTAGAATTCTTTGTAAAAAAAAAATATTTTTTAATATATTGCCCAAATAACTGCTTTCACTATGAATAGTAAATGTGAGATTATCCAAGATGTGTCTTTATGGATGAGGCCAAAATTAATAATATATGTATCTCATTTGGTGTTTATAAGTAGATGCATTGTTAGATCTCAAAAGTTTAAAAAAATCACTCATGGACTTCCCTGGTGGTGCAGTGGTTAAGAATCCACCTGCCAATGCTGGGACATGGGATTGAACTCTGGTCCAGGAAGATCCCACATGTCTCAGAGCAACTAAGCCCATGCGCCACAACTACTGAGACTGCGCTCTAGAGCCCGTGAGCCACAACTACTGAAGCCTGTGCACCTAGAGCCTGTGCTCCACAACAAGAGAAGCCACGGCAATGAGAAGCCTGCGCACAGCAATGATGACCCAATGCAGCCAAAAATAAATAAATTTATTTAAAAAAAACAGGTCTGATTCAGCCATTCTCTAAGCTGCTCCAGACACTCAGGGCTTACCAGCCCCTCATAGATGGACCTGTGCTGAGTCCCCTGAAACACCTGAGCTGTCATATGTGAGCTGCCTTATAGAGAGGTCCACATGGCAAAGAACTGAAGGGGACCTCTTATCCACATTCCTTGAGGAACTGAGGCCTTCAGTCCCACAGCCCTCAAAGAACTGAATCCTGCCTGCAACCATATAGGAGCTTGAAAACAGATCCTCCCCCAGTGGAGCCTTCAGCCGTGTGGCTGACAGAATCTTGGTGTTCCAGCCTGGTGTCAGGCCTGAGCCTCTGAAGTGGGAGAGCAGAGTTCAGGACATTGGACCACCAGAGACCTCCTGGCCCCACGTAATATCAATCAGCAAGAGCTCTCCCAGAGATCTACATCTGGATACAAAGACCAAGGTCCACCCAACAGACAGCAAGCTCCAGTGTTGGACGCCCCAGGCCAAACAACTAGCAAGACAGGAACACAACCCCACCCATTAACAGAGAGTCTGCCTAAAATCAAACTAAGTTCTCAGACTTCCCAAAACACACCACTGGGCGCAGCACTGCCCACCAGAAAGACAAGATCCAACCCAACCCACCAGAACACAGGCACAGTCCCCTCCACCCACTGAACCAACCTCACCACTGGGGGCAGACACCAAAAACAACGGGAACTATGAATGTGCAGCCTGCGAAAAGGACCCCAAACACAGTAGGTTAAACAAAATGAGAAGACAGAGAAATACACAGCAGATGAAGGAGCAAGGTAAAAACCCACCAGAACAAACAAATGAAGACGAAATAGGTAGTCTACCTGAAAACGAATTCAGAGTAATGATAGTAAAGATGATCCAAAATCTTGGAAATAGAATGGAGAAAGTACAAGAAACATTTAACAAGGACCTAGAAGAACTAAAGAGCAAACAAACAATGATGAACAACACAATAAATGAAATTAAAAATTCTCTAGAAGGAATCAATAACAGAATAACTGAGGCAGAAGAATGGATAAGTGACCTGGAAGATAAAATAGTGGAAATAACTTCTGCAGAACAGAATAAAGAAAAAAGAATAAAAGTAATTAAGGACAATCTCAGAGACATCTGGGACAACATTAAACGCAGCAACATTCAAATTATAGGGGTCCCAGAAGACGAAGAGAAAAAGAAAGGGACTGAGAAAATATTTGAAGAGATTATAGTTGAAAACTTCCCTAACATGAGAAAGGAAATAGCAACCCAAGTCCAGGAAGTGCAGAGAGTCCCATACAGGATAAATCCAAGGAGAAACATGCTAAGACACATATTAATCAAACTATCAGAAATTAAATACAAAGAAAAAATATTAAAAGCAGCAAGGGAAAAGCAACAAGGGAATCCCCATAAGGTTAACAGCTGATCTTTCAGCAGAAACTCTGCAAGACAGAAGGGAGTGGCAGGACATATTTAAAGTGATGAAAGGGAAAAAAAACCTACAACAGCTATTACTCTAACCAGCAAGGATCTCATTAAGATTTGAAGGAGAAAGTAAAACCTTTACAGACAAGCAAAAGTTAAGAGAATTCAGCAACACCAAAGCAACTTTACAACAAATGCTAAAGGAACTTCTCTAGTCAGGAAACACAAGAGAAGGAAAAGACCTACAATAACAAACCCAAAACAATTAAGAAAATGGTAATAGAAACATACATATTGATAATTACCTTAAATGTAAATGGATTAAATGCTCCAACCAGAAGACATAGACTGGCTGAATGGATACAAAAACAAGACCTGTATATATGCTGTCTACAAAAGACCCACTTCAGACCTAGGAAAACATACAGACTGAAAGTGCGGGGATGGTAAAAGATATTCCATGCAAATGGAAATCAAAAGAAAGCTGGAGTAGCAATTCTCATATCAGACAAAACAGACTTTAAAATAAAGACTATTACAAGAGACAAAGAAGGACATTACATAATGATCAAGGGATCAATCCAAGAAGAAGATATAACAGTTGTAAATATTTATGCACCCAACATAGGAGCACCTCAATACATAAGGCAAGTGCTAGCAACCATAAAAGGGGAAATCGACAGTAACACAATAATAGTAGGGGATTTTAACATCCCACTTTCACCAATGGACAGATCAGCAAAAATGAAAATACATAAGGAAACACAAGCTTTAAATGATACATTAAACAAGATGGACTTAATTGATACTTATAGGACATTCCATCCAAAAACAACAGAATACACTTTCTTCTAAAGTGCTCGTGGAACATTCTCTAGGATAGATCATATCTTGGGTCACAAATCAAGCCTGGGTAAATTTAAGAAAATTGAAATTGTATCAAGTATCTTTTCCAACAACAACGTTATGAGACTAGATATCAATTACAGGAAAAAAACTGGAAAAAATACAAATACATGGAGGCTAAATAATACGTTACTAAATAACCAAGATATCATTGAAGAAATCAAAGAGGAAGTCAAAAAATACCTAGCAACAAATGACAATGAAAACAGGACGACCCAGCGCCTATGGGATGCAGCAAAAGCAGTTCTAAGAGGGAAGTGTATAACAATACAATCCTACCTCAAGGAACGAGAAACATCTCAAATAAACAACCTAACCTTACACCTAAAGCAATTAGAGAAAGAACAACAAAAAAACCCCAAAGTTAGCAGAAGGAAAGAAATCATAAAGCTCAGATCAGAAATAAATGAAAAAGAAATGATGGAAAAGATAGCAAACATCAATAAAACTAAAAGCTTGTTCTTTGAGAAGATAAACAAAATTGATAAACCATTAGCCAGACTCATCAAGAAAAAAAGGGGGAGGACTCAAATCACCAGAATTAGAAATGAAAAAGAAGAAGTAACGACTGATGCTGCAGAATACAAAGGATCATGAGAGATTACTACAAGCAACTATATACCAATAAAACGGACAAGCTGGAAGAAATGGACAACTTCTTAGAAAAGCACAACCTTCCAAGACTGAACCAGGAAGAAACAGAAAATAGAAACAGACCAATCACAAACACTGAGATTAAAACTGTGATTAAAAATATTCCAAGAAACAAAAGCCCAGGACCAGATGGCTTCAGAGACAAATTCTATCAAACATTTAGAGAAGAGCTAACACTTATCCTTCTTAAACTCTTCCAAAATAAAGCAGAGGGAGGAACACTCCCAAACTCATTCTACGAGGTCACCATTACTCTGATACAAAAACTAGATTAAGATGTCACAAAAAAAGAAAACTACAGGCCAATATCACTGATGAACATAGATGCAAAAATCCTCCACAAAATACTTGCAAACAGAATCCAACAGCACATTAAAAGGATCATACACCATGATCAAGTGGGGTTTATCTCAGGAATGCAAGGATTCTTCAATATATGCAAATCAATCAATGTGATACATCTTATTAACAAACTGAAGGAGAAAAACCATATGATCATCTTGATAGATGCAGAAAAAAGCTTTTGACAAAATTCAACTCCCATTTATGATAAAAACCCTCCAGAAAGTAGGCATACAGGGAACCTACCTCAACATAATAAAGGCCATATATGACAAACCTGCAGCTAACATAGTTCTCAATGGTGAAAAACTGATAACATTTCCTTTAAGATCAGGAACAAGACAAGGTTGCCCACTCTCACCACTATTATTCAAAATGGTTTTGCAAGTTTTAGCCACAGCAATCAGAGAAGAAAAAGAAATACAAGGAATTCAAATTGGAAAAGAAAAAGTAAAACAAGTCACTGTTTGCAGATGACATGATACTGTACACAGACAATCCTAAAGATGTTACCAGAAAACTACTAGAGCTAATCAATGAATCTGGTAAAGTAGCAGGATACAAAGTTAATGCACAGAAATCTCTTGCATTCCTATACACTAATGATGAAAAATCAGAACGAGAAATTAAGGAATCACTTCCATTTACCACTGCAACGAAAAGAATAAAATACCTAGGAAAAAACCTACCTAAGGAGACAGAAGACCTGTATGCAGAAAACTGTAAGACACTGATGAAAGAAGCTAAAGATGATACAAATAGCTGGAGAGATATACCATGTTCTTATATTGGAGGAATCAACATTATGAAAATGACTATATTATCCAAAGCAATCTACAGATTTAATGCAATCCCTATCAAACTACCACTGGTATTTTTCACAGAACTAGAAAAAAAAAGTTCACAATTTGTATAGAAACACAAAAGACCCCAAATAGCCACAGCAATCATGAGAAAGAAAAACGAAGCTGGAGGAATCAGGCTCCTGGACTTTGGACTATACTACAAAGCTACAGTAATCAAGACAGTATTGTACTGGCACAAAACTAGAAATATAGATCAATGGAACATGATAGAAGGCCCAGAGAGAAACCGACACACCTATGGTCACCTTATCTTTGATAAAGGAAGCAAGAATATACAATGGAGAAAAGACAGCCTCTTCAACAAGTGGTGCTGGGAAAACTGCACAGCTACATGTAAAAGAATGAAAACAGAATACTCCCTAACACCATATACAAAAATCTCCTGAAAATGGATTAAAGACCTAAATGTAAGGCCAGACACTATAAAACTCTTAGAGGAAAACATAGGTAGAACACTCTATGACATAAATCACAGCAAGATCCTTTTTGACCCATCTCCTAGAGAAATGGAAATAAAAACAGAAATGAACAAATGGGACCTAAAAAACTTTTGAACAACAAAGGATAATATAAACAAGACAAAAAGACAACTCTCAGAATGGGAGAAAATATTTGCAAATGCAGCAACTGACAAAGGATTAATCTCTAAAATTTACAAGCGGCTCATGCAGTTCAATATCAGAAAAACAAACAACCCAATCCATAAATGGTCAGAAGACCTAAATAAACATTTCTCCAAAGAAGATATACAGATTGCCAACAAACACATGAAAGGATGCTCAACATCACTAATCATTAGAGAAATGCAAATCGCAAGTACAATGAGGCATCACCTCACACCAGTCAGAATGGCCATCATCAAAAAATCTACAAACAATAAATGCTGGAGAGGGTGTGGAGAAAAGGGAACCTTAATACACTGTTGGTGGGAATGTAAATTGATACAGCCACTATTGAGAATAGTATGAAGGTTCCTTAAAAACTAAAAATAAGACTACCACATGACCCAGCAATCCCACTACTGGGCATATACCCTGAGAAAACCAAAATTTCAAAAAGAGTCATGTACCACAATGTTCATTGCAGCTGTATTTACAATAGCCAGGACATGGAAGCAACCTAAGTGTCCATCGACAGATGAATGGATAAAGAAAATGTGGCACATATATACAATTGAATATTATTCAGCCATAAAATGAAACGAAATTGAGTTATTTGTAGTGAGGTGGATAAACCTAGAGTCTGTCATACAGAGTGAAGTAAGTCAGAAAGAGAAAAACAAATACCATATGCTAACATATATATATGGAATCTAAAAAAAATAAATAAAAGGTTCCAAAGAACCTAGGGGCAGGACAGGAATAAAGACGCAGACGTAGAGAATGGACTTGAGAACACGAGGAGGGAGAAGGGTAAGCTGGGACGAAGTGAGAGAGTAGCACTTACATATGTACACTACCAAATGTAAAATAGATAGCTAGTGGGAAGTAGCTGCATCACATAGGGAGATCAGCTCAGTGCTTTGTGACCACCTAGAGGGGTGGGATAGGGAGGGTGGGAGGGAGACGCAAGAGGGAGGGGATATGGCGATATATGTATACATATAGCTCATTCACTTTGTTATACAGCAGAAACTAACATGACATTGTAAAGCAATTATACTCCAATAAAGATGTTAAAAAAGTTAAAAAAAAAAAAAAAAGTCGCTCACCTACCCAGTAGTTCCAAATGCAAATGCACACTTTTTGTATTTATTTCATGGTAACACACTGAAGAAAAATGCTTGTCGTGAAATGTTTGCCTGATGTCTAAACTGTTTTTAAATTTTCAATATTTTATATAATATAATCATCAGGTGCTTCTTGCTGGGACTTTTTAACATGCTTAACCAACTAATAATAATTAGAAAAGGAATGAAAAATGTATGAGGACATTTTTATGCAAGATGGTAATTTAATGGAGCAAAATATCTCATTTTTAAGACATAATTGTGTAATAACCAGAAGATTACTACTATTACAAAGTGAATGTTGAGGATTTAGCTCCTTTATTGGATCTCACAATTGCTAGAAAAGTTAGGCGCTATGGAGAATGTCTGCAGTTATTATTTCTGCTCTTCTTTCTTGTCACAAACCTAAAGAAGTGGTACAGATATAGAAGGATTGATTCAACAGAAAGAAGTTTGTTTCTTTTAAAGATGCTCCTCAATGACATGCACACCATTGTCTCTAAAGGGAAAGGCATAAACTTTTAGTACCTTGGACTGCAAAAAATATTACATTTCAAAAAAAAAATTCCTACAAAAATGACCCTGAAAAATTGTCTAACATGGAAACCTACCAATACAAGCCAGTTGTTTAAGTAAGACAGTTCTGTCCTAAAGTGGACAAATGAGAAAGACTAAACAAAAACAGAGTCCCAGTTGATCCCCTAACATAATAGATATATCTCACAATGGAAATACCAAATAGATTTTCTATAAAATGTATTGTTTTTAGCAGAAGAAATGCATTGTGTATTAGATTTACCCTTTACTTCTAATTTAAAGAATGCTGCCATCCTCATCTTTTCTGTTATAACTACTCTCCTTGTTAACACTCTATAATGAGGAAAAGGCAAATCAGTTGTGTCATTATACCTTGCTGCTAAACAGAAGTGACACAGCCATTAATGACTTTAACATATGTTCATGGTTTCCTGGCCACTGGGAACTTCATTCATCTGTTTCTCCTTGAGGAGGCAAGATAAGTCTGTTAATAACATGATGCTGAATTTCTTTCTCTGAGAGTTGTTATTCAGAACAAAATTTTCAGGTTCAACATTAGAGGTGAAGCAACTGAGAGAGAAGGTGTGCTTAAGGGATGAATGGTTCAAGGAGCATCTGGTCTCACCTTTTCCTCCCCCAAGCCCTATGCCTGCCTTCATTACAAATCAGTCCACTAGGTGGCGATATCAATATGTAACTTCAAAAACAAGGCGTCAGAATCTTCAAATACATAAGTTCATAATTTCAATAAAAATATAGCATTAAGCAATACACTAAGTATTTTGACACTGACTTGGGGACGATGGGTTTTAATCTTAGATCAGAGAGTTAAGTGATTATCAGATAATTAGCTTAGTAATTTAAACTCCTCCCATCCCTCCCTCCCCAGACTAAGAGATGTGCTTTTAATTTTACTTGAACCATTTAGCTAATTGTATCAGCCTCAATTTTTTCTTGTCAGTTCAGTCTAGCCTTGGTCAAGTTACTTAACCTCTTCATGTCTCATTTTTTGTCTGATCTAATATGAAGAAGCACTAATAAAAATGATTATAAAACACTTTGCAAATTTTAGTGCCAAAGACAACTACACAGCTTTGAAGTCACCAGAAGTGTGACAAGTGTTCAGACAAGTACATAATTAAACTGTCCAAACTGCATTAGCTACTGATGGCATTTAACTAGGGCTGACTGTTCCTATCAAACTATGAGTTTAAATTATAGTGGCCTCTGTAACTCTCCCAGACCTTAGCAGACTAGAACTGGCAATGGGCATTGAAGTCTGAAAGTTGTTTATCTTTAACGACAATAATGGAAATATGAACAGATTGAAATCTCTTCAATTTTTTCTTTTATTTCCCATAGAAGAAATGATAACTCTTTTAATTAGTTTTTCAGGAAAAATGTTGAATGGCATTATTGTGATGACAAATAATGACAAATCAACAGTACTACAGTTCAAAATGGAATCCTTTTGGTAACCTAAATGTCCTGCTTTCACCACTCTATGAGTAAAATTGAAGTCACGTTCATATTTGTGCCTGAGTCTCACTGATACCAAGCTCCCACTTGCTCACAGGAATGTAATTACTCCACAAGTATTTCTGCGAATCCTTGAGATGTGACTTAAATGTATCCTACTTTAAGCCTGGTTATTGCTCATTATCCCTGGTAGCTGAGTTGGATCTCTGGAGCTGCTAGCATCTCACATAGCACCACAAAGGAGCCCCCTAATCAGAGCTGCTTTGCTTCCTCTCTTCTGACCCTTGTCTACTAGAAAAGTAGAAATCACTTCAGTTATTTACAGCAGAGGGAACTGAAGGCAGGGAAGTAGTTACTTAAGTGATATTAGGACTGAGAATCCAAACGGGATCAAGTGCAACCCTAAGATTAGCAACAACAGGAGGCCAGCTTATCCCTAATCTGAAGGAATGAGGAAGAAGTGATGTGACCAGAAGCCAAGAAGTGGAAGCTACAACCACAGAAGGAGAATCTGTCATGAATGGAATTCATAGAAGAGGTACAATCCTCACTCAAGAAGCTGCCAGAAGCCGAGTGGCAGTAGACCAATAACCAGGCTTCTTTCTCTCTTCCTAATCTCCCCATAGTACCTTTTATTGTCCTAATTCAGGTAGAAGCTAGCCGACATAGAAGCTGGCAGAAGGAAACACACAATGCTGCAACACAGAGCACAGCAGATCAAAGGGTAAAAAATAGACAGGAGGACAGCTAGGTACCGGATCTGCACAGGATTGGCTGCTGTGGCTGGATTTTGATGTTAACTGGATTGAGTGATGTGTCCTACTTTAGAACAAGAGTTGGTAAAGTTTTTTTGGAAAAAGCTTCATAGCAAACAATTGTGGACTCAGGAGGCCATACCATACTATCACATCTACTCGAATGATTCTGCTTGGTAGCACAAAATCATCCATAGGCAATATGTAAACAACTCTGTTACAATAAAACTTTATTTATAAAAACAGATGTTTCAAGAATTTAAGCTATTCCATGGTATTATTGCCTCGGCATCCATTTTGTTTGGCCAAGCAGTCTGCGGGGCCTTAAATTGACACAAGCTCCCTGAGGTAAGCACATGTCCTAGATAACAGCCCACAGAGTCACAAGCAAATGTGAGTTCCTGATATGACTCCCCCAGCAGTACTTGCGATCAACAGTCTCCCCCATCTCTTTGGTTCTTCCCCTGCTGTATCAAATAAGACCCCCATGGGGCTTGCAGAAACCCTGCTATTTTTGGCTCGAATTGACCAGTTCAGTCATAGGCCAGGAATCCCAAAGTGCTTCCACCCACAGATCCTAGTAAAGGCATGTGCTTCAGGTCCTGGCTCTCTCTCTGTCTGCACCCTGCCTTGACCTCCCCGTGTGGTCCCTTGAGGCATGCCGTGTACTTCCTCCAGGACCTGTGGGTAATAAACTTCTCTATTTCCCTTTCTCTGGTGGTATTCTGTTGAATTGAGCCTAACCATCTGGCATCTGTGCTCTACTTAACATATGTTCATGTAACTAAATCATAACAAGATGGTGGGCTGGCTTTGGCCTGAAGGCCATAGTCTGCTGACCTTTTTTCTAAAATTACTGTCACCACTACATGTTCAGGGCTCAGGATATTTCAGTGCAAAATCAAGAGTGTAACACTCCCTTCCACTGCGGCACATGGTTAAGAGTTTTATAGGAGGCATTTCTTGACTTCAAATTATTAGAAACATAGTGGGCATAATCTTATTTTTCAACCTTACTATTTCAATCAGTGTCACATTTATTTATTTTTTAAGTTAAACTATATCAGAATTTGGGTCATGTCAACAGATTGACAGGGGCTTCAATGTTAGTCATTTTAGGGACTACCAGCTTGCTCGTACATTCAAAGAAATATGAAAGTATACAGTGCAGAGAAAATGAGATAAATGTCTCTAATCTTTAGGCCATCATGGTCACCAAAAATACCCTCATTGTTCCAACAACAGACTCTATCAAAGGCTAGGCACGCCACACAAGACAAAGGATGGCCAGGTGGGGAATACTTTTGCATTCTACTCCTGACTCAACAAACCACACTGCTCTCCAGCCAGTAGGCCTTGCTGCTGAGTGTGGTTCCTTGTGCTGTGTGATACTTTCTTTCTGGAGCAAACTCTTTCTTGAGGACTTCCCTGACTAGTACACCAAACAGTTCTATTGCCAGAGCCCCAAGCTGGTAGAAAGCCCAGGTTACTCTTTTGTTGGGAGAGGTCATTGCTTTGTTTTTTGTTTTGTTTCAATCCACATGTGAATCAGTGAACATAAACAGACCAGAGAGAAGAGAACAACTCTTAATTCCCTATATCTGGCCTAAGTCACAGTTTAAGCCCATCTGGGATGCCTGCTATACTTTATTTGGTTTTATAACCCTCTGGCAACTTCCCTAAAGGGATTAGAAGCAACTGGTGTTCTATACTTTATTTTCAAGATAAATTTGTAAATCATCCCGTACATATTTGTAATCCTAGTTTGAAAGCAAATCATTCCGGTTCTAGAGGACTTGTTTGAGATGGAGAAGCCAGGTTTTGGATGAACCAGTGGTTGGGGTAGGGTGGAAGGGATTTAGTTGAATTCAGCTATTTGCATCAGTTTGTGGGTTACCTATGCTGGTTCTTTCAGCAAAATCAGAGAAGTTTGGACTTAGATACCCTAGAAAGAGCCCTGTAATCAATCAGGTTCAATACAGGATGTTGGGAAAGCAGTAAAACGTCTGGAGAAAAAAGGAAAAGAACAATGGATCTAGAGATCTATAAAATGGGCTGATTACACTCATTACAAATTTGTTAGAGTCATATTATAGATTTTTTAATAGATTTTATCAAGAAAAATCAACAAGTAAACAAGCAAAAACCCCTCATGGTAG
Source organism: Balaenoptera ricei (assembly GCF_028023285.1). Classification (NCBI taxonomy): domain Eukaryota; kingdom Metazoa; phylum Chordata; class Mammalia; order Artiodactyla; family Balaenopteridae; genus Balaenoptera; species Balaenoptera ricei. The sequence continues at coordinate 96,076,672 of NC_082645.1, forward strand.
GTATTTTTTCCCTTTGGGGATTCTACAGGGAACAGAATAGAATGTTCTAATCTGTTAGCAGGGTTTTAGGTTACAACTGTGCATGACATTGTAAATACAGTCACGTTAGTGTGTGTGCTGGTCTTGCCCAAAGTCAGTCAGTGTGACTCAGTTCCACTATTCAGATTGGCGTATCCTGACAACATGATTTTCTGGGACAAGCACGGCCACTTGTGGGCGTGACCAGCTGTCTTCAGTCAGGTGGACTGAACAGGATCTCCCCACACTGAACAGGATCAAGTTTCCACTTGAATATGTCAGGTTAAAATCTGAATGTGTAACAATCAGTGTTCAATAAGACAGTTTCTGAGGCAAATCTGATGGCAGACATTTGCATGGCTGTAATTGGTAAACAGAGGAAACTAGGAACTAAAGGCATAGAGGTGGGGAAAGAGTACCTAAAAATATAAAACAGGACAGAAGCCAGAAAGGTAAGACTTAAAAGAGCTCAATTCATGTGCTATATTGTATGAAATGAAATAGGAAAACTGTGAATGAGGCTGTAAATGCATGCCAGGATTTGGAAGAATTTTATTACCTGCTAGAGTTAGACTCTTCTATATTTTGATATTTCTAGTCCTTTTCAGAGTAATACACACTTTAAATTTTTTCCCAACCACATTAAGGCAGTATTCTGAACAATAGTTGCTACTATATCAGGAGTTATAGTTTTTTCTTTTATTTTTATTTTAGTGAAGTCAGCAGTTTCTACAGAGTAGCCTGAAGCTATTTTTAAAGATCCATCATCAATGGTGTACTTTTTAACACTTTAGCACTAAGCATGCTTTAAAGGAGGGGAAAAAATGAGGCCACATTTGAATATGAAGCAGAGCGATATCATAGTAAAAAAAGAAACATTGATTGTATTTTCTTGTTTTCCTTCAAGAAATGGCAAATATATAGCTTTCATAGTAAGGCGTTGCTTTCTAAATATAGAATGTATGACTTTTTATACATTGTCATGCCATAGAATCTTTGAATCTGAGGTTGGAGGGGAGAGTTCCTCTAGTCCTACGTATATCACCCAAGGAAGAATCAGCTCGTCAGCATCCCTGACAGAATCACAGACAGCTTCTGCTTCAAAAGCCTGCAGAGATAAGGACCTCACAATTTCACAAGATCACTCTATACTGAGGAGTCTAGATAGCTAGAAAGTTCCATCTTATATTGATCCAAAATGCAGTTACTCATAGCTGATGTGCATCTTTCCCAGTTGTGTTTATGGAACTATCTAGAATAACTCGTCTTTCACCCTCAAGTTCTCTAAATATAAAGGCAGTGCCACTGTACAGGAGGAAGGGGATGAAAGAATATTCCAGAAACCCTTTAAAATATATAACCTGGAGAAACATTTCAAAACTGTGTCTTAACCAAATTCAGTCTTTATAAAGAAGTACAGCTTAGATTCCAATCATATTTACTATTTAAATAAAAGCTGACATTTATTTATAGCATGTAATTTAAATAGCACTGTATATTTTTTCCATCACGCATTTTCCTTAAATTAGCACACAGCTCCCTTACACAGCTCTGCGGTCTGATGTGAGGCAATCTTGCCTCACAGTTAATGTCACTGGAAGAATACTGGTGGAGAGAGAGAAGAGCAAGAAATGATAGATTTAGTACTATATTTTATTGAATCTAGCATGCCATTAGTTACAAAATACACCTTTATTTTATGGACACCTATGGATAGATGAATTATGGTATTTATTAGTTTGAGATATTAGGACACTAAACAGAAGCTGAACCAGACCATTTCCTCTCTTCTTTTTTTTTTAAATAAATAAATAAATAAATAAATTTATTTATTTATTTTTGGCTGTGTTGGGTCTTCGTTTCTGTGCGAGGGCTTTCTCTAGCTGCGGCGAGCAGGGGGCCACTCTTCATCGCGGTGCGGGGGTCTCTCACTGTCGTGGCCTCTCCCATTGCGGAGCACAGGCTCCAGACGCGCAGGCTCAGTAGTTGTGGCTCACGGGCCTAGTTGCTCCGTGGCATGTGGGATCTTCCCGGACCGGGGCATGAACCCGTGTCCCCTGCATTGGCAGGCGGATTCCTAACCACAGCGCCGCCAGGGAAGCTCTCCTCTCTTCTTATTCTGTTCTGAGGGTAGGCGTGGCTGAAGACAGGAGCAAGAGCACAAGGTGACTACACCTCTCTGTATTCACGTTACTTACGCCAAATACTCAAAGCAAGTGTTGAGAGTGACTGGAGATGTGAGGTGAGAGTCAACATAAATAGGCTCCATATTTTTTTAAATAGCATCATTTGAAGATGGCTAACAGCCTAGTGAAGCCTCTGGGGATGGCAGCATTTTCTATTAAGACTCTCGGCACTCTTGGCACACAAACACTAAGTGTAGGTGTCATTTATTAAATCTTATCCATTGCATGCCACTTTGTGTGAAAGCTATTTCTTCTTCTTCTTCTTTTTAGATCTTCTGGAAAGCAATAATGGCAGGATGAAGAATAGACTGAGAACTTTCAGGTGGGCCGGGAGAATCTAGAGACAGAATGAAGTGGGGCAAACAGGAGAACTGGAAACGTAATTTCCATTACCTGCTTCATTACATGCTCGTCAATTTCTTCCTTAATATGTTTAATTTAGCAAGTTAAAAGAACAAGTTATCAATACCATACATAGGAGGACATAATAACTAGAACAAAGAAGAAAAATGCGTAAGTGGAAGGATTTGCCACTGATGGTAGCAGAGACTAATATTTTAAAATATTCTGCTGCTGTGGACATTGGATATACACAAGCTAGCAATAAATATTATCACGTTTTAAAAATTAGACCTGTGTTAGTTTAGCATGAATTGCACTGCCAGATCGATGCTGAAGTTCAAGAGAGGGAATTTCACTCTAGAAAATTCCTTAGAGAAAATAAATATAGACTGAATTTACATCGTAAAAAAACCCCACTAAACTAAAGCTAATAGAGCTACGTGCTACAATGGTTTAGTGACTCTTTGCTGTATTATGTAAACCAGGTCCTCTGAAAATGTCCTTGATTCCTTAGAAGACAAGGATGTTTTACTAAACTTCTTTGTAAAATGTAACCTAGCTCAGGGGTCTATCATCTGGCAGTTGGGAATCATGACATAATGGGAGGGTGAAGAATAGTCTGAGAACTTTGGGGTGAAGTGGCGGAGTCTAGAGACAGAATAAAGTGGTGCAAAAAGAGATCTGGAGACATAATTTCCATTACCTGCTTCATTATATGCTCATCAATGTCTTCCTTAACATGTTGAATTTAGTGGATTAAAATGGCATTGCTTAACTATCTTCACCAAATTACTTACTTTCCTTTTATTGACCTGGCTTATAACAACCTGCAAATGATATTAAAAGCCAACCTGCCATGTAAATGAAAAATCACAATCTTGGGCAGAATCACAGATTTCTCCTTCCATTACTATGGAGAAGTGTCCACTCTTACTCTCTTTTTGCCTTTTTCTCCTCTCACTTTTCAACCTTTGTATTTTATGTAGGCCAATAAGGTTTGCCCCTTCTTTTAACTTGAAACGTAGGGGGAAGAAATCAAAACAAAACTCTTTCTCTTCTCTTTTAGTTACTGATAAGAAACTGTGGATATCAAGACCCCAACATGAATTATTGGCAGAGAATGGTATTTGTAGCTATTTTCAACTTGACACTGAAGCCTGTGTGTGATGTGTGATGCGTTTCCTTTCCTTAGATATTCAGAGGAGTTGGAGTACTGTTATTCTCTCTCATCTCTTTATTAGCTGAACAAGAAAATAATTTTACTGAATTATGGCCACACAGATGGCAAAAATCATTTTTCTGGATTACTGGGAGTGAATTGTCACATAAAGAGCAGAGAAAGACTGTAGCATTGACAGAATATTCTTTCTCCTGCTAGAATATAGCTCCCATCTGGTCCCAATTCTTTTTCCCTGTATTTGTGTCTTTTATGACATCTTTACAGCCTCTCTCATCTAAAGCACTACTTCTTTGCCCCTTAATTTGAGACGGCCTTTTAGCTTGATTTGGCCAAAACAATGTGACAGAAGTGAAGGTGTTCCACTTCTGAACACAGACCTCAAAAGGCCTTGTGAACTCTCACTCTCTCAGTTACCTCAATCAAGAAAATCAACCCCAGCTCGCCTAGTGGAGGATGAGAAATCATGTAAAGCGGAACCCAAAGAGCTGAAATTATCCTAGTCTTGCTGGCCCTCAGCAACCCACCAGCTAACTCGGTTTTATAATAAACTTGATTGCTCAAGATCAGTTGAGCCAGATTAAATCAGCAAGACCTCTCAGCCGATCCATAGACCCATGAGCTAAAATAAATGTTTATTGCTGTATGCCACTAAGGTTTTGTGGTGACTTATCATGTAGCATTATCATGGAAAAAATATAACTTAGATAGGGGTGTTTCTAAATTAGAACTTTTCTTCCTTTTTCAACTCCAGTGAACCAATGGGTACTGACAAGTGGCAGTAGGTTGAGGTATCTACTTCCTTCCTTGAAACTAGTTCAAAATTTCTAGAAGCTCCCAAGGGAAATGTGCTGTAACTTACATTTTCTCCACTTTTCTTGCTACTAGTTGTCCAATGTCTTTTTCTTTACTTTACTGGAGGAAAAAATAGTTAAAAAATCAAGTCTATGTTTGGAATTCTGAACTTCTTTTATATTTATTTTCCCACCAAGTTCCCAGGTAAAATATGCCCTCTCATTACAGTTTTCTGTCAACTTGCTCTAAGATCCTTGACTCACTTCATTCACATGAAGGAATAAATGAATGAAAATGTATTATGAAAGGAGTTGAATTTTAATAGAGCCCCAAAGCCTTACATTGTTTTTTCTTAAATTGTAATGTTAGGTCACTTGTATCAGAACAACCTGGAGAAATGACTAAAATGTATGTTGCTAGGTCCTACCCGGACTTACTACATCAGGAACAGAATCTGAGCAGAAGTAAATACAATTACATCGTACTGCAATTTTTGTTTGTTTGTTTTTTGTTTAGTGTTGTTTTCCACTGCTGAGATTATAAAACAAAGTCGGGTCAGCAGTCAGGTCCTTCATTTCATTGAAAAAAAAGTTTGGTTTGCAGTCAGGGATCCATCAAGAAAAAAGAAACCACTCTATGTATTCCTGTTATACAGGTTTATATTTGGATGTAAAATTAGAAAAACATAAAAAATTGCCCAACTACTATGTGCTAAGGGAACAAAGGTTAGAGAAGTTGTCACCAGCATCTAAGCAACCAATTATTAAAAAGTTAACCTGAAGTTTACTTCAAATGTTACCTCCGACACCAGCCCACATGTCTGTCCATAATTGTCCCTGGAGACAGTGGACTATCCCTGTCTTTCACTCCAGAATTCATGCAAATGTCTCATTACCTGACTCTTAAATTGAAACAAGATGGAGAAGGGGATTCTGTTAAATGTACTTCCTGGCTTCTCCTCTGTGATGCAGACATATCATAGATGGGGCTGGTGATGGGGTCAAGCTGACCACAGAAAAACCAGCACATAGCCAATCCCTGAGGTAATGACAGTAAATCTGAGGTCTAAAATTTTAAGGAAAAAACCATCCAGCTTTAGGTAGAAAGCTAGACTATCAGTAGTATCTAAATATTATTTACACTTAAGTTTTGAGAATTAAACCAGGTAAAGATTAAGGTGACATTCCTCTCATACTCTACAGGTATCAACCATTTAGTTTTCACAAGGGACTGAGCCAGTTTCTATCTTTCACATTATACATTTAAAGTTTTCTCCTGAAACTTTGGTAAGCTTTACACCTTCTTTTCTGATTGTGCACTTTGTTATTTTGATTACATAATTTATTAAGTGCTCACAACAAGCCAGTGGGATGAGTATTATTCATTCCCTTTCTGTACCTATTGTAGTTGAAGGACAGAGATGGTGAAAAATTAACACAAAGTCATACAGTTTGTAAAAGAGCCAGAATTTAAATCTATAGCTTCTAACTCCAAACTGTATGCTTCTCCTACTTTATCTCTGTCTCTGTCATAGAATTTTCCAGCAAATAAAGTTCTCTATGTTTTTCAGAAAGGAGTATATAGCATTGTTTTCTGTCTCACACGTGTCCTTTCAGCCTCCAGGGCTGATTCTCAAACTGGAAAGGAGGAAATGCTTCATAAACAAGGCCTCTACCTTTTCTCTCTGGGGCATCTCTTCTCATTTTTTGTCACCAGTGGTAATAGGCCAAAGTTGCAAATCATATTGTATCTTGCTTTATTGTGAATGACCTTTTTGTTTGTTTGTTTCAGCCCTCCAGCATCTATTCCTTCTTTCTACCAGCACATCAATTTCTTTTCAGAAGATTTCCTCTTTCTTTCTGTGTGTAGTCTTAGCAGGATGTTGAAACCAGGTGTTTGCCCCCTGCTATGGAGGCAGAAGTGGCAGAATACTTCCACTCCCCAGCCTAGTACAGCTGAGGACATGTGATTCACAATTGGCTAATCAAATGCTTTCCTCTAGAGCTTTGAATTTTGAGCAAGGGATGAAGTCACAGGTTCAATTTGGAGATGATGTAATTCAATGACAGACTGTTCCTGCTATAAAACTTATTTCTGTAGTCCCTGTTTCATTGCAGCTTTAGTTTCTGTCAGTTTCCAAACAACAAACTTCCCTTAGATTGTGTGAATGTAAACTGCTACTATGCTTAACATTTTACTATTGAAGTTAGCCAGATTCAATTTCTATGCAAAGAATCCAAAGTCATATAATAATCTCTCTATTAATTAATTCACTTACCTCAACTCATTCAAAAAATGTAAACCATGAGTATTAAAATAAAAATAAATGAGAAAACTGGAAAGTAAATCACTTTATATTAGGTGATTATCTTGTATTTAATGTATAGCATGTATAGTAATCAGGAGTGGGTTCAGCTGCAAGTAGAAGAAAAAAAATCCCATTGTGTTTGAAAATCTTGGAGGAAAATGAAAGAAAAACTGAGAATACAAAAGATAAGATGGAGATAGGAACAGTTACTACCCAACATGTATGCCATAAATTCACTGAAAGTGTGCCTCGATATTGACTAAGCGCTTTCCAGAAGTCTAAGCAAGAAGAAAACATTGTCAGTTGCACATGTCTGAAAATTCCTTCGATGAAACCCGGTCACTTGCTCAGAAGGAAAATTACACATCACACTGAGTCCAGAGGAAAAAAAAATCTGGTGTCTTGTGTTCTCATGTGGAAACTGTACAAAGTACAGTAAATAGTATCTGCAAACACACCTCTAGAGGAAACACTACAGTGTGGTTCACAGACTGGTTTAAAAAAATTTTGCTCAAGATAAGTCAATAGCATCATGCCAAACTGAAATTCAGTGAAAGTAGTTCTGTGGGGGACAAAAACGATATGACCCAAGTGTGTAACTCTCTGTAGATCTGTTGTTTCATCCACAGAGAGATCTGACAGTATTTAGACACATGGATAGGTGACTGACATTCAAGAATTCCTCCATAACTATTGTTTTCCTAAATTATTGTTGAGAAATGAGTTTCAAGTTACACTGTCTAGCAACTAACTGCTGGGCAGCTATTCTACAGTGGCGGTGGAACAGAGGGTAAATGTGGCCATTGTTAAATTGGAGGAACTGAAGACAGAGGCATAAATAGAAAGGAAACGATTTCTGCTTGGAGTAAGGGAGAAGCACACACTGGGAAGAGACGAAATTATGCTTAAGAAAGGATCAGATGATTTTAAATGAAGGAATAAAGACAGCATTAAAAGTAATGCCTTAGGGGGAAAATGATGGTAACAGTGAGAAGTCAGGGAAATAGCTTCCTCTTTGGAATGAATACACACTTAGTTATACAACCCATTATCTAATCAAAGCAAGAAAGTTATAAGAAACCTCAAACAAACAAATTAGTTAATTCTAAGAAAATGGACAAATATACATTTAAGTTACAAAGAAAAGTAAAGGACATTTAAGAGTTTATGTGGCCCATCTATATAAAATTTGAATTATGAAAATCTTGATTAAAATCATTATTTTCTAAAAATATTCAACATAACTTTAAAAAATCTGACCATAGGGAAATATAAACAGAACAGTTACTAGAAAATTGCTATGGCCTGAATGTTTGTGTCCCCTCAAAATTCATATATCAAAGCCTAAATCCCCAATGTGATGGTATTTGCAGGTGGTGCCTCTAGCAGGTAATTAGGTCATGAGAATGGGTCCCTCATGAATAAGATTAGTGACCTTATAAAAAGAGATACTAGAAAGATAATCTCGCTTTCTCTGCTCTCTGCCATGTGAGAATATAATGAGAAGATAGCCATCTGCACACCAGGAAATGGGTTCTCACCAGAACACAACTGTGCTGGCACTCTGATCTTGGACTTCCCAGCCTCTAGAACTGTGAGAAATAAGTGTGTTGGTTAAGCCACCCAGTTTATGGTTTATTTGATACAGCAGCACAAACTAAATAAGACAGAAACTGAATAGTGAAACTTATCAAAATAATTGACTTAAACTCAACCATATCGATAATTACCTAAAAGGTAAATCGATACTCTGTGGTAGACAGAATTATAGTCCCAAAGATGTCTATGTCTAATCTCTGGAACTTGTGTATATGTTACCTTACTTAGCGAAAGGGATTTTGTAGATGTGGTTAAGATTATGGACTTTGAGTCGTGAAAATTATTTTGGATTATCTGAATGGGACCAATATAATCACAGGAGCCTTTAAAAGTGGAGAACCTTTTTTAGCTGGAGCTGGAAAAAAAGATGCGATGCTGGAATTGGGGTCAGAGAGATGTTATATTGCTAACTCTAAGAATGGAGAAATAAGACTATGATGCAAGGATTGTAGGTGGATTCTAGAATATGGAAAAGACAAGGAAACAGCTCTCCCTTGGAGTCTCTTGAAAAGAACACAAGAGTGCTGACATATTGATTTTAGCTCAGTAAGACCTGTATAGGACTTCTAACCCACAGAACCATAGAATAGTAAATTTGTGTTGTTTAAGCCTCTAACCCGGTGGCAGTTTGTTACAGTAGCAATAGAAAACACATACATATCCCAAGTACAAGGTAGAAATGTTCAGTTTGCGTTAAAAACAATGTGTTGTTTAGAATAAAGATTCTTATATAAATATAAGAATACTGATTAAGGAAAATACAGAAAGAGACACACCGTGCAAAAAAAGGAAGCTGGTGTGGCTATATAAATACCAGACAAAGTTTACTTTAATTCAGGGTAGTTCAATTTAATTACCAGTTACAGAGAGTAGCATTATATAGAGATAAAAGGGTCAGTTAAAAAAAAACAAAAAAAAGTAATCTTAAATGTGTGTATAGCTGATAACATAGCTTTAAATTATATAGGGCAACATGATAGAACTGAAGGGATAAACAGACACATCTGCAATCATAGTTGGGAATTTTAACACATCTTTCTCAGAAATTAAATGAATGAACAGGCAAAAATATCAGGAAGTTACAGAATGTTTGAAAAACCCTATTAACCAGGTTGACCAAATTCACATTTATAATACATAAAGCAACTGCAGTATGTGAATTGCTTTTAAGTACCTATAAAACATTCACCAAAGTAAACAGTATGCTGGGTTACAATACAAATCTCAATAAATTTTAAAAGATTGACATTACATGGAGTATGTTCTCCAAATACCAAGAATTAAAGGAGTAATCACAAACAAGATGATTAGAAAAATACCAATATGTTTGAAAATTAGGCAATAGATGTCTAGATAATCTATTTTGCAATGATGGAATCACAATGGAAAGAGAAAATGTTTTGAATGAAATGATAAGAAAAACACACTTACCAATGTTTGTAAGATGTAACTAAAGCAGTGCCATATTTAGAGGGGATTCTTTTTTAGCTTTAAATACATACATTAGAAGAAGAAAAGCGGTTTTTAAAATTAATTATGTAAGCGTTAATATCAAGAAACTAAAAAATAACATCAAAGATATACAAATAAACCAAAGGAAGAAATAATAAAGATAAGAACAGAAATGAATGAAAAAGAAAAGAGACATTTAATAGAGAACATCAACCAAGCTAAAATTCTTTCTTTGTAAAGACTTATAAAAAATAATAAAATCTTATTAGAAGGCATCAAGATAAAAGTGTGAAAAATAGCAATTTCAGAAATGATAAGAAAAATCTCACCATAGATCCTACAGGCATAAAATGATAATAAGACGATACCATGAATAAATTATGTCAATAAATTTGACAACAAATTTGAAATGTGCAAATTCCTTGAAAAATGCAACACACTAAAACTCACCCAAGAAAAACCTGAATATTTTATATATGCTACATTTATTTATATATATCATCAGTAGTTCAAAAACTTCCCCTCTCAGAACAAACAAAACTCTATAACTAGATGAATTCACTGGTGAATTCTACCAAATATTTAACAACAACAAAAAAGAAAAACACTTTATCACAAACTCAGAATAAATAGAAAAGGAAAATATTTCCCAACCCCTTTTTTATGTCAAGTAGATTATTAATACCAATACCTGCAAAGATATTACACGAAAAGAAAATTACAGGTCCACGCCCCATATGAACATGTGCCAAATATTATCAAAGTACTAGCAATTAGAATTTAGTGATGTACTAAATGCATACATTTTCATGACCAAATAGAGTGTATTTCAGAATTACAAGGTTGGTTTAACATTAGAAAAATAATTAATGTAATTCAACTCAGTGACATAATAAAGGAAGAAAATATTGATTTTCTTAGTTGTGTAAAGAGTATTAATAAAATTTAATAACTTTCATAAAAAATCTCTCAGCAAACTAGAAATAGAAGGAAACTTCTTCAATTTGATAGTATTTACAAAAAGCTTACGGGTAACATCAGACTTAACTCTGAAATATTGAACATTTTTCCCCTAGTGAAGGAAAAAAAACAAAGATGTACATGATCACCACTTTTATTTGACATTGTATTAGAAGTCCTAGCTCATGTAATAATGTAAAGAAAGAAAGAGAAAAAGGAGAGAGAGAGAGTCTGGGAGAGAGAAAAATGAGGTGAAAAGTAAGAAGCATAACTGTCATTATACACAGACAACATGATTGTGAATTTAGAAAAAACAAATACATCTACTAACTACAAGAGCTAATAAGTGAATTTAGCAAGTTCACGGGATACATGGTCAATTATCTTTTTATAAACTAGCAACAAATAACTGGACAATACAAATTTTAAATAGCATTTATAATTGTATATAAAACAAGAGGAATAATATTAATAAACTATATGCAAGACTTTTCTGAAAATTATAGATGAAGCATTGTTTAAATATTCAAAGATATAAATAAATAGAAAAATATTCCATGTTTATGGATTGAAAGTCTCTAAACTGCTAGAGGTAAATTATACCTAAATAGAATTGATGTAATCCCAATCAAAATCCCAGCAGAATTTCTGTAGACATACACAAGCCAATTCCAAGATTTATATGAAAATTTAAAGAAATGGAGAGGTCAAAACCAATCCTAAAGCTAAAGTATGGAAACAGGGTCATATTTGAATAAGGGTAGACAAATATTTGAAAAAAACAGAAGAGTCCACAAAAGGACTGACACATATACAGCCTCTTGATTTACAACAAAAAACACCAGCACAATTTAATAGGAAAATACATAAGTTAAATTTTTAATAAGCAAGAGCATGATAATTTGAGAATAACAAATTTGTTGTCTTAAAAAAAAGTATACGCTATCCCCTCAATTCAACCAATTACGACCATACCTGTAAATCAAATTGCTAAGAATCAGTGCTAGTTATACAGCTATCATTTCTTAGCTCCAAGTTTGTCTTTCTCTACTCTTTTCTGAGATGCTAGGATTTAGAGTCTCCAAAATATATTTACTAGCTTTTCTTGCTGGCTGGATTTCTTTTAGGTTCTGCCAATGAGAGGCAATCACATGACACTGGAAACCTGGATAAAGGGCAAAGGGATTCTATTTCTGTTTCCAAGTCCTGTCAGCTTCCCTCTGACAGTGAAGGACTGCTACGGTCTACAGATTCTTTGGACATAAGCAATAGCTGTGTGTTGCCCTCCTCAGAATTTCCAACCCCAGGTCCGTAAGGGCCCCTCCCTTAAGCTCCAGGATTTTGGTAATTCCGTCTCTTCCCTCTTGTTCTTCCAACCACAGGAGTAGGAGCTGCTTCCTGCCATTAATAATATTAAGGTTACCTCAGCATCCTTTTTACTCTTTCAATTTTTAAACGTCTTGTATAACCAATTCCTTGTATCAAATCATCTTTTACAAATACCTGATGTTTTCTGCTTTCAAGGCTGGGCCTTGAATGATATAGAGCCCATAACTCAGAAGAAATGTCTCTCTTGAGGCAACTACATGAAATTTGAAGATATTCTTTTCGAGTATAAATTATCTAATTGAATTTTTAAAACCCTCAGGCCACGTTACTTTCTCAGCAACTAACCTTCCCAGTCCAGTAATGAGTATTAATGGATTCCAGGGCAGTTAATGCAGGAATAAAAGTAAGCAGAAGTGATTGCCTTCTACAACATGCAAAATATCTTTCCTAGAGGTAGCAATAAACACCAGTGAGACTAACTACTAATCTGTGATGTTATTATCCAGGATGGAAATGTCAATGTGGACTCAGATTTTGTATACTTGCTAGAATTCCTCACCACTCGTTTCTGTTTATAGGTAAGTTTGGTAGGAATTTTTCCTTTTAGGTTATTACAATTGTCCTCGGGCCAACAGCAACTTAATTGATCATTATATAACAGCTGCAGATGGGATCCCAACATACCTGTAACCAATCCCAGCATTCAGGTCCCCAGAGGGACCCAAATGAACAAGCTAAAGTTAATATATCAAATGTCCAAGCAGAAAGAATGTATTTTTCCAGGAGAAGGTAAGGGTTAAGATAATCATGTTCAGATTTACTAGAGAAGAGAGCAACACTTGGAAGAAGTGAAGTATCTTAAGAGAAAGTTCCTGCCTTATATTTGGCCAAATTCCTTTCCTTGACAACCAACAGATACGAGACTTAAGATCAGGCACATAGGAGTAGTGTGTTCTAAATTTCATATATTTTATAGGAAATAAACATTAAAATCTATCCAAAGTTCCCATCAGAATCTGATTATTACAATCCTTCATCATATTCGAGGACTGAAATCTTACTCATTGAAGGAGCCCACTCCAGGACATCTACCAATCAATAAACTATCCACTTAATGTGAATAGTAGTGATAGTAGTAGTAGTAATGACCGCTGTACATGAGTACTTATTTTGTACCTATAATTCTACATGCTTTAAGTGTATAATCTCTTTAAATTTTCATTAAAGACCAGAAACCATTCTTACTTTCATTAGATGCAGTGCCTTGATTTGCTTTTTGAGGATTTCTCTTTCTATAGGAGAGTTGAAGCTTGAAGGAGCTGTTAATTAAAGGATTTTGTCCTTAGAGAACTACACGATGGGCACATGACCCAAACTAAGTCAACTGAACTCCTTCTCCTAGAACTTTGAATCTTGATTGGAGTGATTCAATAGCAACAATATTCTGACAAGATTTTAATATTTATTAGACTAGTAGATCCATACTAATTCCTGCCTATTTTGAGACTCAATCACCAGCCTTTCCTTTGATTCTCTAAGCTACTCAATATCCAACCCACAAAATGATTTTCTGCTTAAAATTTCATAGAGTCAATTGCTGTTGATTGCCACAAAAATTTCTGAAGGATAACTTCTTTTATCTATGAGAAAATTGATGCTTTGTGTGGTTAAGTAAATTGTGTAATGTCAAACTGTTTGTCAAATAAGAGCTGGGATTTTAATCCAGCTACCTCTGATTTTATGAAACCAGGGCTCTAGATGAAGTGCCTTTGTAATAGATGCAAAAAGTAAATTCTTTTCTATTCAGTTTTTAGAAACCTGAGAGACTGCAAGCATTGGTCCTGGTCATTCATACTGTAACGGATCTTACTGGTGGCTCACCTAAACAAATATCAATAAGTGAGATTCTCAAAACAAGAGCAAAGCTTTGATGTGAACAAATGAAGATGACCTCATGGCCAGGTTCTTCTCATGGTTGAGAGAAGGATATAATTAGCTGGGCTGTATAATAATGGGGCAGACCCCATTTAGGCAAGAGTAGTCTCCTGTGATTTACTTCAACAAAGGAACCTAAAAAGTATTTAAAACTAAGATTGTGGTAAGAGAAAATAATCACAGTTTAAAAGTGTAGTTTTGGAAAACAATTTGGTGGCTCTTCAAAAAGTTAAACACAGAATTACCATATGTTCTAACACTTTTGACTCTTAGATATACACCCAAGAGAATTGAAAACAGAGATGCAAACAGATTCTTGTACATGCATGTTCATAGAAGCACTGTTCACAATAGTCAAAAGTGGAAACAACTCAAATGTCAATCAATGGGTGAACAGATAAACAAGAAGTGCTATATACATACAATGGAATATTATTCAGGCATGAAAAGGAATTAAGTACTGATACATCTTACAATGTGGATAAACCTTAAAAACATTATGCTAAGAGAAAGAAGTCAGGCACAATAGGCCACATACTGTATGACTCCATTTATATGAAATATCTAGAATAGATAAATTTATAGAGACAGAAAGATTGATGATTTTCAGGGGCTGGGGGAAAGGAAGAATAGAGAGTGATTGCTTAATGGATATAGGGTTTTATTTTAGGGTGATGAAACTGTTTTGAAATGAGATGGAGGTGGTGTTTGCACAACAATGTGAATGCACTAAATTCCACTAACTTGTATACTTTAAAATAATTAATTTTCTTAATTTTATTTTTTATTTTATTTTGCACAGTTCTAAACACTCTGTATATAAAGCATATTTAATCTCCATAACTACCTTATGAAGTAGATTATTGTTACCAAGCCCATCTTAAAGACAGGAAATGTAAGGCATAGAAAAATTGTTGCTTGCCTATGGTCACAAAGCTGATAAAGTAGTGAATTTGGAATTAAAACTGAAGAATTCAAGCTATGGTTCCCAAGTCTGTATTTTTCAACATTACAGTCTATGGTCTTCAAAAATCAGACATTGTGTGATTATACTCTAGACCAGCAATGTGCAATAGAACTTTCTGTGTTGATGAAAATGTTCTATATCTGCATTGCTAAATACAGTAGCCACTAGCCACATGTGGCTACTGAGCACTTGAAATATTGCTAAGACAACTGAATACCTGAATTTTTAACTTTGTTTATTTTTAAATTATTTAAATTTAAGTAGTTTTATATGGCTATGGGCTACCATATTGGATAGTGTCCAAGTCTAGACTTTGATAGTTTTTTTTTTAATATTTATTAGAGTATAGTTGATTTGCAATGTTGTAAATTGTAAGTTGTTCAGGTGTACAGCAAAGTGAATCAGTTATACATATACATATATCCACTCTTTTTTTTAAGATTATTTTCCCATATAGACCATTACAGAGTATTGAGCAGAGTTCCCTGTGCTATACAGCAGGTTCTTGTTAGTGATCTATTTTATATATAGTAGTGTGTATATGTCAGTCCCAATCTCCCAATTTATCCCTCCCCCAACTCTTATCCCCTGGAAACCATAAGTTTGTTTTCTACTCTGATGGTTTTTTAAGTTATCCTTTAGGGCAAAAAAAATTCCCCAAAATGCATATTCTTCTTTCTGGGTAATATGAAGAGGTAGGAAAATAATTGGAGCAGTTGAGCCTCAACTACCTCCCTGTCCTCTGAGAACTTTTCAAGTGTGAGGCAGACTATCAATCCCAACCATTGTGAGGCAGTATGAACCTCGACTTTTTGTAGTATCAACATTCTAAAGGTCAGAAATTTCTTGACACTCACAACAGGGACATAATTGGCCCAAATTGAAAAATATTATTCAGGATAATCCCAAATACAATTCATACAGATAAAGTCAGTCAGTGGTAATACACACTAACATCCTACCATCTGTTCTAGGAACTTTTATCATAAGCACCTTTGAGGTAGACATCTTTGCCACAAGCAGTTTTGCCACAAACATTTTCATGGCATGGACATAAAACAATGTTGCCAAAAAAAAAAAAAAGAATAGCACAAAATAATAATACAAAATAAAATAAAAGGGAGACATTAAAAAGGACATAATGAAACATGAGAAATGAATAACAGAATGAAAAACATTTTATTGCAAAATACAAAAATTTGAATATATTTAAAATGCATGTAGATTCATGGCAATACTGCACAAATAACTGATTTTACTTTGTGGATTGTACCTAAGCTCTTGTCTTCCAAGCTTCTAGTTCATAGTATTTTATATATATATTTTTTTGCTTGTTGATTTGTCTCCTCATTCAGCACCCCACTTTTTCTTTTTTGCTAAAATTTCTTCCCTCATTAAGAGAGGTATCAGTTTCCAAATACTAGAATACTGGAATGCATATCTGTAAACTGAGCTTTGTGGTGCATTGTAAAAGACTTATACACTCTTTGTTTATTCTTGGCATATTAAGTCATATCTATTGATAGACATTCAGAAGTTCTATGGGAAATGTGGGTTAAACAATGTGCCTTCAAATCAGTGAAGGATTTGCAACTGATACTTTATACTTTTCTAGAATAGTTTGCAATCTGACTTTACATTCTTATTTCACACTTCCAGTAAGTTTTGTCACCATATTTTCTATCAAGTTGATATACGTAGCTGTTATCATCCACTATTTTAAGGCCATGTCTACTCTTCACTGTATAGACCATCATGAGGGCTATGATTTACGTAATTTAAAAATCAATGTACTGTGTCAATGTGGAAATGAAACAAAACTGTCAACCAGTTGAAAGCAAATTGTCAATTCAAAGTGTCAACCAGTTATTTTATCTTTATGACAAAATTGCCCTACAGCCTATTAGTTATGTGGTGAAGATGTTAGAGGCAAAGGTGTCTATGGCAAAGATGTTTGCGGTGCAAATACTGGACCCACCTGTCATCACTTTGATGAGATGCAAGATGGAATGAACTTTGAATAAGTGTATTAGACATTTTATATATAAAAGAATTGCCGTCAATGTAGTTGCCGTTCTCCCCCTGTACTTCATCCTACAAATATCTTTTGCAAAGTTTTCTTCCCCGAAGTTAAATTTCTTTTTGTTTCAGGCCTCAGGTTGTCATGTTTTCTTTTTCTTCTTCTTAGACCTTTTGTAATG
Organism: Balaenoptera ricei; assembly: GCF_028023285.1. Lineage (NCBI taxonomy): Eukaryota > Metazoa > Chordata > Mammalia > Artiodactyla > Balaenopteridae > Balaenoptera > Balaenoptera ricei. The sequence goes on from NC_082645.1 coordinate 96,093,941, forward strand.
TCTATCTCTTTAATATAAACAGTCAAGCTGCCAAGGCAGAATATACATTTTTTTTTTCAGCTTAAAGTATCTCACACATGCACCAGCACACAATTTGTGATCATGACTAAAATTATTCTCAAAGAAAGAAAACAAAAAATATTAACGTTACCTCAAGTCATAACCACTTCGGTTAATCTACCACAAATTAACTTTGTACCTTGCATATGCAAGAAGCAAATGAATAACTTTCATTTGTTCCAAAAATATTTGAATTAACATGCTGGACATTATATTAGACATTGAAATGCAACAGTGACCAACACAGGCAAAAATCCTTCTCTCTTTAAACTAGAAAAAAATAATAAATATAGCAATTAACAGGTAACATTTATGTAAAAGTTAATATGTTTGGGGGATAACTGTAGGAGGAATATGGTTGTGGATGAAGATCAGATGTTCAATTTGGATATAATAAGCTTGAGGAGACTAAAAGCTATATAAGTAAGAAGTTGAGTGGACAATGTTATTGGGAAGAGAGGGACAAATATGCGAAGAGCAAAGTTCTAGTTTCAAGGGGAAAGGTCTATGCTGGAGTTATAAATTTAGAAGTGATGACCATAGAGAAGGTACCTAGAGCTAAGAGACAGGATGATGTTACTCAGTGATTAAGTATAGGTAGAAAAGTGAGAAGGTCCAAGTACTGAGCCCTGGAGAATAAAACACCAAGAGGTTGGAGACATAAAGCAGGATTGATAAGGAAAGGCCAGAAGGATATGAAGAAATTCAAGTAAGTGTGGCATCCCAGAAGAAAATGTTTCAAGGAAGAGAGAATGATTAACTGTGTCAAATGTGTCTGATAAGCCAAGAAAGATGAGGAACTGGCTGCTAGATTTAGCAATATGAAAGACAATCATTATAAGAACATTTTAGTGGGAGTAGTTTGGATTAAAAACCTGATTGGAGTGGTTTCAAAAAGAATGAGAGAAAGAAATTGGAGACAGCAAATTTATATAAATCAAACCAGGATAATGAAATGAATATGTGTATACCCATGATATGAATATCAGGTGACAAAGTCAAGTTTGCAAGAAACTGAACTTTCCTTATATTTCCTGTGATGGAATTCAATACTTTGTTGAATTAATCACACAAATTTCATTGCAGCATTATTTGCAATAATAAAGCAACTATCAGTTAAGGATTATTTAAATAGCATATGAAAAAATAGCATATGATTTACAGAGTATGGTACATTTATACTATGGAATATTACAGAGCTGAGAGAAGAGGCAAATCCTATATGTTTTGTTACTGAAAGATCTCCAAGGTATTTTTTGGTGAACAAAGCTCACAGCAGTACAGCATTTATAATGCAATTTCTTTACTGTGTGTCTACATGTGGTTTAGTTAGGTGAACTTGACAGGGTGCAATTGTGAAAAATGATGTTGGTCAACACTGCTAAGTCACTGAGGTATTAGAATAGTCTTAGTTTCAAGGGTTAAAATATTCAGTGTGATCCAAGTCAGAACTTTCATCTCACATCTCATTAAAAATATCTCCTCTTCCTTAGGGCCCAGCTGCTCAAGGAGGCATGGTTTGCCTTTTCTATTTTTCTCCCGTCTCTGCCCTACAGCTAGTTGCTGCTTTTGTTCCTTCAGAGTGGGCATGAGATGGAAAATAGTTAACAAAATCCCCCCGGCTGATTCTGTTGTAATTTGGTTTCAGTGTTCCGTATGCTGGCCTATGTCCAAATGTTGGCTCTTTTCCTCAAGAAATGCTTTTGTGGCTTCTCTGAAGACTTCTCCGTTGTGGATGTTGAATATCAGTGTCCTCTGGTATGAGGGCGCACTCATTAGTTGGCCCCTGTAACCTGCTCTTCAGCCGCTGCTCTGACAGAACACCCCATACAGCTTCTCTCTTCTATGTGGCCTCTGTCTGACAGGAAATCATCTTAGGGACCATTAAGAATGGAGTCAAGCCAATGGCACAATATATAACTTGTTTTTGGTAAACAGCAAGAGTCTTTTGGTAAAGAAGCCTCTTGAAGAAATCTGAGAGTTAGCTACTTTGCTATACCCTTCCACTAGGTTTTACTGAAAATAAGTCTTAGACAAACTCGGCTACACACAGATATTTATTACGGAAATATTCAGAAGCAACACAGACAGTTCTTACAAGGTTCTCTGAAAGCTGGATGACGGCCCAGCTCTCTGAACTTTTAAGTGTTCCCCAAGGCACCTTTCTTGAAAGGTTTATTCATGGCAGAGCAGACAGCATTCAAGAAGTCAGTTTTTCTTTACCTTGCAGTGGACATAAGACAACCAAAAATCTACCTAAACTAATGGCTGGACATAGCACTAGTTAGGAATAAAGCCTTAAGAGCCATCCCTAGAACAAATGAAAAAGGTATCTCATTGATTATCTGACTATTAAGTATGTTTCTAAAATATTTTAGCCAATCAACATAGCTTGGTTAGTGCTGATTTCATCTATGAAAATCCACTTAAACATTCTCATGCTACCTAAGATGCTGTTAATTTTGCCAATAAAAAAACATTTCTGCTCTTCTTTACGCTAGTTATCAAAGTGTCTGGTGTTGAGATGGGCACAGCCCACGGGGTGTACTAGACACCTCTAGAGTGTGGATTCGTGCCCTGAAGTAGATAGAATAGCGCATGGAGTACATTCTGGAAGGACACAAAACCTTCACCTTCCTGGGCCAGTGGCCCATGGGAAACAGCCGTCCCTCAACACCAGCAGTCTTTTCTGCTTTGTGGACAAGGGTTACCACACAGTGGGCCTCAACTGCCACAATTCTTCAATGTGGACATCATCCAGGTCCACAAGCCCAGTTTCTTCACCAACCGGTACAAGCTGTCAGAAAACTCGGCGAGAAGGGCTCATACTGGTGGGACAACACCCGCCTGGAGAAGGGCATGATTGCTACGCTGTGAAACCTGTTTGACTTGCTCCTGATGGAATGATGAGGGCCCGCGTACTCTCCTGGGGAGACCCCTCTACCGGGACCCGGCAGATCGGATCTCCTGCTGCGGTAGGCTGGCACAGGGAGCTCATCCAGGGTGACATCTGCAACAACAACCTGAGCAACACCTGCATGTGGCAGGAGGAGCTCACCTGAGCCTGGCAGGTACAGGGTGCCTGGATGAAGGAGTTGCAGGAGCTGAGGAGCCTCATCAAGGCCATGTCCAACGCTCAGTTTGGGAGTATCTTCCGACACCTTCTACAACTTCACCTACTTCTCACAGTGACTCGTGCCCTTTTCCAACTTCTGCAAGGCCTCCCCTGGCTGCCTGGTCAACGACCTCGGGGACTTGACCTTCTGCTCGAGCTGCATGCTCCTGCAGCACTAGGTTCCTCTGGACGGACCAGTTCTGAACAGCCTGCATGAAGTGGCCCTCCCTTCCCCACATCCTGGACAGGAAAAAATGGCCCTAAACTGAGAGCTTAAACTAATGAATGTAAACATGTCACACAGACGTCACAACAGGGGAATGCTTTAAGATGGCTTCAACCCGACCCTGTCCCACGTTGTTGACCATGATCTGAACACCTGGGTCTCTACAGCAGCAACCTTCTTGGTTTCTTCTTGCTATTAAAGCAGTTCCAATCAGGCACTTTCCTTTAGAGAGTCGTGTGAGGTGAGAGTCATGGGAGGTCCCCTTTTGGAGTCCCCCAAACTTCAGGGAAAACAGTTCAAACTTGACCAAAACTCCTCCAGCTCTGGGCCCATGGCCTGACACTTAGCAGGCATCTAGCCACAAGGCTCAGCAAGTATAAGTTTCTCCTTTGGCAGAAACTCCAGTGTCTATTAGTGGTTTTCTTGAAGCCCTCACTGGGTTTGAGGCGAGGTTGAGGATTGGGGCTATAGAAGGTGAGGTGGTGGGTGGGAGAAAGCAGCTCCATCCTCTCCCCAGGTGATGAGAGGGGGCAATGGCACAGTTCTTCCTAAAAAAAGGCAGTGGGTTCTCTTGTTCCTGAGTACCCCAAACCCTCTGGACATAAATCATACAGCATCCCTATATCTCACGTCCTGAAGGTCATCGAGAACCTCTCTTAAGAATGTGAATTACTTGTGCTATGGGTTTTGGGCTTCAGATAATATTCACATTCAAATACAAACTGTCAATTAAAATCCAGCAAATGAATTTTGTGCTCATTTAACAAATATTTATGGAATACCTTCTTTGTGCAACTCACTGGTCTTGGCATAGTATGTGTCTAGAAGGATACAGTCTTCATCCCCCCTGATTACTTCTTGGAAGTGGGTGGCTGGCTATTTACCTTTTCCTTCCACATAATTTTATACTGTGGGTTTTTTCTAACAAAACCCATAAATTTTATTTCTAAGTTTGTAACTCATTTTCAGAACTAGAGCAAAACTTATTCTATTTCTCTTCACATATGCACTTTTAATTTCTTTAACTGAGATAACAATTCAGTTACTGTATTTTGAAAATGCAAGGTGCTGGGCATCTTTCCCCTTTGATTTGTGACATTCTAGAACCATTGCTTACAAGCTTCAAAGAAAGAAAAAAGTCACTGCTGCTCCAGTGACTTATTTTATTTAGTAAGTGTAATTCCTCCTCTATAAAGCATTGATTAAACTTTAGAACATAAAGGTCAGAAGTAGATTTATGCAAGATAAGACCACATCTTACTGCCAACTCATTCAAAAATGACATTGCTACTTACCTTGTCCTTCTTTGTGTCCCTAAAAGATCTCTTTGGGATTTATAACAACCAATTAGAAATGTATATCCTAGATACAATTAGCATCTTTTAAAAGTCACAGTCATCTGGAGGAATTACTTAGTTGTTCATTGCACGCCCCCAAAATCAATTCATGAGAGATGGATCTTTTATTTAAAAATTGGGAATTGTGAGAAGTGGAAAAGGGGATTCACATCAAATATTACATAGCAAAAACTTAATCAAATGCCTATGAATTAGTTATCTATTGCAATGTAACAAATTACTCCAAAACCCTATTAGCTTAAAAGATTAACGTTGTTATCTCATAGTTTCTCATAGTGGGCCAAGAATCTGGACATGGCTTAGTTGGGTATGTTTGTTCCAAGGTCTCTCACAAGGCTACAGTCAAGGTGTTGGCTAGGATTATAGCCATCTCAATGCTGAACTAGGGAAGGGATCCACTTCCAAGTCACTCATATGGTTGTTGGCAGGTTCTCACTGACTATGTCCAGAGTCATTAGCTCTGCTCCATGTAGGTCTCTCCTTAGGGCTATTCACAACATGGCAGCTGGCTCCCTCAGACCAAGGGATGAGAGAGAGAGAAATGGAAGCCATATTTTTCATAATCTAATCTTGAAAGTGACATCTTATTGCTCTACTCTAGCCTGTCTGTTAGAAATGAGTCTCCTAAAACAGCCCAGGCTCATGGAGGGGAGATTCCAAAAGGGTGTGAATATTAGGAGACTGAGGTCATTGGGGGCCACCTCACGGGCCATCTACAACAACCTACTTCACATTTCACTTTTCTACCTCTGCTATCCTCACCCCCCAAAGTTCATAGTCTTAGCCAGAGTATCTCTTTCATTCTTCTCTTCTTCCTAGGCAGTCTAAAATTCTAGTTTTCATTGCAACATTTCTCCTCAGTTAAAACACCCATTTAACAAAAGACAAACATATTTGTTTAGCAGAATATGGATACTGGTTACTTCTTAAATATGCCCCTTGAGAAGTGTTAGTAGTGTAAATGGAACCACGTAAAACTTACTATAATGTTATACTTAAGATTAATTATTTCATGACTCCATTGCAATTGACTCCATTACTATCAAATACTTATAATATTCTCAATAATTAAATCTTTTAAGAAAGGGAAGCTGTGTTCAAATGAATTCTGTGTTACCATTGGTCATATTTATAGTGAGACTTCCCAGCAATGAATTGTGATTTTCAAGAGTTTTCTGTTTTTTTAAGTTAAATTTTACTCAAGCAAAAATGTGTGTTTGTTTCCAAAGTCTCTTTTTATCCCTTTTTATGTGTCTCAGTACTAGTTCAATTACAGTGAAGAGGAACACAAAGCTTTTGACATTTGGGCCAAGAACAATGTTGGTTATTAAACTCAGTCTACCTTGGAACAAGCTGCCTCCTCAGAAAACATTTTGTTGTATTTTCCTTGTCTGCAGAGTAAGGAACGAATAATGCTACATAGCCTTGAGTGCTCAGTGAACAAATGATACAGGCCTTTGAAGAGTTTTCATAGCTTAGTTGTTTCTTTCCCTTTCACTCTTGACACTGTGTTTATTTTGTTCTGTTTTGTTTTGTTTGTACCAGGTTAAATTTAAGCCCTTTCCTGAGCTTGTCCAAAAGTTTCAGAGGGAATGAACTTTAGTATAACTCTCAGACAGGCTTTTACCTATTTTCAACTTCTCTCTAATATCTGGAGACTGATGCCTTCTGACCTCTGGAAGTAAGACAGAAATCATCTGGATTCTTTCAGCTACTATCTACAATAACATGACTTGACTATTCCAGAATTCTCTTGCATAGGAAGATGAAAATGCAAATAACTTTATTTGTTGCTTCAAGACGTTTTTGAAAATCCATTTATCTGAGCATTAGAAGACTCAGCCAGCCCTCATGAAAGGAATCAGGAATAACTACCTCAACCAGGCTCATTAAATGACTGTTCACTTCTCAAGACTTAATTGGGAAACTTGGGCTCACTGTGTCCACAATACTATATTATTATATCATGAATTGTGCCCAATCCCAAACAAACCTTCACAGTAAAAGATCTATTGATACTTTATTTTTCCCCTCTTTTTTTTTAAATTAAAGTATAGTTGATTTATAATGTTGTGTTGGTTTCAGGAGTACATCAAAGTGATTCAGGTATACATATATATTCATATATATATGTATATATATATATCTCTTTTCAGATTCTTTTCCCTTGTAGCTTATTACAAGATATTGAGTACAGTTCCCTGTGCTATACAGTAGGTCCTTCTTGTTTATCGATTTTATATATAGTAGTGTGTATATGCTGTAAAAGACCTACTTTATATCAGACACCAAAAACCTCATAAATATTTCTCTTTGTTCCCTCCCAACTTCAGACACTATTAAGAGTCTACCAATGAAATGATCTCCCTTAGTTTGGCAAGCAATAATCTCTACAAGTTAGTTACTTTGCCTAGCTTTACCGTCAAGTTGTTTTGATGCTCTTTTGAGGAAATGGATAGTTGAGAGAAGCCACCAAGATATGGTTGTACCGGGAAAAATTTAAGTGTTAATCACTGTTTATTCATCTCATATGAATCCTACTTTTCTCAGTGAGAAATATTACAATATAGTCAAGTTGTATCATCTAAAAGTGATGAATGAAATATGTCTAGGAAAAATAAGATAAATACTTTAAATAAAATTATGTAAAGTTCAGCAGTGATATGTCCTGTTACCTATATGTCCTATATGTCAGGCAAGCAGAGAGTTGAGGAATAAGTGGCAAAGTTATGCTGTGTACATTGTCTTCTTTTATCAGAGTTATGTGGGAAAGAAGTAACAGAAAGAGCAGATTTAAGAAAAAGCTTCTAGGCTAGGATCTTCAAGATGGCGGAAGAGTAAGAAGTGGAGATCACCTTCCTCCCCGCAGTTACATCAGAAATACATCTACACGTGGAACAACTCCTACAGAACACCTACTGAACGCTGGCAGAAGACCTCAGACCTCCCAAAATGCAAGAAACTCCCCACGTACCTGGGTAGGGAAAAAGAAAAAAGAAATAACAGAGACAAAGTATAGGGACGGGACCTGCACCAGTGGGAGGGAGCTGTGAAGGAGGAAAGGTTTCCACACACTAGGAAGCCCCTTTGCGGGCAGAGACTGCGGGTGGCAGAGGGGGGAAGCTTCGGAGCCACGGAGGAGAGCGCAGCCACAGGAGTGCGGAGGGCAAAGCGGAGAGACTCCTGCACAGAGGATTGGCGCCGAGCAGCACTCAGCAGCCCGAGAGGCTTGTCTGCTCACCCGCCGGGGCGGGCGGGGCTGGGAGCTGAGGCTCGGGCTTCAGAGGTTGGATCCCATGGAGAAGACGGGGGTTGGCGGCGTGAACACAGCCTGAAGGGGCTAGTGTGCCACAGCTAGCCAGGAGGGAGTCCGGGAAAAGGTCTGGAGCTGCCGAAGAGGCAAGAGACCTTTTCTTACCTCTTTATTTCCTGATGCGCGAGGAGAGGGGATTCAGAGCGCCGCTTAAAGGAGCTCCAGAGACGGGCGTGAGCCGCGGTTATCAGCGCGGACCCCAGAGACAGGCATGGGACACTAAGGCTGCTGCTGCCACCACCAAGAAGCCTGTGTGCGAGCACAGGTCACTCTCCACACCGCCCCTCCCGGGAGCCTGTGCAGCCCGCCACTGCCAGGGTCCCGTGATCCAGGGACAACTTCCCCGGGAGAACGCACGGCGCGCCTCAGGCTGGTGCAACGTCACGCTGGCCTCTGCTGCACAGGCTCGCCCCGCATCTGTACCCCTCCCTCCCCTGGGCCTGAGTGAGCCAGAGCCCCCGAAGCAGCTGCTCCTTTAACCCCGTCCTGTCTGAGTGAAGAACAGACGCCCTCAGGCGACCTACACATAGAAGCAGGGCCAAATGCAAAGCTGAACGCCAGGAGCTGTGTGAACAAAGAAGAGAAAGGGAAATCTCTCCCAGCAGCCTCAGGAGCAGTAGATTAAATCTCCACAATCAACCTGATGTGCCCTGCATCTGTGGAATACCTGAATAGACAATGAGTCATCCCAAATTGAGGAGGCAGACTTTGGAAGCAATGATATATATATATTTTTCCCTTTTTCTCTTTTTGTGAGTGTATATGGGTATGCTTCTGTGTGTGCTTTTCTCTGTATAACTTTGCTTTTACCATTTGTCCTAGGGTTCTGTCTGTCCATTTTTTTTTTTTTTTAGTATAGTTTCCAACACTTGTTATCTTTGCTGGATTTGTTCTTTGGTTTGGTTGTTCTTTCTTTCTTTCCTTTTTTAAAAATTACTTTAAAAAATTTTTAATAATTATTTTTGTTTTTATTTTAATAACTTTAATTTAATTTAATTTAATTTTATCTTTTTCTTTCTTTCTTTCCTTTTTTTTTTTTAAAGTTTGGGGAACTTGGTGCAGGCCCAGTAGCTGGCAAGTGGTAGAACTCCTATTTGAAATTGGAGTTGTATGAATCCAAAGACTGTTTTCTTTTTTTTTTTTTAATTAATGTATTTATTTATTTATTTTTGGCTCTGTTGGGTCTTCGTTTCTGTGCGAGGGCTTTCTCTAGTTGTGGCAAGTGGGGGCCACTCTTCATCGCGGCGTGCGGGCCTCTCACTCTCGCAGCCTCTCTTGCTGCGGAGCACAGGCTCCAGACGCGCAGTCTTTCTTTCTTTTTTTCTCCCTTTTTTTCTGAGCCGTGTGGATGACAGGCTCTTGGTGCTCCAGCCAGGCATCAGGGCTGTGCCTCTGAGGTAGGAGAGCCAGTTCAGGACACTGGTCCACCAGAGACCTCCCAGCCCCACGTAATATCAAATGGCAAAAATCTCCCAGAGATCTCCATCTCAACGCCAAGACTCAGCTTCACTCAATGACCAGCCAGCTACAGTGCTGGACACCCTATGCCGAACAACTAGCAAGACAGAATCACAACACCACCCATTAGCAGAGAGGCTGCCAAAAATCATAATAAGGTCACAGACACACCAAAACACACCAGCAGACGTAGACATGCCCACCAGAAAGACAAGATCCAGCCTCATCCACCAGAACACAGGCACAAGTCCCCTCCACAAGGAAGCCTACACAACCCACTGAAATAACCTTAGCCACTGGGGGCAGACACCAAAAACAATGGGAACTACGAACCTGCAGCCTGCGAAAAGGAGACCCCAAACACAGTAAGTTAAGCAAAATGAGAAGACAGAGAAACACACAGCAGATGAAGGAGCAAGGTAAAAACCCACCAGACCTAACAAATGAAGAGGAAATAGGCAGTCTACCTGAAAAAGAATTCAGAATAATGATAGTAAAGATGATCCAAAATCTTGCAAGTAGAATGGAGAAAATACAAGAAATGTTTAACAAAGACCTAGAAGAACTAAAGAGCAAACAAACAATCATAAACACACAATAAATGAAATTAAAAATTCTCTAGAAGGAATCAATAGAATAACTGAGGCAGAAGAACGGATAAGTGACCTGGAAGATAAAATAGTGGAAATAACTACTTCAGAGCAGAATAAAGAAAAAAGAAGGAAAAGAATTGAGGACAGTCTCAGAGACCTCTGTGACAATATTAAATGCACCAACATTCGAATTATAGGGGTCCCAGAAGAAGAAGAGAAAAAGAAAGAGACTGAGAAAATATTTGAAGAGATTAGAGTTGAAAACTTCCCTAATATAGGTAAGGAAATAGTTAATCAAGTCCAGGAAGCACAGAGAGTCCCATACAGGATAAATCCAAGGAGAAACACGCCAAGACACATATTAATCAAACTATCAAAAATTAAACACAAAGAAAAAATATTAAAAGCAGCAAGGGAAAAACAACAAATAACATACAAGGGAATCCCCATAAGGTTAACAGCTGATCTTTCAGCGGAAACTCTGCAAGCCAGAAGGGAGTGGCAGGACATATTTAAAGTGATGAAAGGGAAAAACCTACAACCATGATTACTCTCTCCATCAAGGATCTCATTCCAATTTGACGGAGAAATTAAAAGCTTTACAGACAAGCAAGAGCTAAGAGAATTCAGCACACGAAACCAGCTTTACAACAAATGCTAAAGGAACTTCTCTAGGCAGGAAACACAAAAGTAGGAAAAGACCTACAATAACAAACCCAAAACAATTAAGAAAATGGTAATAGGAACATACATATCGATACTTACCTTAAATGTAAATGGATTAAATGCTCCAACCAAAAGACATAGGCTGGCTGAATGGATACAAAAACAAGACCCATATATATGCTGTCTACAAGAGACCCACTTCAGACCTAGGGACACATACAGACTGAAAGGGAGGGGATGGAAAAAGATATTCCATGCAAATGGAAATCAAAAGAAAACTGGAGTAACAATTCTCATATCAGACAAAATAGACTTTAAAACAAAGACTGCTACAAGAGACAAAGAAGGACACTAAAAAAAGATCAAGGGATCAATCCAAGAAGAAGATATAGCAATTTAAAATATTTATGCACCCAGCACAGGAGCACCTCAATACATAAGACAAATACTAACAGCCATAAAAGGGGAAATCAACAGTAACACAATCATAATAGGGGACTTTAACACCCCACTTTCACCAATGGACAGATCATCCAAAATGAAAATAAATAAGGAAACACAAGTTTTAAATGATACATTAAAGTAGATGGACTTAAGTGATATTTATAGGATATTCCATCCAAAAACAACAGAATACACTATCTTCTCAAGTGCTCATGGAACATTCTCCAGGATAGATCATATCTTGGGTCACAAGTCAAGTCTTGGTAAATTTAAGAAAATTGAAATCATATCAAGTACCTTTTCTGACCACAATGCTATGGGACTAGATATCAACTACAGGAAAAAAATCTGTAAAACATACAAACACATGGAGGCTAAACAATACACTACTTAATAACCAAGAGATTGCTGAAGAAATCAAAGAGGAAATCAAAAAATACCTAGAAACAAATGACAATGGAGATACGACGACCCAAAACCTATGGGATGCAGCAAAAGCAGTTCTAAGAATGAAATTTATACCAATGCAATCCTACCTCAAGAGACAAGAAACATCTCAAATAAACAACCTAACCTTACACCTAAAGCAATTAGAAAAAGGAGAACAAAAATACTCCAAAGTTAGCAGACGGAAAGAAATCATAAAGATCAGATCAGAAATAAATGAAAAAGAAATGAAGGAAAAGATAGCAAACATCAATAAAACTAAAAACTGGTTCTGTGAGAAGATAAACAAAATTGATAAACCATTAGCCAGATTCATCAAGAAAAAAAAGGAGAAGACTCAAATCAATAGAATTAGAAATGAAAAAGGAGAAGTAACAACTGACACTGCAGAAATACAAAGGATCATGAGAGATTACTACAAGCAACTATAGGCCAATACAATGGACAACCTGGAAGAAATGGACAAATTCTTAGAAATGCACAACCTGCTGAGACTGAACCAGGAAGAAATAGAAAATATGAACAGACCAATCACAAGCACTGAATTTGAAACTGTGATTAAAAATCTTCCAACAAACAAAAGCCCAGGACCAGATGGCTTCACAGGCGAAATTCTATCAAACATTTAGAGAGGAGCTAACACCTATCCTTCTCAAACTCTTCCAAAATATAGCAGAGGGAGAAACACTCCCAAACTCATTCTATGAGGCCACCATCACCTTGATACCAAAACAAGACAAAGATGTCACAAAAAAAGAAAACTATAGACCAATATCACTGATGAACATACATGCAAAAATCCTCAACAAAATACTAGCAAACAGAATCCAACAGCACATTAAAAGGATCATACACCATGATCAAGTGGGGTTTATCCCAGGGATGCAAGGATTCTTCAATATATGCAAATCAATTAATGTGACACACCATATTAATAAATTGAAGGAGAAAAACCATATGATCATCTCAATAGATGCAGAGAAAGCTTTTGACAAAATTCAACACCCAATTATGATAAAAACCTTCCAGAAAGTAGGCATAGAAGGAACTTACCTCAACATAATAAAGGCCATATATGACAAACCCACAGCCAACATCGTCCTCAATGTTGGAAAACTGAAACCATTTCCACTAAGATCAGGAACAAGACAAGGTTGCCCACTCTCACCACTATTATTCAACATAGTTTTGGATACTTTACCCACAGCAATCAGAGAAGACAAAGAAATAAAAGGAATCCAAATCGGAAAAGAAGAAGTAAAGCTGTCACTGTTTGCAGATGACATGATACTATACACAGAGAATCCTAAAGATGCTACCAGAAAACTACTGGAGCTAATCAATGAATTTGGTAAAGTAGCAGGATACAAAATTAATGCACAGAAATCTCTTGCATTCCTATACATTAATGATGAAAAATGTGAAAGTGAAATTCACAAAACATTCCCATTTACCACTGCACCAAAAGAATAAAATACCTAGGAATAAACCTACTTAAGGAGACAAAAGTGCTGTATGAAGAAATTTATAAGACACTGGTGAAAGAAATTAAAGATGATACAAATAGATGGAGAGATGTACCATGTTCTTGGATTGGAACAATCAACATTGTGAAAATGACTCTACTACCCAAAGCAATCTACAGATTCAATGCAATCCCTATCAAACTACCACTGGCATTTTTCACAGAACTAGAACAAAAAATTTCACAATTTGTATGGAAACACAAAAGACCCCGTATAGCCAACGCAATGTTGAGAAGGAAAAATGGAGCTGGAGGAATCAGGCTTCTGGACTTCAGACTATACTACAAAGCTGCAGTAATCAAGACAGTATGGTACTGGCACAAAAACAGAAATATAGGTCAGTGGAACAGGATAGAAAGCCCAGAGATAAACCCACGCACATATGGTCACCTTTTCTTTGATAAAGGAGGCAAGAATATACAGTGGACAAAAGACAGCCTCTTCAATAAGTGGTGCTGGGAAAACTGGACAGCTACGTGTAAAAGAATGAAATTAGAACACTCCCTAACACCATACACAAAAATAAACTCAAAATGGATTAAAGACCTAAATGTAAGGCCAGATATTATAAAACTCTTAGAGGAAAACATAGGCAGAACACTCTATTACATAACTCACAGCAAGATCCTTTTTGACCCACCTCCTAGAGAAATGGAAATAAAAACAAATATAAACAAATGGGACCTAATGAAATTTAAAAGCTTTTTCACAGCAAAGGAAACCATAAACAAGATGAAAAGACAACCCTCAGAATGGGAGAAAATATTTGCAAATGAAGCAACTGACAAAGGATTAATCTCCAAAATTTACAAGCAGCTCATGCAGCTCAGTATCAAAAAAACAAACACCCCAATCCAAAAATGGGCAGAAGACCTAAATAGACATTTCTCCAAAGATGATATACAGATTGTCAACAAACACATGAAAGAATGCTCAACATCCTTAATCATTAGAGAAATGGAAATCAAAACCACAATGCAATATCATCTCATACCGGTCAGAATGGCCATCATCAGAAAATCTACGAGCAATAAATGCTGGAGAGGGTGTGGAGAAAAGGGAACCCTCTTGCACTGTTGGTGGGAATGTAAATTGATACAGCCACTATGGAGAACAGTATGGAGGTTCATTAAAAAACTAAAAATAGAACTACCATACAACCTAGCAATCCCACTACTGGGCATATACCCTGAGAAAACCATAATTCAAAAAGAGTCATGTACCGCAATGTTCATTGCAGCTCTATTTACAATAGCCAGGACATGGAAGCAACATAAGTGTTCATCATCAGATGAATGGATAAAGAAGATGTGGCACATATATACAATGGAATATTACTCAGCCATAAAAAGAAACGAAATTGAGTTATTTGTAGTGAGGTGGATGGACCTAGAGTCTGTCATACAGAGTGAAGTAAGTCAGAAAGAGAAAAACAAATACTGTGTGCTAACACATATATATGGAATCTAAAAAAAAAAAAAAAAAAGGTCATGAAGAACCTAGGGGCAAGATGGGAATAAAGACGCAGACCTACTAGAGAATGGACTTGAGGACATGGGGAGGGTGGAGGGTAAGCTGGGACAAAGTATGAGAGTGGTAATGTATATATGGACATATAAACACTACCAAATGTAAAATAGAGAGCTAGTGGGAAGCAGTCGCATAGCACAGAAAGATCAACTCGGTGCTTTGTGACCAGCTTGAAGGGTGGGATAAGGGAGGATGGGAGGGAGGAAGTTGCAAGAGGGAAGTGATATGGGGATATATGTATATGTATAACAGATTCATTTTGTTATAAAGCAGAAACTAACACACCATTGTAACAATTATACTCCAATAAAAACGTTAAAAAAAAAAGAAAAAAAAAGAAAAAGCTTGTACATACATGCAAATCTCATAGTCTGTAACTAGGATATTTACTTGGCAGATAATACTTCATTGAGTATGAACTTGAATGGTTAAAACTTCAAGGAACCTCACCAATATGTTACTATCATGAAGTTGAAAACAGGCAAATACCTCTTTGTTTATTTTGATGTATATAGAGGTCAGGGTGGATATAATACACTGTTTCCTGAAGCGCTGCTATTGAGCGTAAACTTCCCTTCCAGATATAGATATGCATTTTCATTGTAGGTGCATCTCTAACAACTCTGATGACCAATTATCTGTCTTGTTCAATTAGAAAAGAAAGTTATCATCCTTGTCCCTCAGTTGAAATTGTCCTTGAACACCAAGCTATAACTCTTCAGAGGTGGTCTTCCTGTCCTAGGAATCCTGCCACCTCAGTAACCAATAACGCATCCACTCAGCATTACAGTATGTTTTTAAACCCAGTGAACTTCATTTGTCTCCCAGACAGAAGTGCATTTGAAGTTCTTCTTTTTATTGACTAGAAGTTCTTGGTCTTCCTTGATGAGAAAACAGAGCAATGGCAGATTGAATCTCAGGTAACATGAAATGAGGCTTCAGGAAAGCAGACAAGCTGCAATTGAGTAGGTCCCACCCTTAACATTATATTTAGAAGTAAAATGAGTACATCTTCTCTTTTGCTTCCTTTCTTTCTTTCATTCTTTTGTTTTAATTAAAAAATGCATATGGACAAGGTTACCCACTGTGACTTGGTGCTATAATGTCTGATTGTGTCATCAATTTGCCATTTTGTGGGTTAAGGAAATTAAACCACACAGTTTGGTAAGTGGGCTACCAAGAGTCTAGCAACTGTCTCTATACCAGCAGCATGAATCAATATAATTTTTTTCTTGTAGAATTGTGGTAGCCTTCTTATCTTTGATGTTTACCATTTTTATTTGGAATAAATAACTTAGATTTTTACCTCTAGATACTGATTCAATTTCTAGAAGTGTTTGTCAAGCCTATTTCCAATTCACACAAGCATATCAAAATGTGATACCCAAATTAAAATACCTGTACCTTCATCTATCACAAGGTTTAGAGGGTTTAAATACATCAAAAGAATACTATGCATTTATATAATTTTATTTTTTAATTGAAAAAGGCTTCTGTTTTCTAATTTTAAACTCATTTTTTATTTGCATTGCATATAGTACTAATAGACATTTTCAAAATCGCATGTTAATACAAAAATCATCTTCAACCCCAATATTCTTTTTCTGTTATATACAGAAATTTCCCATTGGTCTTTTCCAGATATTTTTTAGAGAATTACTAAAAACCCACTTCTAAATAAAAACCAACAAAATAATGATATACTGTCAAAAATGTATAAATGATGAGTTTTCTACTGCTGCATAAACAATCACTCCAAAACTTAATGGTTAAAAACAACTTTTTATTTGCACATTAAAAAAAAATTATTCTAGGCTTAGCTGGGTGGTTCTTAGGCAGAACTCTCATGGGACATACAGTTGGAATTAGGAGACAAGACAGTTGAGTGCTGAAGTGTTCTGAATGGCCTCATCCATATGTCTAAACATCAGCAAAGATGGCTGGAAACAGCTGGAATGATTCTTCACATGAGGATAGCAGCATCCTAGAGGGAAAAATTAAAAAGTACAGGGCTTCTTGAGGTCTTGCTCATAAATCACATAACTCCACTTTTGTCTTACCGTATTGTTCAATTCAAGCAGTCCAAATTCAAGGGGTAGGGAAATATATTCCATGGCTCGATAGAGGAGATTTCAATAAATTGTGGCCATTTTTATTTTATCACAGTACCAGCTGTCATATGTAATATAATATTAGAAATTCAGTTGAAGGTTAATAAAAGTATGTTTATAAAAACTGTTTTCTCCAAAGGCAGAAGTTAACATCAATATTTTTATTGCTGAAAGTTAAATCCCAAACCCTCAAAATAGTTATTCATATTTTAATTGGCTTGAAAAATGCCTGATCAATTCTTTTTTTTTTTTTTAATGTGGACCATTTTTTTTAAGTCTTTATTGAATTTGTTACAATATTGTTTCTGTTTTTATGTTTTTTTGGGTTTTTGGCCACAAGGCATGTGGGATTTTAGGTCCCCAACCAGGGATCGAACCCACACCCCCCGCATTGGAAGGCAAAGTTTTTTTTTTAACCACTGGACCGCCAGGGAAATCCCGCCTGATCAATTCTTAAATATATAACTGTCAGACTAAATATTCAGGATCTTCTATTAAAATCGAATTTGAAAACAACAGTTTATTTTTTTTCAAAGTATTTAGTTATAGTGATGAAAGACTATTGACATAGGCAAGTTATTTTAAAATTTATGAATATGACAGTCAAACTGAAATCTGAAAATCTCCTTAAATAAAAAAATGGAATACAGAATAACATTTTTTTCTTTTTTGGGGGGTAAACTTGAAAGATTTACCTCAGATTTTCCTTTTTTTTTCATTAGATTTATCATGGATGGGGAACTTTAAACAACATATTAAACAAATTATAGTGAGTATATACTAAATTCCAGGAAGATTTAATTATTATTAAAAATACTGTCCCTTTGAATGTCTGTATGAAGTTATTTAAATTTTTAAAAAAATATCCGGAGGATAATGGTGGCTATCTGAATTTGAATCTCTCCACATCCAGCAAAATAAAAAATCTTGAGCTGACAGAAATGCAAATAAAACCACACGTGACCTTTCATTGTTACTAGGAGCCAGAGAACATCGAACACTTCAAATTACTTGCAAGCAGAGAATAAACTACAAATTCCAGAATAACTACCCCTGAAAGCTCTGGCTACGATACAGGACTATGGGATGAGGGAGCAAGAATGATGAAACTTAGATACTCCATGCAAAACAGGGTGAGAGAGGGAAGTGGATGACTTAGATAATGCCAAGACAAAATCAACCCCTGAGAACATCAGACTCTAAGTATTAAATTCCTGAACTCAGGACTAAGCCTTGGTAAATAGTCTCACAACTACATAAATCGTTTCAGAGTATTAAGAATAAAGGAAAACTTCAAAATTCTTTTTGTGAAGCAAATATAATACATAAGTAATCTTTTTTTATCAAATAAATTATTTTTCTTTATTTTTAACTTTTTATTTTATATTGGAGTACAGTTGATTAACAATGTTGTGTTAGTTTCAGGTGTACGACAAAGTGATTCAGTTATACATATACATGTATCTATTCTTTTTTCAAATTGTTTTCCCAGTTAGGTTGTTACAGAATATTGAGCAGAGTTCCCTGTGCTATACAGTAGGTCCTTTTTGGCCATCCATTCCAGATATAGCAGTGTGTACATGTCAATCCCAAACTCCCCAACTATCCCTCTTCCCCCACCCTTCACCTCTGGTAACCATAATTTAATTCTCTAAGTCAGTGAGTCTGTTTCTGTTTTGAAAAAAAGTTAATTTGTATCATTTTTTTTAGATTCCCCATATAAGCGATATCATATATTTCTCTTTCTCTGTCTGACTTACTTCAATCAGTATGACATAACACATACATAATCTTGATAAAGATAGAACAAAAATTACAGAATAATATCACTTATGGATATTGGTGCAAACATTCTAAATAAAATGTTAGCAAATAGTCTACCAAGCCATAGAAAGGAAATAATAAACCATGATTTAGTAGGGTTTTATACTGATAATGCAAGGATGACTCAATATTAGAAAAATCTATTAACATAAATTTCCCATATTAATAGATCTAAGAAGAAAAATTATGTGATTATTATCATAAATGTTGAAAAAGCCAATAACAAAAATCAACATTCATTTTTATTAAAAATTTTTTTCAAGTCAAGGATGTCAATAATATCCACTCTTACTAAACTTTTTACAGAAGTAATAGCCAACATAATTTTAAAAGAAGAAAAAGTGAGACTTAAGAATTGGAGGGCTTCCCTTGTGGCGCAGTGGTTAAGAATCTGCCTGCCCCATATTGATTTTCTCTAAGTTTCAGAGGAAACCACAATCTGCAATTTTTTTTTTTTTTTAAAGTTATACAATTTTTATTTATTTATTTATTTATTTATGGCTGTGTTGTGTCTTCATTTCTGTGCGAGGGCTTTCTCTAGTTGTGGCAAGTGGGGGCCACTCTTCATCGCGGTGCATGGGCCTTTCATTATTGCGGCCTCTCTTGTTGCGGCCTCTCTTGTTGCGGAGCACAGGCTCCAGACGCGCAGGCTCAGTAATTGTGGCTCACGGGCCTAATTGCTCTGCGGCATGTGGGATCTTCCCAGACCAGGGCTCGAACCCGTGTCCCCTGCATTGGCAGGCAGATTCTCAACCACTGTGCCACCAGGGAAGCCCCTGCAATTTTTATTTAAGATATTTTCTTAAAAATCAATGTGATTTTTGCTTAATGTATTAAATTGTCTTTTCTGTGTTTAATAGAGAAATTAATATGCAGCAAAAATTCAACATTATGTTGTAAATACCAAATATACCTAAAAAAATAAAGAGCCTCCTACAGTAACAGTAGTCTTAAGTTGATTACCCTAGTGCCAAACCTCCTTCTGGAGGTGAGATAGTATTTTGTAACATATATAACCACTTTGGGTTATTACATCACTACTTAGAAAATTGTTGCTTTAATTTTTAAAAGACAATAATGTGATTTTAATCTTTGAAATTCTTCAAAGCTATACTTCATTTTATATAAATTAACGCCATTCCTGAACCTAACCATCTGACTTGAAAAGTCATGATCCTGTCATGACCAGACTGTGTGAAAGGCCATACCATAGATAAGAAGCTATGTTTCTCAAGGATTCTTTTTTGTGACCTTCCACAAAATCTCTGCACATATGTCAGATAACTATGTAATTTTGAAAAAAATACATGTAATTGAAAATAAAGAGTTTGGGGTAACCACGGTTTTCCCCATTCACTCATATCCATTGACTGAATTCTCTTATTTGATGAATTTCAATATTATGAAGATATAACCTTCTTTTCTTTTAGTACAAGTTTTGACATTTGTCATCAAGATATTCCTTCAAGGTCAAGCTAGTAGGGTAAATGTATTCACTGTGTCTTAGATATGTGTTTTTGGGTTCCCTGGGAGTTAAGTTTAGTCAAATAGAAACTAATATTACCTGGCCAAGTTTGACTTCACTCACAGAGTTCTAGGTATATGAGACAAGATAAGCAACAATCCAGAACCTGTAAGATATTCACAGGGAGTCTAGATTTTTGCATTCCAGTATTATGGAATGATATATATTCTAAGGCATCTCCTGCTACAAATCAAGTCAATTTTAGAACTATACCCTTTGAGCCTAAGGCATTTCTAGGCTCAAAGACAGTAAAGAAAGGGAGGTCTCTGAATCTCTTACCCTATTATCAACAACAACAAAAAATTTAGTAAATTATAAGCACACTTCAAATGCACAGTTACATGGAGACAAATACTAATATCAGTAGCAGGTTGTGGTACTGACCTTGGCATCCCCCCAGTAGAGTTAGGAAACTAAAAGTGAGCTAAAATTGTCTTAGATAAGGGACAGGGAGGGTGGGAGGGAGACACAAGAGGGAGGGGATATGGGGATATATGTATAGGTATAGCTGATTCACTTTGTTATATAGCAGAAACTAACACACCATCGTAAAGCAATTATACTCCAACAAAGATGTTTAAAAAAAAAGAAAAGAGAAAAAAACCCACTTTATTCTCTAATAGCCTTAATCATATTCTCTACCAACATTCCTTTTTCCTTCTTGTCTAGTTAATTTATTTATTTGGTCAGTTTATTTGTTTATAATTTATTTTAATGCATTTTGTTTTAGAACAAAACTCCAAAAGTTTCAGCCACCCAAATAAAACCAATAAAACTGCTGTTTACCTGGCAGACCTTCAAAAGTCTTCATGTTACTATTAAAAAGAAAATCACAAATGGTTAAAAACTTGTGAACTTGTATAAGTTAAACCTATATAAAAGTGAGCAAATTGTTAGTGACCCTCTTTATTCCTCCAGTACTCTGTCTAGGTATTACATTAGGAACTATTCATTATGAGAAGAAGCCAGTGCTCTATTTTTCCCCCTCAGGTTGTGAAGTCTTGCAGGATTTAATCTCAGATTTTCAGTGGAAGCGCTTCAATGCATTCCGCTTTCTTTGCTACTGTGACCAGATGGAAGCATCACCTTCTTTTCCAGAAAGTCTATGAACAGGCAGAGTAAAGGTGACAGCTCACACAGAGTAGTGCCAGATGCTCTTGTTTATTCCACAGTGTTAAGGGATATTTATTGGCAGAAGTTCAATGGCTTTTTGGAGGATTTTCCAAAGAGTCACTTTTTGGGGGGTAAAAATTGGTTCTGTGTGCAGCACCAATAAAGAAAACATACTTTGCCCAGTAGACTTGGCTATGATTTTCTTGGTTTACATTCTTTCCCCAAAATACAGGATGATTTTAAAAACCCAAGTGTGGATTTCACAGGGATGCAGCACTCATGCCTATTTGCTCTCTTTAAGAACATTGAAAATTGGTAGTTGGAACTGTAAATTTACCCCTTTTTTATATTTCTTTTTATTTTCTAAATCTGAGTCATAATTGTGTTGAACTGAAGTAAAAGTGATTTTAAAAACTGAATACATGATAAGTGCTAAACATGTTTATTTTACTATAGACTCAAGCTATGTTCAGACTGGAAAGACTATCCTAGTGTTGTTTAATCAGCAAGTTTCTGATACTACCATGGAGAAAGCAGTGTTGTTAGCGCTTAAGAACATAGGCGTGGATTCCAGGTTTTCAAGCTTACTAGCCATATCACATTTTCAAGTTTATTTAACGTCTTTATGCCTCAGTTTCCTCATATATAACATCATCATAATAATAGTATCCATCTCATAGGATTTTTGTGAGGGCTAGATGAGTTTTTCACGAAGTATGTTTAGAAGAGTCCCTGGCACATAATAAGTACTCAATAAATGTTAGCCACTGCTACAAGCATTGTCATTATCACTATTATTATGCAGTCGTTTTCTTTTGATCCATTACACTATAAAATGTGTATTCTTCCTTCTTGGGCAACAGTTGTTTTAGGGAAAATGTGTCAAAAATATTCTATTAGAGATGGCAGGAACCTCAAGAGATAAGTGTTTATTCTGTCTGAGAGCCTTCCCAACAAAGCAAAACTAACGTTTCCTTCATGATTTAAAAAAAATGTAATTACCCTAATCAACAAAAATCATGTCTTACTTTCTCTATGTATATTTTTCTCTTATAACACCTTTTATTAATAAATAAAAATATTCTTTAAAAAGTTAAACAATTATTTTAAAAAGAAAAATGGGAAGGTTTATGAATTTTATTAAATTAGAAACTCATTTCCTTGTATCATATTCTTTCACTTTGGGGCAAAACCAGTTTTAGACATACTTTTATAACTATGTATAAAATGAGGTATTTCATCAGAGAAACTATAATCAAAATATCTCTATTTATGAATTACCAAGGTTTGGATTTTAAATCCCAGGTAACTAATTCAAGAAAGATTCATTTATTTTAAAAGTTAATTGATATAATTAATTATAGAGCTATTGGTTATATTTGAATTTGCTTATGCTTTGTCAAAGTGAATCAGTTTTTGTACTTCTAGAATACTTGTGTTATTTGAAGAGTATGGATTGATTCAAAAATGGTAAAATACAGCTGTTAAAAATGTGTACTTGGCTGCATACAAAATAAAAGTCTGTGATGCCAACTTTGTTTATATATAAATAACTTCTTTTGACTATCATTAACTCTATTCTGAGACACTAATAAATACTTCTTGAAAGAATAAGCTCAAAAGTGGAAGAATTTGGAAAGGATCCACAGATCTCAGTTGTAGTGACCACAGTTATTGATGGCACCCCCTCCTGCGTAACTCTATCATGTGTAAGTCACACCCACATTTGTTCTCAGCTCCAGCCATATGGCAATTCTTCCTGAACGATTTGGCTTCTCCCTTTTCTTTCTCTATTATTAGAATATTATGGCTTTTTTCCCTTCAGTTCTTGCCAGCTGGGAAGCAAAAATAGTATTATTTTTGCCTCACTTATTCTTGATCCCTTTTTGATTATCCTTGGTTACCTTAAACATGAACTTGTCTTGTTTGTATCTACAATGTGAAGGATTTGGTCTGTGGAAGCTACTCTATTGGATGAATGTTAAGATTCCACATTCTTCTAATACACTTTATTTTTCAATTACCTTTTAAGGTGGGGGCAGTGGAATGGAGATTTAAATTCCCTGGGGTATAAATCCCTGGAGATAATGGGTATATATTGGGAAAAAGCCTTGAAAGCTGTCAACATTTTTAAAAGGGCAGTCTCCTGATTATAAATCACATTTGGGTTGGTTCTTCATTACCAAAAGAATATTCCTATTCTGGATAATAAGTTTGTGACTAGATTTCTTTTAACAGCCATATGTAGCAATGCGAGTAGATTGGACAAATTGAAGATTACTCCCTGCCTTAGGAAAAGTAATATATAACACTGTATTTTACAAAAATGAAAGTTTATGTCCTGAAAGCATTAACCTGAGGCCAGCAACAGTAGGCTGGCGGCTCCTATCGCAAGGTTTGTGAGAGACACAGCCTTCTGCTTGTTCCTCACAACCAAATCAGCCTCACAAGAGCACATGTGCACCCAGAGAAGGTACATGGTGAATACTTCACTGTGATGACAGAAATATGCACTTACAAATCAAAAGTCTGTGAAATGTTGATTCCCCAAAAGGAATTTTGTAACAAAGAATTGTAACCTTAAAACCAGAAAATGATCCATCATTTATTAAAATAAGGGAAAGAATAATAAAATAAAGCAAAGGGCAATCTTTGTATTTGAAGAGTGCTTGAGATGCAGCTGGGGAAAGGATTTTGAGTGATTCATATTTTACTGACCTTGCGTCACCTGGTTATTATGGATAATTTTATCACACAGGGCTGCACATTTTTGATTCACAACCTCCCCCAATTACATATGGTCTCCTTTCAAGTTCCCAAAATGTGTTCTTTGAAAATAACAGTTAACTAAAAGGATGACATACATTCAGGTTTTTAAATCCTTTTGTGTAGGAGGAGAAGAACATTGATTTAAGAAAAAGGAATTCATAAGAAATTGCCTTGACTGTAATAAAATAAAAATTATGTCCCACTTTAATTTTCCAAGGATTCCAAAAAATAATCCTTTTCCTGGTAATTGAGTCTTAGCTATACATGTATTTATAACATAGTTGATTTAGTGTAATATTCTGCAAAGTTTTACTAAGTTTTTGAACACTCCAACCTACTTCTAAATGGTATACCAGTTAAGAAATGCTTACAGTACAAATGTTGTACTCCTGAGGTATATATCAGATGAATGTTCTGTGATAAACCATGGCTGGTCAATAAGGATCTAACAGTGTCATAGACAGAAATAGGTAATCGTCATCCTTGATTTTCTAATTATCAAAACATCTTAACCACTTTCAACAGGGATAAGATTAGAGAGCTTACATTTAGATGGTTACTAATTCAGCAAAAACATGCTTTATTGACTAGACTGTAACATCATGTGAGCGAGTGAACCTCATCCGTGTTTTCACCTGGGAAATTGCTAGCCATGTCCGTGCTCATCGTATGAGATATCATAACTTCAGTTAATTCAGCTGATTTTGAGTATATGATACTTTTATTTCTCAGTCCTGAGACTTGAAAAGTCTGATTATATTTGGAATGCTACTGTGATACTTTAACTTCATAATATGTTTCCTGTATTTTCATCATTGAAGGATAAATAGGATTTCTATTTAAAATACAGTTTCCTAAGTTCTGACACTTTTTCTCTCAATTAATTAGACTTTATACAGAAAAATCAGTTATTAAATTTGACTTATTAATAGCAACTGGACTTCCATGTCTCTATCTCATTTTCCTCATCTTTAAAATTGATATAATAACAGCTAATTTATAGGTCAGTTTTAAAGATTATATGAAATTTTTATATATCTATATACCTAAAGTTCATATCAGAGTACCAGGTGCATGGAGGTGGTTGTTATAGTTATTACTGATACCACTGATAATGACTATAGAAAATATTAAGAAAAAACTGATTAAAATTTATTTTTGTATTTACCAGAGATGCAGAAAACAAATGGTTCAAATGTTCTTTAAATCTGGTGGTGTTTTGTTTTTTTTTTTTTTCTTATTTGTGTAAAACTGTAAAGGGAAAGTTAAAAAGAAATTGTTTTTTAAATCTTAAAGTATTAGGTTTTTTTGATTGCAAAATACAGAAAAATCCTACTCAAATGGCTTAAGCAAAAGAGGACTTTATTACCTTTATGACATCAAACTGAAAAGTTTAATGTAAGCACTGGCTTCAGTTATGAGCAGTGGCAGAGGTTTAAATATGTAATGTCACCCAGCCCTGTTCTTTTATTAGTTCTTAGCTATGTTCATCTCCATGCTGTCCTCATTCTCAGGTTCCACAAGGTAGCTGCTAGCAACACTAGACCTACTCTTTGTCAGGTTCAAGTGCAAAAAAAAAAAAGAGTACACTCATTGGCTATGATTGGTCCAGTTGATTATTCCTTAGTCAATCACAATGTCCAGGGGAATGTTATTCTCAGCTGGCTAGGCATGCTTACAACTCTAGGAACCTGAGGCAAGTGGGATTATAGTAGGGGAAGGATGGTTTCTCAAGTAAATGTTGTGGTAGGTTTATCAGAAGAGGAATAATCAATTTGAACCATTGTATATAACATGCTAATAAAATCAGAATATATTTGAAGATGTTGTGTTTTGCCAGTTTTCCTTCTTCTTTTCACTTTTTTAGATATGGGCATATCCCAAGATTTTATTATTGTATCTTCACCTTCTTTTCTTTCTGTGGTATCTCAGTGGCACTCTTGACTCTATCATCTGGGTATGGAAGGCTCACAAATGTCTTCCGAGCTCTACTTTGTGTGTCAACTAGCTGTTATTGCACAGCAAACCTCTCCAAAATTTCATGAGTCTGCAGGTTGGTGCTAAGCTGACCCTCTGGTCTTGGTCTTGCATCTCAGTCAGCAGCCTCACTACTTTAATGGAAATATATTGCAGTACCTAATCCATAGCAGGAACTGAAACTTATTATTATTGTCACAAATTACATATGTTTTCCAAATAAGGAAAGTCATTTCTCTTTCTTTCTTTGAGTCCATCTCTCTTCATATATACTTTTCCATGGCATCACCTAATCTATATATACTCACAATAACACTACAAATAATGGCTCTCCTTTGCTATAAGTATCATAATAAATTGTACAATCTGTGGATATATTAGAATATCATTGACTGTATCTTATATTTATTTGTATCTCCTCAGAGCCTAACACAATGTCTAGTGCACAGAAACAGTCAATAAATGCTTACTGTGACCGCTGCTGCCTCTGTTGTTGCTCCTGACCTTAAAGATCACATGTTAATCATATCAGTATCTCTTTAGCTGTGTGTTGTATCCCCAGAGGAGCTCTGGAAGTGTCTAAGTGTACCCTGGGGATCAATGTTTTAGATGTTTAAGCATCTTTTTACAAAAAAAAATTCTCTTTATATATTCCGCATTCCCAACCATTCCTTACTGTCATCTGATCTCACATTTTACCATGTCTCTCATATGCTATTTACTTTCACCCAACATAGATTAGATATAGACATAAGTATAGATATAGGTATAGATGATTGAGACGAGAAAGGAATGCTGAACTCAAGGGATTTGAAAAAATTCTGGGGAATGTGAATCATGGATTTATCGTTTCTTCCCTCAAAAAGGATCCTGCTTACTAAATTCATAGGCTAAATGTGGAAGATTATAAGTTATCATATGGATAACATAGCATTTGTTGAAATCAAAATATTCTACTATAGAGTTATTCTTTACCATTGTCACCTTTTTTTACAAAAAAAGAACAAAAATAAAAATGCACCTAAAACATGAAAATTACAGTCACAAATTTTTATGTGTGTGTATTGGGAGATGGAGTGAAGTCATTGAATAATAATTTTAAAATACTGTAAAAAAGAAACTACTGTCTTCTACTTACTGGTGCTTTGGGGGAAGCTTCTCCTATCATATTCTCTTATGCCTATACCTTTTCAACCTATAGTTTCGATTGTTAGCTGTAAGTGGACTTCTCTCCACTAGTCTACAGGAATGCACTGACATCCTTTCCATCTTCATGGTTGCCACTTGGATCTCTGAAATTGTTCCCTGGTATTATCTTGGATGCTGTTCTAATATTTTCCCCAAGTTGACCAAAAAGTACAAAATCAATGTCTGTTAGTTATTCAGAAAAAATCACCACCTATGATTGAGGTATTGTGTTATGTAAAGGTGAGTTGTAAATAATTGTCATTCATAGAAGGTATAGTCCTTAAAAGCAGGTCTGTGTCTACTTTATCTCTGTAGCCCTTACATAACTTTTACAATTCCTGGCAGATAGATTTTAATTCTTTGTTGAATGAATGAATGAACTAATGGATGAATCAACTAACTTTTACCAACTATATTTTCTTAGGGAATTTAAGTCTACAACAAACTGCCTCCTCCACCATGGACTAATCATATTAGCTTTCCAGTTGAAGGAATCAGCAAATAGAAAGACAGTCAATAGTAACCTGAAAAGGATGTCTGAGGAGCATCAAGAAGGTTAGTATAGTGGAACAAAAGGGATTTAGCAAGATAAGCAGCGTCTAGACTAGGTAACCCTTTGTAGACTATGAAATTGTCTAATAAGCTATTGGAGTTTTTGATAAAAACAGTGACATAATCTGGTCCATGTCATTCTGTGATATTCTCACAGTGGATGAAAAAGAAAAGGAAGGGGGAATAGAATAAAGAGAAAAGTTAAGGGCGGGGGAAAATATTGTCCAAGAAAGAGATGTTGATGACTTAAAACGGAGTGGTAGCAGTATAGGTGATTTTAAATAGTCAATAAGGGAATTTATTTTTAAGTTGAATGGACTAGTCTGGATTGAATGTTGATGTGAGAGAAAGAGATGAGTCAAAGATGATCAACTAGAATTTTTTTTTAAAGACATGGACAGGACAGGAGAGAAGCGGACTGGAGAAAAATTTCAACGGTTTAGTTTTGAACAAATTAAATGTGAGACTCCCATGAGTGATGTTTAAGATTGAGACTCTAGAATTTTACTGTTCCACTACTTACTAGCTGGGCAAGTGGCTTAACATTTTTGTGGCTTATTTATATCTTCTACTAAATGTAATTATTATTATTTTTTAACATCTTTATTGGAGTATATTGCTTTACAATGTTGTGTTAGTTTCTGCTTCATAACAAAGTGAATCAGCTATACATATACATATATCCACATATCTCCTCCCTCTTGAGTCTCCCTCCCACCCTCCTTATCCCACCCCTCTAGGTGGTCACAAAGCACCGAGCTGATTTCCCTGTGCTATGCGGCTGCTTCCCAATAGCTATCTATTTTACATTTGGCAGTGTATATATGTCCATGCCACTCTTTCACTTTGTCCCAGCTTACCCTTCCCCCTCCTCGTGTCCTCAAGTCCATTCTCTACGTCTGCGAAATGTAATTATAACGAAAGGACTTGCCTCCTAAGGTTGTTGTGAGAATTAAATTAGTTATCCGTATAAAAATCTAGGAATAGTTTCCCACATACTGTAGAAATTTATTATTATTATCATCCAAAGAGAAATGCAGACAGTGGTTATGAGTTTGGAACTCAAGAGGAAGTCAGAAATTCAGCTATAGATTTAAAGCCATAGGAACAGAAAAGACCACATAAAATGTGAGTGCACGTAAGGGAAGAAGAGAGCCAAAGACAGCCCTGTTATATTATTCCGAGATTTCAAGGTTGGGAAGAAGAAAAGGAGTTAGCAAATGAGACTTGGAAAAGGCTGCCAGTGTGCCTGGAGGAAAACCAGGGGTGTATGATGTTCTAGATGCCAAGAAAAGTATTGCTAAAGGGAAGACGGTTTTATTGGCTGGAGATTAATACACGGACATTGGATTAGGAAAGATGGAAGTTGTTGCCAACCTGGTCGTTCAACTTTCCGAGGAGTCATTGAAATGGAAACCCAAATAAAGTGACTCAATGGGAGAAGAAGTAAAAAGAAAGTAGAGTCAATCAGAATAAACTTTTTTTTTGAGAACTTTTGCTTTTTGTGGAACAGGTAAGTGTGGTAGGAGACTGGAGGAGGATGGTGATTGAGGGTGAATTTTTATTCAGATGGGAGATATTTCACCATGTTTGCAGGTTGATGGGAATGATCCAACTATAGGCATTAAGGGAATTTTCTCAGTCTCCTTTGTATTGCAACAAATTTGAAACGGAATGAATGTACATTTGGATAAAAGGAATTGCAACCTCCAAATAGAGAAGCATCAATTACCCACAAAGAGTAAAACTAAGATTTTAATTATGCTACTTTCCATAGCCTACTTATGTAAACAAGAAAGAGGATCTTTGTTTTTAACAAGAATGTGGGAGTGATACCGTATGGAAGTATTTTATGGTATTACTGTTTGTTGTCTTTGAAGAAAGAGACAAATGGATCTTTTATTACTAAATGAAAAAGATCATTTTATTCTTATATAGGACAAAATTAAGTCATAAAGTATAGTTTTGTTTTTAATGTATAATAATAAGCAAGAAACTGGCCCATTTATCTCAGGTTCTCTACTCAAGTCATGCATTCTAGCCAGATTTAATCATTCTTACTTTCTCCCAACAAAGTTCTACATTCTTGATAAATGTGGCTAATAAGCTTCCAGGATCCTTGCAACTCAAGAATGTATGATTATACAACTCCCCAATATTTTTTCCACTTTTTTCATAAAACTAGTTCAACATATTTTTAATGATTCGCTGACAACTAACCTCTTTCAAAATTGCTTCCGATTAGCATTAGTCCGTTTAATGGTTTGTCATTGCTCCAATTTTCTAGTCCTTAACATTTGCAGTAATAAATGTGATCATTTATATTTTTGGTGGGCTCTTGCTAAGAGTTTTGTGTTGCTTTCTTATAAATGAATGAATGATACTAATACTGAAAGAGTGAAGAATGCCATGTTAAGGCACTGTAGTTTATGTATAGACACAAAATATCTGAAGGGTGGCCATGATCTAAATTTTTCCCCAGAAAACTGTTTTGGAAATTGGGCTTTTTATCATGGGGAAGCTTGAAGGAGAGATTAAGGATGGTTGTTGTGACCATAATTGTTCCAAAAAAATTTTTTTAAGAATAACTACTGCTCTCAAAGAGCAGTACCCTGCCCATCATCACAACCACATTCATTCATTGTTTTCAACATTTATTGACTACCTAGAATATTAACTCTATGTGGGAAGTCCAATAAAAAATTGAAAATTGAAAAAAGACTCAATCATGGTTATCAAAAAGTTAATTGTCTAGTGGGAAAGAAACATTATACACTGTTGCAGTCCCAATTGATAAATCTTATAAATAATGATGTAAAGTGTTCAGTAGGAAGAGAAAAATGGGGATTTACATTATAATAGTAATATCAAGGCATCAGGAAAGGAAGCTTCCTTGAGAAAATGATCTTTTCCTTAATTTCGAAGAATTAGAAGTAAGCTAGATAACAAAATAAATCCAAGAAAGGAAAATAACTCTACAAGTAATTAATTCTATATTCTGTGTCAGAGATAATATACATTCACACACAAAGCGAGAGCGAGAAAAGTGTGTGTGTGTGTGTGTGTGTGTGTTGAGAGCTGACGAGGAGGGGAGTGGAAGAGGCTAGAGAGGATTTTCAGGAGGGATCTTATGTATTAAGCTATGTGCATTCCATCCTGAATGCTATGCGGGTGATATCAAGGGATTTTAAGGAGAGAAGTAGTAGGATCATGCTCGCTCTCTGAACGCAGCCATGGAGGCAGTGTTTGGAGGAGGTCTGGCATGCATCAGGCAAGCTCTGGGCCTCCTGCATTGTTGGTCACGTCAGAGTAACAGTTTACATTAGGACAGTAGGAGAGAACCAGGCACTGTCTGTAAAACATGCAAGTTTTATATGATTCTTGACCTTTAGGAGAGTAAAAACACATTTTCTTCTTAAGAAAAAAGCCAGTGAAGTTTTCCCTCTTTTCTCTTGTAGACTATATTAGTTTCATATTGCTGCTATAACAAATTACCTCAAAGTCTCTGTTGCCATGTAAGGTAACATATTCACAGGTTCCAAGGTTTAAGGTGTGGAAATCTTTGGACAGCCATTACTCTGACTACCACACTGATATCTGTGAATCTGCGACCCCCCACCATAGCTGTGAAATAAGACTAAATTCCGTGTCTTAGTTGACGTGAACCAGACTGAGATCCTGCTAGTGTTTTGTTCCATCCTTCTTTATCCCTATGATAGGCTCATTCATTGGTTTCACATAAATAGAAGAAAGAGGCTATTTTTGCTACTATAAAACCTTTCAACCTCCTTTGTCCATCTACAAGGTAAACATGGGTTGCTGTGTCAGAATCCATTTTATAAGAGCAGTTTTCGGTGATGTATATTAGACAAGTGAAAGATTGGGGTCAAAGCATGTTGGTCATTGAATAGGGTTTATTCAAAATGTCCCCTAATTGAAATTTGCTATGCAGATTGCTTCCAAGTAAAATCCATGCCAATAAGTTACAATACATACCAGAAAATTATTCCTTTTTTCTAAGCCTCTCAATAATGCAGGGAGTAATATCCATGCTCTCTATATTATCTTCACTTGCCAGATAATGTGGTAGAGGAATAAAAAAATTAAGAATTTGCCAATCACAAAGCATGCAGAATCAGCACCAACAATATACTGTGTTAACTAGCCCGCTAATATTCTGCTCTAAAACTTGTGAATCCTTTTTTCCTTTTTTATTTAACCATGTCTCCCTGTTAAAAAATTTTTTTAACTGTACTATCTGATTGTACTACTTTAACTCCTGACACATAATCAGAAAGTATTACTTGGACTTTTTTAACCATGAAAGCAAACAAACACTGCTTAGCAGTCCCCAAAGACATTCTTAATCCTGCTGAAGAAAAATAACGATTTAGATCTTAGCCTTTCAAAGTCAATTCTCTCCCTGAGCTCATGTTTATCTGAAAATGAAGACAGTTTGGACATGTTACCTACGATAAACATGGAATATTTTGTAGGTGGTGTTACAAGGCAGGTATACTTTATGATTTAGGTTTTATAGGCTGCCCTCTGGGTCTTTCTATTTATTGAATAAAGTACTCAAACATTTAGGTGAGATATATATACATACACACACACACACACACACACACACATACACACACACACACAGGTTTATCATTTTCACATTTGTTGAATAAGAATATTGGATTTAGTTTTTGCATTTATTCTCTTGGTAAGCCTTCTCTTTAGTATGCTTAGGTGAACTGATTTTTAAGATATGCGATGATTTCCTCATGTTGCTGCCCAGCACTGGAGTAAATTAGATCCTAAAATCAGGAGACATACATCTGTCATTGGCTTTGAGAAGGGTTTAAAGAATCTTTTCCTGGCAAATCATAATTGCTGATGACTGCTTATTTTATGCAAATTTTGACACACGTGGGACTATTAATGTGGCAATGCCCTCAATGAAACCGTACAGCTGCTACTGAAACGGCAAAATTGTGAACAATATGATGCCTCCTAATGGTCTATTGGCCAAGTCAGTGGTTGGAATGCTCCCATAGGACTGATTCAGTATCACAGAGGAGAGGTTCATAAAAACAAACCCACAACATTTTGTTAATTTGTATTTGGAATTAATTATGAATACTTATAATCAGATAACTCCAATTTTAATTGTGTTTCACAAAGGTTTTAAAATGCTTATCTCTGAGGCTCTGATTTAATTAACAAACCCTTCTATATTTCTATAGTTTTTGTGGTATTAAAGATGAAATCAATATAGATTTCTCTGTTCTATTGCATTTTCTGAAACACTTATCTGTATTTTAGCAGTTTCACCTAAACTTACCTCTGACTGTATTGCTATTGCCCTGTTGATGCCTAGCACTAGAATAAAAAAGATTGTGCACGTGTGTGTGTGTGTGTGTGTTAAACTTATGTTAAACTCCCTATTGGTAAGGATGCAGAATTAGTTGGCTGCTAAGGTAAAGACCAAATAACAACTGTGTATAACATAGAAATGAATTTCCCACTCAGTAACTGTACCAACTTAAGCAGTGTGTGACAGGTTTTGTAGCTGCAGTTTTGGTGATCTAGGTTCTTTCTCTCTTGTTCTGCCATCCTTAACATGCAAGTTCCATTTTGTAGTTTAAATGGCTCTTCTAGCAATATCATGAGGAAGGAGAGAGGGACAGTGGAGGGCACAAAATTTCATTTAAAAAGCATGAACAAGAAGTTTCTTATATCACTTCCTCTCCTCTCCCATTAATAAGACCTTAATCATATGACCACACAGAGCTGCAAGAGAGACTAAGAAATATAGTCTTTAGCATAAGCCCTTCTAACATTAAAATTTCTCTTGCTAAAGGAAGAAGAGGAGAAAAGATATTGGTACCCAATCAACAGCCTCTGCCATATACTCTAAAATTACTTTGGAGGGCTTTGAAAATTGCAGTGTGGAGGAAATCCAAAGACATAGTATCATGCCTACGAAAGCTATATCATTGCAAAATAGGGCTATCTTAACCAAGTTCTTCTTTTCTTGTTTCCTTCCTTCTTCCTTTCTCTTCTCTTTTCCTCCAGCTCATCTCCTCCTGTCTTTCATTATTTTATCAGCTTCTGTATGCCAGCTATCGTCTTATGTACTAAAGTTCAAAAGGTATTTTCTCTCTCAGTAGTCATATAGGGGGAAGCAATAGATTAGGACAATATGGTATTATTTTAGCAATATGCTGTAGAGACAGAGAACTAAATCTTCCTAGGTGGGTCAGGAACACATCACCAATAGGTGACACTTGAATTTGATCTTCAAAATGGAATAAGAGTTGCTATCTAATGCTTAGCCCTGTTTGTTCCCTTTGCTTGGTTGGGCTCTGATTTGATCTAAAGAACTTATTGATAGCTAGGGTACTGAAGACTGGCACTATAGACACTAGTAATGCTCCCCATTATTTCCAGTTTTTCTACTTCCAGGCATGAATTAGTATTGTACTTACACCCTCAAATTTAGAAGTGGCCACGTGACTTGCTTTGGCCAAGATATGTGAACAGAACTGAGAAGTTATTACTTCCAAGTGGATGCATTTATAAGCTGGTCCATGATTCTCCATCTCTCTCTTGCCCGGCAGCAGCGGCTGTGAACGCACAGCTTGATATGGAGTTACAGAGCTAAAAGCTATCATCTGCAGGTCAGTGATCCTGGATAATTGCCCACATCTGAAGCATGCTCCCCAGAGAAATAATTTTTTTCTGCTTTAAGACACAGAAATGTGTGGGTTGTTTGTTAAGCAACATAACCCAACCCAATCTAGCCAATTCATTTAATGACCAAGTAATCCTGCTATCCATTCCTCTCACGTGCTCTGTCTTTCATACTCAGACTCTTTTGTCCAATGATGAGGTTATAGTGGTGATGTATGATTAAGGGCAGAAAGAAAGTTTTGGGTTTCCTCAATAAAATAAATTCTTAATTATCTTTAGATAGTGAATGTTTTTATTAGATAAACCCAATGATTTATTTTTCTTTATACAAGTCATTGGGGTTCATTTTATTGTTTTAATTTATTTTTTAATATAATTTTATTTTATTTATTTTTCACTGTGTTGGGTCTTCATTGCTATGTGCAGGCTTTCTCTAGTTGCAGCGAGCAGGGGTTCCTCTTCGTTGCAGTGCGTGGGCTTCTCATTGCAGTGGCTTCTCTTGTTGCGGAGCACAGGCTCTAGGCTCGTGGGCTTCAGTAGTTGTGGCACACAGGCTCAGTAGCTGTGGCTCATGGGCTCAATAGTTGTGGCTCTCAGGCTCTAAAGTGCAGGCTCAGTAGTTGTGGCTCGCGGGCTCTAGAGCACAGGATCAATACCTGCAGCTCATGGGCTTAGTTGCTCTGCGGCATGTGAGACCTTCCCAGACCAGGGATCAAACCCATGTCCCTTGCACTGGCAGGCGATTCTTAACCACTGCACCACCAGGAAAGTCCCGGGGTTCATTTTATTTATTTATTTTTATTTATTTATTTATTATATATTTTTGGCTGCATTGGGTCTTAGTTGCTGTGCACGTGCTTTTCTCTAGTTGTGGTGCGTGGGCTTCTCACTGTTGTGGCTTCTCTTGTTGTAGAGCACGGGCTCTAGGCGTGCGGGCTTCAGTAGTTGTGGCTCGCGGGCTCCAGAGTGCAGGCTCTGTAGTTGTGGTGCACGGGCTAGCTGCTCTGCAGCCTGTGGGATCTTCCCGGACCAGGGCTCGAACCTCTGTCCCCTGCATTGGCAGGCAGATTCTTAACCACTGCACCACCAGGGAAGCCCTCGGGGTTCATTTTAGACTGGTAGATTTCGAGTTATTCTCTTTAAAAGAAAATAGCATAAACAAATTTTTATTCATCCAATCAGAAAGCAAAATACATGACATTCACTCAAAACACAATAAGTGATGTCAGAATCATGGAGACATGAGATGCTCCCTTTCTCTCTCCCTTTCAATATACAACCTGTAAAACATCCATAACTCAGCAAAGGTACCTCTGCCTAACACACCAGGATGCCAGAGAATTCCACAAACCTGTATGTCTAAAGGAGGGGGCGGGGATTGGAATACATAAAGGAGGAAGAACTGGGAGAACAGCAAAGGTGGTGCCTGTGATCCCAGACCCCCGGCAGCAGCAGCTGAGCCTGCAGCCCCACAGAACCCAGTAGCATGAGAGGAGGCAGGATACTGGCCTCCCAGCCTCAGTGGCACCTGTGGCCACAGGGAAACAGACAGCAAAGGCAGTGGGGCCTGCGACCCAGTCCATCTAGTTGTGGAGGCACCTGCAACTCTGCTCCCCCCATACCCCCTCCAGCAGCAGCAACCACAAACCAGACAACTGGTCATGACAGAGGTACTCATGGCCCCAGCAACCTCCCGACCCTCGCGTCCCCCTGCGGGGGCAGATCCTGTTGTCAACTACAAATTGGCACTTGCCATTGGCACTTGCCATCTACCTTTACAAGGATTAAATCATGTGCTTCTGCAGCTGCTCACTTTCAACAGCCCCTGAAAGGAGTTCAGGATGGAGAGCGGAGATGAGGCACTCTGTGCTCTGGGAAAAACTGGCAGAACAGATCTTCAGATAGTTAGATATTTTCAGGAGCTGATTTTATGAGTCCAATTCTTGTATCTCCTCATATCTAGAAAAGCACTAAAATCCTTCATGGTGACTACTGCTCCTCATGACTAGCAGAAACCTTGTACAGAAAAATATGTGCTTGATTGCATGTACTTCCCCTTCACCAAAATCACTTATATACTGACCTTTCCCCCTACCTCTTTGGAGCAGTTTCTCACAGCTATCTGAAATGCTGTCTCCCGGGCTAGAGTCCTCATTTTGCCCCAAATAAAACTTAACTCACATCTCTCACCTAGTGCATTTTTTTAAGTTGACACTGTAACCCAGAAGACCCCAGACATGGCAGAGACACTCGCCATCCTGGTTCCTCAGGTAGCGACACCAGCAACGCTGGCAATAGCAAGGCATCAGTGACCCTGGAGACACAAGCACCAGCTATAAGGGCATATTGTGACACCTCTGACAGAAGGGGTGAAGGACCCCTTCATCACAGAAGGAAAGTGATGACCCTCAAATATAACCAGAGGCAGCTCAGGTAAGAAAAACCAAAAGCTTGTGCTATATCTCCACCTAATGGAAAACCAAATACAGATTTCTAATTACTAACCAGTTGAATCATTAGAATCAAGTAAGAAAAACAAGTTTTATCTGAAGAAGAAAGGTATTCACTACTTCAAATATGCTGGCAGGAAAAAACTCATCAAGCTCTATGAAGAACCATGGTAACAAAATATCACAAAAAGAAAATGACAGTTCTGCAGGAACCAAACTTAAAGTTACAAAATATTGTGATCTAACTGATAGAGAATTCAAAATAGCTGTTCTGAAGAAACTCAGTGAGTTATAAAAAAAAAAACAAAAAAAACCCCCAAAAACTCAGAAAGGCAGTCAAAGACCTCAGGAATAAAATTAATGAACAGAAGGAGTACTTTACCAAAGAGATTGAAACTTTAAAAAAGAACCAAAAGAAATTCTGCAGCTGAAGAACTTAATAAATGACAGGAAGAACACATGAGAAAACATTGGAAATAGAGCAGAGCATTTGGAAGAGAGAATTAGTGAGCTCAAAGATAGAAATCTAGAAATGATACAGGTAGAAGAGGAGAAGAAATTAAGATCTTTAAAAAATGAAGAAATTCTATGACAATTATCCAACTCTATTAGGAAGGGCAACATTAGGATAATGGGCATCCCAGGAGAAGAGATGGAGAAGAGAGTGGAGATTGTATTTAAGACAATATCTGAGAACTTCCCAAACCTGGGGAAGGAACTGAATTTGCAAGTCCATGAAGCTAAGAGAACATGTAATTACCTTGACACAAAAAGACCTTCTCCCGGACACATTATATTAAAACTGTCAAAAGTCAATGACAAAGAATTTTAAAGGCAGCCAGGGAAAAAGGATGGTAGCCTACAAAAGAACCCCCCATTACTCTATCAGGAGAAATCTCTGCAGAATCTCTATAGGCCAGGAGAGAGTAGAATGATATACTCAAAATACTGAAGGATATAAAGCTGTCAGCTAAGAATCCTCTGCCCAACAAAGTTATCATTCAGATATGAAAGAGAAATAAAGACTTTCCTAAACAAACAAACAAAGCTGAGGGAGTTAATCCACACTAGACCTGCCTTACAAGAAATGTTGAAAGGAGCTCTTCTGCCTGAAATAAAAAGACAAAAGTACACAAAACTTTGAGTAAGGTAATAGACAGAATCAGAAAATTACAACTCTATATGGGAACAGCTTGTTAAACACTTAATTATAGGATAAAGTTTAAAGGGAAAACATAGTAAAACTATAGGTACTTCGATTTGGTAATAAACTCACAGCATACAAAGGGATAATTTGAGACAATAAAAACATAAAAGGGGAAGAGGAAAAGGACAGAACCAGTCTAGGCAAATGAAGATAAGATGCAATCAGCAGAAAAAAGGACTATTTTATCTATGAAATGTTTTATACATGGTAACCACAAAGAATAAATATGGAGCAGAGAAACAAAACATTAAAAAAGAGGAAACTGAGGAAAACATCATAGAAAACCACCAAACTAAAACGGCAGACAGAAACACAAGGAAAAAGAAACAATGGAACAAATAGAATGTCTGGAACAAAAGGCGAAGTGAGTCTCGAAATCAGTTAGGAGGGGTCAGGAGAGTATTAGAATAAAAGAGCAGACAGAATGCTAAAGGGGACCTGAAGGGTACTTCACTAGGTCCAGATGTGTCTTGTGTGCTCTCTTGGGACTTAAAATCAATGGATGCTTGACCTCCTAACAGAGAAAATTCAGCTCTATCTTTATAGTCAGTTTTCAGAGAGTTAAATGATTGTCAACTTCACTTATGTTAAAAGTACTTGTGCCGTTTGTTAGTATCTGTTGGTATCTTTCAACCAATCACTCTCACCCTGCAAAAACTACCCACAGAGAAGTCTCATATTACAACAATCTGCAAACATGTATAGAATTGCATAAATGAAAACTTATCCTTTATTTAATATTAGGTTTATTTACATAATATTCTAAATTTAAACACATTTTGTGTTTAATAATGTCCAGTCAGTTTGGTGGAGAAACGCTTCATTTACAAAAACAGAGATATATATGTTTATCATTGTTGTTATTCGTTTAAAAAATTCATGGTTAATACAATTAAGCAGTAGAGTAGGATGAACTATAAAGTCTGACAATGGATTAATATATGCAAAATTCATCATAGCTGATTTAGGATGTGATTAGGGAGGAGGGGTTTCAATTATTATAAAGTTTTATTTCTCAGGCTGGATGGAGGATTGATACTTGGTTTTGTAGTAATAGTCTTTATACCACTTTGAGTGTCTGAAGTGTTTCTTATAATTAAAAAAATAAACTCGATCTCACATTCTTCCTATCCCTCTTTCCCTATTTTATTTTCCAAATGTTTTAGACGTTAAAAAGAAAAAAAAACACGGAGATAGTAAATCACTTTAAAAAATTTGCTCCAATCTTTTTTTTTTTACTTTGAATTCATTTGTTTCCTCAAGTTTTCAGCTACTTCTGAACACATTTGATGAATTTTGATGTAAACATGCTATTATTTTGTTGTTGCTGTTATCAAAATATCAGGAAAATTGCTTTGAAAAAGTGATATTAAAAGCCACATTGTGGAATTATAATAATAATGTAAACAAAAGTGTACATTCTTACTCTATATAGATACTTTTGGAAGAAAGTAGTGATTTGAGGTTTAAGAGCCTGAATTTTCTAAATAACTGCAATAACTTTATTTTCCTTTGCCATTTTAGATCAAAACAGTGATATCACTTGTTCAGAAAGAGCATGTCGTTTCTATTTTCATTTCACTGTTTTCATCTGTTCATCTGCTCTCATCAGCTGAAAAGCCATATAATAGGTTATGTCTTCCGATGACAGATTACTTCAGTTAAATTTGTCCTGTGGACTAAAATAAATGGGTCATGTTTTGAATATTTATGAAAAAACTGCAGATAGTGATATTTTAAGTGTATTTTCTTGTATTAAGTTGTGATTTACAATGTCTTGTTATTCATATGAAAAGAAAAAGGCTTTTCATTTCCACCTTTGTTTGTTTCTTAGGTGGAACCTGATTGCTCTCTTTACAGTTTTTGTACCCTCAAAGTACATACCTCTCTAAGTTCAGGGCTTTTATGGAAAATAAGGGTCAGAACTTGTCACAGAGCCACAAGACATGTCAGATTTCAGGCCATTTCTCTGAGCTTATTTGGGTGTGAAGCATGCACATTTGCATGGTGACCTTTGCAAAACCAAACAAAGAAGGTGACATGAGGGTCATTTCCTAAGCCCAGTTGATGAACTGATTATTCCCCCAAACCTGGTAGTCTGAATAACAATGAAGAGTGGAAAGTTCACTTCAAACCCTGAGGGGAACAATAAATCCCTGAAGTAGATTTTTAATAAACCAATTGTATATTGCAATCAGTATTTTAATTGTTTGTTACTGAACCGCTCAATGCCAAGAGATCAAATTGTTTGCCACAAAGAGGTATTGTCAAGCCTTCAAATATAGTACTTTAATTCTAATTATATTTCTTTGTCTCTGAACTATTGTTATTTAAAGAGTCCTTTTTTATTGGAGGAGGGGAGGGGGTGATAAACAAAATTTTTCCTGAACATTTGTAGTAAAGAAAATTTGCAGACATTTTCACTTAAGCTTTATTTGTTTTCTAGAGCAAATTGGTGTGTAAGTGAATTAAGAATATTTTTAGTATTGTTATCTCCCCATTTGTATAAGTTCTATCAGAGCATCTGGCATAATATATCGAGATAGGTATCATTGTAGCTGGTTTCCATGGAAATGCTTTTGACAATATTCCAGTAGGTAAATCTTCCCTATCAGAGCAAATTCAAAAGAGAAGGAAAACGATTTACACTTGGGACTTTTACATTCAATCGACTCACTCAGCTTTTAAACTTATCTATGCCTCCATGCCTAAAGGTAACCTCTAAACTGGACATGTATGATAAAGAGGATACGATTTTACATACTTCGTGATTTGACATTGATTGTTAACTGATTGACTAAAGTTGAATAATGTTAACATCAAATGATTATTTTTGATTTATATTCCTGACAACTGTTTTACATTAATTAGCTGTATTAACAACTATATTAGCAGTTTCGTTTAAATATTGATCAGTCTGGCCTAGTTAAACAATTATCAATGAGAATTTCATATAATTGATGTCTGTGTTCCAAAATCTTATTCTGTGAAAAAAAAAAAAAAAGATGAAAGCATTCATGGTTCCTGAGTATTACATTTGTTTAGTATTAAAGAAGAGAGTGGAAGGGAAGGACAATAATCTTGCTGCACTGATAAAGTAGACTAACCTTCCTTTTTAATATTCTGCTGGTACATAATCCCATATCTCCCTGGATTTTCTGACAGTTCTCTGTGGTGTCTGGTCTATGTCCTCAATCAGCCCACACCTTTAATTTCAATGTGCAGTGAAATTCTCTCCATGGTCCTCCTCTTTTTTTCAAGTTACATTCTTTCTAGGCAGTCTTATCTACTCCTCTTACCTCAACTGATAACACCCAGGTGTATATCACAACCCTCTCTTTCACGTTTTGATCTAATAATGTAAATTATTTATTAGCTGCTTTCAACTGATTCTACCACAGGTATCCTATACTCATGCACCAAAGCAGGCTCCATTATCTTATTCTGAAATTCTCTTCCTTTATTTTCTTTCATGCTAGTGGAATCAATACTCAACTAGTAAATCACATGGAAAATTTCTCCTTCTTTTCCTTATCTACTCCTTTCCCCAGGATCCAATAAGTCATCAAGTACTGTCTATTCAACCCAAGAAATATATTGTGAATCCATATTCCATTCTACATTCCAAGCACTAAATTAATTTTCTCCCTCATTATTTCTGACTATATTATTTCAAGAACATTCTAAATCTGTCGGTTCTTTTAATTCTAATTAAATCCCTGGCCAATAGGAAAAATTCCAAACTCCTTAGCATGTTCATACTACCTCACCATACATTTCCAGACTCATTCCGTATGATTTTTTCCACTTATCCTACGCTAGTCACATTAGAAAGTGTAACTTTGACAAAGAATTATTTCTCCACAAAATATTTCCCAAACTGTACTCCATGGACAGAATTGATTGTTTTTTCCTCAATGCTGCCACTGTCTTTTGAACAGTATTTAGTTAAGTATTCTTGTATAAAATAAGGATTTAAGGCTCTAAATTTCCTTTTAAACATAGCTTTAACAACATAACACAAATTGCCATATGTTGCATTTGCATTATTTTCTAATAAAAATATTTTCAATCTTCTATTTTTCATTACTTTTTGATACATGAGTTATGTAGAGGTTTGGAAATATATTGCTTAATTGAGAAATATTTGAGACTTTTCAGTTTTCTTTTAGAATTGATTTCCAGCTTAATTCCCCTGGGGTCAGATAATTATTCTGAGTAATTTCAGTCATCAAAAATTTGTTCAGATATTTTTATGGACAATTTTGGTAAATATTCCATGTACACTTGAAAAGAATGGGTATTCCTACATTATTGGGTGTAACATCTTAGATACTTCAATTAGGTCAAGTTAATTATGTTGCTTTATATATCATAACTGATTATGTTGACTGCTTGTCTCATCAGTTGCAGGGAGATATGTATTAAAATTATGGATTGAGTTGTATATTTGCTAATTTCTCATTTTAGTTCTGTCATTTTTCCTTTTATATTTTAAGGCTATATTAAATGGAACATACAAATTTGATTTTTAGAAGCATCTCTTGCCTTAAAATTAACTTGTTCTCATATTAGTACAGCAAAAACAGATTTATTTTGGTTTGTGTTTGCAAGGTTCATATTTTTCTATTCTTTTACATTTAAGATCTTTGTCCTTATAGTGAGGGGTGTGTCTTGGAAGTAACGGGTGTATAGCTGTTTTCTTTTTTTTTTTAATTCAGCCTAAAAATCTTAATGTCTTAATTAGAATATTTATACTATTTACATCCATTATAATTATGGATATATAGGTTAATATCTACCATCTTACTATTTATTCTCTATTTGTTCCATTTGTTCTAGCTTCGTTTTTCTTTCCTTTTGAGCCTTCATTTGGTTTAATCAATTATTTTCAATTATCCCAATTGTTTCCTCTATTAGCTTGTTGGATTTACATTTTTCACTCTTTCTTTAGTTATTAATCTAGAAATCACAACATATATTTTGACATATAACATAACAGCACATCTACAGTTTTCCAGATAATGCTAGACCCTTAGAAGACTTTTCATCTTTTTTCATTCTTCTTCCTTTGATGTAATTTTTGTCATGCATTTAATTTTACCTATAATTGAATCTCACAAAACAGTATTATTTTGTTTTTACGGTCAATATTTCTTTAAATTTATCCACATATGTACTCTTTCTATTGATCTTTATTCTTTCCTATACTTCTATTTTTCTGTAGAGATCTGTTTTTCTTCTAAAGGGATTACATTATTTTTGGTATTGCATTTATTTTGGGTCTGCTTCAATAAAT
This sequence comes from Balaenoptera ricei, assembly GCF_028023285.1. Taxonomy (NCBI): domain Eukaryota; kingdom Metazoa; phylum Chordata; class Mammalia; order Artiodactyla; family Balaenopteridae; genus Balaenoptera; species Balaenoptera ricei. The sequence goes on from NC_082645.1 coordinate 96,137,379, forward strand.
TATCTCGTTTCTAGAAATATCTACATTTTCCCTTAGTTTTGAAGAATAATTTAACTGAATACAGACATCTAGATTAGAGGTTTTGTGTGTGTGTATGTGTGTGTGTGTGTATGCGTGTGTGTGTATGCGTTAACCCCCCAACACAGAAGATATTTTGTAGTCTCTGGCATCCATTGTTTATGTTGAGAAATTAGCTATTAGTGTTATTGTTCATTTAAAGATAAAGTTTTTTCTCTGCTTTCAAGATTTTCTACCTTTCAGTTTCAACAGCTTTCATATGATATCCTTAGTAATTTATTTTCATATGCCTAATTATAACTCATTTCTTTTCTTTCCTTTTTTTCCCTGCTTGTGGTTCTTAGACATTTTGAATCAGTAATCTTATGTCATTCAACAGTTTTGGACTATTTTCAACTTCTATCTATCAAATATTTTTGTTCCATTCTCACTTCCATCTCATATTCTGAGACTTCGATTACATATATGTTAGATCTTTTTGCCTGTTTCCTTTTGCATTTTGAACTCTATTTTGCCTTTTTTAATTTTCCTCCATGCTTCTGTTGGATGCTTTCTACTGACCTGTCTTCTCTTTTTCTTTTTTATCTTTGGTGGATTTGGTTTGGAATGGTTTTATTTAGTTTTAATTTTATTTAATTTTTCTTTCTTCTCTGGAATAGTTTGTATAAAACTGGAACTATCTTTTCCCTTACTCTTTGTTAAAGCTAATTTTGGGGGATAGATTTTAGACTGTGGATGTAATATCTTTACATGGTAATCAGTTTATTTGGCATTACTAATTCCTGTGATCAAAAAGTTATATTTTTTAAAGAAATTATGCATTTTGTCTAGTTTTCAAATTTATTTGAACAATGTTATTCTTTGATTTTTTTACTTTTGCTTTTATCTTTTTTTTTTTAAATAAAACTTGTTACAGTTAAGTTACTTTTTTTCATTATGTCAGATAATTCCTATATACCAGTTCAGACACTCTTGGCCTCAAATGTCTCTGGTGCCTTGGACCACTTTTATCTAGCTGCTGCAGTGACCAACTCTACATGGGAGTTGACCAACTTCATGCAGGTTCAAATTTCCAGTGCTTTGTCTCAGTACTTCCTGCCTCTTGCTCTAGGTTACCTTTTGTGCTGAGTTGTGGGAATTTATAGATCTATAACTGGGACCTATGAATAGGTAGCTGAAAAGGGAAGATAAAGGGGCTAAACTTAAACCTAAAATCTAGTAGGTTTTAGGTTTAAGTTTAGCCCCTTTGTCTTCCCTTTTCAGCCAGTAGATATATACCTCTCTATTTCTACCTCTCCCTTTTAGGAAGGACTATCATGAGATGCAGTTTGTAAGACTTCTGAGAAATGGTCTATGGGATCAAACAATTCAATAACACAACCTCACCTGTGTCTCCTCTTTGGCTGCTTCAGTACCCTTGTCCCTCAGTCCTGTTCCCTAGGATCACATTCTCTAGTAAAAAATAAACACATTTAGCCACTGTCTTAGGCCCTGCTTTCAAGGTATGACCAAACAGTCTTTTCAGAGAACCAGCTTCTGGATTTGTCAAGCCTCTTCATTGTACTTTTAGTAATTTTTTGCTTTTATATTTGTGATTTTCTTCTTTCAATATTTTTGTGATTTTATTCTCTTGTTTTTATTCAAACTTTTAAAATTGAATAATTTGTTAGTTTCAGACTTTCTTATTTTCTAACCTAGGTGTTTATTGCTATAAATTTTCTTCTTTATTACCACTTACTCATATTCCACAAGTTTTGGTATACTGTATTTCATTGTTAAATTTGAAATATTTTCTGACTTCTACTTTGAATACTTATTCATGTTACTAAGAAGTATGTTTTGATATTACCAAATATATGCTTTGTATTTAAAATTTTTTTACTGTCTATTGTTTTCAAATTTATCATATCACATCTATTTTAAAGATAAATAATTTATCTTTAAGATATTAAGCTTTGAAATTTGTTGAAGTTGTTTTATGACGTAGTGTGTGACCGTTTTCAAATATATTCCACATTTGCTTGTGAAGAGATTAATTTTCTGATTGTTGGCTGCAGGATACCACATATGTCCTTTAGATTAATTTAGTTGTATTTTTCAAATGTTCTATATCCTTATTAAGTTTATGTCTGCCTTATCTATCAGTTACTGAAAGAAATATATTGAAATCTTCCATTATGATGGTCTATTTCTTTTATGTACACATGCACATGCATATATTTGAGAATATGCCATTAGCTGTATATATATTTAAAATTATATAGAATTCTAGTGTAGCCTTTTAACCTATTCTGTAAATAATTTTTACATTAAAGTCTCCTTTGCTTGACATTAATGTAGCAAATTATTTATTTTAAAATCATTGGCTTGGCATACCTTTTTCTATTCTTTTATTTTCAAATATTCTCTGCCTTATGTTTTTTAGTTTTCTCTTATAATCATCATATAGCTGGAATTTAAAGATAAAAGACTAATTCTATCATATTTTCCTTTTAACTTGTGGATGTTTGAGTACATTGGCAAACTATAAACTTTAAGCCAAATAAGGCAGGCTGTCTATTTTTGTAAATATAGTTATATTGGAACAGAGCCACCCACTTATTTATATACTGTCTATTGCTGCCACAATGACATAATTGAATAATCATGAGACCATATGGCCAGCAAAGCCTACGATACTTACTATGCATCCCTTGAGAGAAAAAGTTAGTTGACCTAAGGATTAGTGAATTTATATTTATGCTAATTGCTAATATATTTGGATTTTGTGTTTTTTAATCTAATTTGCCCTTATAACAATTTTTTATAACAATTTTTCCTGTTTTCTTTATGATTAAAAATTGTTTTATTTTCTATTTTCTAATAAATTGAAAGTTATAAACTCTATTTCTGTTTTTATTTGTCACAATTACTATTGGTCACACAACTAGGAAAGCATAGTATCAGGTGATAGCACAATCTTTCTTCAAATCAATAAAAGGATCTCAAAGTACTGTAATTCTAATTACATTCTTCACATCTTACATATATTTGTTTCAAAATTTTAGTCCAATTCGTATTTTTTGTAAGAGTTAGACAATAACATGCTTATATTTGTTCTATTTAGTTTCTAAATTTTTACTAATTTTTTGCTACCCATCTCTTTTGCATCTCATACCTAAATGCTAGATTTATTTTATTTCCTTTTGATGTACACCCCTGATCAGTTCCTTTACTTAATGAGAAGTTCCTAGTGTATTTTTAATATGTTATTTCCTTTTTATTCTTTAATGCTTAGTTCAGTATATATTTAGAAGTTAATGCTACTTTAGTTTGATAATTACCTTATGCTTTTGAAAATATTCCTCCACTACTTTTTGGCTTTCATCAATGCCCTTCAGAAAATTGCTACTTGATAATAATCTTTCTTTTGTAGGCATCTTTCTATTTTCTTTGGCTGAATTTAAGATTATATCTTTGTCTTTTGTGTTTTGCAATTCCACTAAAATATATCTATGGGTAATTTTAAAAATTTATGTTTATGTGATTTATAAATCTGGATATTTATGTCTTTTATCTCCTTAAAGATTTCTAACATAAAATCTTCAAATATTACATCTCTCCCATTTTTCTTAATCTCTTTTTCGAAACCTCAGTGGAAGTGGTGATGGTGGTTCTGAGTTAGGTCATTGACAGGTGGAAGCTCATGTTGATTTGTGAATACAAATAAGATATCCCTTCCTGTAACCTTGACAAACCTTGACAATGAATGAGGGCTAAGAAGCTATTATGCATTTGGGACCTAGGAATGATGGTAATTTGGATATTAAGGTATAAGAGTCTTCATATTTACTCAGATTCTCTTAAGGGCAGACTACGTTGAATTACATGTATAACAGGTTTGATTTCCAGCTCATCCCTGATGACAGACATCTATTATTGCACAAAAAGCTTGTTTATAAAATAATGCTTTGTGTGTAACATTATATCAAAACATTATATCAAAAGAGCTGGTTCAAAATACTACACTCTATGTAAGGATCTAGCAGTGATATATTCAGCCTTGGCATCCATGAGAATATGCTGACATGCATTGAGCTGTCTGCTAAAGAATATGAGCATCCTTACTATTTTCTTTTATCCAAGAAAAGGCCAAGTGCTGTTAAAAGGATAAAATGCTAGACAGGATGAATATTAAACACCAGATTCTTGCTATTAAGGCCATGTAGAATTTGGTTAAGGGTAGATTTTCATGCTAGTTTAGAATAAAAGTGAAACCAAACTTTATCTAGGATAAAACCAGTCTCATATATAATACAAAGTAATGAACATATTAAAGACCAATTTTGAAAAACACATTTTGCTCATAATTCTTTGAAAAAATACGTTCATAGTTCGTTTTTTGATGGTTCCCTAAACAAGTCCAAAATGAGACTCCAAGTATTCAACATTTGCCACGTAGGGTAGGGTACTATCTTACAAATAAACTTCTGCAAAATTGACAATTATGTGCAAATATCCTCCATCTAATTATCGTATCCTTCCCCATTTGTGATAAAACTGTCTCCAGATACTGTGAAATGTCCCCTAGGGGAAAATTATTCCTGGTTGAGAACCACTGCTGTAGTTTGACCAGGCTCCTCCTCCCTACCAATCCACAATCGTCCCAGGAAATTACCTTAATTAATTCTCTGAGTGTCCTTCTAGAAGTTCTTTGTGTAAACACCTTATTTTACATGAAAACACATAGTTCTCATGCTTGTTTTTGTAACTTAAATATTTGGGAAATTGTCATAAATTTAATTTTTTGACAAGCATTTGAATTGCTTACAGTTTTTATTGTAAGTCTTAAAATGAATAAATTTATACATTCATAATTTCATAAGTGTACATGTAATAGCAAGACAAATTCCCAGAAGTGATGTTTTATTTGAAAGGATATATCTATATATATATTTGTGGAAGGATGGATATTGACAAATGCCCCTACAAATGTATCAGTTTACACTCTTATCAACAACGTAGTTTCATGGAAAATAGTGTTTTTAGGTTAGTAGAAGTCTTGTTGATGTTTTGTAATTCTTGTTCTCTGTTTTCCTTTTTTGAGTTCTAGAAAAAAAAATGACATAAGATATTGAATTGTACTGCTTCTATCTTCATATTGTAGTTCCTTTTATAAACTTTTTGCTTGAAACCCAAGTGTAGTAAAAGTTCCTGAAACTTTAGTGAGGTAGTTTGGAAAACAAAATTCTTTTCAGAGAGGCTGAGAAAAGTGATAAAGTCCAAAATGATAAGGTCACTGGTCTCTGGAGATGCTGATAAAATACTCTTACACTCTATTTATCCAGTGACTAAAGGTGAAAATACAACTTTTCTTGAGTATTATTCACTATGAGGATGGTTCAAGCAGGGAATTTCAGAGTCATAAACCTGTTTGATGGTTCAAACAGGGAATTTCAGAGTAATAAAGCTGGATTTATTTTGGCTATTAAGCATTTCACTTAAACTTTCTTAAGCAAGCTTAAGACTGCAGAAACTTTTGTGAAGAAGGAAAGAAACAAGCCTAATCATGATTTCAATATGAATATAACCACTGTTACCTTTCACCTTTGGAAAAAGTCTAATGAGTCATGGCAGTATTAATCTACTTGAAGAGATGATACATATTACTTTTCATATTTTCCTTATGGTTTTTGTGTACTATTTCATAAATGAGCCCAGCTGACCAGCATCTTCCTACATTCTATGAGAATTCATTAATTAAATTTGCCTATAGAGATGCTTTTCCCCTTATTCATTTTAAGTAGGAAGAAGACCATCATGTAGGGGCATCAGTTTAAATCACTACTTCTTCCCTCTCATCATGAATTTTGGCTCCTTCCCTATTTCTATAACTTGGCCAAACTTTCAAGAGAGAAATGTTATTGAAAGAATTAACCAAACACTTAATTGTGTTCAGAAAAAGTGAGTTCATTAAGTATACTTATATGATGCTCATTAACATCTAGTGCTTTTTCCTATTAGAATAAAAGCTATTCACCTTGTATTACAATTAAACTATGATTACTATGGAAGATCTCAAAGGTTTATAATACTGTACTTACTGGAACTCACAGAACCAATGTGTTCATTTTCATGTCTGTAAAATTGAATACAATTATTTATAAATGATTATGGTCTTTCAGATATCTCCTCCTAGCCAAGACAATATTAAAGTCATCATGTAGTCAACAATAATGGCATATAAGAAGCTCTAAAACTATGAACACGACTGAATACCTTTTATGTCTATAAATCTGAAACTACTTAGAAGGTCTAAAATTTATGAGTACTTTAAGTATTATAAATTTTTATCAAGTGTGGCCTTTAAAACTAAAGTTTTTATTCATGTATGTGCATTTTTTGCATGGCTTACCTAAGTAAAACCAACTTTCCATACAAAGCCTGATAGCCAGAGAACAAACAGCTCATTTGATAATCATTTGTCCGAGAAGCCATCACTTTGAACTTAGTTCAAGACCAAGTTGAAATGATTAATACTCATGAGATCTATGACTTGCATGGGAAGAGGGAAAAGATAGAGCAACCTAGGATAGTCTTTTCCCACATGTTCTGTGATGATTATCTCTTTTAGTAGGTCTCTCCAAATCAGTCCCCTTTGAGACATTATTGGAATGCATTCCTTTTTCCAGGAAAGTAAGAGCAAAATAGAGTTAACTTCGTGAATTTAGAAGTTAATTTCATTAAATAAAGAAAATGATTTTTGCGAAATTTTTTTTCAGAAGTATTTATTTTGGCTAGGTCTTATAGATTCTTCATGGTAGGGTTCATTTCTTCTCTTAGAAGACAAGCACTTCCCTGACCAGGTTATGTTTAAGCTTAATGTTAGCTTTTGATGTGGTGTGAAGAAGAGGAGAAAGATCCCAAGGGGGCTCATTTTGTCTAGCAAAGCGAGATCCTCTACATTATCTCCAAGCAAGAGGGAGGACTCTTTAGCTTTTAATCAGTAAGAGAGGAACACTTTCACAGGTCCAGGTGTTCAAAGGAATCTGGGATTTCAAAAATTTTTAGTGCATCAACCCAGATGCTCCCATTTCGTGTCTCTGGCTCCCGTCCCTTCAAGATACAATCCTGGCATTGCAGACTTGGCAGGGTTGAAAATTTTATTTTCTCTGGAGATCTGCTATTATTTATGTCTGTTCTAGGCCTGACGCTGAGCTTTTATTTTCTCTTCTGGATGCCATACATGATAATCTATTTGTATGCCACCACAATTATTCTTTCTCGGATTTTATATTTATCCTTGAAATGATGATTAACCAACCTCAGACTTCCTTTGTCTTTATCTAGTGCATCTATTGCTCAGATAAGGGACATCTAATTTCATAGTTCTTATAATTATTACTTCCCTTAGATCTCTCAAATGCCTGAGATAGTGCACCTTCCAATACCTTTCTTTTCATGGCTATATTATACCAGTTAACTACAAGTGAAAGATGTGAGAGTTGTGCCTTGTGCAAGGGGCTTTCCATGCTCTACCTACCACTAGTAATGGATCCTGGCTGTCAGCCAGACAGCAGGTGTGATTCAACTTCAAAATCCTTCTTAGATTCTTCATTCTAGGATTACTCCTAGCACCAACTATTATGTTAGGTTTCCCAGGAAACAGAGTCTGAAACGGAGATTTGCACACAAATGGTTTACTGAAGAGTGCTTTTTAAGAATAACACTTGTAAGGAAGTGAGGGAAGCAGGATTAGGCAGAAGAATAAATTGAACTCTGTTAAACAGTGTCAACAGAGAACTCGACTGAACACACTGAAAGCTCTGAAGCTGAGATATTTCTCTTTCATTCTCTCTCTCTCTCTCACCAGCCCCGCCCCCCCCACACACACACACTCAAATGTATTTGTGTTCTTAAACTAACTCTCTTGTATAGAGAAAAAACATGGAATCCAGAGTCAGATTGATCTGCCATTAGATATCTGCCTTTGTCCAAGTCTATTTTTTTATTGGAAAACAAAGTGATGGTGTATCTCTTGTGGGGTAATTGCCACAAATTGGTGAGATAATGTCAAACATTTGCCTAGAATAGGACCTAATACATAATATTAGTAGTTTATCTTATATTAGATTTTCCCTACCTTTTTCTCATTTTGCTTCTATTTTTCATGCCCAGGGTTATTTTATGTTTACAGTTATTCCTATGCTAGTTTTGATAAAGAATATATATTTGACAGCTATTAAATTACATAGCTTTTATTAGCAATTTGAATTAGGTCTTCTGAAGAACTCCAGTCAATAGCTAAACCTGGGAAGTGCGTAATTATAATAACACTTACATATCACCTGATGAAAGACAATTAGGTATGCACATTAAGCGAATAACAGAGAAGCAAATGATCATATCTCAACTGTATTGAAAATTACTATACAGAATGACTATCGTTTTATGCCCAGCAACATTCCTTACTTATTCTAATTTCTGAATATGTTTTCCTATGGCAAGTCTGTTGTACAATTTGAGGGGACTGTCTCACAGCCTCCTTCTTCCTCTGCACTCCCCCAGAAACAGTAGATATGTAATCCAGGCACAGCCATTTAGATACTTCTTTCCAAAGCGAATGGTTGAAGGATGGTTCACAGCAAGACCAATCAGAACTTTCCCTAAGATTTATGATGCTAAAAGAGAAAATATCTCTCATTCTTTGGCTCACAAAGCAATTGATATTTAGGCTTGAGCCTGGCTGTCAGTTACCATCTTTCCTGCTATGTAGAAAATGCCTTCTTTGAAAGGAAACTTACATAGAGAAGAAAGCATCCATTATGGAAATGGAAAAAGACCCCCCAATACAACATTTAAAAACCTACATCCAGCTAGATCCTAATCCAAATCCATCTTTGGACTCTTCAATTGCATGAGCTAAATGCCTCTCCTTTTTGAAAATTATTATAAGTTAGGTTTTATATTACTTTCAACTGAAAGAGCCATAATACATATAAAATCATTATTTGAATATTTTTGAACATTGACTATATTGGAAATTTCATTTCTGATCATACATATTCTGTGATATATCCTCATTGCTTAGAATTATGCCTAGCATAACTATTCACTAAACATTAGTGGAGTGAATTATATTATTCATAGGCATAAAATTAGACTTCATAATGTATAATACAATAATGTTAATGAAGAAGAAAGATGTGTGCGTATGTATGTGTGTGTGTGTGTACATATATTCATTGGGGGCAAAAGTACAATGAGGCATTACCATTGTTCTCCTTCTTTAAACGTCCCTGACTACTTTCAACTTCCCGAGGCTACTTAAATTTTAAAGAAAGGAAAATATTTAGAATATGATTGCTTGGTTCTATTTCTAGCTCTACAAATGTTTTTGACATATTATAATATCTTGAATCCTATTCCCACACTTTATCAAAAATAGTTGTTTCTGATATTCTTTCCTGAACTAAGTAATTAAGTTTAAATTAAAATAATTTCTGAACTTTTTAAGTATAGAAGTACTTTTCTATACAACACATTTCTAATGCAACATTCTAATACACATTTCTACTACAACACATTTACAGGGCTAAGTTCAATTTCAAATTCAGAAATGTTGAAATAACTTAAAAAGTTAGAGTTTTAGAAGTCATAAAATACTTTGAGTAAGAGTGCAAATTCCCATGGGGAATAGATGAGAAGCATGTTAGCTAGCATTTCCAAAGACAATATCAAGCACTTAAGGAATTAAAATACAAGTTATTCTGTAGAATATATTAATAGTGAGAAAGAATAATTTTGTGTTACAGGTATTATGTTCTCTATCTGTAAAATGTAAGTTTTATTCACTTAAAGGTGTTTTGTTAGTCAATTAATATTATTATATATTATAAATATAAATTACTTCAGAAGCATCTCAATGTTTTTAAAGGCTAAATAAATGTTTTGAGACACATTCAAATATGAGTCCCACTTGAAAATCTGCATTTAGTGTACTCACTCCAAAACAAAATATGTTTTTAAATAACTTGTTTATCAGGGAAACAATTAATGACCCTCCAGCTCATTCTGAAAACTTTCAGAAAAACTGACAATAAATTTACGGAAAGAAATCTTGCCACACACTGAACTTAATCTCCAAGGATTGGAATGGAACCTACATACTTGGTAACTGTGAATCCATGCACCATAGACAAGGTTTGCATACATTTTATTTTTTCAAATAATAAAGAATAGTTGATATAACAGCACCTCAAATTTTTGGATCCATCTTTGATTCTCTCATTAATTCTTGTATGGCCTAAAACAGAAGCATAAATATTTTGAGCTTCAGATTATCTTCTAGTTAAGTAGGAATCATGAGAGCTTTTGAATGTTTAGGGTAAGCTACCTTGAGGTGATATTTTCCATATGTAATTGTTGTTTAGTAAACACTTAAAATTCAGTTTTAAGTTACTATAAGAATTTGGGCTCATTTTAGTTTCTTGAAAACGATATGTAATGATATGTTCATTTGATAATATTGAAATTTGAGCTTAATTTTATGCATATATCAATGTGCTAATATAGTTCATTGGTTTCGTTGAACTCAACAAAAGTAAGACCAGGAATAGCGTTTCCATCAAAGAAATAAAGAATTGATATGATTAGGTAATTTTTGATCTGATACTGGTTAGTTTCAACATCAGTAAGTGAAGATAGCCAGGAGTTAAAAATTCGTTTTTGTTTTGTTTTGTTTTTCTGGCTAATCATACCCATGCAATTACTTCTACTAATTAACTCATACTGATAACCCATTTCCTAGAAAGAAAAAAAGAAGTGTTTTCCCAAGTGGGAAATTTATTTTATTTTCACCTATGTTAAGAGTCCAAAGTGTGATATTTGTGTTTTTCAGAAATCTAGAAAAACAACATAAGCTATGATATTTTACCCATTTGGTCTTCCTCTACCCAAAAGAAGTATTTCAATCAATATTCATCTCAATATATGATTCCACATTTCACTCAGTAATTTTTATTGCCTTTCAACTTTTAAGTTGAGATCATTCACCAGAATGCAGCACTAATGGTATTCTGTGTTTTTCTTTTTTATAGAAGCAATAGTTTCTAGTTTCTGATTATATCAAAATCTCATTTTTGAATGCCTGTAGCACTAATTAATAACAGTATAAACTTAATGAAAATTCAGCTGTGTTGCTCAGTTCCTAGATTATTTTAAGAACTACTAAACCCATTATGCCTTCAGAAATAATGTTTTTAGGTAAACAAGCTTGTATTTGATTCTAGAGTTGGACCAGTGAATTTTAACACAGAATGCTGCAACATACCTCATTTAGGACATTTATGATCATTGTCTTTATATGTGATTATTAGGAAATAAATAATAATTTTGCCACCTAAATAATGTAAACTAACTTTAAGTTTCTGTATTTCATAGAAGCTGGGGGTTTGAAAGATGTTAGCTATGAAATATTATATTATGTTAATATTATTATTATTGTGAACTTAGCGATGCAACTTGATAATTATACCTTGATTATCTGTGTGGGAAACTATTTTGTTTATTATATTTGTAATAACCATATGCCTGGAAGTATGCAAGGATGACTTCAAATAATCTCACTGTCCCCATATACCATTGATTATTCTGGAAACACTTGTCCGTCTTAGTCTGGGTCTCTAAATACCTTTCTCCACATCTCTGAGTAGTATGTCCAACTCTATCTTCCATGCCCAGCTGAAAGTCACAATGGATGCTAGATATTTGCTCTAAAAAAATCTATTTCATTGATATGTACTTCACTCTTTAACTTTGTTTCCTTATGGTTGAACTTTCTCATTCTTTGGTTACTTTGATGTCTAATACCACTAACCTAATTTACCCATTGGCTACCTTTAAAGTCTACCTTCTAGATTTTAAAGTCAGCCTCTGTTTCTTGACTTCTGATCTTATCCAAGTCCTATACCATGAATTCATTGGTAGCAATGCCCTTGTTTGGAATGACTCCAGGACTTCGGTACTAATCTTGTAAATAACTCTTACCCAGTTCTGTGTACAAACTTGTCTTGAGCATCTGTAATTGAAAAATCAGAATTTGAAAGAATTTTAATAAAAGTATATATCATAAAACCATGAAAAAAACACAAAGTGTAGCCTGAAATAATAATGTAATTATTATGAAAATTCATACATGCTGCTTTGATATTAAGAAACAATGAGCCCTGGGTTGACTCATCGGGAATGCAGGTTAAAATTTTAAAAACAATACATGCAATAAAAGAACAACACTCCATACCAAGACTAAAACAAAAACATTAAAATAGATACTCATTGCAATTTCCATTTCTACATCAAAATACTAAGAAGGAAAAACTGGTACTTAATTCCAAAAGTATACTCTAGTTATATGTATACATTTTAAAAACATACTGGTGCATTTATATTTTACAATATTTTAATAAATTATACATAATAATCATTACATATAAGTTTAATCTTTTCAACTAAATTTTAGTTTTTCTTAACAAGTCACTGGTTAAAGGTCTTATTTTAATATTATAAAGAAGAGGTTATTGGGAAATACAGGTTAAGTACATCTCTTAAATAAAGATCATCTAATGTGATGGGATAAACTGAGAGCATGTGCAAACTTCAAAGGAGAGTTAAACCCCTAAAATTCCCACTTCAGGAGAAGAGTAAATTGGTATAAACTTCCTTGGATAATTTGATATTCTATAATGAAAGTACAACACATTTCCTGGGCTAGTATTGAAACAGTATACTTTCTATAGCTGCTTGGCTGGCAGCTGCTCTGATTGACAGTACCTCTGTCATGCAGGCTATTAAGTTTTGGATATAACCCTTATGATTAAAAAAAATCTTCTTCCTTGTGTATGCTCTAACTAACTTAAGAACATGTAAAAGGATGTTCATTGCAGTAATTTTTTGTAATGTCCAAAATTGCAATTAAGGACACTTTACAAACCTCTGTAGGCATAAGAAGAAGGGAAGATTTTGACAGGAGCAATTATATTGCGTACATTTTAATTGGAAACGAGAACATTCAGTTACCAACAGCTGCTTCCAAGAGCTACTATAAATAGAGGCTGGCTGGCTGGCCCATTGCTTCAGGTAAGACTTTACCTGCAGTGTTTCCACAATTTAATACCCAGCCTTTAGGTATGCTCCCTGAGAACTCTGTGATATCAGTCTTTCCAGAAGTGATTATGTTCTGAGGAATTGATTCACAGTGGCTAATTTCACAAAGAAGGGGACAGATAAACCAGAATGGCAATTTATACATTCACAATGACAGAGATATCTGGCGGTATAACCAGCACCTGTCATTTCCCTGGCTTCTCCTTCCTGATGGGTAAATCAACCCAGGGTAACCACATTATAGATCAGCAGGCTGATCTGTGTGTCCTGGACTAAACAAAAAGTCATAAATTTTAGGGCTCTTTCAAGATATGACTCATATCTTGATGAATTTCTTTTTTTGCTTGAAAGGTGTTTTTGCTCAAATAACTGATGATAGTCCTTAAAATTTGACACACTTTTCCTTTTGTGAACTATAGAAATATGTGCATATTCTACTATTTGGTTCTCTTTAAAAATGAAAACAGTCACATAACCATACATATAGACAACTTCCCTTCTTGTGTTACTGCTTAAATTTACTTTGAATATGTTTTGATGTATTTGAAAATATTCAGCTTCTTTTTTTTTTGGTGTACACCTGATCTCAGGATAAACTTTTGTCAACTTGGCTATGCTTGAGAGCACTTTGTACACCCATTCAAGATTCGTTCAGCAAACTTATATTGCCTGCCATATTAGCCATTGGCAGAGACAAAAATAGCCAGTTCTGGCTTTCAAAAAGTGAGCAGTTCAAGGAAAAAAAGAGTAATCACACAAATTTGGATTTCTAGTTTCCAATGATACTTGCTATTGTTATTAAAACATAAGGTACAGTAGAATCACAAGAGAAAAAGCAAAAACAAAAAACATCTTGGACTTAGAAAAGGATTTCTAGAGGGTAAAGTATCTGAGCTGACCTGAAGAGGGAGTAGGCATTTGCAGATTGACTATAAAAATAAATGTGCTTTAGGTAGTAGATAAGACAATGTGCACAGGAACAGATTCCTGATTTCTGAGAAACCTTAGCTTCTTGATTGGAATTTGGAAATACCTCAATATCAGTAGCACCCCAATTCTAAACCCTTTAAGTAAACCTGTTTGTTGAAATGAGGGATGCCATCTTTCATACTTACTAACTTTAATATTAGAGGATGATTTTTTTTTCAGTTTTGTAACATAATTCTGAAGGTTCCCCTTATTCGGAGTTTTAGTCTATAGTGGAATCACTATAACCAGAGCAGCCTGTATCTAAATCTTACTGACTAATAGGGAAGTTTGATATAATTTGAATTCCTACTCTATTGCTCTATCAAAACACATTCTGTATAGTTGGTAACATTGGCCTTCAGGCTATGAGAGCTATAATAACCCATCACTGATTTATTTGGTGTTGAGCAGGCATATTTTAAATTTTAATAAAAATGCCACATTTCTACTGTTTCAGAAGTCTTCATAACTTGGGTCAGGATATTACTAATGTTATACTTTCTAACACTTTAATGTGTAGCCAGACATAGTGTTCAAATATAAATGATAAAAGCTGTATAGTGCCCATCCAAGTTTGTAGACCAAGATTTATTCCTTTTCTGCTGAAAGGTCAATATGAGGTATGTTTAATAAATTAACAAACTTAAGTCACAGAAAGCTTAAATTGCTTACCTAAGTCCACTTAGTCCTGTCTGTGTCCTTCATTATATTTATGCAGCATGATGTGGAGGGATTTCCAAAATTGATGCTTGGAGAAACTGTATTTGTTATACTTACAAACTTTAATATTTTTATCTGTTGATAAAAGTTATCACACATATTTGTCATAGAATATTTGGAAGATGCAAAAAGATTTAAAACACTGTTATCTATAATTTTTCCACTTAGACCTAAGTATTTTGGAGATTAAGTTGAATTTTCTTCCAGTCTTTTCTTACGTTTTTGTGTATATGTCTGAAAGTGAGTGATTTTATAACTAGTATATATAACTTTTGGAAAAAAAATTTTTATCACTAATACATTGGGTGTGTATGCCCATGACCTTAAAAAAATCTTTAGCTATATACTTCATAGTGTTGCATTGCATGAAAAAAATTATATTTAATAAATCTCCTAATCCCATATATTTAGGTTACTTCTATCTAGACTATTATAATAATCAAAACCCTAAATTAATGAATTCTTAATTGTTTCTTTAGAAAAAAACTTAGAAGTTGAGTCTAAGCATATGTAATTTTTTTGTGTGTGTAATATTCTTGATAGAAGCTGTCAAATTGCCCTTCACAAAGGCTGTACTAGTTTTAGTTCACTGAGTAGCTTTGTATGAATTTTAAAAAACATATAAACAAACAAGAGAAGTCCTATTCTGGCCTCATTGAAAAACAGGTGTTAGGTTTGCTATTAAATTTTATTTTCTTTTTTTTTTTTAATAAATCTTTATTAGAGTATAATTGCTTCACAATACTGTGTTAGTTTCTGTTGTACCCCAAAGTGAATGAGCCATATGCATACATATGTCCCCATATCCCCTCCCTCTTGAACCTCCCTCCCATCCTCCCTATCCCACCCCTCTAAGTCATCGCAAAGCACCGAGCTGATCTCCCTGTGCTATGCTGCTGCTTCCCACTAGCTAACTATTTTACATTCGGTAGTGTATATATGTCATAACACAGCTAGAAAGCTAATTTGAATAGGTACTAGCTACTTGGTTCAATCAGTAAGCAATAATCTTGCCTGATTCTCTAGATCTTAAAACTATCTGGGTTATGTTATCCTTGGAGAGCAAAGGTGAGTTTTGTTTTGTTTTGTTTCTGGTTGCTACATTTAAACTCTATATTTTCACTTGGCTAGCTGAAATGGCCTGATTTAAAAAATAAATGAGTAGCCCTTTAGGGTTTCTGTAAGAAAATACAGTGAAACAATTTAAGTTCTCTGCATTTTACTGAACAAAATACATATGCTGGTTTATTTATGGTCTATTTTGCTTTTCAAAACATTTTGATACCTAGGATTCTAATTGAAAGAAATAGGGAATGATCATAGACCTACAAGTTTAATCTAACATTTATATTTGCATTAGGGATAAAAACTAATTTTCCAAACACCTAACTGTTATAGTAAACTAAAGGTGTTAGGTAGTTCCAGGTCTGCTTCTCTATAATGACTTTAAGATATTCTTTCTGTGGAATTTGGGAAAAGACATGCAACAATCTGCTAATTATTTCTGACTCTGACAATAGTGGGTCTGTTTTCTGGGGCACAATTAGAGATGATGTGTGTGACTAAAGGAAAGGTATGATTTCTCTGTAACAAGTTGACCTTTAAAAAGGAAAGCACAAGAACTTGTTTAGGTCCTAAAATGAATGAAAACAACAGATATAAACTAGATATGCTTTCAAAATCAAAATCTACTTTCACTCTCAAAATTTAAGGGGAACTTGTTTTAAATTTCCTCACATAATTTGCAAATGTTTTATATCCTAGTAGGTGGTATATTCATTTTGAGTTCAGGCTTCTGTGTTTATTGGTTGATCACTGGTTTGTATTGCTTTGTTTTCTCTTCTCTTCAATTCTTTGTGTTAAAACTATTCAAAGTTAGTTTTCAACAATCAGAGTTTAAACACAACCAAATAATAAACCCACAAACTATATTAACATTCTTCTTGATTTTTCACTATTTTTACTATGGCTTAATATAATATGAACACCATGAATACACTGACTCTAGGAGAAACAGTTATCCTTCCTCAATCATAAGCAAAATAAGACTTGTTCAAAATTTCTTTCAAAATGTAATAAATGATAGAAATGAGATTAACCTCTATGTCTACGTATTGCAAAAATTCTGAAATCTTTACTGTAACAGATATTATGTAAAAGCATTATAAAAATTATTTCATGAGCTAACAACACATGAACAACTCTGCACAGTCTCCAAATGACAATACCTGAAAAAACAAAAAGCAAGAAGGGGTCAAGCACATAAACTTCACAGGCTTTCCCAATGGAGCTATCCATTTGCAAAAGTTATTAGTGGACCTCTGGATTTGAAACAGAGCTCCTTTGAGTTATGATCAAATGCTCTTCTCTTGAGCAATATCTGCAATCACTAAGCTTTAGTTTCTTCTTCTTTGTTTGTTTGTTTAATTGTTAACCTTATAGTTATAATAATACACTCAACATGCTAGAAATGAATTAACTAACTAAAACTAGGTGGAGATTTATATCTACGCAACAATGTCATTACCCATATTTTACCTTCATTTAATAAAAATGTGTCGAATAACTTTAAGATATTTCATGGAATCATGATAAAATATATTGATTTTTGAAATTCAAATTTGCCTAAATGAAAGTAATCAAATGAAGACACTTCATAAAAGTAAAATTATTTATTTATAAAATGTATCAAAGTAAACTAAAAATTTCCGTGCCTTCAGTAATGCCATAGTACTGAGTTTCAAATAACACTTAGAAAGTTCTGAAAAACTGTCAATGATTCTATGGAGGTATTTTATATGGAAATATACTAATTCTATATTTGTTAATATTTTATTATAAAGTTTGCAAAGGTACAGAAAAGTTGAAACAATTTCAATGAACACATACTTTTATACTCATCACCCAGATTCTATAATCAATCTTTAACCTTACTTGCTCCATAATATAACATTTTATCTGTCCATTCCTCTGTCTCTTCCTCTATTTATCTATCAGATCTTATTTTTTTATACAATTCAATGTAAGCTGTAGACGTAATTACACTTCCTCCCAAATACTTGGTCTCTGTATACACCATTAATTATCATTAACTAAAGTTCAATATTTGTTTATAATCCTTTTTTTCTTTTTTTTCTTTCGAGGCAAAATTTACACACAATGAAATATACAAATCTTAAGTGTATCATTCAGTACATTCTGACAAATACATAAGCTTGTGCAACCCAAAACTCTAACAAAATACTGAACATTACCATCCTCCAAGAATTTATTTCACATTTCTTCTCAGTAAACATTCACCTCCCACTATTCAGAGACAACTCTTTTTCTGATATATATATATATATATATATATATATATTTTTTTTTAACCACAGGTTAGCTTTATCTCTTTTAGGATTTCATATAAATAGAATAATACTATATATATATATATCTATATATTATACATATAGATATAATCACACAATATTTAATCAGTCATTTGTGTGAGTTCTCTTTGACAGCAAAGGAAACAATCAACAGAAGAAAAAGGTAACCTATGGAATGGAATTACAAGGATTTAAAAAAATAAAATTCTAATTGCTCAGGAATAATATTATTGTCTACATGTTAAATCCAAAATAATCCACAGTTAAATTTTTGGAATTTACAAGAGTTTAGCAAAGATCTGGATGTAAGATCAACGTGTAAAACTCAATTGTATCTCTCTATAACAGCAAAAAATAGTGAGATAATAATTGTAAAATGTCATGTAACAAAAATATAAAGCATCTAACAATAAATATAACAAAAGATGTGTAAAATATTTATGAAGAAAATTGTGCAACCCTGTTAAAAGATAATTTAAAGAATATCTGCAGAAACAGAGATACTCATGGTTAAGTGAGATTATATATCATTAAGATGTCAATTCCCCCAGATTGATCTATAGATTCCATGCAATTCCAAGCAAAAGTCAACAGGGTTTTCCAGAACTGGGCAAAAGTTTTTCTAAAATTATTTGAATGAGAAATGACAAGATAATCCTAAAAGGACCCAAGTGGTGTATTTGCTCTGGTAGAGCTTAAGACCTATCATAAATCTATAGTAACATCATGGAGTGCTGGTATAGGGGTAAACAAATAGCACAATAGAACGTAATACCAAACCTAGAAACAGATTCAAGCATATGTGGACACTTGATTCACAAGGAAGTAGAATTTTAAAATAGGGTGTAAGTGGCAGTATTCAATAAGTGATGCTGGGACAGTTGGTTAGCCATAAGGAAAAAAAAAAAATTGGATTCTACTTATATCATAAACAAAAATCAATTCAAGGTGGATTACATACAAATATGTAAACAAATATTTAAATATTTTAGGAGAAAATAAAAGAGTATATATTTATAGTTTAGGCTAGAAAAATATTTCTTAGACGAGACAAAAATTTCTAAGCATAAAGGAATAAATAGATAGATTTGGTTATATTAAAATAATAACATATTCATAAAAAGAGAGCATTAAAATGAAAAGATAAATTAAAAACTGGTAAAAGATATTTGTCATATGCATAATCAATAAAGAATGTTTATTCAGCATATGTATTTGACATTTCAATCAAAATCAAAGATCAAATATATAAACGTTTATTTCACAAAAAAGGAAACCCAAGTGCCCATTGCATATAAGAAAATGCTCAAACTGATTAGTATTAAGGGAAATACCAATTAAAACCACAATAAGATTGCATTTTATATCTACAACTTTGGCACGAAAACTTGAAAGGTAGGTTAAATAATGCTCTCTGCCCCCAAAGATGAACACCACTTAATCCCCAGAACCTATGAATGTTACCTTATATAGCAAAAGGGGCTTTGCAGATGTGATTCAATTAAAGATTTTGAAATGGATAGATTATCCTGGATTATCCAGGTGAGCCCTAAATGTAATCACAAATGTCCTTATAAGAGTGAGGCAGAGGGAGATTTGACTACAAAAGAAGAGAAGATGATGTGATGACAGAAGCAGAGGTTTAGAAATGCACTGTGAAGATGAAGGAAGAGGCCACAATCCAGGGAATACAGGCAGCCTGTAGAAGCTGAAGAGTCAAGGAATTGGATTTTCTCCTCAGAGCCTACAGAAAGAATCAGCCCTGCCGACACCTTAACTTTAACTCAGAGAAACTTAATTTGTAATTACGGCCTCCAGAATCCTAAGAGAATAAATTTGTGTTGTTTAAACCATTAAATTGTGGTAATTTGTTATAGCAGTAATAGGAAACTAATATTGTCTGATGAAACCATGTGTAGATAAAAATCTACATTTTTATACTGAGGGAAGCAAGCAAAGTAAATCGATATTATCACTGTAAAAATATCTCGTTAAGTTCAATCTGCATTTACCACATGAAACCTAGAAATTCCAATCCTAAGTACTTACCCAGAGAAATCCTTTAAGATGTGAATAAACAGATATGTACAAAAAGTTTCAAAATTTATTGTTTTAATAGTTAATAACTATAAAATGAAATAATCATAAATAGAAGCATGGATAAATAACTGTTGGTGCATTCAAATAATCCGATAATGTAGATCATTAAAAATAAATGAAAACAGCTACTAAAAAATGAATACATCTTAGAAACATGTTAAGTGAAAACAGCATACCTGGAAAAGACACAGTGTCACCATTTTTAATAAATTTCAAAGGCAATAAAAAAGAAATACATTATTTTTAAAAATCCAATATGGTGGTTCAATATGATAGTTCTCTAAGGGAAAGCAGAAGGATGTGAGCAGGCAGGAGTTCAGAGAGAGCTTCAGATCTGACAGTGTGATAGCTCTTGAGGAGGGTAGGGAATTCACAGATGTGATGGCTTTATTGAGATGGCAACTTGGCTAGGTTATAGTTCCCAGTTACTCAATCAAACACTAACATAGGTGTTGCTGAGGAGGCATTTTGCAGATGTATTTAAATCCCATGATAATTTAAGTTTAAGTAAGGGAAATTACTTTGGGTAATCTGGGTGGACCCAGCTCAATCTATTAGAAGGCCTTAAATCAGGGTTGAGTTTTCCTGGGAGATAGAGTTCCATTCTGTTCATTGTCTTCCCTTCTTGGTTGCCTGTTGTACATATCTGGACTTACTTAGCCAACCTCCATAATCATCTAAGCCAATTCTTCGTAATAAATCATATATATGTTCATTATGTGTATACACACACACACACACATACATACGTACATCCTACTGGTTCTATTTCTCTAGTGGAATCTTGACACAATGATCTTGATACAACAGATGTTGCTTTATTATTTTCTTATATATAAAGATCATAGTAATTATTTTTGGAGCAGTGTAAAAGGTCAATCTTTAAGTATGCTCCACTTTTATTTTATTTTTTATTATTATTATTTTTAGATAACCAGTTCATGCAAAAAATGAATCACTGTTCAAAATGAAGAGCTAATATTGTTCTGTAACAATTATTGATAAAGAATAAAAGGATTACATTCCTTAAATGAATTAGAATAATCTCATAATTCTAGAAGAATATTTAAACTCATTATGCTTTAGATCTATAAAACATTACATAATATTCCCTACAAATAACCTCTCATCCAAAAAAGTGGGTTTTGGGATTTCCCTGGCGGTCCAGTGGGTAAGAATCCGTGCCTCCAGTGCAGGGGGCACGGGTTCCATCCCTGGTCAGGGACCTAAGATCCTGCATGCCGCCCTGCTCAGCCAAAAAACAAAACAAAACAAAAAAGTGGGTTTGTTTTTAAAGCGTTTATAATTCACAGGAATCTGGTAAGTCTAGTCTCACAGTCCATTTAAATGAAATATAGGAAGAGGACACAAATAGCTCACCTGCAATCACACACACACATACCTACACATGCACAGAGTAAAATTTTAAAAGTGGGTTTTGTCTCAAATCACTACACTGCACCTTACTACGTTTGCTGGGAGCTGCTCCAGGGCCTCAGCAGTTACCCTTCACCTGTCTCTGGTCACTTGCTTCCAGGAACGGGACAAACAAATGCTTGAAAAATACCAGTTTGAAAGCATTCAAGGGGCTAGAATGGATCAGGCTACTTTGATAGCTTCTAAGGAGGAGGAGGAGAAGCCTAGGTTGTAAATATTTCACCGACAGGAGCAGCTCTTTTGTAGGATGGGGAGAGCTGGATGAACTAAAGATTTAATTACCTAAAGCTAAAATTTGCCAATAATTAACTTCTGCAGCAGGTAAGAAGGAAGAAGAGGAGCATCAATATGAAAGACTAGGTGGAGAAAATGACTGCAGGGCGTCATCTCTGACATGCATTGAATGTATGCCTTTGGACAAGTTAATCTTCTCAGAATTGGCCTTCCACTCTGCAAAATGGGTATGATAATAGGATCTCATATAGGCAGTGTTGGCTTGGGACATTCTACATCAGAGGGGTTTGGATGGCATCCTAATAAGTGGAGAAAGGGATAGAGGATTTTCTTAAAGCTCTAAGCAAGCACACTTTTTACATAGACTCTTTTTATTTACTGTTGTTTAAGGGAAAAGATGTCACGACTGCTAATAGAATTGCAGTGATGAATAATGAGATAATGCACGTAAAGCAGTTAGCACAATGCTGCCAAATAATAAATACTCTGTAAATTATAGCAGTAATTACTAATATTAATTATTACATCTAGTGTACTTCTCTTTTTTCTTATTTCTACATTGATGTTTGTTAATATTTATAATGTTTATGAGATGTTCACAACATAAAATAGATGACTTTATTTAATTTTAATTTGACTTAAATTTATATTATGTGATACACCTAAATACATGAGACAACAACTTTTAGTAACTTTCAACGTGGAAAGCAAAAATCATATATAGTTTCTTTTAAAACAACAGCAAAAAAAAATATGCTGAGCCAACTTAAAAATAAAATTAATAGTGCTTTTAAAAACAATTATAGATCACTGCCACAGTCTCCATTAGAATAATAAACACTAAATTAGTCAATATTACATGCAAAAAAGTCCATACAATTATGCTAGCCACGTGACCATATTTCATTGCTTTTCATATTCAATATTCCCACATGACCATAAATGATCATTTTGTTAAAGTGCTGCTATTTCTAACATTTTTCATATATTCAATAAAACAATGAAACAAGCTAGATCAGAAACACATTACCTCTGGAAAATCATTTCAATGACACACAACCTCATCGTTGATGTAGTAACTAAGGTGGTTATTGAAGTCATCACTTACAACACAACAAACAGGCAAAAAGGTTCCAAAATGAAAATGGATTCCAAATGTGCTGAGGTAATTGTCATCATCATCATAATATTAATAATAATAAAATAATGAATCATACTTCACATAGAAAAATGTATGTTTTCCATGATTTATACAGGTTTGCTGAATTTAGGTAAAGCCACTAACTTGGAAGACTAAAAACATCACGGGTAGTGAACTATGAAATGTGGTTCTCATGAAGACAATAGCATTGGAAAACTTTATCAAAGTGAAGCTGGCTCTCTTTGAAAACGCTCTATAAGATTTAGTGAACAAACCATGTTAATTTTAAAGTACAAATATCAACTGTGTGTTTCTAGAGGTCTTATAGTTTAGCACAAATAAAAAACAAAGAGGATGAAATTATTTCTTTCTCTGTTCCCTCTACTCTTATACACTGAGTTCAAACCCTGGAATCATAGGTACATTATATAGGAACTGGTCAAATGCATTTAATGTCCCTTTGGGACATCATTATATATTCTTAAAACCTATTTCCCATTTTATTAACTTTCATCTCTGTTGTAGATTTCTCATCTATTCAGTTTCCTCTCTAGCCTTTCTTTCTTGTGTTGTTTATCCTCTTGCTATACCAATTAATAATAATAAGAGCAAACACTTACAAAGCATAATTCTGGGCCAGGCATGACTCTAAACATAAACATAAACTAGTTTATTTTATCCTCACAACAATCCTACAAGTGTAATTTACTGTTGTCCTTACTTTACAAATAAAGAAAATTTAGGTTAAAACAGTGATGTTATATAATTTGTTCAAGATCACACAGCTGGTCTATGGGTAAATGGCAGATCCAGAATTCTTAGTTACTTTTCTTTTTTTAAACTTTCGTTATAAGTTTAGTCCTATTTAACTATCTAATATTCATTCAACAACAACTCATGTCCACTCTTGGTTTTTATATAAGTCCATTTCACTTCCCTTCCCAAGTGGATTATTTTGAGGCAAATCTCAGACATACTATTTACTTGTAAATATTTCTTCCTGCATCTCTAAAATATAAGGGACCTGTCCTAAACATAACAATACCATATTCAAAGCTACAAATTAACAACTGTTATCACAATCTAGTCAGTATTTAGACTTCTGTGGTTGTCTCATAAATGCAGTTTTCTATTGGATTGTTTAAATCAGGATCCAAAGTCCAAATATTCCATATAATTATGTCTCTTAAGTTTCTTTTAATCTATAGATTCCCTTTGCCTCTTATTTTCATTGGCTCTTTATTTAATATAAAAAGCAGACTTTGTTCTGTGGAGTTTTCTAAATTCTAGATTTTGCTGGTTGCATCCTTCTGGTGTTATTTAAAATGTTCCTTCCCCTGTATTACTGGTAAACTGGTAGTTACATCTAGAGGCTTAATATGATACTGTGTGTGTGTGTGTGTGTGTATGTGTGTGTTGTTTGGTTTGGTATGGTTTGGTTTGAAAAACTATGCCATAGGTGCAAAGCCAAGGTTTAAGCCCACTCTAGATCCAGAGTCTGTGCTCTTAACTACTCTATGATACGTCCTCACAAAGGTATGTCCGTCTATTCTTATTAAAGCTTAGTTGCCCACTGCCCACCTCCCCAAGGCTTTCATTATACCACTGAGTTGTCACAGAACCTTAGTCCTCCATTGCCCATGATAGAATATTACTTTGTACGTTTATCATATCTCAAGATATGTATTTATCACTGTATTTCATCACTAGTATTTTGAACCAAAATGATGTGTTTTATGTTTGTATTTCCAGTGTCTTGCCAATATATAATACATAGTGTTGACCTTAAACGAATAGATTGCCGGTTGTTTCTCCAGCAAAAATGGGTTTATTTGGGATCAGCAAAATATTGCAGTATGGGGTCTGCAACCATGATGAGCCACGTGCAAGTCCCCCGCAACAAGGAGAAGAGGGCTCATATAGAAGGGAAAAGGAAGTTGGGAGGGCTATAGTAAACAAAGAGTCCATTGGAGGAATTGAGAATTCAAGGTATAGTGGTTTTTCATTGACTGAGTTGCGAGTCTCTCAGGGTCTGAGATCTTGCCAGGCAAGAAAAGGAAATCTTCCTTCGTCCTGTTGGGTTCTGCTATCATTGGAGCTTCTCCTTCTAACCTCCCAACTCTATTTTAACTGAGGTTTCTATTTATTAATTTTTACAATAGTGAAAGCATACTAATAAGTATTTGTGGAGGAAATGTATAAATGAATGAATGACTACAGGATTGATGGAAATAAAGATGCTTAAAAAACACATGATATCTAGGCAAGGAGGGATTAAGACAATAAGTTGAGAGTCATCAGTTTTAAATACCAGCTGCAGAATATCACAGGATCCCAATCCAGAATCCTATGCAAATCATGATATATTTTTGACGTGTTAAAAATAACAAAAAGAAGTAAAAACTGCCAATTAGGGTTCTTTTATTGTAAGTGATATAAAAAAAACTTTGGATAGTTTTTTTTTAAAGGAAATTTATTACAAATACAGAGTCCTGAGAAGTAATATCAGGGTGGGGATAGCAGTCTTGGAAACGGGGAGGTGAGACACAGGAATGTCAAGGGCACGTACAGTACCTCCACAGGAAAGAAACTAACTCTCACGTTCTGCTTATTTTGCCCACTCTGCTCAAGATTCAATTTCCAGGGAGGGATCATCCCATCATGAAAATTTGGTCTCATCCCTACCTTAGCCTGGGGGAAGGCAAGGTCCCTGACTTATAGACCCACTAGATTGCATCTCATTGAAAAGAATTCCTCCAAAGCAAAAGTGGTGTTCTTAAGAAGGCAAAATATAGTTTTTCATTTTCTCTATAAGATTTCCAGAATACCAATATTTCCAAAATATTTCAGAGGTAACTATACTGAAAATATAGCCACAGACTAGACAAATATGAAACCTGCCTTTTTGAACTTAAGAAAAAGGACATGTGTGGCAATTGTTTTAAAAAGGCAGGTAGAGAGCGCTGTAGAAACATACAGCAGGAGTAACTAATTCAACCTGGGTATTCAGAGAGAAATAACCATATAATATGAATCCTGAAAGATGAGTAAGGGTTGCCTAAATAATGGAGGGGTGAAGGGTATACCAGGATAAAAAAATAAAATGAGCCTGAAAGTCCTCAGGCTAGACAATGAAGTCCCTTTATTGAAAAGAGACAAGCATGATAGAGATGAAGGAAAGAAGTGCGGTGAACAATACAGTTGAAGACCTAGAGAGGAGCCACACCAGGGAGAATCCTGTGAGGATTTTGGATTTGATGTAAATGATAAGGAAAATTATCATAAGGTTTTAAACAATGATGTAGACTAAGAGTTTTGCAACACCTTGGCAGCACGATGAAGAATGGTTCAGATGGACAAGAGTAGAAATAGGAAGACTAATTCAACTAGTAGTCATGAGAATTGAGAGAAAGGGACTAATCTGAAAAATACTAATAGAGTACAAGGGGCACAACAGATAAAAAGGATGGTGAGGGGCTTCCCTGGTGGCGCAGTGGTTGAGAATCTGCCTGCTAATGCAGGGGACACGGGTTCGAGCCCTGGTCTGGGAAGATCCCACATGCCACGGAGCAGCTGGGCCCGTGAGCCACAACTACTGAGCCTGCGCGTTTGGAGCCTGTGCCCCGCAACGGGAGGGGCCGCGATAGTGAAAGGCCCGCGCACCGCGATGAAGAGTGGCCCCCGCTTGCCGCAACTAGAGAAAGCCCTCGCACGAACCGAAGACCCAACACAGTCAAAAATAAAATAAAATAAATAAATATAAAAAAAAAAAAAAAAAAAAAAAAAAAAGATGGTGATAGGTGAGGAGAAAAAACAAGTCAAGAGAGTTTCCCATTTCTGGCCTGAGCCACAGGAAGGAGAGCAGGGCCATTTGTTGAAATAGGATACACTGAAGAAACAGCAAGGGTTCTATAAGGAAGATGGAGCGTTTAGTTTTGATTTAGTTAGTTTGACGTACTTGTGAACCAAGTAGGAATGTCAAGTAGGTACTTGGAATATAAATCAGGAGCCCAGTAGGTTTGTTTGTGTGGCAAATACAGATTTTGGGGTCATAGGTATATAGCAGGTAATATAAGGCATCGATGGGGGAAAATGCACAAAGGGAAAAGAAAGAGGAACTTTGACAGAGCCCTGAAAAACACCAGTTAAAATTTGGTTATAGGTTTAGGTGATGGCAAGAAACTGGGAAGAACAAAAAAAAAAGAAGAAATTCAGTACTGTGTGGTGACACTATGGAGACACTGATGATGGACATTAAGGAGAGAGAAGGTTGCAGAAGTGATCAGCACTACTGAAGGCTGCTTGGAAATAAAATAAAGATTAAAAAATTGTCCACTGGGTTTAATTATATAGAAGTGATTTTTTAATCTAAGTGAGGAAGATTCAGTAGATCGGTAGGAATGGAAGCCAAATGGGAGAAAGTTAAGGGGTTAGAGGTGAGCAGATGTAGATAATCAATATAAGAAAGTTGTTTTAGAAGGTTTCACTGTGAAAAAAAAAGGCAAGAGAAGTAGGTGATGACAAGGGAGAAAAGTTTTAATCCTGTTACTATTAGCAGTTGTAACTTTGGAATCTATTATTGATCTGTGGTCATGTGTAAATTATTCCGTTTAAATAATTCGATTTAAGTATTCAAGATACTTAAATCAAATTAGTTTTTATAAGCTATGAACCATTCTGTTTTATATCAGTGATCATCAACTGTTGCAACCCAGAAGAGCTGCCCTAAACTGGGATTGCAAATACAATCTTTTGCAACACAATTTTTCAGGCAGCTATTATAAAAAATAATGGATTTGGCAGTTGTGGTGATACCTAAGGCTAAATCTGGACTCAGCAAGAAAGAGCACCATGATTGATTAGCCATGTCTGCCATTAGCTCAGAACTAGGGACTGATCCTGCCAAATACTTGCTGGCACCAGGCTGGAAACTTCACTTGGCTGCATCATCTTCTTAAAGGACTAGTTAGCTGATAGTCAAGTCAAAATAATTTTGATATAAATAACTTTTATGCATCAAATCCTATTTATGCCAATATGATATGTTATATATTTATAATATATGACCTATCACTTTTTTAATCTAATGGTATTACCTGCTCATATTTTGACAGAGCTGTCTGGATTTATAATTATGTTTTAAAAAATTCTGTACATTTACATTTACACAGTGGTTGAGACATTTCACATGCAATAGTTCTATTAACTTTTCAATATTGGCATATAAATGTTTATTACTCAAATAAATACACTTCTTCTCTGAAAAACAGCTGATTGCAACAAGATACATTTTGCTCCAAGGTTGTCCCTCTTTGTGGTTCAGTTGAGATTTGCATGTGAACAGACCTTGCTTGAACGACATCCACCTCATAGTCAGTGCTGCACAGGGTTCTGAATGTGTGAGCTTTACTTCCCCATAGGTGAAGAATTACAGCAGCAAAAGAAAGGCAATGGAGAAATTAGCAAAGTATCAATTTTAAGACGAAGCATTCAACCTGGATGTTAAATCTGAAAGGATTGGGGGCAGAAAAGAAGGAAAAGATGTGGGGGGAGATCCCAGACTAACAATTATTGGGGTAGAAATTTTCCTTTGCCTTATAATGGCAGACATACCCCAGGGGTCATGTTCAATCACCTCAAGAACACTACAGCTGGATTTCATGGGCAAGATGACTAATAGACAATTAGGGCACAACGGGTATCATTTATTTTCTGACCATGTCTCTAATTTGCCATTCACTTATATCTTTAGAGGAATAACTCATTGTTTAGTGAGTCTTTTTGTTAACTATACGTTTTTGGTAACAGGTTTTTTTAAAATTAATTAATTAGTTAATTAATTAATTAATTTTTGGCTGCGTTAGGTCTCCGTTGCTGCACGTGGGTTTTCTCTAGTTAGGGCGAGCGGGGGCTACTCTTCGTTGCGGAGCATGGAGCACGGGCTCTAGGTGAGCAGGCTTCAGTAGTTGTGGCTCACGGGCTCTAGAGCGCAGGCTCAGTAGTTGTGACGCACGCGCTTAGTTGATCCGCCGCATGTGGGATCTTCCCAGACTAGGGCTCGAACCCCCATGTCCCCTGCATTGTCAGGCAGATTCTTAACTACTGTGCCACCAGGGAAGTCCTAAAGTAACAGTTTTTTGTTGCCTAAATATACCCATGACAAACACCAAAATGTTAGATTATGAAGAGACTATATATTATATTAAATTTATTAGAACAGAAACTACTTCTCTCAATTAGTCAATTTAAATGCTACTAGGGCATTATCGTTAACCAATATCACTCTTCAGATGGTTACAGTTGATGTTACAGTTTCTAAGAACATCTTTTATAGTTTTGTTTTGTTTTTAATGAAAAATGAATATTGAATAAGAAAAGACCGTAATTTAAATAAGAGTGTGGTAAAACAAAGCTCTAGGAAAAATGACTTACCGCATGGATGAAAACGTCACAGAAGCAAGGCTTCACTGAAATTTGAAGGAACCAATTCTTTTAATAGGATAGTGTTCTTATATAAATACAGGCCTAGGTAAAACTGATTTTTTTCATAATCTGCTATTGGTGTTTTTGTTATTGGCTTCAAAAGCATTGTTGTGATAATAAAGCAGTACCTCCAGTCCTGCGAGCTGAGCCACTTAATAGAAACCTATAAATAAACAGGATTCATAAAGACTCCTGTCTGCACATATGGGATTATTGGATTCGAGATCAATGCTCTTTCTTTCACCACATCCACAAGTCATTTGTAACCACAGGAAACTTATTTTACTAAAGATGATCAATATTTCCTAGAAGTGTAAGAGACACCCATGTTAATGCAAAAAAAGGAAGTAATATTGAGAAAATAAAGGTCTTAGGAGCAATCCAGTGGCCAACTATCTAGAACATCAAAAAAGTGTTTTTAATAAAGTGTGTGAGGATGATTTGTTCTATAATTGTCCAGTACAGAATGCTATCAAAAACACGTTACCCGAGAGAAAAGTTGGAGTGTGCTCTCCTAAGTAACTGCCTACATATAACAAATTACTTTTCCTAATAGCAAAAGAAATGACTAAAATTATCAGTGTAAAGATTCTATCATAGCAGGTATAATTTTTTTCAAATAGAAGGAATTTTTCTTTAAAAATAATTTAAAATTGTATATGTATTTATTTTAAATTATTGAGACCACTTGATTTATCAAACTTACCAGAAAAGTGGCTATTAATTCTTTCATTCTTGATTCTGTTATCTAAGTTTCATGGTCTTTATGTGCTTTGTCTTTCAGCTGAAAATTATAAAATAAAAATGAATTTTTTCTTTCTTAAAAACCAATTGTAGAACCATTATTGTGTGAGATGGCATGAAGTCACTAACCAACTGAAATATAAATCAATCCAGTGATTTTTATTATTAACAAGTTCTGCTTACATTCCATCTTCATAAAGTGTTTAGAAATGGTTTGATTTTCCTAAGGACAAAAACATTATTTTGAAAATAAATAGCGAAATGTCTTTGAATTTAAAAAAAATGAATAAGAAACAATAAAATGACAATGATTAAGTAACAAGTGTCTTGAATTTTGGAGCAACTCATAATTAATTATATTCATCAAAAGCACTGCTCACAGTGGCCAATCAAGAGAAACAGGTAACAATATGACTTCCACTGTGAATTCCAAAAGAAACAAACACTGAAATCTCAGAATGATGCTATTCTTGAGTTTATCCCTGAGGATTACTTTATTTGAAAAAAATACTGATGGTGAAAGTCAAAAAATACCCTACCAAAATGCATGCAGCAGAGACCAAAAAATTTTGAATTCAGGTCCTAAATCCAGTTACTCCAAATCCAAGATATTTTCTCTGTGTCATACTGGATACCTCCCTTGTTGTCTCACTTTGAGCACAGCTGCCATACTCCTAGCTTCCTCACCCAAGTATGTTGCCCTCTGTTTAGAATTCCAGCCCAAGCACTGTTGAGAGGGTTCAGGCTCATAATTTCTAAGGGAATGTTAATAACTTCTAAACAAAGAAAAAATGAAGGAAATTTAATAAGCAAAACAAAGCTCAATTTTATAAAAATGGCAATGCCCAATTCTATCACTAAAGGTTTCTAGCAATTATAAATAACCACATTGCTTAAATGATACACTTTGAAATAGACACACATTAATTATGTAATCCTTATATTAGAAAACAAATAAATGAACTGAGTGAAAGGGAGAAAAGAGAGAGATTCTTCAGAAGATCAGAATTCTAGTCTTCGGAAGAACTGGGGAAAAGAGAGATCTTCATTAGAAAATTTCTGTGATATTGTGATTTATAATAAGAAATATATATTTGTCCTTCATCCCAATTTCTGGCACAGAGCTCCTAAAACCCTTGGAATTTCTTAAGTGTGAGAGTGATTAAAGTTGTCTTTTGTTATGTCAATGAAGTGACTTTTGGGCTACCCTTAGATCAAGTAAGGATGGGGGCTGGTCACCAGAGGAACCAATCATGTGATTAGAAGTTTGGAAATTTCAGTCTCAACCCCTGACCTCCAGGGAGGAGAGAGGGGCTGGAAGTTGAATCAGTCATTAATGACCAATGGCCAATGATTTAATGAATTATACTTATGTAACAAAGCCTCCATAAAAACCCAAAAGAATAGGGTTTGGAGAGCTGCCAGGGTGGTGAACATGTGGAGATGCAGGGAGAATGATGTCTCTGGAGAGGACTTGGAAGCTCCATGCTCCTTCCCATACACCTTGCCTTATGCATCTCATCCATATGACTGCTCTTTTTTTTAAATTAATTTTTATTAGAGTATAGCTGCTTTACGATGTTGTTTTAGTTTCTGCTGTAAAGTGAATCATCTATACATATAATTATATCCCCTCTTATTTGAGTTTCCTACCCATTTAGGTCACCACAGAGCATTGAGTAGAGTTCACTGTGCTATACAGTTGGTTCTCATTAGTTATCTATTTTATACATAGTATCAGTGGTGTATATATGTCAATCCCAATCTCCCAGTTCATCGCTCCCCCCCCCCCACTGCTTTTCCCCCTTGGTATCTGTAGGTTTGTTCTCTACTTCTGTGGCATATGACTGTTCTTGGGTTATATTCTTTTATTAAAAAATTGATATTCTAGTAAGTAAATGGGTTTCCTGAGTTCTGTGAGCCATTTTGGCAAATCAATCAAACAGAAAGGGGGTTGTAGGAACCTCTAATTTAAGGCAGTCAGTCAGAAACACAGGCGACAATCTGATCTTGTGATTAGCGTCCTGAGTTGGAGAGTCATTAGAACCTACAGTTTGTAGTCAGAGCACAGGTAATAACCTGGGTTTGTGATTGACGTCTAAAGTGAAGGGTGGTCTTGTAGGAATGAGCCCTTTACCTGTGGAATCTGATGCCATCCCCAGGTAGATAGTATCAGAATTGAATTGAATTCTCAGACAGCCTGCTGGTTGCAAGCATTGCTTGTTGGTGTGGAGAAGCTTCCATACACACACACACACACACACACACACACACACACACACACACACGTATTAGAATTGGGTCCAGAAACCTGAAAGAAATTTTAAGGCATACAGTGAGGCAGTGAGTGTTGCGGGTATTGTTGGAGACTCTTTGTTACCCCTTCCTTTTTTTTTAACATCTCGAGACAATGAATTCTAGAAAATCTAGAAAGTATATTTGTTAATTCTTTCTGGAAAATGTATGTATATGAACAGAAGGTAATATTTATGTAAAGCAAATTGCTTGTCATTTTGAGGCTAAAGAATAAAGCTCATTTTTGCTCACTAGTCAAAGGAGACCAGGGAAATATGTATCATATCAGTTTTATCGAATTCAATAAAATGTTATTTTCTGTTTTATATAGGGATATTTATGCAACTGATTGCCTCATTTGTGAAGAAGAGCATGTTAAGCACATTTTAAAAAAAAAGATGGTATTGTAAAGGCATAAGGTTAATTTCAGCACTAACCCTTTTAGAAAAATTATAAAAGTGAAACAGTGGAACTGAAAGTAATGAAGTTTTATGGCAATAAAGACTTAACAATATTTAGGGGAATCAAAGAGCTTTAAAACAATAAGGTCGACATAGCGAATATCACATGAACAAATAGTTAATTTATTAATAATATATTATTTTATGGAATATATTTCTTAAACTTATATGTCATATAAACAGAAAGAAATTCTTTAAGTGATTTATCTTTAAAGGGAAAGAAGAAAATCCAACCAAGTGGAATATAACCTTGCATAAAGGAGAAAACTAGCAAGGGATTCTGGGTTCCTTCCATTCTGTGATTCTCATATGACAGAAGGAAAAATACACAACGTCACTTAAATGAGCTGAACTTTTCAATCACTAGACATTTTTTTCAAAGTGAAAATCACTATGCTAAAGGGAAATGAGAGTCTTGGAATAATGAAACATCCCATGAAAAATAAATGAAAGAAAAAGACATGTCTAATTACAAGACTCAGATATCTTCATTTGGCTTTTGAGATAAGAATTTTAGACTATAAACAACTTATTAAAACCCTTCATTTGAAACCATCCCCTAAAATTATAAGAATTTTGTTTCAAGCAAGTTTGGTAAATTCAGACCTTAATGTAAAAGTTCATTTGGATAATCCAGGGGCACCTTTTAAAAGTTAAATTATTCTTTTGTGAATGTTTCTAAATTATTAATTCCACTATCCTTTAGCTTAAGGCTTAAATTTTTGGGGTCACTGACACATTTGCAAACCCCCTGTCCTTAGAAAAATGCAGATGTACGCGTGCAAAAGACATTGTATTTCCAAGGGCACTTGGAGCCTTAGGTTTAGAATCTCTGGTTTACACCCTCATTTAACTATGTCACCCCTTTGGAGTAGGACAATTTATCAAGTAGTGTTTTTTATTTAATTTTTTTGTTTTACTAAGACAATTTAAAGAAGGTAGAGATGGCAATGGTGCATTTTGCTCTGGAGGATGGTAAACCAGTAGGATTACGCAGGTTATGCCCGATACAGAGGTATATGTCAGTGGGGGTGGAGATGGGGTGAGGGTTGAAATGATCAATTCATGAGCCTGGTAGCTGGGCTGTAGTCAGATTGGAGAAGAAGTACATTTTCGCTAAGTGTCTACAAAGGGTTGCACGTACACACACGTGCACACCTCCACACCAAATCGAGAGATTTTGAAAACTAAAAATTAAAATCTTATTATTCTCAGTCTAGTTTTCATTCATTCCTTAAATCTCATTTCTGCTTTAGGAAGATCTTTCTTTCTTTGTTCATGTTTTCAACTTGCCATTGATGATCTAGATACGATGAAAAAATATTCACCAACGTAGATTCTCTTTCTTCCTAGCAAGTATGGTCTAACAGTGAGAGGTCGTTTTTACGTTAGTAGGAAAAATTATTATGTATTCCACGCAGCTCTGGACACAGACTATAAGAGAAAAGAGACTTGAGATCCCTTCGGAGAGAAGAGGGTTTTTATTTAACTCTTACCTATATGTGTGTGACGGCTTTGCCTCCATCGCCCACAGGGAGTTTGTATACTTAGCGTGAATCTCACTTTTCAACTTACTAGCTCTCCTGGATCAGCGCTTGTTGAAACACCTTCGACATCCCCTGAAGTCAAACCTTGCCCATGTAGGAAAGCACATCTCTGACTCTCTGCCTTGCCCAGCAACCATCCTCTGGTGGCTTCTAGAAAAACTGAAACTTTATGAGTCCAAACAATACCACTTTTGACACCTTAGTTAGGCTGTCTACTCAAGCAGAGAGCCCCGGCTGGCTGAGAGAATTCTGCTGGATTTACACAGAGCCAAAATCCTCCTGTCAAGAGGAAATCTTTCTTTCTGTGCCTTCAGTAGGTTTCCTTCAAACACAGAAGACCCCTGTGGCTCTGACGCTTTTTATTATATAAGCAGCTATTTGTTATTTCATTCAGAAAGAATTTTCTCATGTGCCTTTATGTGTATTGTCTAAATCGAATGACATTTTATACTCAAATTTAGTGCAAAATTCAGTCTTGCTACCAATGTGCTCATGAAGCATGCAATAAATATTTATTGCTGCTGATGAGTTCAGGAACCGGAATTTGCCAGTGCCTACTATGATGGACAGCTGCACAAGAATCGGATGTGGTCATTGTCTAGCATCGGCCCCCACGTGCTACAAAAATCTGGAGAGCCTTTCAGAATGGCTAGGGTATGGCGCTCTGCCCTCCATCCCAGGTGTTACGGGTTCAACCTCCCTGTGTTGGTCCAGCCCTGATGGCATGAAGCAGAGTTAAAGTTGTTGCAGATGCTTTTGATTCAAATTCATGCTGAGCTCTCCCTGATCAGCAATGTTCCTTTGGGCGATATCACAATTTCATCTTGTTCAAGCTGTCTACATTCCTGTTTACTTAGGTTTGCAAATGGAAATTTAGCACTCAAATTAGTACTGACAGTACAACCTGCAAAGGTTCTAAATCCTCATTTGCCTTCATTCTGAGGGACGGCACTCTATTTTCAGAGCAATATTGCTTTATATCAGAATTGCTCTCATGGTATGAAAACATAATGCCATGGAAAAGCATGGCATGAAAACCCTGCATTCTCGATTTTAAATGCAGTGATCTGGGAGTAAAAATCAACACCAAAGGGCATCAAATTTCTTGATCACCAGCACTGTTTCTTTCTTTTGCACTATCTGTTTTTCTCATGGGGCACAGAGGCATGTGTAAACAAGAGAAAAGATACATTCAAGATTGTAATTCAATGGTGCATGAAGATGATGCTTTTTTTCTTAATCTGTAAACGATTTCTGACCTACAAAGTTTTCTCCTGCTGGGGTTCTGGTTGCACTATTTTTTTTTTTTTTTTTGATTTATTTATTTTATTTATTTTATTTTTGGCTGCGTTGGGTCTTTGTTGCTGCTCATGGGCTTTCTCTAGTCGCGACGAACAGGGGCTACTCTTCATCGTGGTGTGCGGGCTTCTCATTGCTGTGGCTTCTCTTGTTGCAGAGCACAGGCTCTAGGTGCACGGGCTTCAGTAGTTGTGGCACACAGGCTCAGTAGTTGTGGTGCACGGGCTTAGTTGCTCCACGGCATGTGGGATCTTTCCGGACCAGGGCTCGAACCCATGTTCCCTGCATTGGCAGGTGGATTCTTAACCACTGTGCCACCAGGGAAGCCCCCTGGTGGCACTATTTAGAGACACAGTGTCACAACGAGCTGAGGGTGAGTCACACTGCCTCCAACAGGCAGAATTCAAGGCTGGGTGGCCAATGGAAAGAAAACCCGGAAAGAGTGAACTGCTTCTCATTCTAACTCATTCCTATTGGATGGGAAACCTTGGGTAAAGTCGCTAAAAACATAGCCTGTTTCCTTTTGGAACAACGGTCAATTTGTATGTGAGCCATGGTGCTCAATCCTGGCTGCAAGTCAGAGTCATCTTAGGAGATTTTCAAAAATCCACATACCTGGGTGCCATCCAGACTAACTTAACTCAGAGTTTCTGGGCCTGAGGCCCGGGTACTGGTGTGATGCAGTGCTCTCCAGGCTCCTGCAGTTGCCCAGATCAGCAGGACCTCACACTCTCTTTATCCAGACACACCAGCAACTCCCTGTTTTCCACTCCACACCTCACATGAGATGTCAGTTTTAAATGGCACCTCCAATTCATGAGACATTTTGGGATTCTGCATCAAAAAATAGACTTGTCTCTTACTGGAGTCCTTCTTGCAGCCAGCTTCCACCTCTGCAAACTTCCATCCACTTTCTTGCATTCAAAAATTAATTCCCATCTCTTATCTGATCTTATCGCCTCATTTTGAAGGATTTCTACCTTTTCCCCGATTTACTAGCATTTTAATGTGTCTTGAGAAAGAGAAGAGGCCTAAGTATTGATTCCACCGTGTTTAACCAGACACATTTCCTCTTCTAGGTGTCTGAATTTCTCATTATCTTTGGAGGGACATTGCTAAGTGTCCTGCTTTCCCTGATTTGCCGGCTCCCCAGCGTCCACTAGAGAGCGCTATTGCCACCCATCTAAGAAAATTGTACGCTGCACCTTCAATCCTCATATTTCTCAGAGAGGCCAACTCACCTGTTCACGTCTTTAGTCATTTCTAGTGTTGTGGGGAGGAAGAACATTCCATGTTATTCTAGAAGCATCCTTTTCTCCTTGTATCTCCATTCCACCTCCCTAGATCTGTCCATACCCTCTCTTTTCAGAGCTTTCCTTCACAAATCGTTCTCATATTCCACCTTGTGAGAGGTCTTTCAAACTTTCTACATATAACTCCCTGTTACAACCAGTTTAAAGGAGAAATAATAAAAATTCACAACGATTTAGGAAAGGAATTAGAATTTTTAAAAAAAGAGGAATCTTTTTAAACAGTGTTATAAACCATTCTTTTCTATCTTAAAAGAAATCCTGTAAAGATGAAAACTTAAAAGGGCCTAGAGTTCTTGTTGACTTTTTAAATAAAAACAATGAAATATGTGATCAAAAAATTCATAGAACTGAAAGAACATGAAATTGGGAAGTTTTCCATCACTCCCATAAACTTCTGCTCCAAGATTAACTACTATTAATTAAATGTTAATATTTTGTTCCTCATATATTCATGAATACAGAACTATATGTCTATACATATATATTACTTGCAATATCAATGTTTTGCTAAATAAAAGGAATTGTACTACTAACTCTGCTTTGCAACTTCTTTTTTCATTTAATATAATGTGAAAGTGTAGCAATAACTCAAACTTGCATGTTCAACTTCATAACTATGGAAATGTCTACAGGGCGTAATTAGGGAATACTTGACCATCATGAAGAAATGCACAATATCCAACCAATATTATTTTATCTGTGAAAAATCTGAAAGCGGCTCTAAAAAGAAAACTTTTGCAAAAACTTATAAACTTCTTCTGTCTCAAGTTATTTCTCAGTGTTGGTTTAATTATAATTTTAATTACCTTTTTCTTACATTTTTTCAGTGTTAACAGTAATGGAAATTTCAGATGGATTACTGACGCTACCTCTAGAGAGATACCTGAATTCAGCTCAAAACAAAGGGACCCTGATCTGTAAACACTTTAATAAACTCACTGAAGCTTAATGACTTCAATTGTTTTCATCATCACATATGTCCCTAAAACCACTCTAATTACATATGTTGCACCATTGTAACAAAAATAATTATTTTTACTTCAAGATTTTGAAGTTTTGCAAGTGTCAAAAATAAGAACGAGCTAAACCCAATCTACATGCTTAACTGTATTTTCAAAGATTTGAAATTTTGGTTTGTATTTAGAAGTTCATTACATCTTTATGCCATGTGTATATATTTATATATATGTATGAGTATATTATACGTATATTTATATTCCATATAACATTTACACACACACACACACACACACACTTTCTGGTTCTTGGAAAAATGGAAATGAAGGTCACTGGAGAGCTGAGTTGACTTTTATTTTTTAGAGCCTCAAATTATCTTTTCAAGTATCCTCTTTATAGATATAATCATACAATTCTTTGATTTAAAAAAAATCAACACATTCTGGAAGTTTTAAAAATTAAATATAATTCTGTTAAATTAGTGATTTTCAGAGCAGGTCTGTGTAAAGCCTGAGGAGTGGATGCCAACCAGAGTTCTGATGGTGGTGGGTGTGGGGACCAACTTTTGTCCTGTTATTGAATGTTTAAACATATAGCTACTTCATACAGAAGAATCTGTTAGGCCTGGTTAGCTGGTATGTTGCCAGGTATATAACGAGGCAGTTTGGATTTTAAC
Source organism: Balaenoptera ricei (assembly GCF_028023285.1). Classification (NCBI taxonomy): domain Eukaryota; kingdom Metazoa; phylum Chordata; class Mammalia; order Artiodactyla; family Balaenopteridae; genus Balaenoptera; species Balaenoptera ricei. Next base: position 96,176,287 of record NC_082645.1, read on the forward strand.
AGATGATCCCAAGCCACCTCCCCACCCCCCTTTCACTTAGAGTTGTAAAGAAATGTGTCACAGATATTAGACCTGGGGGATGCAGAAGAAAGACTTTCTCCTCAAGAGTCCACACTGGATTTTGCTCATCTGGAAACAAAAGGGGATGTGATCACATTATAGAAACTAAACATCTCAGAGGTTAAATAACTAAAACTATGTGACAGTTCAATCCTGTCAAATAGTTCTTGAAAACCTATACTGTGTCCAGAACAGGGCTAAACTACAGGGTTGACTAAAGGAAGCAGTGCTCTTCTGTACTTTAAAATCTGAGCTAGTTGCAGAAATTCGTTAAAACATGAATCAGCTAGAGAACAAAAATCATTTAATTTTGAATATTAGAATTGCAAATTGTTGATTTCTACCAATAGGCCATTGCTGTGCTAGTTATAAAACAAAGAGCAAAAATGGACATGGTGTCTACCCTCATGGAATTGATGGTCTTATTCTCCCTCATCGCCTCTGTTTCTCCACTCCAGAGCTTAGTCATCCTAACTCCTGTGGTTTCCCTCCTGGACTCTCCCCACACCCCCCAATCTGTCCCCCTTCTTATGCAGAGCAATCACTCTAAAGTCCTGGGGCGCAGTCATCAGGGAAGTCCTCACTCAGCTTTGCAGACACAGAAGTGACCTGCAATAAATAGGGATTTTCCTCATTCTCTCTTTTCTCTCTCTAAACTCCTCATCTGTGTCATGTGTATATGATGGACACATCCCAACATACTTCTGAAAATGGACCCCTGCTGCTGGACCATTGGTTGACAGTTATGTGCATACAGGTAGGAATTAGGAGATGTGAACCTGCTTTTTTCAGGAATAAGTCTATAGGGATAATAGACAAATTTGATAACTTTAAAATTCCCAAGGAATGATAACATAGAAATTGAGCAGTTGTGGTTATAAGAAGGCTGTAGCCGTAACTGAGTTTCGAACTATGTTGGAATACTACATATTAATAAGGTAAGGATAAAAGTTTAGGAAAGAAATCCCTTCCTCATCACTAAATACGTAGGAGTGATATGCCTTGATTTTCACTTGTGCTGTGACTGCGTTGTTTCTGGTTGGTGCTGTGTTTGCAATGAGATCAGCTGTGATTAATTAACTCCATTAGGAAACTCAAGTATGAAATATTTCAAATCAACTCAAAGTGCATATTTGAAAATTATAAATGGTTTTAAACTTTTAAGCCAATCCATCATCTTCTCCAGAACTATGTTTTCCCCAGTATTAATGTTGTCTCCAATTATGCACATTTTTGCACATGACTGTTAACTACAGGTTTCACAGGGAAAAGTCTCAGGCTCAAATTTGCAGTTTTAAGATAATTTATCCATCATTTCTTTTTATAGCAGAGTTATGAGAATAAATGCACACAACTTCCTCTCTGTGGCTTTGGTACTGCCATTCTTTCTAGTTTCTCTCATTTCTAAGATCTGCCTTTCAGGTTTTCTCTAAGAAACCATGCTTCAGGAAGCATAGATGAAGCCCTAGCTGCCTCACCTTGGGATTCATCACTGCATTTGCATGCAGTTGACACTCCCTCTTTGCTGTTCCCAGTTAATGATGAGCATGGCAGGGGTATTAGTCCCCACCCTTTCCTGCCTGCCCAGGACTCATCCAAAAGATATCTTTGCTCAGGGACTTCCCATTGGTTTGGTCAAAATTTTTTGAGAAGTGAATTGCACGTGACATTTTTCCTACCCAATCCTTCCATCTCTTTCTCCTTTCACAGGTATCAGATCCACATCTAGTTGTATAATTTCTCCCCTCCTTCTCCTTTACACTCTCCCATTTATCCTTTGCAGGTGATTTCCCCACTAAATCTCTTGCACATCTAATTCAGTCTGCTTCTTAGAAAACCTAAACTAATATTTTCTTTTTTTATAGGATTTTTTTCAATTGCCCCTTAAATGTTAAAGTTTCCCATGGTTCCATCCTCCACTCTTTTTACTTCATACCATAACTCACTTTAATTACTTCCTTATATACAACGTGGTCTCCATTTATTAATAGGTGCCAAATATTTATCTTAGGCACAAATCACTTTCTGGGCAACCAGAACTGTATGTGTATATATATATATATATATATATATATATATATATATATATATATAATCACTCTTACACATTAGACATCTTCATTTGCAAGACCTACAGGCAACACAAAATCAGGGGAAATCTGAATGCAGCAGAATGGAGGAGGGGTGCTGCTCTGAGAGGCAAAATTCTGTGCCTTGAAAGGCAAGACCCATCTTCCTGACTACTGCTTGGCTTCAATAACTCTGGTTGGGCGTCAGGAATAAAATTACCACTTTTCCCTCTTCCTTAAGATAAGAAATTGAAATAAATCGAATGAGGTGAAACTGAGCAGCCCATAAGAAAAGATATGTAGACAGTGATTTTGGTGGGTACTCTAATAACACAACTGAGTTCCTGCTGGATCAGATCTTCCAGCAAAGCCCATCAATGGACAACTTCCGCTTTGAACTCAAGGCTTCCATGTCATTTTTTTATGGTTTGTTTTAAAAAGGAATGGACAGCCAAAAAATTGCCAACTCCTAAGTGTAAGAATAGAATAAAAGCATTTTTCCGTAAACTAGGTTCAAGATGTTTAACTTGCATTCATCTTTTATCAGGGAAGACAGAGAAGGGGGAAAGGAGTTAATAAAGAGAAATAAAGAGAAAAAAACAGTGGATACAGGAGAAATGAGACCCACAGGAGAGACAAGGGAAAACCCAGAAGGAGAGCTCTGCCTAAGGCTCAGAGAAGAATAATCCCACTAGGGGCACAAAGGGCTCCTGGAAGGAACCCTCACTAGGTAAAGGTAAGAACAGAGGTTGATGTACATGATCAAACAAAAAATAGAGTTTAGAGTAATTTTACAATTCTCTTAGATGGTTTGGGAAGAATAAGAATACCTGATGAAATTCAGGAAATGACAATAATTAGCTCTAGGATTATTTTTTTTAAAAAAGGAAATATAATCATAGAACATAGGGCTTCCCTGGTGGCGCAGTGGTTAAGAATCTGCCTGCCAATGCAGGGGAACCGGGTTCGAGCCCTGGTGTGGGAAGATCCCACATGCCGCAGAGCAACTAAGCCCGTGAGCCACAACCACTGAGCCTGCGTGTCTGGAGCCTGTGCTCCGCAACGGGAGAGGCCGCGACAGTGAGAGGCCCGCGCACCGCGATGAAGAGTGGCCCCCGCTCTCCGCAACTGGAGAAAGCCCTCGCACAGAAACGAAGACCCAACACAGCCAAAAATAAATAAATAAAGTTTAAAAAAAAAAAAAAATCATAGAACATAGCCTAGAAGAGAACTATGTGAATATAATCACAATAAGATAAAAGTGGAATATTGATTTAACAAAAAGTTGTGATATTAAAAATTAAAAGATTCATGAAAGTAAATTAACCTCATTAAAAATATTTATACAGGTATCTTCAAAGAATTATTACTCAGCCATAAAAAGGAATGAAGTTGTGTCATTTGCAGAGACATGGATGGACCTAGAGACTGTCATACAGAGTGAAGAAAGTCAGAAAGAGGAAAACAAATATTATATATTAACGGATATATGTGGAAGCTAGAAAAATGTTACAGATGAACCGGTTTGCAGGGCAGAAACAGAGACACAGATGTAGAGAACAAACGTATGGACGCCAAGGTGGAAAGGGGGTGGGGTGATTGGGATTGACATATTACACTACTATGTATAAAATAGATAACTAATGAGAACCTACTATATAGCACAGGGAACTCTACTCGGTGCTCTGTGGTGACCTAAACGGGAAGGAAATCCAAACAAGAGGGGATATATGTATACTTATAGCTGATTCACTTTGCTGTACAGCAGAAACTGACACAGCAGTGTAAAGCAATTATACTTCAATAATATATATATATTTAAAACATATATATACATAATTCAAGTATCTTAAGACAAAAGGAAGATGGCTGTTCACTAGGGCAGATGTTCTCAAACATTAGTGGGGATCAGACTCATCCAGAGGGTTTGTTAAAATGGCAATTACTGGATCTCATCCTCAGTAGTCCTGGGGTGTGACCGAAGAATGTGCATTTCTAATAGGTTCCCGGGTGATGTTGCTGCCATGGTCTGGGACCCACGCTTTGACAAACACCGCTGTAGGATACTTCACTTGCTGTGCTAGATTGACTGAAGCATCCTTTGTAGCAGGGCTTACTTTTAATAGATGTTTAACAAAGATGCTTGGGATATGACAAACATTCCTAAAATGCAGTAATCAAAGCCTTACTTCCTCCTCCCTTGCCCCATATTTGCTCACTCATTTTATTCCCTTGCTATCTCCTAAGGGAGAATAACTCTTGCCTGATAAATAAAAAGAGATCCAGTTAATCTACATTGTAAAAAGTGACTCTGGGGAAAGATCATAGAAAAGTAGTAGTTGGTTATATATATATGTAACTTAAAACATGCCAGAGAAGTGAACGCCAATGTGTTTGTTAATTTTAGCTCCTCATGTAGATTCCTCACTTGGGAAAAGACAAGTACATGGAGAAGCCCTGTCTTCCTGAATCATCCAACAGATGATGAAAATAAAGAACGTAGAATTTTGAAGCTGAAACAGTAGCCTTTTTTTCCCCCCCAAGAATTAAGTTTTAACTATTATCTAAGGGTAAGAAGTCAGAAATGAGTATAGAGTCAGCAAAGAAGGGCTTTGTGTGAATTGATCTCTGCTTGGTTCCCAAACCCACAGGAGCAGTCTTGGAACATTCAGCCAGATGCAAGTAGAATTAACCTGTATTCATCTCTGTGCTCCAAGGGGGAAAATATCATCCTTAAGTACCCAAAATAAAAATCACTGAAATAATAAATTTAGGCAATCCTACCAAAGTATGCTAATTCTTAATAGTAACACTTATCACTCTTAAATCATTTCCTACTTAGGTGCTCTTTTTCAATAATGCATTTTGTTGCTACCAGTTCTCTGCACATAAAACTATAATGTGGCATTCGGGGGAGGGGGCAGGGGGATTGCTTCCATCATAAGCCATCACATTTTTCTAGTGTCTTAACTACTTTTCCAAAGCACTTTCACATCTGTTATACCTATAGTTTTACTTTCAGAGCTGAGAAGAAATACTTTGTTTTGGTTTCTTGGGGAATCCTTGACTTACTGTATTTCCTAAAAGTAGTGTAAGTTTATTGAGGGATAAGTCTCCAGTCCGTCTTCGATCTAATTATTTAAGTACACACTTCAAGGTTAATCTCCTCTAGTACTTAGCTCTCCTTAGAGGCACCTACAGAAGCTAGGAAACAAGATGGTCCAAGTTCCTTCACTACGCAGTTGTGAACAAATCAACACCCTTCTTCTCCTACTTGAGCAAATACTAAAAAGAGTAGAGACTAAACAGGAATCCCATTTCATGTGGAGATGACTCAAAGAACTGTAGGAGTAGATGCTTGTCATTACCTCTCAAACAAAGCAGCCCTTCTCTTATAGATAGGCTCCTGTGGGGTGCTTCCCAGAAAGTGTGTCACTAATTCCAAACTAGCGGTTAATGGTGGAATGCGTTACTCCATTCCCAGCTTAATTTTAATTTCTCATATCTTTTCAAACATGAAAGAGAAAGATGTGAGCTGCATAGTGGTAGAGGACTCATATTTGCTTACTTCCTTTCAATAGATGCAATATGCATGCAGTAGTTCTTAACTTTATGATTATTACTTTATTTTTTTTGGTCATAAGCCTTTTAAGAATCTAATCAGCACAGAGAACTATATTCAATAGGATATTCAATATCCTATGATAAACCATAATGGAAAAGAACATTTAAAGAAAAATGTGTATATATGTATAACTGAATCAGTTTGCTGTACAGCAGAAATTAACACAACATTGTAAATCAACTATTCTTCAATAAAAATGATATTGAAAAAGAAAGAATCTAATTAAACACCCAGACCACCTGCTCCCATCCAAACCTAAAAACAACATTTTGCATATTATTTCAAGAGATTCATAAATTCCTTGAAGCTCCTTTCTGAGCCTCAGTTTAGTAATTTCTGATAGTGACAAACACACTAATCCTGAAGTTAAAATAAGTTCCAGCCTTAGCCATGTCACTTACTACCTCTTTAGCTTTGTGCAATTTGAGCTTTGAAGTTTTCAGATTCTTCACTTGCAAAACCGACACCATAATGTGTGTCATACCTTCTTCACAGGATTATAAAGGTAGGCATATGCCTAGTATTTTAATTGTCATGGCAGCCACCACACCTGAAAGTTCCTGATCTTCCTGTGGGAAAATATCCTTCCCACCTGTGAAATGATCTTGGTGGTATGGTCAGCCAAGATGCTCCAATATTCCCTGGCCAAGTGGTGGGCACATGACAAAATGTCACACTGATAGGACACTCCCTTGAACCTTGAACGTAGTGACTTAAGGTCTAAAAATGTTTGCTTGGTTCTTTCTAACAGCAGTCTTGTGATTATTATTCAAAAGGCTACAAGTAAAAACTGGCAATTAGTTGGGAATAAAGTAAGTGCTTTTTTTACCCCCTTCCATAACATTTTACAGGAATAAATGCATGGAAAAGAAAGCGTTCACTGACTTACAAATCTAACTCTCCCTACTAGAAGGGTCACTCCATGAAAGCAAGTACACCATGGTGCCTGTCTTTTCACTCTTAGATGCCCAGCACCTAGAAGAGTAACTAGTATATAAGCGGTGTCAATAAATATTTATAGAATAAAAGGTAGGACAGAATGAGGTGAGATCTGTGAGGTAGACAGTGGCCAGATTACATAGGATGTTCCAGACCATGGGAGAGAGTGAATTTAATTGTCTCTAACCACTAGGCAGTTTTAATCAGAGGTGACTGGATCAGTGCTTAAAGTTATACTCAATGTGTGTTCTCATACTTTTTATAGAAGGCACAAACACTATTCTAAAAATTAGAGCATGGAAAATTATGGAACTAGAGAAAAGACATAACCATGAGCTAAGAATTTTAAGGTTACAAATCCCATCTATTTTTTCATATAAAATATTTTATGATTTGCAAAAACATTGTTACTAATAAAGATAATTTTATTAAATCCCCACTGGAGAAGCAGGATATCTCGACAAGTACCAATTCCATAAAGAAGCTATACCTTTCTTGACACATTAATTACAGTTTGTTATTAACACCTTCTGGACGTATCTGATTCCATGGACTCCTTTGCTAATGAAAGGAAACATCATTTTCCATAGTGGATAGAGTTGCACAAATTTCCTCTGCTAGGCTTCTGTGCCTATGACATTGAAGCTACAATGGCCAGGTAGCCAGGGGTACGGTCCATTCCAGCTGGTAAGTACAAGGATAAGAGGACAATATTATAAGGTTTCCAGTTCTTTCCCTCAAATAACCTGTCAATGTAATATGATGCTAATGAAATCTTTTTTCATTTTTAGGACTTCACAAAATAATTCTAATATTCATTTCAAAGAATACATACATTACCTAAGAGAGTTTTTTTTTTAATAGCAATAATGATTGGGTACTTGCCCTAAATAAATTTAAATAAGCTATAATAATTTTTTAACTTTTTTATTTTGAAATAATTATAGATTCACTGTAATTTGAAAAAAAGAGTAGAGAGTTTCCATGTACTTTTCTCCCTGTTTACCCCAATTGTCACATCTTAATCATAATCACTATCAAAACAAAGAAATTGGCACTGGTACAGTGTGTTCATTCGATTTTGTCATTTTATCATGTTTAAATTTGTGTTAACACCACTGCGATCAAGAAACAGAACTGTTGTATAACCACAGAGCATTGCCTCAGGCTACCCTTTCAGATTTATGGTTTGTATCAGGTCAGTCAGCCTTCTGAGTCTGGTAAACCTGAGACCCTGACCAGAAGAATCCAAAGCCTTGGTCAACTATGAGGGCTCCAATTGGTCAAACCTAGCCTTCCTGGAGTATACATTCCGTATGCAACTGTGAAACCAGTTATCAAAATTGTGGGTACAATTATGCATGCCTAAAAAAATAATTTGTAAATGAAAATGTTGAATCGTAAATGAAATCAACTCAGAAGGAGATATTTTAGAGAATCCCAAGAATTTGTTTTAAGTAAATAATCAGTCCTACCTATATTTTCCTTAGAAGGTTTTTTATTTGAACAAAAGGTACAATTTGTTGAATTTGTTGTTTTTATAAGTTTTTGTTTGGTAGCTTAGCACAGTAGTTGTACCTAATACCTTATAACATGTGGCACAATTTGGTTATTTTTTTAAACAACTTTATTGGAGTATAATTGCTTTACTCCAATAAAGTAAAGTTAGTTTCTGCTTTATAACAAAGTGAATCAGCTATACATATACGTATATCCCCATATCTCCTCCCTGTTGCATCTCCCTCCCATCCTCCCTATCCCACCCCTCTAGGTGGTCACAAAGCACTGAGCTGATCTCCCTGTGCTATGCAGCTGCTTCCCACTACCTATCTATTTTATATTTGGTAATGCATATATGTCCATGCCACTCTCTTGCTTCGTCCCAGCTTACCCTTCCCCCTCCCCATATCCTGAAGTCCATTCTCTACGTCTGCGTCTTTATTCCTGTCCTGCCCCTAGGTTCTTCAGAAACTTTTTTTTTTTTTTTACATTCCATATATATGTGTTAGCATATGGTATTTGTTTTTCTCTTTCTGACTTACTTCACTCTGTATGACAGTCTCTAGGTCCATCTACCTCACTACAAATAACTCAATATCATTTCTTTTTATGGCTGAGTAATATTCCATTGTATATATGTGCCACATCTTCTTTATCCATTCATCGGTCAATGGACACTTAGGTTGCTTCCATGTCCCAGCTATTGTAAATAGAGCTGCAGTGAACATTGTGGTACATGACTCTTTTTCAATTATGGTTTTCTCAAGGTATATGCCCAGTAGTGGGATTGCTGGGTCATATGGTAGTTCTATTTTTAGTTTTTTAAGGAACCTGCATACTGTTATCCATAGTAGCTGTATCAGTTTACATTCTCACCAACAGTGCAAGAGGGTTAACTTTCCTCCACACCGACTCCAGCATTATTGTTTGCAGATTCTTTGATGATGGCCACTCTGACTGGTGTGAGGTGATACCTCATTGTAGTTTTGATTTGCATTTATGATTAGTGATGTTGAGCATCCTTTCATGTGTTTGTTGGCAATCTGTATATCTTCTTTATAGAAATGTCTATTTAGGTCGTTTGCACATTTTTGGATTGGGTTGTTTGTTTTTTTGATATTGAGCTGCATGAGGTGCTTGTAAATTTTGGAGACTAATCCTTTGTCAGTTGCTTCATTGGCAAATATTTTCTCCCATTCTGAGGGTTGTCTTTTCGTCTTGTTTATGGTTTCCATTGCTGTGCAAAACCTTTTAAGTTGCATTAGGTTCCATTTATTTATTTTTGTTTTTATTTCCATTTCCCTAAGAGATGGGTCAAAAGGATTTTGCTGTGCTTTATGTCATAGGGTGTTCTGCCTATGTTTTCCTCTAAGAGTTTTACAGTGTCTGGCCTTACATTTAGGTGTTTAATCCATTTTGAGTTTATTTTTGTGTATGGCGTTAGGGAGTGTTCTAATTTCATTCTTTTACATGTAGCTGTCCAGTTGGCCCTGCACCACATATTGAAGAGGCTATCTTTTCTCCATTGTATATTCTTACATCCTTTATCAAAAATAAGGTGACCATATGTGCATGGGTTTATCTCTGGGCTTTCTTTCCTGTTCCATTGATCTATATTTCTGTTTTTGTACCAGGACCATAGTGTCTTGATTACTCTAGCTTTATAGTCTGAAGTCCAGGAGCCTGATTCCTCCAGCTCCGTTTTTCTTTCTCAAGATTGCTTGGCTATATGGAGTCTTTTGTGTTTCCATACAAATTGTGAAATTTTTTGTTCTAGTTCTGTGAAAAATGCCATTAGTAATTTGATAGGGATTGCATTTAATCTGTAGATTGCTTTGGGTGGTATAGTCATTTTGACAATGTTTCCTCCAATCCAAGAACATGGTATATCTCTCCATCTGTTTGTATCATCTTTAATTCATTTCATCAGTGTCTTATAGACTTCTGTATACAGGTCTTTTGTCTCCTTAGGTAGGTTTATCGTAGGCATTTTATTCTTTTTGTTGCAATGGTAAATAGGAGTGTTTCCTTAATTTCTCTTTCAGATTTTTCCTCATTAGTGTATAGGAATGCAAGAGATTTCTGTGCATTAAATTTGTATCTTGCTACTTTACCAAATTCATTGATTAGCTCTAGTAGTTTTCTGGTAGCTTAGTTCTAGTAGTTTTCTGGTAGCATCTTTAGGATTCTCTATGTATAGTATCAGGTCATCTGCAAACAGTGACAGATTTACTTCTTCTTTTCCGATTTGGATTCCTTTTATTTCTTTTTCTTCTCTGATTACTGTGGCTAAAACTTCCAAAACTATGTTGAATAATAGTGGTAAGAGTGGGCAACCTTGTCTTGTTCCTGATCTTAGTGGAAATGGTTTCAGTTTTTCACCATTGAGAAAAATGTTGGCTGTGGGTTTGTCATATATGGCCTTTATTATGTTGAGTTAGGATCCCTCTATGCCTACTTTCGGGGGGGGGTTTATCATAAATGGGTGTTGAATTTTGTCGAAAGCTTTTCCTACATCTATTGAGATGATCATATGGTTTTTCTCCTTCAATTATTAATATGGTGTATCACATTGATTGATTTGCATATATTGAAGAATCCTTGTATTCCTGGGATAAACTTCACTTGATAATGGTGTATGATCCTTCTAATATGCTGTTGGATTCTGTTTTCTAGTATTTTGTTGAGGATTTTTGCATCTATGTTCATCAGTGATATTGGTCTGTAGTTTTTTTGTGTGTGTGATGTATTTGTCTGGTTTTGGTATCAGGGTGATGGTGGACTCATAGAATGAGTTTTGGAGAATTCCCCCCTCTGCTATATTTTGGAAGAGTTTGAGAAGGATTGGTGTCAGCTCTTCTCTAAACGTTTGATAGAATTTGCCTATGAAGCCATCTGGTCCTGGGTTTTTGTTTGTTGGAAGATTTTAATCACAGTCTCAATTTCAGTGCTTGAGACTGGTCTGTTCATATTTTCTATTTCTTCCTGGTTCAGTCTCGGAAGGTTGTTCTTTTCTAAGCATTTGTCCATTTCTTCCAGGTTCTCTATTTTACTGGCATATAGTTGCTTGTAGTAATCTCTCATGATCCTTTGTGTTTCCACAGTGTCAGATGTTACTTCTCCTTTTCATTTGTAATTCTATTGATTTGAGTCTTCTCCTTTTATTCGTGATGAGTCTGGCTAATGGTTTATCAATTTTTGTTTATAAAAAGAACATCTCAAAGAACCAGCTTTTAGTTTTATTGTTCTTTGCTATTTTTTCCTCATTTCCTTTTCATTTATTTCTGATCAGATCTTTATGATTTCTTTCCTTCTGCTAACTTTGGGTTTTTTTTTTTTTTTTTTGCTCTTTTTTCTCTAATTGCTTTAGGTATAAAGTTAAGTTGTTTATTTGAGATGTTTCTTGTTTCTTGAGGTAGGATTGTATTGCTATAAGCTTCCCTCTTAGAACTGCCTTTGCTGCATCCCATAGGTTTTGGGTCGTCGTGTTTTCATTGTCATTTGCTTCTAGGTATTTTTTGATTTCCTATTTGGTTTCTTCAGTGAGCTCTTGGTTATTTAGTAGTGTATTGTTTAGCCTCCACGTATTTGTATTTTTACAGATTTTTTCCCTCTAATTGATATCTAGTCTCATAGCATTGTGGTTGGAAAATACACTTGATATGATTTCAATTTTCTTAAATTTACCAAGGCTTGATTTATGACCCAAGATATGATCTATCCTGGAGAATGTTCCATGAGCACTTGAAAAGAAATTGTATTCCGTTGTTTTTGGTTGGGATGTCCTATAAATATCAATTAAGTCCATCTTGTTTAATATATCATTTAAGCTTGTGTTTCCTTATTTATTTTCATTTTGGATGATCTGCCCATTCGTGAAAGTGGGGTGTTAAAGTCCTCTACTATGATTGTGTTACTGCCGATTTCCCGTTTTATGGTTGTTAGCATTTACCTTATGTATTGACGTGCTCCTATGTTAGGTGCATAAATATTTACAGTTGTTATATCTTCTTCTTGGATTGATCCCTTGACCATTATGTAGTGTCCTTCTTTGTCTCTTATAATAGTCTTTATTTTAAAGTCATTTTGTCTGATAGAAGAATTGCTACTGAAGCTTTCTTTTGGTTTCCATTTGCATGGAGTATCTTTTAGATCCCCTCATTTTCAGTCTGTATGTGTCCCTAGGTCTGAAATGGGTCTCTAGTAGATAGCATATATTTAGGTCTTGTTTATGTATCCATTCAGCCAGTATATGTCTTTTGGTTGGAGCATTTAATCCATTTACATTTAAGGTAGTTATCGATATGTATGTTCATTTTACCATTTTTTTAATTGTTTTGGGTTTGTTATTGTAGGTCTTTCCTTCTCTTGTGTTTCCTGCCTGGAGAAGTTCCTTTAGCATTTGTTCTAAAGCTGGTTTGGTGGTGCTGAATTCTCTTAGCTTTTGCTTGTCTGTAAAAGTTTTAATTTCTCCACTGAATCTGAAAGAGATCCTTGCTGGATAGAGTAATCTTGGTTGTAGGTTTTTCCCTTTCCTCACTTTAAATATGTCCTGCCGCTCCCTTCTGGCTTGCAGAGTTTCTGCTGAAAGATCAGCTGTTAACCTTTCGGGGATTCCCTTGTATGTTATTTGTTGTTTTTCCCTTGCTGTTTTTAACATATTTTCCTTTTATTTAATTTTTGATAGTTTGATTAATATGTGTATTGGAGTGTCTCTCCTTGGATTTATCCTGTGTGGGACTTTTTGAACTTCCTGGACTTGATTATTTCCTTTCTCATATTAGGGAAGTTTTCAACTATAATCTCTTCAAATATTTTGTCAGTCCCTTTCTTTTTCTCTTCTTCTTCTGTGACCCCTATAATTTGAAAGTTGGTGCATTTAATGTTGTCCCAGAGGTCTCTGAGACTGTCTCAATTCTTTTCATTCTTTATTCTTTATTTTGTTCTGTAGTAGTTACTTCCACTATTTTATCTTCCAGGTCACTTATCCGTTCTTCTGCTTTAGTTATTCTGCTATTGGTTCCTTCTAGAGTATTTTTAATTTCATTTATTGTGTTGTTCATCATTGTTTGTTTGCTCTTTTGTTCTTGTATTTTCTCCATTCTATTTCCACGATTTTGAACCATCTTTACTATCATTACTCTGAATTATTTTCAGGTAGACTGCCTATTTCCTCTTCATTTGTTTGGTCTGGTGGGTTTTTACCTTGCTCCTTCATCTGCTGTGTTTTTCTCTGTCTTCTTATTTTGCTTAACTTACTGTGTTTGGGTTCTCCTTTTCACAGGCTACAGTTTTGTAGTTCCCATTGTTTTTGGTGTCTGCCCCCAGTGGGTAAGGTTAGTTCAGTGTGTTGTGTAGGCTTCATGGTGGAGGGTACTTGTGCCTGTGTTCTGGTGGATGAGGCTGGATCTTGTATTTCTGGTGGTCAGGACCACGTCCGGTGGTATGTTTTGGGGTGTCTGTGACCTTATTATGATTTTAGGCAGCCTCTGTGCTAATGGGTGGAGCTCTGTTCCTTTCTTGCTAATTGTTTGGCATAGGGTTCCAGCACTGCAGTTTGCTGGTCATTGAGTGGAGTTGGGTCGTACTGTTGAGATGGAGGTCTCTGAGAGAGCTTTCACCATTTGATATTATGTGGAGCCAGGGCGTCTCTGGTGGACCAGTGTCCTGAACTCAGCTCTCCCCTCTCAGAGGCACGGGCCTGACACCTGGCTGGAGCACAAAGACCCTGTCAGCCACATGGCTCAGAAGAAAATGGAGAAAAAAAGAAAGAAAGGATAAAAAATAAAATAAAATAAAGTTATTAAAATAAAAAAATTATTAAAAATAAAAATTTTCAAAAGTAAGAAGAAAACCCAAAAAACAAAAAAAACCCAGACAGACAGAACCCTAGGACAAATGGTAAAGCAAAGCTATACAGACAAAATCACACAAAGAAGCATACACATACACACTCACTAAAAGAGATAAAGGAAAAAAAGTATTTATATATATCTATAGATTAAAAAAAAAAGGAAGAGAGCAACCAAATCAATAAACAAAGCCACCAATGATAATAAACTCTAGATACTAAACTAAATAAACATAAGATCAGAAACAAATTAGATGCAGAAAGCAAACCCAAGTCTACAGTTGCTGCCAAAGTCTACCACCTCAATTTTGGGATGATTCATTGTCTACTCAGGTATTCCAGAGATGCAGGGTACATCAAGTTGACTGTGGAGATTTAATCCACTGCTCCTGAGGCTGCTGGGAGAAATTTCCCTTTCTCTTTGTTCACACAGATTCTGGGGTTCAGCTTCGGATTTGGAACCGCCTCTGCATGTAGGTCACCTGGCAACATCTGTTCCCCGCCCAGACAGGACGGGGTTAAAGTAGCAGCTGATTAGGGGGCTCTGGCTCACTCAGGCTGGCGGGAGGGAGGGGTACGGAATGTGGGGTGAGCCTGTGGCAGCAGAGGCCAACGTGATGATACAACAGCCTGAGGCATGCCGGGTGTTCTCCCCAGAAAGTTGTCCCTGCATCACGGGACCCTGGCAGTGGCGGGCTGCACAGGCTCCCGGGAGGGGAGGTGTGGATAGTGACCTGTGCTTGCACACAGGCTTCTTGGTGGCTGCAGCAGCAGCCTCAGCCTTTCATGCCCGTCTCTGCTGTCTGCGTTGATTGCCATGGCTCATACCCATCTCTGGAGCTTATTTAGGCGATGCTCTGAATCCCCCCTCCTCGTGTACCCTGGAACAATGGTGTCTTGTCTCTTAGACAGTTTCAGACTTTTTCCTGGACTCCCTCCCAGCTAGCTGTTGAGCACTCGCCCCCTTCAGGTGTGTTCATGCAGCCAACACCAGTCGTCTCCCTGAGATCTGACCTGTGAATCTGGAACCTCAGCTCCTGGCCCCCACCTGCCCCAGTGGGTGAGCAGACAAGCTTCTCAGGCTGGTGAGTGCTGCTCAGCACTGATCCTCTGTGCGGGAATCTCTCCGCTTTGCCCTCTGCACCCCTGTTGCTGCGCTCTCCTCCATGGCTCCGAATCTTCTCCCCTGCCACCCTCCATCTCTGCCAGTGAAGGGGCTTCCTAGTGTGTGGAAACTTTTCTTATTTCACAGCTCCCTCCCAGAGGTACAGGTCCCGTCCCTATTCTTTTGTCTCTGTTTATTCTTTTTTCTTTTCCCCTGCCCAGGTATGTGGGGAGTTTCTTGCCTTTTGGGGGGTCTGAGGTCTTCTGCCAGCGTTCAGTAGGTGTTCTGTAGTAGTTGTTCCACGTGTAGATGTATTTCTGATGTATTTGTGGGAAGGAAGGTGATCTCCACGTCTTACTCCTCCACCATCTTGAAAGTCTCCTCCCAATTTGGTTATTTTTGAGTACCACTATGATAAATATATATTAGCAAAATAAATATATATAAATATATACAAATATATATAATGTTTATTTTTTAAGTTCCTCAATGCCACAGTATTTTTTCCATGTTTTTATATTTTGTCTATATTCTCACTTATAGATTATATTCAGCTAAAATTATAGTGAAAATATATGATTCTTCTTATACTCTAAAAGGTATTTAAAATGTTATGGTACAGACTTCTGGTCTGAGCAAGATTGTGTAGATTATTTTTCTCTGTTTCTCCTTACCAAGTACAATTATAAACCCTGGAATAAAACAAGAAGTACTAAAAGAAGGCTTCTGAAAGTGTAAAGAGGAAGGCAGACTGGTTTGGGTTGCCAAGACCTGAGACACATAGCAGCAGAACATTTTACATTCCCCCACCCATCAGAGGAAAGTGGCCCACCCCCAGCATTTCTCAATCCCCAACCTAGAAAGTATAGGCAGCCCAGGTAGGATAATTTCACCCTCATATCAAACAGGAGTCTCTCCAATGACACCAAATGAGCCTGGCATCACCGAAAAGGAGACTCAATCAGGAGTCACACTAATAGTTAATGATTAGGGGAGGTTCTCTCGTGCTTTCTTAATAGGGCTTGAGACTCTCTTCCCCACTTAGAGACACTGGGCAACTAGGCAGCACCAGCAAGGAGATTCAGCCATAAAAAACAGTCCAGCATGTAAAGGCACTTTGTCCCTCTTGGCCAGACATTGCCTTCTCTGACCAAGAAACACCAGGTGCACTGGTTTAGGGAAGCTACTGCTGACACCTCAGGCAACAATAGCAGGGATGAATGGGAACTTAAAGAAGACCCAATAAACCAAGTAGACCAAAAGTGCAAAGTCTTGGAAAATTAAATTTTCATTAGAACCACAGACTATAAAATTAGACCAGAACCTACATGCTAAACCTAATCAGAGTGATTTCCTTCTAAAAGAAAAAAAAAAAAAAAAGGAAAGATTTAAATAACCCTCAGACTCCTAGTATGATAGGCAAAAATGTCCAGTATACCATAGAAAATAACTTGTCATAGCAAGAACTAAGAAAAGCACAAACGAAAAGAGAAAAGACAATCAACTGATTCTAACACAAACATGAATCAGATGTTGGGATTATCTGACAAGAATTTTAAAACAGTTGTCATAAAAATTCCTCAACAAGCAATTATGAATTCTCTTTGTAAAAAAGAAAAATATCAACAAAGAAAAAAGTTATATGAAAAAACTAAATGGAAATTATTGAAATGAAAAATGCAGTGACATAAACAAAAATCTTTCTGGATGGACTCAACAGTAAAGTGAAGATCACCAATACAGAATCAGTGAACTTGAGGGCAAATCAATAGGAGTTACCCAATCTAAACAACAGAGAGAAAATAAGTTAAAAAAAAAAAAAAAAGGGAAGACAGCCACAGGCACCTCTGAGGTAATAAAAAAAAAGGAAGATATAATGATCCTAAATACGTATGCACCAACCAGGAAAGTCTCAAAATATGTGAAGTAAATATTGATAGAAAGGAAAGGAGAAATGAACAAATTCACAATTTTAATTGTGAACTTTAACACCTCCTCTTTTAGTGACTCAGAACTTCTATATAAAAATATCATCAAGAAAAAGAAGATCTGAACAACACAACAGAATCCGATTGACATATATAGACTATTTCAGCCAATAACGGCAGAATACACATTTTTTTCAAGTGTCCATGGAATATTTACCAAAATACATCATATCCTGGCCATACACACACCCCTCAAAATTTAAAAGAATCAAAATCATACAAAGTATGTTCTCTGACCATAATGAAATCAAAGCAGAAAACATTAACAAGAAGACAAGACGAAAACTTCCAAACACTAGGAAATTTAAAAATATACTTCTAAATAGTCCAGGGGTCAAAGAAGATGTCTCAAATGCAGTAAAATATCTATATAAGTAAATGAAAATGAAAATAAAGGCATACCAAGATATGTGGGGTGCAGCTAAAGCAATGCTAGAATGCATACATTAGAAAAGAGAAAAATCCTCAGAACGATAAATTCCACCTTAAAAAACTAGAAAAAGAAAAGTAAACCCAAGGCATGAAGAAGGAAGGACATAATAAAAATAGGAGCAGAAATCAATAACATTCAAAATATGAAAACAATATAGAAAATCAATGAAACCAAAAAGCTGGCTCTTCAGAAAAAAATCAGTAAAGATGGTAAACCTCTAGCAAGAGTAACAAAAATAAAAGGACATAAATAACCAATAGTAGGAATGAAACAGGAGATATCACTATAGGATCTTGCAGCCAGTAAAATGATATTGAGAAAATAGAGTAAACAAATTTATATTCATATATTTAAAAATGTAGAAGAAATGGACAAATTCCTTGAAAACAACTGACTCCTAAATCTCAACCAAAATGAAATAGATAGCCTAAATAGCCCAATAATGGTTAAAGAAATTTAAAACTCCCAAGAAAGAAGTCCTCAGGCCCAGATATTTTTACTGGGGAAACTTACAAATATTTAAAGAAGAATTAACACCAATTTTTCACAAAATCTTAAAAAAGATAGAAGAGGAGGAAATATTTCCGACCTCATTTTATGAAGCCAGAATTATGCTGATACCAAAACCAGATAAAGACAATACAGAAAAAAAAAAAAATAGAGAGAAAGAGAAAGAGAAAGAAAACTAGAGGAATATTTCTCATGATCATAAAAATTCACAACAAAATATTAGCAAGTTGAATCCAGCAATATACATAAATAATTATATACCATGACCATGTCTGGGATTTAATCCAGTTATGCAAGGCTGGTTCAACATTCAAAAATCAAACGTTGTAACTGACCATATCAATAGGCTATAAAGAAAAAAATTGTATAATCATATCAGTTGGTCCAGAAAAAGCATTTGACAAAATCCAATGGCCATTTATGACAAATACTCTCAGTATGTTAAGGATAGAGAAGAATTATCTCAACTTGATAAAGAGCATCTACCAAAATTCTACTGCTATCATTATATGTTTTTGTGAAAACTGTTTTCTCCCTAAGATTGGTAGTAAGGCAAGGTGGTCACCCTCATCACTGTTATTCAACATAGTACTGAAAGTTCTAGCCACTGAAATAAGGCAAGAAAAAGAATTAAAGGCATAAAGATTGGAAAGGAAAAATAAATTTTCTGATTTGGAAATGACATAATTGTCTACACTAAAAAAAAAAAAAAAAAAGTCCCAAGAAATCTATACACATGCAAAAAAGTTGCTGGAACAAATAGGTGAGTTCAGCCAAGTTGCAGGATACAAGTTCAACACATGGAAATCAATAACATTTCTATATGTTAACAATGAGCATGTACAAAAATAAATGAAAAAAACAATACTATTACAATGAAAAAGGTTTGCTCTTTGACCAAATTTTAGTTAGGCTCCTCTGAGGCCTCTTCTCTATTGTATCTCAACCTTAGTCTGTTTTCAGCAAAGAATCCTGCTTAGTCAGTTTAACAAGAATCCTCCTACCCTTGATGTCTGATGATGCTTAATATCTTATCAAGTTCATCATCCCTCACTCTTGATGTTTATGTCCTTTTTCTGACTTTAGTAAAAATCTTGTTAAGCCAGTTTAGCAAGAATCCCCCTGCCCTTGATGCCTCCTCTTAATAATTGTCCATCCACTGTCTCCCTCACTCTGCTCATTGGCTATAAATTCCCACTTATTCCTGTATTTGGAGTTGAGCCCAGTCTTTCTCCCCAGTTGCAATAGAATTAACCCTTATTACAAGTCTTAAATAGAGTCTTCCCTGTCATTTTAACAAGTGTCAGAATAATTTGTCTTCTATACAATCACTCCAAAGAAAATAAAATACTTTGATATATATTCTTAAAAAACTGTACAGGCTCTATATGCTAAAAATTTGTATCTTTAATATGATTCCAAAAAGTGACTTATTACCCTACTAGGGCATTTTGCTAGACCCTCATGTATTTGTTGAAGGAGAAAAAAAATGACAGTTTTGCAGATGGGAGACTGCTGAGTTAATTGGAACACAATTCTGCACATGAATTATCCTTTGCAGAAGTGATGACTGATCCACAAGAATTCTTCTCTCTTAGCTCCCCATCCACCCTACCCTCAGTTTAATAATTGGACTTTTAAGAAGTTGGGTGAAAGTTGGCTGCAGCTTTGGTATTGCTCAAAATATTCCTCAGGACACATTTGAGAAATAATTGTCACTCTCATTGGGCCCTGAATCATATTTACACAGTGAACAGAAGTCATTGCTATCATATAATGCAACAAAAGCTGAAAGATTCTGATCAGTGTTATTCCACACACTAAGTCATAACAAACCTGCAGTTATACTAAACCTAAAAGATTAGAGAGCTCTGAATAATGGAGTTTTATCCATATGCCAGACACACTGTGTGTTTTCTGATTTCCGGTGAATGGTTTCTTTTCTTGGACTTTTACAAAGACATCTTTGTCTTTTGGGATTCTGAAAAGTATAGAGAGAAAATATAAGAGCATAAATTCTCAGCTATTTCCTAGCTCTACCAAAATCTTTCTATGGCCCTAAAATAAATCTGAGTTCTTTAAGGTTTTCTGTATAACGTGGGATTAATAATATGCATTATCTATAGTCTGAGTTCACTAGAAGAAACATGCATTATAGAAATAAATTATTGCTTTTCTGTGTGCCATTATTTGACAGTACTATGTATCTTCTTCCAATAGAATTTTCTGGGTAATAGAGACTTGTACAACACTGTGTATTAACCTTCACAAATAAGAGTAAGAGTGTCTGATAAGTTTGGTATTATAGGAAGCAGAGTGGGTTATTCTGAAAAAAGTTATTCAAGACTGACTTCTCTAAGCCGTGCAAATCAAGTCATTTCAGGATTATCTCTTAAGGAATGTTTTATCTGAAAAGATAGTTCATAAACGATGATATTTAAGGTTATTCTGGTTAATGTGTAAAGTTAGGTAATGTGACCATAGCAAATATTTTCAGCGCTGTCCCTAATTTTCTTACTGACTTATCCTTCCTCCCAACCCTCTTCCCCTAACCTCTCTCTCTGTCTCTCTACCTCTCTGTCTCTCTGTCTCTGTCTCTATCTCTGTCTCTCTCTCTTTCTCTCTCACACACACACACATACACAGAAAAGTGAAAGTTTGCCAGTTACAGTTTTCTGGCTCAATTCCTTAAACTCTATAGACCTAAACATAAAGGAAAACTTTTGTGCATTACCTCATCATCCTGTAAATCTTTTGTTCTTAGGATTCAGTCAGTATACAGAAAATAAGAGTTTATATAGAGTTTGTTTTCACTTTTCTGGATCCTGACAGTAAATTAAAAAAATAAAAATATTTATCTGCCTGCATAAAGATGGTCAAAGACTCCAAACAATTAGGGAGATCAGAAATAATAATAATAATAATAAAAGACCAGGCAACATAGACTGTCTGAGGTACATTTTTCTAAGCAATAGAATAAGGATTCTACCAGGGTAATCAGCGCTGGTTTAGTTTATCCTAAATTTTTCTGAGAAGTTACTTTTTTCCTATCTGCTGTTTAACTCTTCCCTTTTTTATAGTTAAACTCATTTTGATGAGCAATATAGCAGTATTTCCAGTTTTACATGTTGTTTTTTTTTTCCTTTTTCATCCCTCTATTTGTTCTGTGTGGGAACAAGTGAATGTGTTTGTGTTTTCTTTAAACCTGTCAATATTGCTTATTGTGACTCTAGTCATAAACAAGAAACACATAGTCTAAAATATTGATTTTCAACAGGCTGTGGAGAAAAAGATGTGTTGAATCACATGACAGTATTTCTTAATTACATGGAAAATCTCCCTTAAAGGTTCTGATGCCCATTTTGCTATAAGCAACAAGTAAACAGGGACCTTGCCTATCTTGATTATTTTTTGAACCAAATATTGCAATTTTTATTAAGTCAAAAATGATAGAAAATTAGCAACTTCATATAATGAATATATCCCAGAATATTATTGTTCTTTAAAAATAGAAGTTAATTTTCAAAACTTATTAGTAGAATTTAGAACATTTCATGAGATTTGGAAAAATCCATAATTTCACCACACAAATTCTGTAATTATTTCTGTACATTCCCTCTCATTATTATTTTCTCTTGTGCATATTTTTACATGCTTCTACCTTGAGTTTTTTGCCCAGAAATGTAATAGGCAAATGGAGAGTGGGGGAGAAAAAGGAAATCCCCCCTCTCCAAGAAATACCACTGTCATGATCCAGTGTTACTAAGCTGAATACATCTTATTCACAGGTGTATTAGGGCACAAGGAAGACTGAGAACTGTCAATGTACATACAACATAAATCCATTACCGTTTGCTTCTTTTAAGTTAGAGAGAAGTAAGTCATCACAAATAATCTTGCTACTAAACATAATATGAACTCACTGTCATAAAAGTTGCTTTAGAAATTAGGCCATGTCATTCTAATATCCATGTTACCTAGGCTTCCCAACTATGTGGTTCCCAAGAGAAAACAATAAAGATTCATTGAAGTAAACCAAATATAGCTTAGAATGCTTATTATCTCTGAAGAAAAATGGCTATTGTAAATGTGTCTGTGTTTTTATTTCTCAATCAAATTAGAATTCTTCAAATTTTCTAGCATAATATTAAAGAACGCAAAAGCTGGAATTTCAGGCATGAGTTCAAATTTTTGATCCTCAACCAAATAGTGTGAGACTCTGGAAAATTTAGTTAAGCTCTCTAATAGAAAATCCATTTCCTCATCAGTAAAATTAGAACAATTATTTTAAATCAGAACAATTATTTTAAAGTGCTTATCACAGAAACTGTACAAATTAAACACTCAGTAAATGGTATCTATCATTTTTATATGAAATTAACTCTGCAGGATATTGACTAAGTCAATATATATTTCAATATGTATTTTATTCAAGAGGAAAGTTGTTGATTTAATTACAAAGTTAATTCAAGCTAAAATAAATGCAAATGCTTACAATTGAGATCTTTGGTAATTATGTATAGATTATTTTACGTTTCTTGCTAAAGAAAGCTGAAACTAAGTGATAAAGGAATTAATTCTGATTAACTATGAATTTTCTTTATATTTTAGCACATGATAATGCAATAAAAAAAGAGTAAAACCTTCACTTCTGCCCTTTAAGAACTTATAATTTAATTCAATAATTATATTTAAAATTTTGGATTCATATTTAATTTTCTTGGGGGAAAATTTGTCAGTATATTACGTGAGTCAAATGACATTAATAACTATCACCTGCCCCAATCTGTCGAAGTTTATGAATTGCTAATAGAGAAAAGGCAAGTGTAAAAAGTTAAAAGGAGACAAATATGAAAGAAACAACTTTTTAGGGAAACAATCATTTTTTTGAAAGGATAAGGAAAACAGAATTCGTCATATCTTGGAGTAGTGCTGTTACCATCGTCTGTCCATCCTTGTTTTTTTAAAATGCATGGTTACAAAGAGAAAGAAAAATGTAACTGCTCATTGATTACCAAGGATTCTTAAACAGAGACTCAAGGTTGAGTTTTAGGTACATGTAAAAATTTCTATTCTTATCCTTAAATCACTCTAAGAACTCAATTTGCTTCCCCTGGTTTAGCTGAATCCAGATTGAAAAAGGAAAAACAAATATAAGAAAATTTAATTTTTCTGTTTGAAAAAATACTCAGAATAGTAATTTAGAATTGAAAACCTACAGAGAGTATTTCATTTTGAGTGTCTTTACTTTTGAATCAATTTTAGAAATAGTAATAGGCAAAAAAAAACACATGTTTTACTGTGTTCCTGCTTATAAGCGACTGATTATGGAATAAACACATGGTACTGCATACGTATGTGTATTTACTGATAAAAGTATCAAAACAGAACCAGAGTTTAAAGTCTCCAATTCAGCTTTAGAGTAGAAGAAAAAATTAAGAAAAGGAGAAAAAGTCCTGTATGGATGAAAGGGGGAAGGTAAATTATTTAACTGTTTTTAGATCTAATACCTCAAAAATATTTTTATGAAGGACCAGAGGAAATTATGCAGTCAAGAATTAGGCAAGCTTCAGGATCTTGGGTTGATTTATTTATTTATTTATTTTTGGCTGCGTTGGGTCTTTGTTGCTGCACGTGGGCTTTCTCTAGTTGCGGCGAGCGGGGGCTGCTCTTTGTTGCGGTGCGCGGGCTTCTCATTGCGGTGGCTTGTCTTGTTGTGGAGCACAGGCTCTCGGCACGCGCACGCGGGCTTCGGTAGTTGTGGCTCACGGGCTCTAGAGCGCAGGCTCAGTAGTTGTGGCACACGGGCTTAGTTGCTCCGGCATATGCGGGATCTTCTCAGACCAGGGCTCGAACCCGTGTCCCCTGCATTGGCAGGTGGATTCTTAACCACTGCGGCCCCTGGGAAGTCCTTTGGGTTGATTTATTTTTAAGGTAACCCTTAGAATCTGTGATTTAAATTCATGAATATCTGTTTTTATTATCATTAATATTATTTATTCTCTTATTCTAATTAATAAATAAAAATTATTTCTCCCAATCATATTCTTTCCAGCTTAGCTACAAGGTAGACAATTCTGGTACTGTCTTTTAACACAAAGGAAGCTGATCAATTTTTGTTAAAAAATGTGAACTTAACTAAATAATAGAATAATGAGGGATGAAAATAATCTCTCCAAACAAAAACATTTCCAAACATTTGTCTCCCTCAATTTGGGAATGAAATTTTACATGTCCATGTTTTCTTGGTAATTCACTGTCAACAATTCAGTGTAGAAATGAGCCTTGATTAGAAGTCAGGAGACCTAGGAGTCCTTTCTTTGCTATTAATATGGCATAAGAGGAGGCACTACTTTATAAAACATCATAAAATTGTAACGTCAAAATGTCTGTTCTGTGGACAGAATTACAAAACAGACATAAGAAAAGCATTGGAGGTCTTAGGTGGGTTCCAAAACCAAAAACTAAACAAAACCTGTTTTGCTTTGGGCACCATATCTTGAGTTTCCATTTCCTTTTTATATATGCATATAAACAAGCTCTTCAGAGGCACGGCCAATACTGTTCTAGTGTAAAAATAATCAGAGCATATGATTTCATATCTACTTTTAGCCATTTAAGCCCCACAGCTGCATTTTCCTATGCCTTTTTTTGGGGGGGGGAGGAAGAAAACTGATCTTAAATAGCAGTTATGTCATATCTATGTTCTTTAGACATGTGACTGCATCAGCAGCTCTTGGTGTCTGCATGTTTGGGGGAATAAAGTATCTACAGTCCTGGGTAACAATGTGCCTTCTCTTTATGACTTGAGAAGTTTTTACCTCTGTTTTTATCAGATCTCCACAATTGTGATATTCTTTTCTATGTATTCCTCTCATTACCAGTCGATGAAATACTCACCATTATATATTTCTTGTCAGCTCCTTATTACTGAATATCAGGTAATCATTAAGCCCTTCCTTACATGTCTGTCTCAGAGCTTGTTGCTAAAATAGTTTTCTTTGAACTTCATCTGCACTTATAACAATAATCTACCCTGCTGCATTTCTCCCAGGCTCAGGTCCTCCTTCATAATTTCCTTAGAAGTAGATCTACTCTAGTCAGCCCTGTTCATATCAGAAACTAATTTTCATCTTTTATCTGCTTTTTCCTAGACAGCAAGACAGTATAGGTGCGGCTTCACAATGATTAGAGGGATCAATTATCTACCAAAGTCCGAATCCCTCTTGAGAGCACAAATATCTGTTATGATGGGGACTCCACAACCTCACCAGAATTCTCATTCCAATTTTGGGCAGCCTTTGTTGGTGGGAAGACTTTCCTTTCATTGTGCCAAAATTTGCTTTTGTGAAACTCTTATTCACTGGTTCCCGTTTTGCTTCCTGTGTCCAACCAGAAATACATCTAATCTTGTTTCCACGTGATAGCCCAAGAGAGCCAGCAAGTCCTGGTGTCCCATTGGACCCTAAGAGGGATAGAGTAGCTTGTAAGGGCTGAAATCACATTACCTACACAGCTTATGTTGCTTTGCCTTGTTATTTAACAAAGATATGTTAAGGAAGTGTCTGATTCATTGTTTATGCTATTGTTTACATTTGGGACTGACTGAAATATAACACGAGTGGGATACCTGTATTAGTCTGCCATAACTGCTGTAAGCTGAAACCTGTTCCAAGTTTCTCTCCTAGGTTCTGGTGATTTGCTGGCAATCTTTGATGTTCCTTGAATTGTAAACACATCACCTGAATCTCTATCTTCTTGTTCACATGATATTCTCTCTGTGTGTCTGTTATATGTTCAAATTTCCCCTTTTTATAAGGACATCAGTCATATTAGATTAAGGCCCAGCATAATAACTTCATCTTAACTTGATCATCTACAGAAATCTTGTTTCTAAATAGAGTTACATTCTGAGGTACTGGGGGTTAGGATTTCAACATATGAATTTAACCTGTAACGATAACCAAATTTACAGGCTTATGAACTCTGACTCTGAGGAAGTTACTTAAATACTTTATGACTTACTTTCCTCTTTGACAAAAGGTCTATAACAATAGTACTTAACTTCACGGAGTTGTGATGAGGTGTAATGAGTTAGTGTAGGCAAAATGTTAGATCAATGTCTAACAGATAGTAAATGTTTGTTAAATATGCTCTACTATTGTTATCATTGCTGCTTAGACTTAGAAAAGTTAATATTATAAAGCTATTTGTGCAAGACAAGGACCTCTGACTATCTGCACTAGTGTGGATTGCCATGCCTCTGGCTGCGGAAGTCCAGACACATTCTCCTGTTGGTACCTGCAAGTCTCATGCCTCAGGTAAGAGCTCGATATTCAAGCAGAGGACTATAAGATGGGAGCCTTTCTTTTGAGAGGGAGTGGAAAGCTGGAATATGCACTTGTACAAACCACTAGTCTTGAATCATGTATATTTTTGTCATACTAGTTGCCTGGTCACCATGGATGACAATCCAAGTGGTTCCAGTATTTCCTTTATATGGTTTAGTTTATTTTTTATCAGCCAGCTTGCTCTTCTCCAAACATGATCCACTTTGATCATAATTCTTTTAAAAAAGGTCCCCGAATTTGAAAATATGACAATAGAGACAAAATATGATTTTTCCTGGAAATTATATTTCTTAATGTTTATTAGTTACTTTTCTTTCCTTTTTTTTTTTTTTTTAATTTGGACTTTAAATTTATTTATTTATTTATTTATTTATGGCTGTGTTGGGTCTTCATTTCTATACGAGGGCTTCCCCCAGTTGCGGCAAGCGGGGGCCACTCTTCATCGCGGTGCGCGGGCCTCTCACCATCGCGGCCTCTCTTGTTGCGGAGAACAGGCTCCAAACACGCAGGCTCAGTAATTGTGGCTCACGGGCTTAGCTGCTTCGCAGCATGTGGGATCCTCCCGGACCAGGGCTCGAGCCCGTGTCCCCTGCATTGGCAGGCAGATTCTCAACCACTGCGCCACCAGGGAAGCCTCTCTTTCCTTTTTTTTTTTTTTTTTTTTTTTTTTTTGAACATCTTTATTGAAGTATAATTGCCTTACAATAGTGTGTTAGCTTCTGCTTTATAACAAAGTGAATCAGTTATACATATACAATATGTTCCCATTTCTCTTCCCTCTTGCATCTCCCTCCCTCCCACCCTCCCCATCCCACCCCTCTAGGTGGTCACAAAGCACCGAGCTGATCTCCCTGTGCTATGCGGCTGCTTCCCACTAGCTATCTATTTTACATTTGGTAGTGTATATATGTCCATGACACTCTCTTACCCTGTCACATCTCACCCCACCCCCTCCCCATATCCTCAAGTCCATTCTCTAGTAGGTCTGTGTCTTTATTCCCGTCTTGCCACTAGGTTCTTCATGGCCTTTTTTTTTTTTCCTTAGATTCCATATATATGTGTTAGCATACTGTATTTGTTTTTCTCTTTCTGACTTACTTCACTCTGTATGACAGACTCTAACTCCATCCACCTCATTACAAATACCTCCATTTCATTTCTTTTTATGGCTGAGTAATATTCCATTGTATATATGTGCCACATCTTCTTTATCCATTCATCTGTCGATGGACATTTAGGTTGCTTCCAGGTCCTGGCTATTGTAAATAGAGCTGCAATGAACATTGTGGTACATGACACTTTTTGACCTATGGTTTTCTCAGGGTATATGCCCAGTAGTGGGATTGCTGGGTCGTATGGTAGTTCTATTTGTAGTTTTTTAAGGAACCTCCATACGGTTCTCCATAGTGGCTGTATCAGTTTACATTCCCACCAACAGTGCAAGAGTGTTCCCTTTCCTCCACACCCTCTCCAGCATTTATTGTTTCTAGATTTTTTGATGATGGCCATTCTGACCGGTGTGAGATGATATCTCATTGTAGTTTTGATTTGCATTTCTCTAATGATTAATGATGTTGAGCATTCTTTCATGTGTCTGTAGGCCATCTGTATATCTTCTTTGGAGAAATGTCTATTTAGGTCTTCTGCCCATTTTTGGATTGGGTTGTTCGTTTTTTTGTTATTGAGCTGCATGAGCTGCTTGTAAATCTTGGAGATTAATCCTTTGTCAGTTGCTTCATTTGCAACTATTTTCTCCCATTCTAAGGGTTGTCTTTTGGTCTTGTTTATGGTTTCCTTTGCTGTGCAAAAGCTTTTAAGTTTCATTAGGTCCCATTTGTTTATTTGTGTTCTTATTTCCACTTCTCTGGGAGCTGGGTCAAAAAGAATCTTGCTGTGATGTATGTCATAGAGTGTTCTGCCTATGTTTTCCTCTAAGAGTTTGATAGTGTCTGGCCTTACACTTAGGTCTTTAATCCATTTGGAGTTTATTTTTGTGCATGGTGTCAGGGAGTGTTCTAATTTCATACTTTTACATGTACCTGTCCAACTTTCCCAGCACCACTTATTGAAGAGGCTGTCTTTTCTCCACTGTATATGCTTGCCTCCTTTATCAAAGATAAGGTGACCATATGTGTGTGGGTTTATCTCTGGGCTTTCTATCCTGTTCCATTGATCTATATTTCTGTTTTTGTGCCAGTACCAAACTGTCTTGATTACTGAAGCTTTGTAGTATAGTCTGAAGTCAGGGAGCCTGATTCCCCCAGCTCCATTTTTCGTTCTCAAGATTGCTTTGGCTATTCGGGGTCTTTTGTGTTTCCATACAAATTGTGAAATTTTTTGTTCTAGTTCTGTGAAAAATGCCAGTGGTAGTTTGATAGGGATTGCATTGAATCTGTAGATTGCTTTGGGTAGTAGAGTCATTTTCACAATGTTGATTCTTCCAATCCAGGAACATGGTATATCTCTCCATCTATTTGTATCATCTTTAATTTCTTTCATCAGTGTCTTATAATTTTCTGCATACAGGTCTTTTGTCTCCTTAGGTAGGTTTATTCCTAGATATCTTATTCTTTTTGTTGCAATGGTAAACGGGAGTGTTTTCTTAATTTCACTTTCAGATTTTTCGTCATTAGTGTATAGAAATGCAAGAGATTTCTGTGCATTAATTTTGTATCCTGCTACATTACCAAATTCATTGATTAGCTCTAGGAGTTTTCTGGTAGCCTCTTTAGGATTCTCTATGTATAGTATCATGTCATCTGCAAACAGTGACAGCTTTACTTCTTCTTTTCCGATTTGGATTCCTTTTATTTCTTTGTCTTCTCTGATTGCTGTGGCTAACACTTCCAAAACTATGTTGAATAATAGTGGTGAGAGTGGGCAACCTTGTCTTGTTCCTGATCTTAGTGGAAATGGTTTCAGTTTTTCACCATTGAGGACAATGTTGGCTGTGGGTTTGTCATATATGGCCTTTATTATGTTGAGGAAAGTTCCCTCTATGCCTACTTTCTGCAGGGCCTTTATCATAAATGGGTGTTGAATTTTGTCGAAAGCTTTCTCTGCATCTATTGAGATGATCATATGGTTTTTCTCCTTCAATTTGTTAATATGGTGTATCACATTGATTGATTTGCGTATATTGAAGAATCCTTGCATTCCTGGGATAAACCCCACTTGATCATGGTGTATGATCCTTTTAATGTGCTGTTGGATTCTGTTTGCGAGTATTTTGTTGAGGATTTTTGCATCTATGTTCATCAGTGATATTGGCCTGTAGTTTTCTTTCTTTGTGACATCTTTGTCTGGTTTTGGTATCAGGGTGATGGTGGCCTCGTAGAATGAGTTTGGGAGTGTTCCTCCCTCTGCAATATTTTGGAAGAGTTTGAGAAGGATCGGTGTTAGCTCTTCTCTAAATGTTTGATAGAATTCACCTGTGAAGCCATCTGGTCCTGGGCTTTTGTTTGTTGGAAGGTTTTTAATCACAGTTTCAATTTCAGTGCTTGTGATTGGTCTGTTCGTATTTTCTATTTCTTCCTGGTTCAGTCTCGGCAGTTTGTGCATTTCTAAGAATCTGTCCATTTCTTCCAGGTTGTCCATTTTATTGGCATAGAGTTGCTTGTAGTAATCTCTCATGATCTTTTGTATTTCTGCAGTGTCAGTGGTTATTTCTCCTTTTTCATTTCTAATTCTATTGATCTGAGTCTTCTCCCTTTTTCTCTTGATGAGTCTGGCTAATGGTTTATCAATTTTGTTTATCTTCTCAAAGAACCAGCTTTTAGTTTCATTGATTTTTGCTATTGTTTCCTTCATTTCTTTTTCATTTATTTCTGACCTGATCTTTATAATTTCTTTCCTTCTGCTGGCTTTGGGGTTTTTTTGTTCTTCTTTCTCTAATTGCTTTAGGTGCAAGGTTAGGTTGTTTATTCGAGATGTTTCCTGTTTCTTGAGGTAGGCTTGTATTGCTATAAACTTCCCTCTTAGCACTGCTTTTGCTGCGTCCCATAGGTTTTGGGTCGTCGTATCTCCATTGTCATTTATTTCTAGGTATTTTTTGATTTCCCCTTTGATTTCTTCAGTAATCACTTCGTTATTAAGTAATGTATTGTGTAGCCTCCATGTGTTTGTATTTTTTACAGATCTTTTCCTGTAATTGATATCTAGTCTCATAGCGTTGTGGTCGGAAAAGATACTTGATACGATTTCAATTTTCTTAAATTTACCAAGGTTTGATTTGTGACCCAAGATATGATCTATCCTGGAGAATGTTCCATGAGCACTTGAGAAAAATGTGTATTCTGTTGTTTTTGGGTGGAATGTCCTATAAATATCAATTAAGTCCATCTTGTTTAATGTATCATTTAAAGCTTGTGTTTCCTTATTTATTTTCATTTTGGATGATCTGTCCATTGGTGAAAGTGGGGTGTTAAAGTCCCCTACTATGATTGTGTTGCTGTCGATTTCTCCTTTTATGGCTGTTAGTACTTGCCTTATGTATTGAGGTGCTCCTATGTTGGGTGCATAAATATTTACAATTGTTATACCTTCCTCTTGGATCGATCCCTTGATCATTATATAGTGTCCTTCTTTGTCTCTTGTAATAGTCTTTATTTTAAAGTCTATTTTGTCTGATATGAGAATTGCTACTCCAGCTTTCTTTTGATTTCCATTTGCATGGAATATCTTTTTCCGTCCCCTCACTTTCAGTCTGTATGTGTCTCTAGGTCTGAAGTGGGTCTCTTGTAGACAGCATATATATGGGTCTTGTTTTTGTATCCATTCAGCCAGCCTGTGTCTTTTGGTGGGAGCATTTAATCCATTTACATTCAAGGTAATTATCGATATGTATGTTCCTATTCCCATTTTCTTAAATGTTTTGGGTTTGTTATTGTAGGTGTTTTCCTTCTCTTGTGTTTCTTGCCTAGAGAAGTTCCTTTAGCATTTGTTGTAAAGCTGGTTTGGTGGTGCTGAACTCTCTCAGCTTTTGCTTGTCTGTAAAGGTTTTAATTTCTCCATCACATTTGAATGAGATCCTTGCTGGGTAGAGTAATCTTGGTTGTAGGTTCTTCTCCTTCATCACTTTAAGTATATCCTGCCACTCCCTTCTGGCTTGCAGAGTTTCTGCTGAAAGATCAGATGTTAACCTTATGGGGATTCCCTTGTGTGTTATTTGTTTTTTTTCCCTTGCTGCCTTTAATATGTTTTCCTTATATTTAATTTTTGACAGTTTGATTAATATGTGTCTTGGCGTGTTTCTCCTTGGGTTTATCCTGTATGGGACTCTCTGTGCTTCCAGGACTTGATTAACTATTTCCTTTCCCATATTAGGGAAGTTTTCAACTATAATCTCTTCAAATATTTTCTCAGTCCCTTTCTTTTTCTCTTCTTCTTCTGGGACCCCTATAATTCGAATGTTGGTGCGTTTAATGCTGTCCCAGAGGTCTCTGAGACTGTCCTCAGTTCTTTTCATTCTTTTTTCTTTATCCTGCTCTGCAGTAGTTATTTCCACCATTTTATCTTCCAGGTCACTTATCCTTTCTTCTGCCTCAGTTATTCTGCTATTGATCCCATCTAGAGTATTTTTAATTTCATTTATTGTGTTTTTCATCATTGCTTGATTCCTCTTTAGTTCTTCTACGTCCTTGTTAAATGCTTCTTGCATTTTGTCTATTCTATTTCCAAGATTTTGGATCATCCTTACTATCATTATTCTGAATTCTTTTTCAGGTAGACTACCTATTTCCTCTTCATTTGTTAAGTCTAGTGTGTTTTGACCCTGCTCCTTCATCTGCTGTGTGTTTTTCTGTCGTCTCATTTTGCTTATCTTACTGTGTTTGGGGTCTCCTTATCACAGGTTGCAGGTTTGTAGTTCCCGTTGTTTTTGGTATCTGTCCCCAGTGGCTAAGGTTGGTTCAGTGGGTTGTGTAGGCTTCCTGGTGGAGGGAACTAGTGCCTGAGCTCTGGTGGATGAGGCTGGATCTTGTCTTTCTGGTGGGCACGTCCACGTCTGGTGGTGTATTTTGGGGTGTCTGTGGCCTTATTATGATTTTAGGCAGCCTCTCTGCTAATGGATGAGGCTGTGTTCCTGTCTTGCTAGTTGTTTGGCATAGGGTGTTCAGCACTGTAGTTTGCTGGTCATTGAGTGATGCTGGGTCTTGATGTTGAGATGGAGATCTCTGAGAGATTTTTGCCGTTTGGTATTACGTGGAGCTGGGAGGTCTCTTGTGGACCAGTGTCCTGAAGTTGGCTCTCCCACCTCCGAGGTACGGCCCTGATGCCTGGCTGAAGCACCAAGAGCCTTTCGTCCACACGGCTCAGAGTAAAAGGGAGAAAAAATAGAAAGAAAGAAAGAAAGGAAGGAAGGAAGGAAGGAGGAAGGAAGGAAGGAAGGAAGGAAGGAAGGAAGGAAGGAAGGAAAGAAGGAAAGAAAGAAAGAAAGAAAGAAAGAAAAGAAAGAAAGAAGCTATAATATAGTGAAGTAAAATAAAGCTATTGTAAAGCAAAGCTATACAGACAAAATCTCCCCCAGAAGCATATACATATACACTCACAAAAAAAAAAAAGGAAAAGGGGAAAAATTAATATATCCTGCTCCCAAAGTCCACCTCCTGAATTTGGGATGATTCGTTGTCTATTCAGGTATTCAACAGATGCAGGCACATCAAGTTGTTTGTGGAGTTTTAATCCGCTTCTTCTGAGGCTGCTGGGACAGATTTCCCCTCCTCTTCTCTGTTCGCACAGCTCCTGGGGATCAGCTTTGGATTTGGACCCGCCTCTGCGTGTAGGTCGCCTGAGGGCGTCTGTTCCCCGCCCAGACAGGACGGGGTTAAAGGAGCAGCTGCTTCGGGGACTCTGGCTCACCCAGGCCGCGGGGAGGGAGGGGTACAGAGGAGGCGGGGCGAGCCTGCGGCGTCAGAGGCCGGCGTGACGTTGCAGCAGCCTGAGGCGCGCAGTGCGTTCTCCCGGGGGATGTTGTCCCTGGATCACGGGACCCTGGCAGCGGCGGGCTGCACGGGCTCCCGGGAGGGGCGGTGTGGAGAGTGACCTGTGCTCGCACACAGGCTTCTTGGAAGCGGCAGCAGTAGCCCCAGCGTCTCACGCCCGTCTCTGGCGTCCGCGCTGATAGCCGCGGCTCGCGCCAGTTTCTGGAGTTCGTTTAGGCGGAGCTCTGAATCCCCTCTCCTTGCGCGCCGCGAAACAAAGAGGCAAGAAAAAGTCTCTTGCCTCTTCGGCAGCTGCAGACTTTTTCCCGGTCTCCCTCCCAGCCAGCTGTGGTGCGCTAACCCCTTCAGGCTGTGTTCACGCCGCCAACCCCAGTCCTCTCCCTGCGATCCGACCGAAGCCCGAGCCTCAGCTCCCAGCCCCGCCCGCCCCGGCGGGGGGAGCAGACAAGCTTCTCGGGCTGGTGAGCGCTGCTCGGCGCCGAGCCTCTGTGCGGGAGTCTCTCCGTTTTTCCCTCTGCGCCCCTGTTGCTATGGGATCCGCGCTGTTAGCTGCGGCTCGCGCCCGTCTCTGAAGTTCGTTTAGGCGGCGCTCTGAATCCCCTCTCCTCGCGCACCAGGAAACAGGGAAGAAAAAGTCTCTTGCCTCTTCGGCAGCTGCAGACTTTTTCCCGGACTCCCTCCCGGCTAGCTGTGGTGCGCTAACCCCTTCAGGCTGTGTTCACGCAGCCAACCCCAGTCCTCTCCCTGCGACCGAAGCCCGAGCCTCAGCTCCCAGCCCCGCCCGCCCCGGCGGGGGAGCAGACAAGCCTCTCGGGCTGGTGAGTGCTGGTCAGCGCCGAGCCTCCGTGCGGGAAGTGCGGGAATCTCTCCGCTTTGCCCTCCGCACCCCTGTGGCTGCGCTCTCCTCCGTGGCTCCGAAGCTTCCCCCCTCTGCCACCCGCAGTCTCTGCCCGCGAAGGGGCTTCCTAGTGCGTGGAAATCTTTCCTCCTTCACAGCTCCCTCCCACTGGTGCAGGTGCCGTCCCTATTCTTTTGTCTCTGTTATTTCTTTTTTCTTTTGCCCTACCCAAGTACGGGGGGAGTTTCTTGCCTTTTGGGAGGTCTGACGTTTTCTGCCAGCGTTCAGTGGGTGTTCTGTAGGAGCAGTTCCACGTGTAGATGTATTTCTGCTGTATCTGTGGGAAGGAAGGTGATCTCCGCGTCTTACTCTTCCGCCATCTTCTCTCCTCTCTCTTTCCTTTTTTTAAAGCAGATACTTCACAGTGAACTCATGGTGCTCTCTGATGCTTGCCCCAAAATGTCCTGTGTTCATGATAATGAAAATGTATGTGAGAGAGAAACGCAATATTTAGGAGAGAGATGATTGAGATAGATAGATAGATAGGTAGATAGATGATAGATGCATAGATAGATGTATGGATAGATAGATAGATAGGCAGACTGAGAGATTTATTGCAAGGAATTGGATTAAATAATTGTGGGGTGTGGCCAGGCAAGTTTGAAATCCATAGGACAGTCCATCAGGAAAGGCAGAATGGAAACTTCAGCAGGAGCAGATGTTATAGTGGATAAGCAGAATTTCTTCTTCCTCAGGGAAATCTCAATTCTGTTCAAAATGTCTTTCAAAAGATTGAATCACACCCATCCAGATTATGCAAAATAATCTCCTTACATAAAATCAACTGATTATCAATGTGAATCACATTTATAAAATACCTTCACGGCACCACCAAAATCAGTGGTAGATTGAGTAACTGGGTACTATAACCTCGCCAAGTTGACACATAAAACTGACCATCACAGAGACTCATTCCCACTCTAAAAATTATTAATAGTTGCCTGGAGTGCCATATTCAGAGGGATTCTGAGATTGTGTCTAGCCTCAGCAGTAAGGTTACTTGGTAATATCTGCCAAAGGCAAGGGGTGAGGGAACAGCCATTTATAGTATTTACTATTCCTAACCTAATAACAGATAAACAAAAATGCTAGTAATATATGGCCAACTGTGATTTATATAACAATAGAGATTCAAACAAAGTACTATACTATCAAGAAAAATGCAGCTGTATATCATGATGTAAGCACAGTCTCTTTAGAGCAATACACTACACGCTTAAAATTTTTCCACTAGCCAGTTTTTTAATTGAAGTATACAATTTAGTAAATTTGTTGAACAATACAAATAATATCTAAAGATGTCTAAGGTGGATTACATTTTCCTCCTTGGGAACTTAAGTTGTTCAAAGTGTTTAAAACATGCATCACATGTATATCATATTGTGTAGTTAGAATAAGTCAGTAGAAAATGTTTGTCAGAAGATAGATTTCACCACCTCATCACTTCATTGGAATATTTAGAAAAATACTTGAAAATGTAATAAATATTTTAATCCTTTGTTTTAGAAAGGGTTTTGTTAGAGATAACTCTTAGACAAAATACTTAAACTGCAATTAGCCTTCCATGCACAGTTGTTTCCAGATGTTAAATCCTGTGCTTTCAATACTTTTGAAGCCCATATTTTCCCATTCAATTGGGTGTTGTGTCTCATGTTTCCTTTAAAAAAATATATGGAGACCTGTAATTGTGGTTGAAATAATAGTTATTTATTTTCATAAAGATTTTTTTCCATGCAGAGAGATAGTAAAACTAATTAAAATAACTATGGTTGCAAACCTTTAAAAAAGAAGAAAAAAGCAGAGAGAAATATTTCTGCTGTAGTAAGAAAAAATATAGTAAATTATCTACTTACTGAAAAGACTGAGAAAGTTTTTGTGCTTGGCAATGTGCTACAAGATGAATAGAACAACACAGAAATCATCACATGTAGCTACTCAAAACAATTGTGCATGAAGCTCTTTCTAGAACACTGTCCTGTGAAGAGTAAGCCCAGGAGTGTGTCCTGGATCCATGACCATGACCCCGTGCTCAGTGAGATCCTTAACACTAGAGAAGGTTCTTCAGGCTTGCCCAGCCACTTTTCCCATTCTGTGTGTCCACTCTCAATGTTCAGTCTCTTCTGACCCCAAATGTGTCTCTTCAGTTCTCTTCTTTATGATTATGTACCTTGCTTTGTATCTTACATATAATTCCTTGTCAAACACCAGTAGTGCTCAAGGCCTCTGTCATACTCAGGACTCTAGAGTCCCAAGAAGCCCCACTTGGGTCACTTGTACAGCTCTTTTATTCTCTGCTGATGGGTCAAACTGCCATTAAGAGCACCGATTCTGAAATCTTTGAATACTAGCAAAATTTTGCTGGGCCCCCAAATTTTGACCCTGCAACATCTGTTAACAGAGTTTTATGCTGGCTTATATTCTCTTTAACTACACTTCCACATTTCTTCCAGTGCTTTTATCTCCACATCTCAGAAACTCCCAAGCCTTGTTCCTCTTTAATGGTTAGTTTACTTGACAAATATATATTAAGTGTCTACTCAGTGCATGACTGGAGGCTACTGATGATGATAAAATGCTTTATTGTCCTACATTCCTCCAACCACTGGCATCTTTCCAGTTCCACATCTCTTTTACCCCATAAATTCTCCAAATTTAATGTCCCATGTTAATCTTAGATTCAATTAGTATAATGAGGTACCCATCTAATAGATGTATTGAGTTAGAGACAAGCTTGGAAAAGATAAACCGGTAGTTCTCAACTACAGGGATTTTGCCCCCAGGGCACACTTGCTAATGTCTGGAGGCATATTTGGTTGTCTCAGCTGGAGGAGTGGATCCTACTGACATCTAGTGGGTGGAAGGCAGGGATGCTGTTGAACGTATTACAATGCACAGGACAGCCTTCCCCGAGCCCAAAATGTCAGCAGTGGCGAGGTTGAGAAATCTCGAGATAAACTAAAGGAGACTTAAAACTAGTTTTTGGTATGGATGATTGCTAAAGACACAGGTGAATTATCAATCTGTATTTTTACTAAAACAAAAAACAACCTTATATTTCTGAAACAGATCCTTTAGTTAAAAAAAAAAAACAAAAAAAAACTTTCTGATTCTTAATTGTTTTAGCAGAAGTCCAGAGTATGTGGGCATTTTTCTTGAATTGTTTCAAGTATATTCCTGCCTAAAGGCAGTGGAGAAAATATGAGCACATTTCAGGATTTTTACAACATTATTAGCATTCTGGAAACAACAAATACCAGTTTACCAAATAAACAAACAAAACCCAAAAGACATGTCACTCACTGCTCTGGGACTTTTCCTGATTTTCTTCTACTATTGTTGATTATGAAATTATCTTTTTTATATATCAATATTATATTTTCAGTCTCATCATTGATGGTTATAATAGTTGCTATTACCAGCAAAATAGCCTAATGATTGACATCAAAAATCTTGGTTCATTTTCTCAAGATCCATATTTGTGTCACCTCTATGGTAAATAGCTGCAATTGCTGTACTATTTGGAGTTCATTTGTACTCAACTGTTTGGAGTTGATTTGTGTTCTTCAACATTTGAGCAATAAATTGTCCTTTTAGTTGATAGCTATCTTAACGCAAAATACACAGGAATGCAATTTTGTAATAGTTCATCCTTGTGACTATATAGTTGTTCTATTCATTGTGTTGTCTTAGCTTGTTTTTACTAAAGATGAAATTTAAAAACCATTATAGGACTTCCCTGGTGGCGCAGTGGTTAAGAATCCGCCTGCCAATGCAGGGAACACGGGTTCGAGCCCTGGTCTGGGAAGATCCCACATGCCGCGGAGCAACTAAGCCTGTGAGCTGCAAGTATTGAGCCTGTGCTCTAGAGCCCACGAGCCACAACTACTGAGCCCGTGAGCTATAGCTGCTGAAGCCCGCGTGCCTAGAGCCCATGCTCTGCAACAAGAGAAGCCACCGCAATGAGAAACCCGCACACCCAAACGAAGAGTAGCCTCCACTCTCCGCAACTATAGAAAGCCCGCATGCAGCAGCAAAGACCCAATAAATAAATAAATTTATTTTTTAAAAATCATTTTAAATTTAAAAATTCAGGTCACTTACACCTGAAGTAAGAGGATTGATTTTTTTCATAATTATAATTTCTAATGCTTTTAATTAAATTACAGAAAGTTCCTGCATTAAATGATATTTGGCATTCCTTGACTGTCTGGAGTGGCCATTTTGAGGGGGTTTGATTGATTTAATTTTTTCCCAAGTATTAGTAATCTCTACCTCCACTTACCTTGCTTCGGGAGAAAATGTCACTTTCTATCTTAGGTTATAGCTGTGTACATACATGTCTTATCCTTCCTTTTAGATTACAAACCGCAGAAAAGGAATGTGCCCTTCTCAACCTTATATCTCCTGACACACTCAGTCAAATTTCTGGAAATTAGAGTTGCATATATAACCATATATATCTTCTATATCTGTAATTAAAGTGAAACTGAATTGATCCTCTAACGTATTCGAAAAAAACCACAGGAGTCAGTCAAGAGTTTGATATGGCTCTGGCATTAATAAGCATGAGCTATGTGACCTGAGGCAAGTTATCTGATCTCTTTGGGCATCAAGTCTTCCAGTCTAAGTATGATTTTTTTTTAGCCATCTACCTAGATATAAAATGAGCAATGAGCTCTGTTCCCATTTTCCCTCAGAGATGCGTAGAAACAAACTTCCCTTATTCAGGCAAAAATACCTGCTCCTGCCAGCTTGAATAAGAGTCTAAAAGTCATGGTCTTCTGGCAGCTGCTCTTATAAGTGGAGAAAATAGTTGAAGGCAGCTTCTGGCTTTGGAAGCCTCTGGCACTTATAGGTCTTTTCAGTAGGGTCCCAGTGTCAATTCCTTTTCTACTGAGTGTCCAATCTGGGGTATTACTAGCGCTCACTATACCTCATACTAGGCAAGTCAGCAGGTGACTGGAAGAGATTCATATAGGTAAATGTAAATGTCGCACACCATGTAGGCAGAAAATCTGGGAGCAGTTAGTAATATAACTATTGTTGTTCTGCTCCAAACCCACCTTCCTATACTCTGCTTTGTGATACCGGGATTAGGACTGTGCAAACCACACTTCTCCTTTCCAGCTGGCTCCTGGTTAAGCTCTCCTAATAGGGGGCTTAAAGGAAGCCTGGAAGGGTGGATGAAAGAAAAAGAAGTCGTTCTTTCCTGTTTGCTTTCCCTTTCTGTTAGTATCACCCAGGCTGCAGTACCTGGCCCTGTTTCCAATTTTTTCTGTATTCGCAGTACCAGCCTCATCGTACCCCTCAGAGCTATCAGCCGGGTGGCGGATGCACCTTTTCAGAAGTCTTAGTATGAGCTCCAAAGCATCCCTACTCCAAGATTCTGTGTTCCGACAACCCCGACCTTGTTGTTTTGTTCCCCCAGCTCCAGCAGTGGTAACTGCTTCCTGCAGTGTTACTTAGCTCAGTGTGACTTTGTTCATCCTTCTTGCCTTTACTGTCCTCCAGTAACTATAAACCCAATTCTTTATATTAAATGACATTTTCCTGGACTGGATTAAAACTAATACAACAGTTATATTCAAATATCCAAACAGGCAGATGCACTAGGCCAGTAGTCAATAATGGAAACCAAAACACAGGTCTGGGGT
Source organism: Balaenoptera ricei (assembly GCF_028023285.1). Lineage (NCBI taxonomy): Eukaryota > Metazoa > Chordata > Mammalia > Artiodactyla > Balaenopteridae > Balaenoptera > Balaenoptera ricei. The sequence goes on from NC_082645.1 coordinate 96,216,211, forward strand.
TTAAACGTGGAACTCTAGTACCACACTGTGTATATGTGAGAGTGTATGTGTGTATGCAGGACCTGGAGAGTAAGAAAAAGCCTAGACCCAGTTTATCTAAAGAGCTAAAGAGCTTGAGAAACCAAGGCAGTTACTATCACTTTAAAAACTTAAGGATTCTTAAAATAGCAAAATAGCCCAACTGCTGACTTCATCCAGAAACATCTACCCTAAACTACAGCAATAAAAAGAAACTTGGATTCCACTAGCGAAACAAAGTAAAATAAAAATTATAAGGGAACCATGGAAAGAACAAAGGCTGTCTCCATCTGCCATGTTTGCAAGAGGCAAAGGCTAAGGCCCAAGATGAAAGGTAGCCACAGGCAGATGTGGAAGAAAATAGTTCTAATTTGTGTCTAGTATCTGTCCCTTATCTCCACCATTGCCTTTTAACAAACAGTGCCTTCTCCTTTACCTCAGAAATTGGATGTGATGGTCCAGACCACTAGGGCCTCTGCATAATATCAGGAAAGTAGAAGAATATCAGGGAAATAGGAAGAGGTAAAGAAAATACATGCAGACTGAGATGCCAGCTTCCAGCATTCATTTCCACTCCCTTCCCTTACCTCTAGGCTTAATGAATTACAAATCTAAGGGGACGGACTTATCCCAATGCTGGTGTTTTGAAAGGAGAAAAAATTAAAGATGAAAACTTGAGGAGACTAATTGCCTTGGGAAGTGGGAGCAAATAAGCATAATAAACAGTGGTTCTGTCATTCCTGGGACTCTCCATCCTAGAAAATAAATAAATACAAAGATAAATAGGAAGATTTACAATAACTGTAGAATAAATAGATATCGGATATAAGAATTCTCCCAGAAAGCAGTAGAAAATAAGAAAAGATAGAAAATGTAATTAAAAAGAGAAAAGATTAGAATACGATAAAAGTAGAAGTAACAGCCTCAGAAGTTTCAGTGTACAAAGATCCACACTGAACACACTTTTGGAGAAACAACTTTAACAATTTAAGAGTTGCTACAGGAGATTATAAGAAATAAAATGGTCAAAGGCTCAGTCAACTTAATGTTATTTTAGGGGAAGAAAGCTAAGACAAAAAAAAAAAAGGAGGATAAAGTATATCCTTAGTAAACTGATACTAAGATTTAAGACAGTAACAACATATTGAGATGTAAAGGATATAAGAGCCTGTTATAATACTCAGAGTATGTTAGGGGAAAGATATATATTCTCCTAGGGAGCAGCAGAAGGGAGTAAAAAGATAGAAAATAGAAAAGGTAAAATCATTAGAGGATAAATGTAAAAGTAGTCTATATATTCAAGAAATCCATAAGGATTAAAATCATGAGTAGGGGTCTTAACTTATAGTTACTCATAATAAGAACAAAAATAATGTATAACTTAAACCAAAGAAGAAAACTCTATCTCCAGAAGGCAGGGGAAGGAAACAAAATGTACAGTATGTGGAAATATGAAATAAGATGACAAAAATAAATCATAACAACTACAATATATAAATGGGTTATCTCACCAATTAACAGTTATTAAAAGCACAATAAAATCTAAAATACCAAAATCACGTATATATTTGACTCTTGAACAACATGGGTTTGAACTGTGCTGGTTCCCTTATAGGTCGATTTTTTTTTTTCCAATATATATGCACTGCAGTACTACATGATCCCAGGTTGGTTGAATCAGCAGATGAGAAATAGGAGACACAGAGGACTGACTGCAAAGTCATGCATGAATATTTGTCTGTTGTCCAACCCACTCTCTGTTCAAGGGTCAACTGTACCATTTTCTTGCTCATGATGCAATAAAATTAGACATTAAAACAGATTAATAACAAAAATCCAATATATCGAAACTAAACAATATCTCAGTGAAGAATCCTTGTATTTAAAGGCAAATTAAGAAATATTTAAAGCTGAATAATGAGAACACTATATGTTAAACTTGTGAGACACAGCTAAAGTTGTAGTTAGAAGAAAATTTAGAGATTTAAATACTTTTATCATAAAACAAGGAAGGTTAAAATAAATCAATAAAAGTTTCAACTTCTTTCAGAAACTGGTACAAAAGCAATCAAATCACCCAGAGACTTAGGCAGTTATGAATGGGTATCTCTAGTTAGGAGAACTGGTAACTCTAGTTAGGGTTTCAAAGTTGGAGATTTGGTCTCAGGAGGCTTAGTGATTAGAAATGAGATGAAAAATCAGTGATAAAGTCAGAGTCACAATGGCCAGGAGAGAAATTTCTATAGTATGAAAAGAGACATCTCTAAGTTCTTCATATGGACACGATTTTGGTCTGATTAAGGTAGGAGCTGAGCACACAATGCAGCAAGAACAGTGCTAGGACCATTTTATTGTTTTAAAAATTAAAAACTTCTGGAGTCACATATATTTGGTCTATATCTCACCACCGTTTCTACCACTAGCCATGTGTGACCTTGGGCAAAATATTTCACCCCTCAGACTCAGTTTCCTTCTTTATAAAATAAGACTGATAGAAGTACCTAACAGGGTTTTTGCAAGGAACAATGAAATATATATATATATATATACACACACACTCACACATATATATTGTTATAAGTGTTAACTGCTGTTACTTTTAGCAAGAAAACAAGGACAAATGCTCCTCACCCTGCAACACCCCTAGCAGCAAACTCGTAACACTCTACTGATGAGCTCACCTTTTTAGTGGCAACTACTTTGTGCTATCACTTTTTATAAACATACATTCTTTGTATATATTTCCTTAAGGTATGGAAGCCAGACACATCCAAATGCCACATTATTGAATCCCAGATTGTGTTACCTCATAGCCCAACTATTCTTCTCTGAGGCCTGGAAGAAGGCTACCAACATTACTTTGTCTCAATTTTACTATTTTCCCTCAAGATCTGACACTTCCCCTTTCCCCCACCACAAGTACCCTGTCTTAGAGTGTAATCTTGTCACTCATCCTGAGATATGACTGAATATGGTTATTATCATGGATAGTGAACTATCACCCCAAGGTCTACCTTGTTCCTGCCCCAAGAGCAGAAAGAAATATACGCACCAAAAAACATGGAAATGACTGTTGCCCCCTATTTAACATGCAAACGTAACTCAAATAACTAGTTATGCTATGATAATTTCTCATTTGGGAGCAATAAAAACTAAAACTTGAATGGGTCAAGTATTGAGTACTGAAATTTGCAGTGTAAACAGATCCCTTTGGAAAGTTCAGTCTACAAAGTTCTTGAGAAATTTCCTTCTATATTAGGTCATCACTTAATTCTGAAGATTAGCTTTTATCTGTCGTATTTTGGATATATGACTCCTCCAGTAATTTGAATAGTATGAACAATTGCTTTGAAACAATGAGGACAGTTTTGGCATATACTCAAAGCTCATTTTTTCTGTAAACTTCAGATTAATATTTACCTATTAAAATTATTATATGATTGTTTTGTTGTTATATTTTAATAAATTAGGTTAGCTTTCCCTAAACTTTCCTGATCATAAGAATTATCTGGACTGATTGTTAAAAATACAGATTGCAGGGAATTCCCTGGAAGTCCAGTGGTTAGGACTCTGCACTTTCACTGCTGAGGGCCTGGGTTCGATCCCTGGTTGGGGAACTAAGATAACACACACACACACAAAATAATAATAAATAAATTAAATAAAAATAAAAATAAAGATTGTAGTGCTCTCCTGAATCAGAATCTCTAAGGAAGGGACCTGAGAATCTTATTTTAAATAAGAACCTCATGATTCTTTATACTCAGAATGATTTAGAAATATCAGTAACTGGTAGAGAGGAAAGAGTCCTAGATGGTTTAAGAATATCTGATTGTCATTCTGAATCCCCTGTGAATGAATTCTCTGTCTTATAATATTCTGCTTATTTTTAAGCTGTGTACAAATTAACAAATCCAATACATTCTTGGAAAAAAGAATGAATGGGCCTCCATATTCAGCAGAATAAGTGTGGCACACTTAAAGGTAAATCTCACACTCACTTTCTAGGTTAACACTAAAATGATCAGCAACCAAAAAAATTTTGGAGATCGTTGCAAGACGTGTGATGACAATGATTCAGCGCAATCAAAGTAGCTGAGCAAAGGGACTAAGAGAACAGTTTACTTAGTTTACCTAGGTAGAATCAAAGCTCCACAATTTTCTTGGTTGAACTTTGGTGAGTTACTTCTCTGTGCATCTGTTCCTTCAACTGTAAACAGGAGATAATGACAGGTTCTCCCTCACAGGATCGTTGTGAGGATTGAATACACTAATTCATGTAACTCATTTAAAATGATAGCATGTTAGCAGTTCCTACTATTACTATTACAATATATTTATTTTTAGAGTATGTATGTACATGCAAAGGAGTCTTATACATTCAATGTATAATCCAGGTATTGTACTAAGTAGTACTTTATATTGATTATCTCACCTAATCCTCATACCAGTCATTTGTGATTATTTTTAGCCCCATTTTATAGGTTGCAAAGGTTACATAGTTAACCCAAAGTGATATAATTATGAAGAGGTGGTTCAAGGTGAGTGTTGTGATTGTTTATAGCTTAGAGAGACCACATCCAGCTTGGGACAATTAACATTATTGACCCTGATTACTACACATATTTGTAACCTCTTACCACTAAGATAATTTTCCTAAGGTCTTAGCCTGAGTTAGTGTGTGCAAAGCAGGCTGTTCTTTATTAGTAGCTTTGTTTAGCTTAGAGTATTTTCATTAGTTTACATTTCTCAGGCATCATTCCTATGAGAAAGCATTTTTCTGGAAGATGGTAAAAGATGTGGCTCCATTTAATTAAGGCCAAAAGAGCTCAAAGGGATCACCTCTGTAAGACCTAATATTTAAATGAAGTAGTCCTTGGGATATCACTAAGGAAAAGGGTTTTAAACTAAGTTTGAAGGAACTTTTGTTGAGAACTATAAGGGCAAAGAGGAAAAGACTTTTTGAACCTCCCTGAATAAAATAAAGCCTTAGTCAGAAAGGGTAAGCATACAAATTTAATGTTGTCTTTCATCACAGGAGACCTATGAAAATGAAAGGACATCTTTTTATATTTTTAATTTGAAAATTGCATAAAAGTTGCAATACAGAAGTGATGGGACCTCAAAAATGTAAGGGAACATGTGCCAGGACCAGAGAACTTCCTTCCACAGAATTCTGTCCATGGAGGAAAAAGGCTTTCATGCCACTTAAGTCTCATCTATAAGAAATTTATCTCTGTTGACCACTTCTGCCCTGTACAGTATAAATCTGGACTGTCATAAAGTCAAACCAGAGCATTTTGCAATGATTTTCCAAAAAGAGAGTACATGCTGCATTTCAGAGTCTATTTCCTCAAGTTGTGATTTGAGTGATAAGAGACCCTCAAGGTCTTGAGAATAAGGATCACTGACATTTTCAAATAGAGAAAAATATAGTCCACACAATCTTTTCCATTCATTCAGAAAGCTTGTACTCTTTGGCAGTAAAACTTTGAATAAGCTTTAGGAATATGCTTTTCTTAATATTTCACAGTTCTTAATTTAATACACACTGAAAATAGTCGCTTTTTTTCTCTATCATGAAAAAAAGGTAGAAAATCTTGTTTTATGATGAGATATGAATTTGTTTAAGTAGTTAATCTAGTTCAAGATTGGGTGGAACATGCTATTCATTCAAGCAGCTATATGTTCTTTATTTAAAAAGGCACAAACAGTTAAACTTACATATTTTTGATCTAAAAAGTGTGGTTTGGTGCAAAAAAAATCACCTATTAATTAATGTTTTATTTTTATGTGGGCTAATATCCAGATTTTATTCTTTCTTTAGTCTTGCTTTGCAGAGTGTATCAAAAGTTAATTAAAATATCTCATTACTAAAGAACAAATTCATATTATATCTGAATGATCTACCCTATATTGCTTTTTTATTTCTTCTTTTAAGACCAAATCTATCCAAATAGTTCTCAATAAGAAGTCCAAATCAGGATCCTTTGAAGGACAACATAAAAATAAAAAGAGTTATTGTTAGAGGGTGAGTGAGGTAAATAAGAGGAGCAGGACTACATGTAAAAATTGAAACCACTTCAAATTTCAATATGCTTCCAAAACCAAAAAAAATGTCCATGCAGAGGAAAATACATGTTAATTCAAAAATAGGGGGGGCCTTCAAGATGGCAGAGGAGTAAGGCATGGAGATCAACTTCCGCCCCACAGATACATCAAAAATACATCTACATGTGGAACAAATCCTACAGAACACCTACTGAACACTGGCAGAAGACCTCAGACTTCCCAAAAGGCAAGAAACTCCCCACGTACCTGGGTAGGGCAAAAGAAAAAAGGAAAAACAGAGACAAAAGAATAAGGATGGGACCCACCTCAGGGAGGGAGCTGTGAAGGAGGAAAAGTTTCCATGCACTAGGAAGCCCCTTCACTGGTGGAGAAGGGGGAGGGTGGAGTGGGCGGTGGGAAGATTCAGAGCCACAGAGGAGAGCGCGGCAACAGCAGTGCAGAGGGCAAAGCGGAGAGATTCCCGCACAGAGGAGCTGTGCTGACCAGCACTCACCAGCCCGAGAGGCTTGTCTGCTCACCCGCCAGGGTGGGCGGGGGCTGGGAGCTGAGGCCAGGCTTCGGAGGTCAGATTCCAGGGAGAGGACTGGGGTTGGCTAGGTGAACACAGCCTGAAGGGGGCTAGTGCGCCACAGCTAGCTGGGAGGGAGTCCAGGAAAAAGTCTGGAACTACCTAAGAGGTAAGAGACCATTGTTTCAGGGTGCACAAGGAGAGGGGATTCAGAGCACTGCCTAAACGAGCTCCAGAGGCGGGAGTGAGCTGTGGCGATCAGCACGGACCCCAGAGACGGGCATTAAACGCTAAGGCTGCTGCTGCAGCCACCAAGAAGCCTGTGGGCAAGCACAGGTCACTATTCACACCTCCCCGTCCGGGAGCCTGTGCAGCCTGCCACTGCCAGGGTCCCGTGATCCAGGGACAACTTCCCTGGGAGAGCACACGGCATGCCTCAGGCTGTTGCAACATCATGCCAGCCTCTGCTGCTGCAGGGCTGCCCCACATTCCATACCCCTCCCTCCCTCCCACCTGAGTGAGCCAGAGCCCTCTAATCAGCTGCTACTTTAACCCCATCCTGTCTGGGTGGGAAACAGACACCCTCAGGTGACCTACATGCAGAGGTGGAGCCAAATCCAAAGCTGAACCCCAGGAGCTGTGCAAACAAAGAAGAGAAAGGGAAATTTCTCCCAGCAGCCTCAGAAACAGTGGATTAAATCGCTGCAATCAACGTGATGTACCCTGCACTATGGAATACCTGAATAGACAATGAATCATCCCAAAACTGAGGCAATGGATTTTGGGAGCAACTGTAGACTTGGGTTTTACTTTCTGCATCTAATTTGTTTCTGGTTTTATGTTTATCTTAGTTTAGTATTTAGAGCTTATTATGATTGATAGATTTGTTTATTGATTTGGTTGCTCTTTTCCCTTTTTTTTTAAATATATATATTTTTCTTTTTCTCTTCTTGTGAGTGTGTATGTGTATGCTTCTTTGTGTGACTTTGTATAGTTTTGTTTTTACCATTTTTCTGTCTGTACAATTTTTTTTTTTTTTTAGAATTGTTTTTAACATTTGTTACCACTAGTGGATTTGTTTTTTGCTTTGGTTGCTCTCTTCATTCTTTCCTTCTTTTTTTTATTACTTTTTTATTTTTCTGTTTTTAATAATTTTTTATTTTAATAACTTTTTAATTTAACTTTCTTTTCTTTCTTTCTTTCTTTCTTTCTTTCTTTCTTTCTTTCTTTCTTTTCTCCCTTTTCTTCTGAGCCGTGTGGACACTTTTCTTCTGAGCCGTGTGGATGACAGGGTCTTAGTGCTCCTGCTGGGTGTCAGGCCCGAGCCTCTGAGGTGGGAGAGCCGAGTGCAAGACATTGGTCCACCAGAGACCTCCCGGCCCCATGTAATATCAAATGGCGAAAGCCCACCCAGAGATCTCCCTCTCAACGCAAAGACCCAGCTCCACTCAACAACTAGCAAGATACAGTGCTGGACACCCCATACCAAACAACTAGCAAGACAGGGACACATCCTAAAACATTAGCAGAGAGGCTGCCTAAAATCATAATAAGTTCACAGACACCGGAAAACACACTACTGGACATGGTTCTGCCCACCAGAAAGAAAATATCCAGCCTCATCCACCAGAACACAGGCACCAGTCCCCTCCACCAGGAAGCCTACACAACTCACTAAACCAACCTTACCCACTGGGGGCAGACACCGAAAACAATGGGAAATATGAATCTTCAGACTGGGAAAATGAGACCCTAAACACAGTAAGCTAAGCAAAATGAGAAGACAAAGAAATACACAGCAGATGAAGGAGCAAGGTAAAAACCCACGAGACCAAACAAATGAAGAGGAAAAAGGCAGTCTACATGAAAAAGAATTAAGAGGAATGATAGTAAAGATGATCCAAAATCTTGGAAGTAGAATGGAGAAAATACAAGAAATATTTAACCTGGACCTAGAAGAACAAAAGAGCAAACAATGATGAACAACACAATAAATGAAATTAAAAACTCTCTAGAAGGAATCAATAGCACAATACCTGAGGCAGAAGAATGGATAAGTAACCTGGAAGATAAAATAGTGGAAGTAACTACCACAGAGCAGAATAAAAAAAAAGAATGTAAAGAATTGAGGACAGTCTCAGAGACCTCAGGGACAACATTAAATGCACCAACATTCGAATTATAGGGGTCCCAGAAGAAGAAGAAAAAAAAAAAGGGACTGAGACAATATTTGAAGAGATTATAGTTGAAAACTTCCCTAATATGGGAAAGGAAATAGTCAATCAAGCCCAGGAAGCACAGAGAGTCCCATACAGGATAAATCCAAGGAGAAATACGACAAGACACATATTAATCAAACTATCAAAAATTAAATACAAAGAAAAAATATTAAAAGCAGCAAGGGAAAAGCAACAAATAACATACAAGGGAATCCCCATAAGGTTAACAGCTGATCTTTCAGCAGAAACTCTGCAAGCCAGAAGGGAGTGGCAGGACATATTTAAAGTGATGAAAGGGAAAAACCTACAACCAAGATTAATCTATCCAGCAAGGATCTCATTCAGACTCAGTGGAGAAATTAAAACCTTTATAGACAAACAAAAGCTAAGAGAATTCAGCACCACCAAACCAGCTTTACAACAAATGCTAAAGGAAATTCTCTAGGCAGGAAACACAAGAGAAGGAAAAGACCTACAATAACAAACCCATAACAATTAAGAAAATGGTAATAGGAACATACATATCCATAACTACCTTAAATGTGAATGGATTAAATGCTCCAACCAAAACACATAGACTGGCTGAATGGATACAAAAACAAGACGTGTATATATGCTGTCTACAAGAGACCCACTTCAGACCTAGGGACACATACAGACTGAAAGTGAGGGGATCTAAAAGAAATTCCATACAAATGGAAATCAAAAGAAAGCTGGAGTAGCAATTCTCATACCAGAAAAAAAAGACTTTAAAATAAAGACTATTACAAGAGACAAAGAAAGACACTACATAATGATCAAAGGACCAATCCAATAAGAAGATTTAACAATTGTAATTATTTATGCACCCCAACATAGGAACACCGCAATACAAAAGGCAAATGTTAACAGCCATAAAACGGGAAATCGACAGTAACACAATCATAGTAGAGGACTTTAACACCACACTTTCCCCAATGGACAGATCATCCAAAATGAAAATAAATAAGGAAACACAAGCTTTAAATGATACATTAAACAAGATGGACTTAATTGATGTTTATAGGACGTTCCATCTGAAAACAACAGAATACACTTTCTTCTCAAGTGCTCATGGAACATTCTCCAGGATAGATCATATCTTGGGGCACAAATCAAACCTTGGTAAATTTAAGACATTGAAATTGTATTAAGTACCTTTTCCAACCACAACACTATGAGACTAGATATCAATTACAGGAAAAAAACTGCAAAAAATACAAAAACATGGAGGCTTAACAATACACTACTAAATAACCAAGAGATAACTGAAGAAATCAGAAAGGAAATCAAAAAATACCTAAGATCAAATGACAATGAAAACACGATGACCCAAAACCTATGGGATGCAGCAAAAGCAGTTCTAAAAGGGAAGTTTATAGCAATAAAATCCTACCCCAAGAAACAAGAAACATCTCAAATAAACAACCTAACCTTACACCTAAAACAATTAGAGAACGAAGAACAAAAATAACCCAATGATAGCAGAAGGAAAGAAATCATAAAGATCAGATCAGAAATAAATGAAAAAAGAAATGAAGGAAACGATAGCAAAGATCAATAAAACTAAAAGCTGGTTCTTTGAGAAGATAAGCAAAATTGATAAACCGTTAGCCAGACTCATCAAGCAAAAAGGGACCAGACTCAAATCAACAGAATTAGCAATGAAAAAGGAGAAGTAACAACTGACACTGCAGAAATAAAAAGGATCATGAAAGATTACTACAAGCAACTATAGGCCAATACAATGGACAACCTGGAAGAAATGGACAAATTCTTAGAAAAGCACAACCTTCTGAGACTGAACCAGGGAGAAATAGAAAATGTAAACAGAGCAATCACAAACACTGAAATTGAAACTGTGATTAGAAATCTTCCAACAAACAAAAGCCCAGGACCAGATGGCTTCACAGGTGAATTCCATCAAACATTTAGAGAAGAGCTAACACTTATCCTACTCAAACTCTTCCAAAATATAGCAGAGGGAGGAATCCTCCTCAACTCATTCTATGAGGCCACCATCACCCTGATACCAAAACCAGACAAAGATGTCACAAACAAAGAAAACTACAAGCCAATATTACTGATGAACATCAATGCAAAACTCCTCAACAAAATACTAGCCAACAGAATCCAACAGCACATTACAAGGATCATACACCATGATCAAGTGGGGTTTATCCCAGGAATGCAAGGATTATTCAATACACACAAATCACAATGTGATAAAGCATATTAACAAATTGAAGGAGTAAAACCATCTGATCATCTCAACTGATGCTGAAAAAGTTTTTGACAAAATCCAACACCCATTTATGATAAAACCCTCCAGAAAGTAGGCATAGAGGGAGCTTACCTCAACATAATAAAAACCATATATGACCAGCCCACAGCCAACATCATTCTCAATGGTGAAAAACTGAAAACATTTCCATTAAGATCAGGAACAAGACAAGGTTGTCCACTCTCACCACTATTATTCAACATAGTTTTGGAAGTTTTAGCCACAGCAATCAGAGAAGAAAAAGAAATAAAAGGAATCCAAATTGGAAAAGAAGAAGTAAAACTGTCACTGTTTGCAGATGACATGACAGTATACATATAGAATCCTAAAGATGTTACCAGAAAACTACTAGAGCTAATCAATGAATTTGGTAAAGTAGCAGGATACAAAATTAATGTATGGAAATCTCTTGCATTCCTATACACTAATGATGAAAAATCTGAAAGAGAAATTAAGGAAACACTCCCATTTACCACTGCAACAAAAAGAATAAAATACCTAGGTAAAAACCTATCTAAGGAGACAAAAGACCTGTATGCAGAAAACTATAAGACACTAATGAAAGAAATTAAAGATGATACAAACTGATGGAGAGATATACTATGTTCTTGGATTAGAAAAATCAACATTGTGAAAATAACTATAGTACCCAAAGCAAACTACAGATTCAATGTAATCCCTATCAAACTACCACTGGCATTTTTCACAGAACTAGAACAAAAAATTTCACAATTTGTATGGAAACAGAAAAGGCCCCAATAGCTAAAGCAATCTTGAGAAAGAAAAATGGAGCTGGAGGATTCAGGCTCCCTGACTTCAGACTATACTACAAAGCTACAATAATCAAGACAGTATGGTACTGGCACAAAAACAAAAATACAGATCAAAGGAACAGGATAAAAAACCCAGAGATCAACCCACACACATATGGTCACCTTATCTTTGATAAAGGATGCAAGAATACACAATGGAGAAAAGACAGCCTCTTCAATAAGTGGTGCTGGGAAAACTGTACAGCTATATGTAAAAGAATGAAATTAGAACACCCTGTAACACCATACACAAAAGTAGACTCAAAATGGATTAAAGACCTAAATGTAAGGCCAGACACTATAATACTCTTAAAGGAAAACATAGGCAGAACACCCTATGACATAAATCACAGAACACCCTATGACATAAACATAGGCAGAAAAACCCTATGACATAAATCACAGCAAGATCCTTTTTAACCCACCTCCTAGAGAAATGGAAATTAAAAAAAAATAAACAAATGGAACCTAAAGAAACTTAAAATCTTTTGCACAGCAAAGGAACCATAAACAAGACGAAAATACAACACTGTATTTTGTACAAGATGGGAGAAAATATTTGCAAACAAAGCAACTGACAAAGCATCACTCTCCAAAATATACAGGCAGCTCATGCAGCTCAATATCAAAAAAAACCCAACCCAATCCAAAAATGGGCAGAAGACCTAAACAGACTTTTCTCCAAAGAAGATATACAGATTGCCAACTAACACATGAAAGGATGCTCAACATCACTAATCATTAGAGAAATGCAAGTCAAACCTACAATGCGGTGTCACCTCATACTGTTCAGAATGGCCATCATGAAAAAGTCTACAAACAATAAATGTTGGAGTGGGTATGGAGAAAAGGGAACCCTCCTGCACTGTTGGTGGGAATGTAAATTGATACAGTCACTATGGAGAACAGTATGGAGGTTCCTTACAAACTAAATATAGAACTACCATACAACCCAGCAATCCCACTTCTTGGCATATGCCTTGAGAAAACCATAATTCAAAAAGTGCTATGTACCATAATGTTCATTGTAGCTCTATTTACAGTAGCCAGGACATGGAATCAACCTAGCTGTCCATCGACAGATGAATGGATAAAGAAAATGTGACACATATATACAATGGAATATTACTCAGCCATAAAAAGAAACAAAATTGAGTTATTTGTAGTGAGGTGGATGGACCTAGAGTCTGTCATACAGAGTGAAGTAAGTCAGAAAGAGAAAAACAAATACCATATTCTAACACATATATATGGAATCAAAAAAAATGTTTTGAAGAACCTAAGGGCAGGACAGGAATAAAGACACAGATGTCGAGAATGGACCTGAGGACATGGGGAGGCGGAAGGGTAATCTGGGATGAAGTGAGAGAGTAGCATGGACATATATACACTACCAAATGTAAAATAGTTAGCTAGTGGGAAGCAACCACATAGCACAGGGAGATCAGCTAGGTGCTTTGTGTCCACTTAGAGGGGTGGGATAGGGAGGGTGAGAGGGAGGCACAAGAGGGAGTAGATTTGGGGATATATGTATATGTATAGTTGATTCACTTTCTTATAAAGCAGAAACTAATATACCACTGTAAAGCAATTGTACTCCAATAAAGTTTAAAAAAAAAAAGAAAATGTATCAGCAAGAGATGAGAGGAATTCAAAGGAAATAGGTTACTGCTTTATAATAAGTCACAGCAGACATAGCTGATTGCTCAGTAGATCCAATACTTAAGATCACAGGATGCTTTTGGACAGAGAAGCTGTTCCTTGGAATGGTATCTTGGAGGGATAAAAGATAAAAGAGTTTGTCTCCTGGTTCCTTCTTCTCTTCCATCTTCTGTCTCTCATTGGTCAATGTTTGTCTTATTGGGAGTTAATATGTCCAAACTTCTGGGTTGCTGTTTTAGATCTCTTTAGGCAGGCATTATAGAAGCCAGTTGGTGTGGCACTTTGGGTCCAAACTGATATGATAGGCAGAAATGACTTTCACTATTAGCAATTTTGCATTCCATTTGCAATATTTTTACTTACTCCAAGGTATGAAGATATTTTCTTATTTTTTTTCTAGGAGCATACTGATTTATTATTCACTTTTAGAGCTACAATTCATATAAAATTGATTTTTATGTGTGGTGTGAAGTAGGAGGTCAATTTTTCAATTTGCATTTTCAATTGGCCCAGCATCAATTATTATAAAGGCTGTCCTTTTCTCATTTTATTGCAATTTCACTTCTGGACTTAAAAAAAAAAATCTTTCTTTGGTCTTTTAGTCTTTATTTGTACCAATATTCAACAGTCTAAATTGTTGTAATTTCATTATTAAGTTTTGATGTCTAGTAGTGTAAGTGCACAGCTTTGATCTTCAAAACATAGTTTGGACTATTCTTTGCATTGATATAAAATGTTAGTATTGACATCAATTTTCACACACAAACACCCTTGAAATTTTTATTGGAATTGCATAAGATCTACAGATCAATTTAGTGAAAATTGATAACTTTAAATCATTGAGTTTTGCATCTTTAAACATGACTTTTCATTCCATCTTTTTTTCCATTTTTTTCTTTTGTTCCACCTTTTTGTTCTTTAAAATATTTTTTCTCAGTAATAGTTTTTAATTGTAACTACAAAAGTCTTGTACATTGTTCTCAGATATATTTCTGGGCAATAGATTTTTTTGGATGATATTCTGATAAATATTTTTTCGGAAAATGATTTTGGTTTTGTTTCTGGTGTTTATTAATACAATTGGTTTTTGTATATCAACCTTGTCATTAGGAATTCTTGCTAAATTCACTTATTATATCTAATATATTGTCCACAGAGTATTGAATTTTTATATACACAACGATGTATTCAATAGTTTGTAAGTAATCACTCTTAGTTTTTCTTTTCAAAATTTATTATTTTTTTCTTAATCCTAAAGCCTTGACTAGGCACTTTTTCATTATTAAATGTTGAATCAAATTGGTAAGCACTGAAAAAATAAATAAATAAATAAATAAATAAATAAATAAATAAATAAATTTTGCAGGTTGACAATAAATCACTTGCTATTTATAGTAAAGGAAGAAGTTTTTAAAGCTAAAGTGAAAATTGCACTTCCAGCACTAAAAGATGCTTATCAGAATGTGATAGGACAGGGGTTACACATTCAAATGTAACAAAATTAGGCTTTTGAGTCTCAAAGTAGAAAAAAACGTGTTCAGCAGGAATAGTTTTTACGTTGCCTGTTAGGCTGCTTTAGAATCAATTCTATTTATTTTTGGCATCAGCTGTGGCTCTGTGATTGGAAATTTTTAGTTCAAAAAAAAAAAAAAAGAAGTACTGGATGCTAAAATTTTCTTGTTGGTAAAATGCAATGTAATATGGTTTTTATTATACACAGATGGCCTAATTTTAATTAATTTTAATATAATTATAATTTAATTTTAAGCTTGACTTTTAATGCTTGTGTTAAATGTAAAAATCCTATTAAGAATATTTTTTTAAAAAAGCTATTTATTATTTTTAAAAATCTATTTTATTTTCCATTTTTTCCTAATACCTAATACTTAATTTTTGTTTAGTAAAAGAAACTTAAGGAAAACTTTTAAATCTAAATGGCTTTTTTTCTGGGCAATATTTTAATATTGCATTTTATCAAGCAAAACATATGAAAATATACAATTAAAATGAATATTTACATTAGGGTCACATTTCTCTCTTTAATAATTTGACTAGTTCCACTTGAAGTACAGTTGACCCTTGAGCAACTCCAGTTTTAACTGCATGGGTCTACTTATGCATGGATATTTTTTATTAGTAAATAGTACAGTACTACACAGTTCCAGGTTGGTTGAACCCTTGGATACAGAGGAACTGCAGGCTTGGAGGGTTGACTATAAGTTATATACAGATTAATCCCCATATTGTAAAATAACATCATCAAGAGTGGGCCCTGCCTTCTCCTTGGAATTAAATATCTTCAAAGAAACTCTATTTCATTAAAGTTTTATATATGGAGTACTTCAGTATATATGTCACAATAGACTGTTTGTGTTCCTGCAAAATTCATATGTCAAAATCCTACCCTGCAATGTGATAGCGTTAGGAGGACGGGCCTTTGGGAGGTGATTAGGTCATAAGACTGGAGCCCTCATAAATGAGATTAGTGCCCTTATAAAAGAGACATCAGAGAGCTCTCTCACTCCTCTGCCATGTGAGGACACAGGAAGAAGACAGCCCTCTATTAATCAGTAAGTGGACCCTTACCTAACAGAGAATCTGCCTGCACCTTAATTGTGGACTTTCTGTCTCCAGAACTATGAGAAATAAATATTTGTTATTTAAGCTGCCAGATTATGGTATTTTCATTATAGCAGCCCTGATGGACTAAGGCAAGTGTATGTTTATGTGTTTTGTTTTAACTGTTGTAGTTTTTAATACACATTATCACTCAACATCTACTATTCTCTGTAAGGAACAGTTTTTATAATGATGTTGCAGTGGAAATAGTATAAAGCTGATCCATGCAAAATCCCAACAGATTTACAAGATAAAAACTAAGAATGCCAGCATCTCAGAGACAACTGTGGTTAAAGACTGACTTGCTGAAACAATTTCAATGGTGCTGGAGATGAAGAAAAATAATGCAGGAATTATAGAATATTTGTCCTTTTGTGTCTAGCTGAGTTCACCTAGCATAATTTTTCCAAGGTTCATTCATGTGGTAGCATCCATCAGAGATTTATTCCTTTTTATGAATGAATATTTCATTGTATATTATACTGCATTTTGATTATCCATTCATCTGTTGATGGATACTTGAGTTGTTTCCACCTTTTGGCTATTGTGAATAATATTCTAATGAACATTGGTATACAAGCATGGGTTTGAGTCCCTGTTTTCAATTCTTTGGGGTATATACTTGGGTGGGATTTCTAGGTCATGTGGTACTTTTGTTTAGCTTTTTGAGGAAACACCAAACTGTTTACCACAGTGGATATACTATTTTTCCTTTCCATCAGAAATGTACTAGGGTCCCAATTTCTCCACATCCTCACCAACACTTGTTACTTTAAATTTTTCTTGATTATAGCTATCCTAGTAAGTGTGAAGTGGTATCTCATTGTAGTTTCAATTTACATTTCCCCAGTGACTAAAGCTATTGCGTATATTTTCATTTGTTTTTGACCACGTTTATATCTTCTTTGGAGAAAAGTCTATTCAAGTTCTTTATTTTTTTAACTGAGTTTTTTGTTTTTTTGTTGTTGAGTTGTAGGAGTTGTTTATATATTTTGGATATTAAACTCTTATCAGAAATATGATTTCCAAATATTTTCTCTTATACTATAAGTTGTCTTTTCACTCTATTGACAGTGTCCTTTGATGCACAAAAGTTTTTAATTTTGATGAAGTTCAATTTATTTGTTTTTTTTCTTTTCTTGCTTTTACTTTATGAAATATCTAGTATAGGCAAATTTATAGAGAAAGAAAGTAATTAGAGGTTACCAGGAACTGAGGAGAGGGTATATGGGATGTTATTGATGAATGGTTGAAGAGTTACTGTTTGGAGTGATGAAAGTTTTGGAAATAGATGGTGATGATGACTGTACAATGTTGTGATTGTAATTAATGCCTCCGAATTATACATTTAAAATAGTTAAAATGGTAAGTCTTTAGGGTTTTCTACATATAAAATCACATGATGTTCAAATAGAGACAACTTTACTTCTTCCTTTCCAATTCAGATGCCCGTTATTTCTTTTTTGTGCTTATTTGTTTTGGCTAGGACTTTCCAGCACTATGTCGAATAGGAGCAGTGAGTAAGCACTTTTGTCTTTTTCCATATCTTAGAGAAAAAGCTTTCAACCTTTTGCCATTGAGTATAATGTTGCCTGTGGGTTAGTCATTTACAGCTATTATTATGCGGCGGTATATTCCTTCTATACCCAGTCTATTGAGAGTTTATGTCTTGAAAGAGTGTTGAATTATGTCAAAACACTTTTCCTTTATTTATTGAGATGATCAGAGGATGTTTACCCTTAATTCTACCATTGTGTTATATCACATTCATTAATTTGCATATGTCAAATCACCCTTGCATTGCAGGTATAAACCTCACTTGATCATAGTATATGATATTTTTATTGTGCTGTTGAGTTTAGTTGTTAGAATTTTTGCATATACATTTTTCAGGTATATTTGCCTGTAGTTTTCTTTTTTTGTAGTGTCCTTATCTAGTTTTGGTATAGGATAATGCTGGCCTGGTAAAATAAGTTTGGGAGTGTTCCTTCCTCTTCAGCTTTTTGGAAGAGTTTGAGACGGATTGGCATTCATTATTCTTTGAATGTTTGGTAGCCCACTGATCCTGAGCTTTTCTTTGTTGGGAAATTTTTGATTACTGCTTCAATCTCCTTCATGATCTGTGGTCTGTTCAGATTTTCTATTTCTTCAGACCCAGTCTTGGTAGGTTGTATGTTTCTAGGAATTTATCCATTTCCTTTAGGTTGTCCAACTTGTTGGTGTATGGTTGTTCATAGTAGCCTCTTTGACCTAACAGACATATAGAGGGCGTTCCATCCAACAGTACCAGAATACACATTCTTCTCAAGCATACATGGAACATTCTCCAGGATAAATCATATGCTGAGCCACAAAGCAAGTCTTTGCAAACTTAAGAAGATTGAAATCCTATCAAGTATCTCTTCCAATCACAATGGTACAAAACTAGAAATCAAATTACAGGAGGAAAATTAGAAAATTCACTAATACTTAGAAATTATACAACACACTCCTGAACAAAGAGTTGAAGAAGAAACCAAAAGGTGTATCAGAAAGTATCTTGAGACAAATGAAAATGAATACACATATACAAAACTTATGGGATGCAACAAACCTTCTCTAAGAGGGAAATTTATGGAGGTAAATACCCACATAAGAAAAATATATCTCAAATATACAACCTAACTTTACACCTCAAGGAATTAGAAAAATAAATTAAGCTTAAAGTTAGCAGAAGGAAGAAAATAATAAAGATTAGAGCAAAAATTGAGACTAGAGAGACAATAGAAAAAAATCAATAAAACTAAGAGTTTTTTGAAAACATGAACAGAATTGACAAAGCTTCAGCTACACTAACCAAGAAATAAAAGTGAGGACTCAAAAAAATGAAACTGTAAATAAAAAAGAAAAGATTACAACAGAAATACATGGGGTCATAAGAGGTTACATTGAACAATTATATGCATGATCTCTCTGTGACAGTGTTCTGTCTTTATTTGTTCTTTTAAGAAAACTAAAAGCCTCAGTGTTGTGCTGAAAACAGTTGCTTGGATGACCATGGCATACTCCCTTGCATTCTAAGTTTCTGACAGATTCAGCTATTTCATTGCCTTATATGACATTTTTCTTCCTTCTACTCTGGGCTATTACACTTCGGCTCTCTTTGCTTGGATGGGATACACTTTCTCCTTTTAATATTCTCATCCTTTTGTCCCCTTCACTTGGTCAATTTCTTCTTTACTTTAAGTACTCATGTTAGAACTTATAGCCCAGGATGCCTTTTTCCTCCAGTTTGTTTAGAGGACCATCTTGAACACTCCTGTTAAACTACTTACCTCATTGTATTATAATTTCACTTTTAAAATAACTTTGTCTCTCCATTGCACCAAATTTAGAAGAACTTAAAAGATAGACTACTGGACATTTCTCAAGCATATCTCTTGTCATTGCTGCATTGATCAAACAAATAAGTTCACTTTCTCTAAGTGGCAAGATATAATTTCAGCATGAACCCATCTAATCCAAAGGCCCATTGTCTTTTCACCACTTTATGCTACCTCGTGAATGAATGAATGAACAAATGAATGAAAATTAAACTATACTGAAATAAGTAAGATGGACTGACTCGCTCTCATAGAGTACAATACAAATAACTTATATTTATAGACTAGCTTCCAAAATTTTAAAAATTATTCTAAATTGTCCATTCACACATGTATAAGACACATTGCTCTCCAAAGGTGTCCTAGTATCTTGCCAGGTGGAGATGGGGACAGAAAGAATTTCTTCTTTCTAGTAGAAATTTAGATGGTTTTAGAGTTTATCAAAAGTAAACTTACATAGGAAAAAAAGCTAAAAACCTAATGAATTTCAGTTACTAACTGTAATGAGAAAAACTGCTAAGAATGTGTTCATTCTAACCTGCCCCCTTTACTGTTCTCCAGATTGAGAGTCTATAATTTATAGTTCTGAACCTATAAATTAACTGTAAAAAAATCATATCTATGGAAGTATCTCCATAGTTCAAAAATGACTTTAAGTTTGAGAAAGAGTATGATGCTAGGGTTTCATTTGTTATTATAATTTGGGGGGTATATCAAGTCTGCTAGGTATTGCTTAGTATCCTGCATTCTTTGAAATATAGAGCCCCCAAATCAACTTTGGATTCTGTCTAATAAGAAGCTCAAATCCCTCCGTCTCCAATAAAAAGCTTTCTATATGAACAACAACACTAGCTCTCCCATACCACCAGTGTCATGATATAGAGATGACACCAGGAAACTGGAGCAGTTGCAAAAAAGCAGTAGGGGACAATGCCACAGAAAGTATTGATATTAGAATGCTCTGACTTGATTTTTCTATCTATGTTGTATCAAGTTATCTAAGGTAAATCAACTGAGTGGCTGTCTATAATCATGCTGAATATGTGAAGAGAAAGAGGACAGCAAATTTCATTTTTGAAAGTAGAAATTGACAAGTAGAAGAATTATCCAACTTCTTTCAAAAATAGCACTAGAGGACTGACGCTCGATTATGCTAATCATCGCTGATTTTTCTTGTTTTGAATTGGATTTAGAAATAACACTAAGAAGTGATTTGCACATTCGTCTTCTTTGGGAAATCAGCCAGACTCCTTAGGCTGACATTCAAGGCTCTCTATAATCTGATGAAAATCGATGTTTGATTTTGACCTATTCCTCCTAGCATACAGCATTTTGTTGGCCATGGTGGCTTAACTTTTTGCTACTTAACGCTACTTCACGTTATAGCACCACTTGTGTTGCTCTCCCATTCCCAGTTCATACAAACCTGTCCATCCTGCAGAGGGAGGATTTGTTGAATTGGTTATCCTTACAGAGTCTCTACACAGCAAGGGTCCAATCAACATTTGTTGAAGGGCTGAATAGAAGTATTGTTGAATAAGCACTTGTTGGTTATCCTTTTCTTGGAATTCAGTTTTGTTAGAGACACCTTATGTCTAGAATATTATGGGGTACAGCTAAAGAAATCACCATCCTAGGAGATTGCTTTGCTTGAGGGAATTAAGAGATAAAATTGTATTAAAGGAATTTCACTGGAGCATTCTTTGCACTAATATTCTACTTATGTGTGAATAATTTTTTCTGAGATAGGGCTTCAGAAAGATATCCTAGCCTATTCCAAAAGTGGATAAAATCACTGAATGGAGATGGGGACTTTTCTAATTGATAAGAATGCCAGTTTACCCTCTTTGACTTGACTTAGATTCTGTGTATCAAGGAACTGAATGCTACAGCATTGGCTTTGGAGTCAGACCGACTGATGTATGCTGCCTTTCAGGCTTGTGACCCTGATGAAGGATTTAATGTCTTTGAGCCTTAGTTTTTCATTCATAAGATACAAATGATACACATATACCTCACTGAGTTCGTAAAATTGTTTTGAATAGTGTCTAACACAAAGTAGGCATCCAGTAAATGTCTAAAAGACTCATACTTTTTAGGGCTATATAGTAAAATATTTGGTTTAAACACTGTAGTATTGTGATATGACATGTTTAAAGTCTAAAATTTAAACTTTCAAAGAACAGAAATTGTACAGTTCAACAAACTTTATTTTACACAGAAGGCTTAGAGAGTTGAAGTAACACAGATTAACCAATGGCAGTTTAGTGTGATAGGCCACATTTCCATTTTTATTTTATTTTTTGTTATTTACTTGAAAAGCACACATACACACACATAAGTTTTTAACTCTGGGTAACCCTCACTAAAATTTCACAAAGAAAATTATTTAAGCACATCTGGTTAAGGGTACCTATGGTGTTTGACTTAGAGCTTAGCTGGCTATTTAAGACATTACAGAACCAAACATAAAATGTAGTTACAACTTAAAACAGAAACAGCCCAGCATAGAATCCTTAGGTGTCAATAAATATTGGAGAGTTCATAGGGAAAATTAAATGAAATTGTAGTGGATATTGGCCAATTTTTATTGATTCTGGTGTGTAGGATTGTTAAAAATTTGCAGAGCAACCAAAGTGCAAGTAGAATGAAATTTAAAGCGATGTCTAGTTAAAACTTCTAATAACAGAACTTTCCTACCACCCCTTAAAGGCTAAAGCCCTAGGCATTATGGCTAACCCAGAGAAGACAGATCAGTGTGATTTGTTGTGGAATCTTAAGAGATTTTACTGACATCATGTAACCCTCAGCCTCATTGCAACAGGTCATGGAAATCTCAAACCTAGTTCAGATGGATACATTTAGAGCAAACCTTACATAAGTTAAAAAACCTTATCCAGTTGGAATAACTATAATAGCTAATGCTTATTGTTTTTCTCTGACAAAATATTTTATGTAAACCAACAACTTTCCCCATAAGGTAGGCACTATTGTTCTCAGTTATAGATGAAGAAATTTAAGCTTGAGAGCTTAAGTAAGTTGCTCAAGGTCATATAGCTAATGAGAAGTGGAACCAGGACTTGAACCAAGGCACTCAGAGTCTGAACTCTCAGCTATTTTACAAGACTGAACCAAGTCACAGCCCTGTTCCAATTCTCACATCAGTATAACACATCAGTTTAACAACCAGCATCGTATGTGTCTTCTCACATCAGTATAACAACCAGCATCCGCTGACAAACATCAGGGGACATGAGCAGGAGAAACCAGTCCAGAACACTGTCCATGTGCTATTTGATCCTTCACAGTTTAGACAATTGTCCTGGAAAGCCATTTTATTTTTTGTGTGTCATCAACACCTGCCCATGAGCACCAGAGAGAATATGATCCACATACCAAAAGTGGCAATAACATTCTTATTTCACCCATGTTCACTGCAATAGATCAGACAAATGCCAAAAATCACATAACACCATATCTCATTTGTGGGATTGGAGATGAGGGCATGTTGGAGAGAGTAGACAGCATATATTACGACAAAGTGAGTTGTAAAAAAAAAAAAAATACCACAAGTTGACCCTAGTTAACTATTAGGAAAATGCCAGAGGTAGATAAGCCTAAGAGCTAATCGGACCCTCTTCTCTATAGTTAGGAAACCCAAAAAAGCAATGCCAATTCCAACTGAAACCCCAGTTAGTGTGAGAAGGTCAATAAATATTTATTAACATTTGGAGAAAATAGGTAGGACAAGCCAACCCAGAAAGATAAATTCCCAGGAATGAACAGGAAGGCACCTTATAACAGTTGCAGGTGAGGGGAGCAAAAGGGATTGTCAACCTGCTAGGAAAATGGATATAGGGGAAAACTGGAGACCTTGATGACACCCAACTAACTTTCTGTTAATGTAGCTCCCAGAGTAAGATTCTTAATATCTCTCAATTAAAGAAATCTGTTTTCAATTTCCTTAGAATTGATCCAGGCCCAGGTTTGCTGGGGACATATAGGATTATAAAATTGTGAATAGTGGATTTCGGGGAAAAAAGGAAAGCTTATATACATGGAATTAATGGATTAAACTGGCTCCTGATGAATGGCAGGCGTTAAAGGTAGCTGGACAGTCCATAGTAGAATATTGCAAAGGTAAATCATGCTTTACTGTGGTTCACCAAGGCATCATAGACATAGAGAAATCTTAGTCCAATGGCATTTCTTCGTTTTACTTCAAGTTATTCCCCTGGGTCTCAGGAGACAGGTTGCAATCATGAAGTTAGGGGTGAGCTGTGATTTTACATTTTTCATTCGTAATAAGTCTCTTGAAATGATTGGGACATATGAGGATCAGGAGACAAAAGCTAGCAGCGTATTGAGTTACAAATGAGATGGTTTGAGTTCAGGGTATGATGCCTGCCTAGCGGTTAAAAGGAGGAACCATATATATTACAGGATAGTGGTTAAATGTCCAGTCTTTGGGGTCAGATTTCATAGCTTCAAATTCTTACGGGGTCACTTACTAGCTGATTAACTTCAGTAAAGTTAATTTTCTCATTTGTAAGACATGAATAATAATAGTACTTATCTCACAGGGATAGTGTGCTGATTAAGTAAGAGATTATGTATAAAGTTCTTAAAACTCTTATTTGTACATCAGATATCAGCTATTGTTATTATATAGGCTAACCAAGTCAACCATGGGTGGGAAGAAGGCTGTGTCCCTCTGGGAAAAGCCTACATAAGAGGAAGGTGGAATTATTTCATAGGACATGACCTGAGTCTAGCTTCCCTTGCCAGACCACAGGGAGAGATGAGCAGTCCCATTCCATCTCTCTGGAGCACATACCATTTTTCCATCTAACCCAATTTCTCTTCACTTGGTTAACTCCTTACCCTTCAAGTTTCCCTGACCCTCAATGACTAGATCAGGTCCCAAGGAGGTTGCGCTCCAGAGACTGAGGTGAAGTCTTCTGTTGTAATTTTTACTTCCCAATCTGTTCTCCCCATCGCAGTTAGAGGAATCTTTACAAAACCCAAATCTGATCATATTACTCCTTTTGTTAAATGCTTTAATGGCAGTGATTTTATTCTTATGATAATAACCCAAATCATAACATGGTCTCTAAGTAGGTGATCATATAATTTATCATTCAAACCAGGATGCTTTATAAGTGAAAGGGGTCACTGTTAATACTTATTCCAGGACAGCTGTAACCCAGGACTGCCCAGGCAAACAGAATCATCTACAATGTACTGTGTGATCTGGTCCCTGCCTTTTCCATGTCAGTCTTATTTCATGTTGCTTTCCTTCTTGAGCCTTGTGTTCCAGCCACATTGTTTTTTTCAGTTTTACTAGCATATTCTTCCTGCCTTAGGGCCTTTGCACTTGCCATTCCATCTAACCCAATCCCCCTTCACTTGGTTAAGTTTACTCTTTACCCTTCAAATGTCTGCTCAAATTTTCCTGACACTAACAGGCTAGCTCATGACCCAAGGATGATCTTTTTTCTTCATTTACTTTTCCTATCTCATTTAACAGTGTTTAAGAATATGCTTGTATCTTTATTTAATCATTATTTATTTTTCCAACTAACCTATAAGCTCCATGGGAGTGGGGCTCATGTCTGCTTTGCTCACTCTGCTTTGTACCTCAGCCTGGTATCTAGCACAATGTAGGTACGCAATGTTGAATGGAGGAATAATGTGTTTGCTTTGGCAACTAATGTGGAACAAAACTGGGATGTGATTCTCAACCTTAGATCCAACACTGTAGAGACAGAAAACAGAGACAAGGGATTACCCAGAATTAAAGTTAAAGTAGTGACTGAATATCTACTGCTATTATGATGGGTAACGGCAACTGCTTTTCTTATTAAAACATGGTGGCAGCTGATGGTCATATGTTAGACCACAATGGGCTTAAAGACCATTTTAATTTGACTGAGGCCTTGCTGCAAACCAGAGTAAGGTTGAGCACGTTATTTAGGTATTATCAGACTCAGCTTCCTCATCTATAAAGTTAGGATGCCAGTACATCATTATTATTGTTTTAATTAGTAATAATAATAGTAGTGATATTTACCTAAATCAGCATTTAAGAATGATATTTCTCACCTGTTCCATCCAGGCTAAAATAATATATTCATTAACCTCCTTACATACTGTTTCGTTCAACAAATGGAGTAAAACCTGCTTCCTGCCCTCCAACTGCTTGATGGATAAACAGACATTTTGAACTCATTAGGAGCACTCTTTCAGACTCAATTTTGCAAAACTAAGAAATACTGGATTTTCTGTTCTCCCTCAAGCCCCTATACTCTATTTATTTAGCTTCCTATCCCTTCTTTATTTTTAAAAGTTTGAAATGTCCTTGTTCAATCCTGAATTTTTTTTCTCTCTTTCCCAAAAAGATTGCTGTCTTCACATCCTCTTGTCTTTATTCTCATGTATATACTAGCTAAGTTGAAAGCTCTCCCCATAGGTAAGGAATATAAGCTGGATGTGTCTTCTGAGTAGGTGCAGGCACATTTCCAGGCAAGGTGTAGGACAAAGGTATACTGTAAACTTCCATTAGAACAATTTGGAATGTCCTATAGTCCAGAACTTTAAGGTAGTTTGCTTAGGATGTGTCGGGGGATGAGAAAAAGGACAGACAGAGCAAACAGGGAAAAGGGGTGTTGTACATAAGTAATTCTTCTCAATCTTACTTCCAAACACACGGAGAACCACCAAAAGCCATGTAACCTGGAGCTGCATGCTACGCTTTCCTAAAATTGGAGAGGCAACATTTCACTTGGAGCCCACTAAAAAGATTTTGCATATTGAAAGTCAAAAGCCTAAGAAATTTTTGTTAAAATGCTGATCCTTTTAGTTCAATCCTTAGTTGTAACGCATGAAGCAATCTTGACTTAAACACCATTATAAATATTGTAAATAATATTGGCAATTATCTCTATGAGAAAAGTATAAAAAATAAGTGTATTTATAAATAGGAGTTATATGTACTCAGGAAGAAGCAGCTATCATAAAATATCCATATTGCTTTTTATATAAAAGATTAAAATTTAAATATTTAAATTTATATGGCATAGTATATTAACATGGTATATGCCATTGTATTATAAGGGCCAGTATTCACATGCACTCTGTCTTCTGAGAAACTCAAACTAAAAAGATTATGATAGTAAATAGGTTGTGTCTAGGATATGCATTACCTTCCTTTATTGTTAAAGCATAATTCCTCCTGCTTTGCCATCATATGTCACTTTGCTGTTTTTCTAGTGCATTTTTCTGTTGAGAAACCAGTTGGAGCTGGTGAATGCTTCCCCACAGAGAAATTGCAAGTGAAATCATTACAGGAGAACTTTTGTACATTAACCTAAAATTATTTCATCTTTTAAGGAAATTAAGCCCTAAAATTATTAGTCTTTGCTTTGTGTTGACTACAGTGAATGCTTTTTATTTAATTCTCTCTTAAGTGGAAGTTTGTTCTTGAATTTCAATATCACTCCTGAAGAGGGGAAGAAAGAAGCAATTCTAGTACTCTGACTTCACTGAAAACCCCTATATTTTACTAAGAAATCAAGCCAAGATAATTACTTCAAATTTTTTGTCACTAAAAAGTGAAAGTTGAATGCCATCACACAATGCTGCAAATGTAGTATTTCTGGTAAGTCTGTGGAGAGTTATTTATAAAAAAGATCTACCTTGACTTCTGGGAGATGTACAAAAGTATTCCTTTCCTTAATTATTCTTGACTTCTCACCTATTATACCGTAAGCTTCCTCAGAGGGTAGCAGTTCAATTATAAGTTCCCTTTGAAAAGCAGCAGGTGAGTAGAATAAGTGGAGGAAATAAAAACAAAAAAACAAAAGACAAAAACACCACCACTTTGCTAAGGCAGCAGAGTTTTCAGATGCTGGAGAAAAGGTGGTGGAGCTAGAAGCTTACTCACTGCTGTTGGTCCAGTTATCCCAGAACATAGTTATGCTTGGGGACTGCTTTCTGTACTTTGTTTCTTATAGATTCCATTACATTGTTTCTAAACAGTCACACTGTTGTCAAGAGTCACCTCTCAGGATGCACAAATCTTGTTTCAAGCAGTGGCTGCCTTTTTCTGCCAGAATATTTTTTTACATACATTTGTAAATAGTCTGATGAAAACTCCCTTTGTTATATATCTTGATCTGCCTGAATCTTAGAGGTCACATCTCTGCTTTAGTTTTTTGGTTTGTTTTTTTTTTTTTTCATTTTATCCCAAATTCTTTCTCATAATAGGTTAAAGTAGGAACATGATAGTACCTGCATAGACCAGAAGTATAGGGCTATATATAATATAATGTTTTGCTTTTGAAATAAACTCCAAATTCTTGATAAATTTAGCTAATTCTAATGTTTCCATGTTAGTTTTTTATAAAGACTGAATATGATTTTCTACTAATAAACACATTTATTTGGAAATATTGATGTACATTGGAGAGAAAAATGATTCATCTTATGTTTTCTCCATTGCTGTCCTTTATGAATATACAAATCAACCAGAATCATGACCAGTTCTCTATTTTCATCAATAGAAGTCACCAGCAGCATCTACATTGACAGCAACATCGCCCAATTAATATTGAATGACAAATTGACTTTCAGTTCCCATGAGAACGTTTTCTCTTTCCTGAAATTAGAATGATTCACTCTATTTATTGATATCATGTAAAATGCATAAAAGATATGTAATGATTATTAGTTGAAAGGAGTTTCAGAGTTCTTTAAAGTTCGACTTAAATAAATCAAGAGGAATCTATTTACCTATAAGAGGGACCTATTCTGAGTTAAGTAATAATTTTAAAAATCCTAAAATTGGTGCAGTTCTCTTTAGATTACAAAGATTTTTTTTACAGACAATAGCACATATTATCATCATCTTCATAATCTTCATAGTCATAACGAACGTTAATTGAAACTTTCTTTATGACAAGCATTGCTTTATGCAGTTTACATGAGTTAATATATTTAATCTCTCAGCAATGTCATAAGTTGAGTTCTATTACTGTCCCTCTTCTAAAGATAAGAAACCCGAGGCACAGAACAAGTAAACTAATTTTCTAAGATAACTTGGTTACTAAGAGGTGTAGCTGAGATTGCAATTGAGGCAGTCTGAGTCAAGAGCCTGCATGTTTGTCCATCATTTCAGCTGAGAAGCTGGTAATGATGGAACCCAAAAGACCTTCTAACACTGAGGGAATCTTATAAAAATGGAATAGGAATTATAACCATAACATGAAGTTAACTAATCTAGTTGGTTGGGATTGTATTTGCAAAGACAATGCTTAAAGAAATGCAAGAAATCAAGACAAAAACTGAAGCTTTTGAGGAGGTACATAAACACATATTTCTTTCAAAAAAAATAGTGATATAGCTGTGTATATATATTTCACATATATAGAACTTAGCAAAAATGAAAATATATTTAAGTATACATTTGTTTAAAATTTATTGAGTGCTTTTATTATACATAATCTGTGGAAAGTACAGAAGTGCACAAACATGATCTCTACCCTCAAGGGCTTTACCTTTCAGAGAAGAGGCTAAAAATTATGAGCAGCTTACACTTGCATGACAATTCATATTTTTTGGAGATTTTCCATAAATTATTTCACATTAAGCCTGTTAAATAGGTATGTGATGATCTCTCTGACAGATGACTAAACTGAATTTCAGAGTGGTGACATGGCTCATCTAAATTAACAGTTATCAATGAATGCATTAAGGAGCACACAAAAATGATCATGAGAGAGGTATGAACAAGATGATATGGAATTATCAAAAGATGCAGATGGGGATATTACAGAAGACGTTATGGAAGATAGAATAGAAAATTGGGCATTGCAAGTTACACTAGTATGGGTAGAATAGGAATACAAGCGGCAGGAGTAGGACAAAGGAGGCCAGAAAGTGCCAGTATATTCATACAACAACAATCAGTGTAATTTCACTGAAGCTTTGGTAAAGGGAAGATGGGTGGGAGAATATAGAGACAGATTTTGGAGTACTTAGAATGCCTTAAAACTTGTTTTAATTTAATAAAAGACTTTTGAAGTTTTTTTTTTTTTAATTTTATTTATTTATTTATTTATTTATTTATGGCTGTGTTGGGTCTTCGTTTCT